>NC_142597.1:44418940-45018940 GCF_965207765.1 Zootoca vivipara
TATTTCTTTTTTACCTACTATGGGCAGCATCTGAAACAGGAATAGTACCTTTGGAAGAATTACCATTTTAATTGTAGCTATTCTGTTTTTATTGAAATATTTTATTGGGTAGCAAGGTACATACAGTGTCTTAGTTTTTAGTTTGTAGAGTTCTTTGTTCAGGTTATTTATATTCAGTGTGAGTGAGACATTACTGTTGTAGGCAGTATGCAGCTGGGGGCAAGATAAGTGGGGAGAGAAGAGAGAGGAGAAAGAAGGGGGAGACAGCAAACTTTCATTACCGGTATTACATAGTGTGCGAGTGGGGCTTTTGTGTCAGCGTCAGGTGAATAGGTATCCTATTTTTATGGGTGGTGAGAGACTTTGAAATATTGTGTCTGCTGTGTCTTTACCAGGTCATGAGGTTCCCTTCTGCCCTTTACACCTGTCTGAAACCTGGTCCAAACCAGGTCTAAGACCAGGAAGTTAAGAATGTGGAAAGTGAGCTTTTCAGCTTATCACGTCCTAGATCTCCTTTCTTCTCAGGTGTGTGGGGCTTTCAGTTACATGCCGGACCCTGACTGGTGATGACTAATTAATTATGTTTTGTGGCTATTTCAACATGTTCCCAAGAAAAGCTCTAAGGATTGGCACTCCCTTTCCATCCCCTGCCTACCATCTGGTCTCATGGCCTGGCGTTGCAGTTGATGGATGCCAATTTCCTGCAGTGGCTGTTGCCAAATGTTTCCAAAGAAGGCACAGAAACCTCCATGGGGCACAGCAAATCTTTCTGTCTAATTGCAAAATTGTAGTCTTGTGACAAATGTAAAGGAGATGCTTGGCCCAGCTCTCTGTCAGCCTGGATATTTTGTGCCCCCTAATTTTCAGGGAACCGACCCAGTTCTCACAGTGGTGATCATCAGCAGGAACTATGAGCAAGCCCCCATTTTTAAATCTCAACTCTGATGTAACTGAATAGCATGGAATGGGAAGCTGCCACCTCTTCTCTTTAGCTCCTGCCAAATAAAGTAGCCATAGAAATTACCTCAATCCTGTACGCAAAGCACTTTAAGCACTTTTCAGATAGTTATTTCCCCCCCCCCCCAAAAAAAAACCCTCTATCCTAGAAATACAGTAGAAGGAATGCAAATATCCCAAGACTGCAAAAGGGCAGCCCTAAATCGTATGCTTCTGCTCCCCCTAGTGGCAACTCTCATCACTCAAGAAATTGGAATTTAATTGGCTGTGAGCTTAGCCACATTAGGCACAGGAAAGAACACCCCTTCCAATGTGACAGCAAGTACCTTAGGAGTGACTGAGAAGTGCTAAGTGGCCCCATTGGTTACGGTACCTTTTCTGAGACACCTTCCTTCTGTGCCAGCTTCCTTCTGACCTTGGTGCTAGAGCACCTCTAGTTAGGTTCAGCGTTGTGTTATTCTGGCGGGATCTAAGGCTGCTCCTTTTCAGATTTTAGTTCTCCTTGCAAAAAGTTAGAAAAATGGTCCTCCTTGGATCAGAGGAATAACAAAGATCCTGCCATGTGGCCTTGGTTTCATTAAGAGTCACCCAAATGCTACCCCCTTCAACCCCACCTGACCTACCTGTGTGCACTGACTTGCCCTGTTGCTTCTCATAATAACCCCAGGCCTGGCCCAAGTGCGTTTAGTGAACTAACCAGCATTTTCCACTTTAAAATCTTGCATCAAAAGCAAGGCAAGGGGTTAACAGTGGTCACAGCTCATGTAGGTGAAGTCTGTCAAATGTATAAAACAATGGCACATTTTGTGGCAATGGCTGTCAACATTAGTATACAATTTCCAGAGAATAATGCCGTCTATTGCCCTGAGAATGACTTGTTAGTTATGTATATTTCTTTCTTTTCTTTCTATTTGGATTGATGCCAAATAGTTTCTTCTCAACCTTTTGGCTTCAGGGATGAGGAGCTGACATAATATTGGATTGGATCTTGTTGGACTTTGTAGCTTAGGCAAGTAATAAATTCTGCTTCAGCAGAGCGAAGAAACAGGCAGGATGCTGTGACTTGCTAGCGCAAGATGAAGGATCTTAGGATCTGGCAGCCTGGCTCTCCTCAAAGGTGGCCTTTGACCACCTTGTACAACAAAGATGTGCACTAAGATCCCCTTAACACCCAGTGCTGTTAGAGAGGAAGGGCGTTCTGCTCGCAGAAGGACTGTGTGCTGCCTTCAGAGTCAAAATCAGGGGTGGTTGACCCATCTAGATGTACTTTGCTGCTTGTTACTCATTGCCTCAGCCATGGCCATAAATCTGGGAAAGGTTTTTGGCCAGCTTCCTTTTGGGAGAGAGAGAAGCACCCAGTGTTTACCCAGGAAGTCCTTAAGAGAACGCGGCCTTGAACTCGAGTGGATCACTTGTCTCTGCATGGCAATAAAGACATAACCACGGGTGCCTATAAAAGCCCAAGGAAGGCTGTGGTTTGCTCTCCATTTCAAGACAAGTGCCCACACGACTGGCCTTTCCCAACGTAAGTGTCAGTATTTGGCAGAGGAGAGGGCAGTGGGGTAGCAAGGTGGCGTTTCCTGGGGTGGGGGGCTATTTCTCATCGCTTCAATTCATATACAGGTTGCTCCCCGAAATGTGGAAGGCATTCATAGACCCTGGACTGTGTGGGTGGAGAGGTATGCGGGCACATTGATGGTGCTGACTTTGGGGTGGGTGAGCTTGGGTGACCTGGGTGCTCCTCCAACCATACGGGGGCAATCACTACCACGAGGCACACAGTGACTCTCTCCTGCCTCCTTTCTGCTGCAGGTCTTGGGCCAGAGTTCTTTGCAGATGGCCTCAGGGGGGATGGCAGGCATCCTTTGCAGGACACTTCTCTTCATCTTCGCACTTTTGCCTTGTGCTGTCACAGGTATGGAACCAGCGTGGGTCCTCACCTGAGCTTCCCAATGGAGTTCTGCACCTGAATTGCCTAAAGTGTGTGTGGGAAGATTAAATGATCCTCTCTTCTTACTCATTCAGCCAAACTGTTGATTTTTGGAATCAGGACAGCTATTGATGCTATTTTTTTAGAATCTGTCTGATTTTTTTTACACAACTTTGCTTCATGGGACTGATGTCTTTCCCCCTCCCCAGGTACCCATCTGGCTATCAATGGCCACACTGCTGACTACCAGCTGTCAACAAAGCCAGGCGTAGCAGAGTCCCTCGTGTGCATAGTGCACAACAACAGCCAGGGAGAAGAGCTGCTCTGGTTCCGAGGGGACACACAGGTCGACCTGAAAGATGGAAACAAAGTCAATGCCAGCAGCGTCTGCATCTACCCCGTCGCTGTGGATGACAACGAAGTTTCCTTTACCTGCAAGTTGGCCCGAGATGGATCTGTCATGATCTCTGTGGTCCTGGATGTCCGTTGTGAGTGGCTGGCTCTCTGGTTCTGAGGAAGGGGGGCAGTGGCTGGGGCAGGCTGGGTTCTCTACAGAATTTCATATATAGAGAGATATATAGATATATAAATACACACACACACACACACACACACATAAATATGAGAGAATCTTCTAGTCCATTTTTAGATTTCTCTCCTTTTTTGCCCAGAAATTAAATGGCATTTAAAATTAAATGTGATATTTATAGAACCAGGTGGTAGCGCCCTCCCTGTGGAATACCCTCCCATCAGATGTCAAGGAGATAAACTACACAATTTTTAGAAGAGATCTGAAGGCAGCCCTGTATCGGGAAGTTTTTAATGTTTGACGTGTTATTATGTTTTATATTCTGCTGGAAGCCGCCCAGAGTAGCTGGGGAAACCCAGCCAGATGGGCGGGGTATAAATAATAAAATAATTGGTTTATGTGCAATTACAGACCTGGGTACTCTGCCTGTGCAATGACAGAAGCAACCTTTTTAAGTTTTTGTTTTTTAATGGTTGCTATTTTATGTTTTGTCATTTGGGACCAGTGCTAGAGCTAGGGCACTTGGGTTTTTTTACAAGTCACCCCCCCCCCCCTTCTCTCTGCTCTGAATATTCAGTCAAGGGTAATATCAAAGAATTGAGGAATGGGTGCTGTTGAATGTGATCCTTTGTTCTTCTCCACAGTCCCCCCCATCCTCAGCGGAGAAGACCCTCCCCCACAGGAAGAGCAGGCCGATGTGACACTGGATTGTCACACAAAGGCCAACCCTCCTGCTCAGATGGCCTGGTATAAGGACAACAGCATTCTGACCCTGGAGAAATCCCGTTACCACATCTATCAGACCAGCGAGCTCTTTCAATTGACCATTGCAAAGGCCCAGATATCCGACAATGGGATATACACCTGTGTGGCTAGTTTGGATGGGATAACAGAGAAGATGGATTTCCACCTGACTGTTGAAGGTAATGCAACTGCTGTGATGTGGCTGGCCCACTGGCCCCTCGGGACCTGTACCCAGCCAGGTGAAGTCTTCTTGCTAGGTGCTTGCCTTGATGTCCTTGACATCTTCCCTCCCTACCTGTGTTGGCTGCAGGCAGGTCTTGCCTTGTGCACAGCCATCTTCAAAGACCAGGATATTAAGCCTGAAAGCACACACAGGGGTCAGGTTTCTCTCTGGTTTACCTTGTGAAGGCAGGACCAGCCCTCCAAATCCCTCAGGAGCTGCTGCATTATCAGCAGTTCAGTGATTGTAGCTGGGAGCAAATGAAGTCATTACGGAGAAGCCATTTGTTTGCTGTGTCTAGATCCGCAGGTTGGGGGAGCTGAAGACCTCCAGGCCTTTCCCTCCGGCCCTCAACACTCCCCAGCCCTGCTCTAGGCTCACCTCAGGCGCTTTTCCCTGTCTTTGAACTGTTATAATGCCTCTTGCTTACCTGGGTGGAGAATAGAGAGAGGGGAGTGTGCATAAGCCTCTGGCTTTTGTGTGGCTGGAGTTTTAAGGGGATAGCAAGAGTCACTGCCATAGTTCTGCACACCTTTGCCTTTGGCCCTGGCCACCTCTGGGATGTGACCTCTGGAAGGTTGCAACAAGGGAACATGTCCCTCGACTCCACTGCTCCTGGACTAGATTCTTTGGTTGAGGGACTAAAGGGTTAATGGTCCCGCCTTCGGGTTAGATGACCTTTGGATCCCATCCCTCACCCCAGTTCCTGAGTATAGACTCAAAGGCATTGCCCAGAATATTAAGCATCTGGTTCATGCTCACAATTTGAGATTCGGGAGTGGCTGGTAGGAGCCAGCATTTGGCAAGATCAGGACCGCCATATCTTTGCTGCCCCTGTGGACCTCTTGAACACACTCTTGTTCCATTTATGGTTCTAGAAGAGCATAAAACACTCTCAGCCTTTCACAACCATCAAGTCTGCAGCCGCCTGTGTTTGGGGAGGGACCAGTGGTAGACCAGGCACCTTGCATATAGGTTCAATCTCAGGAAGCTCCAAGTAGCAGATGATGGGAATGGACCTCTCTCTGCCAGAGACCCTGGAGAGATGCTGCCAGTCAGAGTAGGCTGTGCTGTGATGAGATGGGCAAACAGCCTGACCTGGTGTAGGGTAGCTTCTGATGTTCACTGAATACATTTAATAGCATTGATACTCCACGTCCCAAATCCAGCTGAGAAGTCAGGTTGCATTTGTTCTCCCAACAGAAGGGAAGCTCCCTTTCCCAACAGAGGCTGTCATTGCTGCGGCTGTGGTCATTTTTTTCACTATCCTCTTTGGCATTGTGGCTCGATGGAAGCGGATTGCAAAGGTAAGAACATCAGAAGAGAGCCTGGCTGCTGGATCAGACCTAAGGGGGGCCCCATCGGGTCTAACATCCTGTTCTCACAGTAGCCAACTAGATGCCCCAATTGGAAGCCCACAGGCAGGATCTGAGCACAACAGCATCACTCTCCCCCCTGTGGTTTCCAACAGCTGGTATTCAGAGGCCTCCTACCTCAGACACTGGCCCGCCTCCTCCATTATGAATTTGTCTAGTCCTCTTTTAAAGCCATCCAAGTTGATAGCCATCACGTCCTCTTTTTGGAAGCAAAATCCATAGTTTATCTATACGCTGTGAGAAGAAGTCCTTTCTTTTGTCTGTCCAGACACTGATTGTTTTATTTTGGAAGCTAAAGAGGCATCCAAGTGTATCACCACCCTTTACTTGATGATAGAGACTAGCGGGGAAACCCTTTGTGTTGCCTCAGCCAGCAGGGGGCGCCATTCAGGGAACACCTTTCTGACCCAGCCATGGTGTTGTTCTTCAGACTGAAATGCCTCCCACCCACAGTCTTTTCCCCCAAAAGGAAGGCGTTGTCATCTTCTGCTTGCTTTGCTGAAAGTGGGGAAGTAGCAAGGAGCGAGCAGGGTTGAAAGGAGGTGGGGGAGACACTTCCAGACACTCCATTTCAACAGGGCTGAGGGCTCCGTGTTAGGTGGGAACCAAAGCTGCTCCTGTGTTGTAGCTCAGCCGTTGAGAGCGTGGTGCTGAAAACACCAAGGTCACGGGTAACTGGTGCTGGCCAGCTGCATATTCCTGCGATGCGGGGGGTTAGACTTCACGATCCTCGGGGTCCCTTCCAACTCTACACTTCCATGATTCTATGTATACATTTGCAGGATTTCTATTTGCTACTAATTCCTAGCACAGAGGTAGCTCTCCTGTGTCCCTGCAGATGCTGTTGGGACTCCAATTCCCATCTTTTCTGGCTGCTGGGAGTTGGGGTCTCAACCATACCTGGAAAGCCACAGGTGAGCCATCACTGCCCTACCAAAACCACAGACTCAGCTCCCATCCACCGAAATCAGTGGCCGAAATAAATATACAAAAGCTGACAAGGTTGTCGCATTTATGCCTTTCTCTTTTCCACCCTTTTTATTTTATTTTTAGTGCTTTGGGATAGGGTGCAACTCATCAAGCAACACATCTCTGTAAGTATTTTTGCCACCAGTACTTATTCAGAAAGCTCAGTGATGAAGCTGGCCCTAAAAACTCCTCCCCGAAGCAGGGCTGTCCAGAGGCATTGTGCAGCCTAAAGCAGAAAACCTAGAGGCACCCCTTTCTCTCCCAATCAATATAGGGCTTGTGCAGGAGCCTGTCAGCCCCCACTTGCCTCAAGGGGAAATGCACACCCCAGAACACCCCAGGCAAGGAAGAGGGAACCTGCAATCTTCCCAAGAGAGAGGCCTACTTGGGAACTGCCATCCCTTGTTTTCTGGGTGCTGGAGGTTGCCTTTCAAAAGGACCCCAAAAACACACAAGAGCAGGGTGTTGTGGCATGTTGATATGTTGTTGTTATTGGTGGTGGTGGTGGTGGTGCTGCTGCTGCTGCTGCTTTGTAGCCTGGCATGCAACTTATGAACCTGTGCAGAATAGGCACAAAACACAGCTGTGTGGCTGCACAGGTGACCATGCGAAGAGCCACAGTTACAGACAAGCCCTCTTTTAGCTTTCTCCCTTTCTTTGATCTTTGAAAGTGGGAATGTGCACTCCAGTCTCATGCGATTGAAATCTAGCCACTGACCACAGAGCCAATGAAAGGGAACATTGTTGTACTCTGGGTAAAGCTGTGGCTCTGCTCTCAGCCAACACGAGCCTTTTCTTTCTTATATTATATTTATATTAGGCACCAGACAAGAATGTTCCTCTATAACCAAGCGTAGCTACGGCTGATTAATCTATGGTATTTTAAATGTGCTTATAGGAGGGGGGTTATTGGTTTGCTTTTGTTGTGGTGGTTGTCATGTATGTTGTGTTCTCTGTTTGCATTGTTATGCTGCAAACCTGTGATCTTCCGATCAAGGGTGTTATACAAATTTAAATCATCTAGCCAAGATGGGGTTTGTATGTTTTTTTAAAAAAATACTGTACTCCTTTCAGATGTTTACTTTTTATCTGTTTTCTTCCCCTCCAGGTGAAGGAATTCCTCCACTGGAGCAAGCAAAGGAGCACTCCTGCCCATCACCGCAGATGACAAGACCCTTTCAGCTTTTAAGGGCCCTGGTTCAGAGGCCTCTTTGATAGCATTTAAAAGTTGCACACCTTCTGCTGTCTGACAGTTGCTCCTGTTGGTTTAAGTGCATATATTTGGCTTACAATTGAGAAATTCAGGCTGGCCAGACCTTTGGTGTTGTACCAAGGTAAAATATTAACTTCAGTCTTGCCATTCAAATGCCCAAACTGCAAATCGGGAATGGGGAATCTGTGTTTCTCGCTGCCAACCCCCTTCATCACTGACTGCAGGCTATACTGGCTGAGGCTGATGAGAGGTGGAGTCCGAACGCCACCCAGAGGACCAAAGGCTTCCCTGTCCTTGGTGTAAACATGCAGATTATTTTAAAAAGGAAATATAGAGTTAACACACTGGTTGCTGTTTTGCTACAGAGCCAGGTTCAAGGTCTCCATGTTAACTCACAAAGCTCTAAACAACTTGGGACCAATGTACCTTAAGGACTGCCTGATCCTTTATTCTCCACCTTGATTGCTGAGATCCTCTGGTGGGCCACTTCTTGTGGGTGGGTGGGTGGGTTCTCCATGCCCCAGAAGTTCAGCTGGCCTTCACTAGGGACTGAACCTTTCATGTAGTGGGCTCTGCCCTATGGAACTCTCTGCCAGTAGAGGTTCAGCAGGAATCACCCTAGCCTTCCTTCAGACGTCTCTTGAAATTTGCACTTTTTAAACACAATATGATTTTGTCCCTTTTCACCAACCAGAACTGATTGCTGTTTTGTTGGTTTTTCTAATTATGTTTTACATATAGTTATGTAAACAATCATAAATATTCAAACAAACAAATAAATGCAGTATCGATACAAATACCTGTGTGAGGAATGATTGCAGGTGTGTCTTCCGCTGCTGCCTTCGGGCACCTCCCTTTTTAAGAAGGCCCTGCATAACCTGAAATGTGGCCTTGCAAAAAAAAAATAGGATTTGATATTTACTTTGCTGGTTAATATCTGCTAGGGGCTCTTAATTTGTCCTTCTCGCCACCTACACTGGGAGCTTTTGACAAAACCAAACCAGGAAAGCATCATTCCAGCACCCTTAAACAGTCCCTGACCCATCTGTCTGCATTGGGGGTGGCAAACATTTCTGTCTCATTAGCTTGTTTTCATGGAACATCTTACTCGTGTGTGGCTCTAAGAAAGCCTCTCTCTTCCAGTGGGGCAGCCTCCTGCTTTGAGATGGAGCAAATTTGCATTGTTACATTGTGAAATGGTTTTACAGGGGAAAGCAGAATGTGTTGGTTGAACACAGCTGGGGAGACGTTTGCGACTGTGTTCATTAAGTCTGGCATCACCAAGTGTTCTAGGCCTAAGAAAATGTTTTGCTATTTCAGCCCTGGTGCTTTTCTTCAGTTTTTGGACTAGAGCTCCCATCAGCTAGGAGGGCACCAGGTTGGTGAAGGTTGCCTCACGGCTATTACAAGGAGTTATGCCGTCTCAGGGCCACGTTGCACATTCTGCTGCCCCCTACACAAAAAGTAACAATCATGCCAGAATAAAATTGTCCATTTTATTAGCGTGGCCCAGGCACTGCAGGCTGCATGCTCTCCTCCTCCCTATAGCTACGGTATGTAATCCTGAATTGAGGAGTGGCTGTCTGACTCATGTCCACCTGGCCAATAGGAGAAGAAAAGGTGTAAAGGGAGCAGTCCTCAGGGTTACATACAATGCACCCTCAGTGGAACATAGTGTATGAGCACTGAGTTGGCAGCCGTTTGTGGGGCAGGCTGACACCTTAAGCAGAATTCAGAACACAGAAGGCAAGTGGGAACTGCAGCAAAAAAATTGCAGCTTATCTCCCCACCCCTCCTAAAATGAGTTATCCTGGTCAGGTTTCCAGCCAGCCAACTATTCCAATCCCTTCCCTGTATCCTGTTTTTCTTTTCCCACACTCACTATACATCCTATTTTTTGGCTGCAATCCTATCAGCCCTCACCAACCAGGTTTGCTTGTATGCACTCACATGGAAGTAAGCCTTGTATACTTCCGTTTACTTCTGAGCAGACCTACCTACATCAGAATGAATTTATAAGCACCTTTTGTTTCCCTGCCATGATGAGCAATGCAGAAAGTTTTTTTAAAATCATTTTTATGTATCAGTTAAAGGCACAGGAGCCAAGCCAGACAGGAAAAAGCATAGAAGTTGGCAGCATTTTGGGTGCTCTGCTCTTTCCAGGATTGCTGGCTTCTTTCTCCATGAAGACCACCTGGCACCAACGCAGAGGCTTGTGCATTTGTTTTATTTCAACAATATTTTTCTGCTTAATCACAGCCGTCTCTAAGTGATGCATAAATAGGAAGTGTAGTTACGGGGGGTGGGGGTGGGGAAATCAGATGGTTGGCTGTTTCCAGCCCCAGGGAGGGTTTTGCTCAAAGCTGCTTAAAAACTCCAATCAAGACAATACACGTTTGCTGCTAGACGGACTGGTTGCTCAGCTCTGGCCTTTTATCTTGGTTTTTATGGGTGCCCACACACGGCACATCTTTTTAAAGTACTTCTTGGGAGCCTCTTGGCAGTCTCCTTCCCTTGCTTCCGCCCATCTCATTCCCATCAATTGTATATAATTATTATTACCGGTATTTAATTGGGGAGAGAGAAAATGAAGTTCTACGTGAATTACGAAAGGTGGAGCAAAGTGATTTCCCCTCCATGTTGGGGGGTGGGGGTGGTGCTCTTTAACATGTTTGGAAGTGGAGGAGAGCAAGTTTGTAGATGATGCAGAAGCAGATAGACTTGAGTAAGTGAAGCATCAAGGAGACTTCAAGTCTCTCTCTCACATGCAAGTATATATTCCTCCCCGCAACCTGGTTACACCCTCTTTTTTTACAGGGTCAAAGTCTAGCTGGCTCATAAGGACTTTTCCCTCTGTTCCAAGCTGCCAAACCAAAACTTTTATGGTGGATCATAAAAATAAAGCAATTTAGGAGGTGTGGAAGATGAGTAAGAGCCCGGTTAGATCAGCCCAAAGCAGCCTTCCAGGTGCTGTGGACTATAACTCCTATAACTCCCAGCTGGGGGCGGATGGGAATTATAGTCCACAACACCTGGAGGGCACCCGGTTGGGGGAAGGCTGGTGTAAAGGAAGGCCAGTCCAGGGGAGCGTGTGGCCATTCTGGATGCTGTGCGGAGTCCCATTCCCATTGGCTCAGCCCAGCATGCCCACTGGCCAGAGATTATAGTGTTGTAAGAAATCCCTCTAATTCCCTTACGGGGGTTTCTACAGCCCATATAGAGTCCCTCAGGAGGTCTTTATCAGTAGGAGAGAAAAGCAGAGGCCAACCAGGGTATACTGAAAGCAGCTCGTAAGCCTGATATTTATTTAAAAGGCAATAAACTGTTGCAACAGGGTCCCCACTCATAGAATCAGGGCCGTCTCAAGCACGTCGGGCGCCCGGGCGCCGTGGTGCGGATATCACTCCGCCGCCCCCGCCCTGCTATGTTTCTTCTCGTGGCTGGTGGGCGGGTGCAGCGTGGTTTTCACGCAGCTCTGCCGCGCGGCACCTCCCTACCGGGCCGGCGCCCAAAACCACCCAGACCATCCCTAGAGCCAGCCCTGCATAGAATCCTAGAGTTGGAAGAGACCGCAAGTGCCATCCAGTCCAACCCCCTGCCAAGCAGGAAACACCACCAAAGCATTCTTGACATATGCCTGTCAAGCCTCTGCTTAAAGACCTCCAAAGAAGGAGACTCCACCACACTCCTTGGCAGCAAATTCCACTGCCGAACAGCTCTTACTGTCAGGAAGTCCTTCCTAATGTTGAGGTGGAATCTTCTTTCTTGTAGTTTGAATCCATTGCTCCGTGTCTCTGGAGCAGCAGAAAACAACCTTTCTCCCTCCTCTATATGGCGTAATATAATATATTTGAACATGGCTATCATATCACCCCTTAACCGTCTCTTCTCCAGGCTAAACATACCCAGCTCCCTAAGCCGTTCCTCATAAGGCATCGTTTCCAGGCCTTTGACCATTTTGGTTGCCCTCCTCTGGACACGTTCCAGCTTGTCAGTATCCTTCTTGAACTGTGGTGCCCAGAACTGGACCCAGTACTCCAGGTACTCGCCACACGCAGGAGGGAGGAGAACCCCAAACAAAAGGAAACCAGAATTTTTATACCTCTGATACACAGATGGATCCCCCCGCAGCCCACCCATCAAGAGCATGGGAAATATGTACTGTAATAGAAGGGAGGTACATCGGATAGAGTTACAGATAAGTTTCACAGGATACAGGTAAATCACTGACACCTCCTTGGGTGTCCGGAGTTTCATTTAACATTTATACAGTATGACCATTTAAACGGAGACAAAAGGAGAGGCAGGCATTGGTGCTATCCCGTCTGTCGCCCCAAATGGTTTTCCTGCCAGTTCCGTTATCGCTCATCCTGATTTCGATAACATGCTAACGATTGTTCATTGTTACCGTATTACCCTTCACAGGAACAAGCCCACCATTAGGAATGTGAGGAGGAGTCTAAGGCTTGCGTCTGTCAGCTAAACAACGTATAACAACTTAATTCATTATCTTATCCTTTGTCTAAATAATAAACTTTATCGTTTTATCTATGGCGGTTCTTTGGTCTCTATATACATCCTGTGTAAATCACGTTAGGGCATTGTGGAAATGGAAACAGTACTTGACGGCATATGAATGAGCCTCCGCCAACCATTGAATAAAATGGTGTGACATTGTGGTGTTATTCATTATAGGCACAGTAGGTGGCGCTGTGGAGCTGTCAGTGCTCCCTCGACGCTTTGAAGGGAAACCCGTTTGTTATCTTTCTACCAGATGTAACTTATCAGTTATTATGCCCGTTTTCATTAATCTTACGATAATTTATTATAAAAATAGGAACACCCCAACATCTCTGTTGTAAGGAAGCATGCCAGTCATCATTTAGCACAAGGGTCACATTAAGACCCCCAAACATCCATGCAAGGAATGGGGGGTGGGGTGGGGTGGGGAGAGCAAGGCTGGATGGGAACTCACTGGTTTGGTTTTGCTTTTTAAGGAAATATATTTTAACAGTGCTGTGTTTATAGTTTTCATTATCCTTTACATTTTAAGATTTTTTTAATAAAAAAAAATGTTTTAATTCTATTAGAGCAGAGCTTCCCAAACATTTCCTGTTGGTGACACACTTTTTAGACATGCATCAATTCGCGACACAGTAATTCAGTTTTACTAGCAAACCGGAGGTTAAACCAACCCCTTTCCATTCCCGGGAGGAGTGCAGGGAGCGTTTGCATGACACACTCACTGCAGCAGACACACTAAGGTGTCAAGACACACAGTTTGGAGAGCTCTGTATTAGCGTTTAATTAACTTTTTAGCGATTAGCTTCTACTGTCCCTTTTTAAATAGCTTTTTGTATATTATCTGTGTTGTATGGAATTGTGCAAGCCGCCTTGGAAAAGGCATAATAATAATAATAAAATAATAATAATAATATTCCAAGTGCAGTACAGTACCTGTTAACAGCGAGAAAGCTGAACAGCTCCTTTAAGAGGCACAACCTCCACTCTCCCTCCGCCCCTCTAACGGGGGCGGGGAAGAGAATCCGCGAAGGACAGCGCAAGAGGTTTGTCCTTCGCCGCGCTCCGTCGCGGGCCCGGTTTCCTGCTTCCGAGGCTTTAAAAGAGCTGCTTCCGGCGCCGGCGCCCGGCCTTGGTTTTCCTCCTTGGTGGCTCGCGCTGCTGCGGCCGAAAAACCCGCGATGAGTCTCCCAGGTGCGTGTGTGGGGTTGCCATGGGAACGGCAGAGGCCTACTGGGGGTGGGAAAGGCCGGGGGGTGGGAGAGGCCATGGCAACGGGAGGCTGCTGTTGCTTTTGAGGGGTGGGAGTGGGGTGGGGTGGGGGGTAAACAGGCGCCGTCGAGCCGCGGGGCCCCAGGATTCAGCCCCGGCACCTGTTTCCCACTCACACACACTTCAGTCCTGGCCAATTTCGCGAGGAGAGGATTGCACCGCCGAGGGAGCGTGTCCCTGAGCATGTGCAGAGTGCCTCCCCCTCCCCAGATTCCTGGGGTTGAAAGAAGCGCCCCTTCCTAATCCGATTTGCGCCCCAGCGCCTGTTTGCACCGATGTAGGCTCCCCACCCCCTCTTCCCTGCTTTAGACGATCTCTGGTTTTTATTAATAATCTGATTTTTATTATTGAGAATAGGTGGCTTGTTTGTTTGTTGAATGCTGGGCAGCTTCGACAACTTAAGTAGAAAAACCTGGGTATAAATGTCAGAGAGAGAGAGAGAGAGAGAAATAAAGGAAGCAACCGACCCTGCAGGCTATACATGAAAAGTAGTTGCCTGATGAAAGGATGAATTTAGCACCTCATTAAAAGAGCCCTTACACTTAATAAGGCACCCAGCAGCCGGCAGCCAGGGAAGGACGTCTGTGGTTTGTATGCTACTTGTGAAGAAGAATAAGAATAAGAAGAATTAGTAGTTTATTTCCTCCAGAACCTTGAGGAACTGGAGGCAGCTTGCAAGAATTAAAACAAATGAAGATAAAGCACAGATCACTAAAGACACACGAAAGATAATAGTTAAGAAGTAGTTAAGATGATAAAGGAATCGAAACGATGTACAAACAAATCTGTCAAAAGGCCGGTAGCAAAAACAGCAGAGCGCTATTAAAAGCCCTTTCCTTAAAAACGGCAAAAGCCTGTCGGAATAAAATGGCAACTTCTGTGGTCTTGCTTAGAAAGCTGGTTTAAAGGGGAGCCATGAGGGAGCCAGGCTGCTCCGTAATTTGGGCACTGCTGCGGAAGAAGTCCTGGGTTCGTACCCACCAGCCAACCTTCTGGCAGTGATGGGACTGTGAAAAAGACCTCCCAATGAGGTTCATGTGCCATATGCTAAGATTTCATTCTTCCTCTAGCTAGGCTCAAGGTTGCAGTCTCTCTCTCTCTCTCTACTTTCCTCCTTCTTGTTCTCACAACAACCTTAGCCTGAGAGATAGCTACTGGAACCAAGATCACCTAGTGAGCATCTTGGCTGGCTGCAGATCTGAACCTATATAGTATCCTTTACCGATGAATCGCCTTACTTGGTTTTTCTTACGCCACTTGAGTCTTAGGGACTGTATTCTTAGATACAGGCTGTAGCTTAGTGGTAGGGCCCCTGCTTTGCACACAGAAGGTCTGGGGTTCAAATCCACTTAGGGCTGGGAAAGACAGGTCTGAAGTCCTTTAGAGCCACTGCCAGTCAGTGCAGACAGTACTGAGCTAGATAGACCAATGCCCTGATTCAGGCTAAGCCAGCTTCCTATGTTCCAGTGCCAAGATATATATAAAATTAAAAGGTAGGTGTCAGCCCCATTGCCTTTGGGAAATGACAGTTCTTTTCCAGGTTTTATCTACTTTTTGTCAAACTTCTTTATGTCAGGATAAGCATGCGCCGAAATTCAGCCACCGTGGCACATGGCAATTAGCTGTGCTTGGGTGAGGCACTATTAGGAACGTGTCTTTGGCACAAAGCAAGGCCTTGTGATTACAGGAGTGGATCTGGAACAGTTTCACACCCTTAAGAAGGTGGAGGGCAGCATTGCCTAATAATATAGGTACTGAAGGCAGAAATATTTGCATAGTGTTAGAATACATTCCACAAAAAGTTGTTTTTGCTGTGGTCTACTTCGCATTGGAGCCTGCACACCTGCAGATCCCCAGTTTTCATTTTAAAAAGGAAGAGTAAGTTTCTAGTATTTGTAGAACCAGAGAGATAAGCAAAATGTACAGATGCTAGTCTCGTCTTTGGTGGGAATCTAGCCTGTTCCCCTCCCCCTTGTCATTTTTAGTGCTTTACTTTGCCCCCACCCCCAGGCCTGGGTGGAAAAATCCTGCAGGCACCCATGAACAGGAATATTTGCCTACTCCATTTTCAGACCACATGTAACACTGAAATCTCCATCTGTTGTTGTTTAGTCGTTTAGTCGTGTCCGACTCTTCGTGACCCCATGGACCATAGCACGCCAGGCACTCCTGTCTTCCACTGCCTCCCGCAGTTTGGTCAAACTCATGTTGGTAGCTTCGAGAACACTGTCCAACCATCTTGTCCTCTGACGTCCCCTTCTCCTAGTGCCCTCAATCTTTCCCAACATCAGGGTCTTTTCCAAGGATTCTTCTCTTCTCATGAGGTGGCCAAAGTATTGGAGCCTCAGCTTCACGATCTGTCCTTCCAGGGAGCACTCAGGGCTGATTTCCTTAAGAATGGATAGGTTTGATCTTCTTGAAGTCCATGGGACTCTCAAGAGTCTCCTCCAGCACCAAATCTCCATCTATCCCCTGTTATTACTATAAGACGAAGCAGGAAGTATGAAGGGAGGGGGAACCTGGAAAGGGAGTAATTGCAGTGAGGCAAATGTGTAACCTCAGGATCTGTTTTGAGATTGCTGGATTTCATTATTTAAATTATTATAATCATCTTTATAAGTTACTCTGGTTTTCGGTTTAAAAACACACAAGAGAGCTAGCGAAAAGTTAATAGAGTTACTTATAATTGTTTAAAAGTTTTACTGATTTTTATCTGCAGCTTATATTAAGATGGTTTTATGTATATTGGTTTTCAGGTTAGTTTGTTTCTTCATGTTCTTTGTGTTTCGTCTCCTGTTTTATTGGAGACTGCTCTTTGGTTAAATGGCTTACAAATCTTCTAAGTAAATAAGCACAATAAAAATAGGCAAATGATACATATTGCAATCATAAAATGAAAAAACACACACAGCAACAGCTGAACACACTAACCTAATATATTAATAGCCTGCTGATTGATTATTAAAAGAAATTCAACGAGTAATAAGAGTGTCTCTGGGAAGAGACAGAGGACATTCCCTGCCATGCCATGAGCAGCATCAGCACCAGCCCTGCCTCCAGACCCCTGTGATGAGCTCCCAGCATCCTTCCTGAGTAGATCCTCCTTCTGTTTTCTCCATGTGTGCCCTCTGTTGCTGACTTTCACAATCGACTGCCCTGAATCGACGGTCCTGTTTTGTCTTAGCAGGGTTGAGCCTGAAAAAATCTTCGGCTTTCGCCAAAGCCCTGAAAGCTGAACCCCGCTACTTGTTGGCCCAGAATGTGGCCACGTGCGCAGACCCCCTGGAGGTGTGCCTGGAGCGGGCCGTGGTGCAGGACACGCTGCAGGTCTTCCAGCACGTGGTACCTGCTGAAGGGAAGCCCATCACCAATCAGAAGAACTCAGGTAATGGCCGTCTCCCTTGAGATTGTACATCCCATTTGAATACTTTGCGATGCCCATCTCCGCTGTGCTCCTCTGACCCCCAGGACGCTGCTGGATCTTCTCCTGCCTGAACGTGATGCGCCTCCCCTTCATGAAGAAGTTCAACACAGAGGAGTTCGAGTTCAGCCAGTCGTACCTCTTCTTCTGGGACAAGGTGCTTCCAATTGTATTTAACTGCCCTTCTGCTTCTTGCATTTATATCCCACCTCCAAGGAATTCAAGGCGGCACACATGATTTCCCACCATCCACATTTTACCCCATGAAGTAGGTTGGACTGAAAGATGGTCACTGGCCCAAGGCCACCCCAAAAAGCTTCATGCCTGAGTGAGGATTTGAACCCAGGTCCCTAGGCCAAAACCCTTAACCAGCATGCCACGCCGGCTCTCAGAGGTGCTTTGTTTAGGTGCTAGGGTGGGGATGTGGTCATTTGGATGTTACGAGTTTCGAGGGATGATGGAAGTTAGGGTCCAGAATCATCTGGAGGGCTTTAGATTCCCCACCCCTGCTTTGAGGAAAACCCAGCAGACTGGTCGGCTTCTTTCTGTAAGCAGGGGGGCCATTCAGGCTTCTGCCTTGAGCTGCCACCCTCAGAAACCTTTTGTGGGGGGCAGCAGCCCAGGAGGGGGCATTCTCTGTGGACTTCCCTCCCCACAGAACAGTGTCCTCATCACACAGCTATCATTGCATGCTGAAAACACCCCTGGCCCTTTGTATTACAGTACAGTGGTACCTCGGGTTACGAACACGATCCGTTCCCGGTCGCGGTTCGTAACCCGAAAAGGTCGCAAACTGAGTGCCATTTTTGCACATGCGCAAAGCGCGTGCACCGCTTCTGCGCATGCGCGGGACGAAAACACTTCCAGGTTTGCGGAGTTCGTAACCCGAAGTGTTCGCAACCTGAGCGGTTCGTAACCCGAGGTACGACTGTATGTCTTAGTTCTAACTGGTCTTTACATTCTATTGTTTTATTATCATAACCTGCTCTGGGCCCTGATGGCAGGTAATTGATTCTATGACTAAATAAATAATAACCAGGGGGGCACCACTAAGTGTGCTGTAAAAAGGCCAGAAGGTTAAGGCGGGGTGGGTTAGCTTGAAGCCTACCAGGGCTCGATGGACCTGGTCTCTGACTGAATTCTGACTGGCTTATTTCCAGGTTGAACGCTGTTACTACTTCTTGCATGCATATGTGGAAACGGCTCAGAAGAAGGAGCCCGTGGACGGGAGGCTGGTGCAGTTCCTGCTCTGCAATCCCTGCAATGACGGCGGGCAGTGGGACATGCTTGTCAACCTCATTGGTAAAAGAAGCTGAGGCCAAGGCACTTTGTAGTCCACCTAGGTTCCTGGGTAGAGGATCCAGCATCTTAAGCAGTGGGGGGGGGGGCGGGGGCTGCTCAGCCAAGACCAGGAAATTGGGAGTTGGGGTTACAGAATTCCTTGGGTGGGGCTGGAATCGCAAAATCTTTTGAAGGTCTTCTGATGAGGTGGATAGTTGCAGTATAAGGCGGAGTCCGAGTCCTTTCTCTCTGAGATCCCCACAGGATCTTCAGTCTGGTCCTCTCTTACTTAGATTTAAAAAATGTATTCATTGAGCTTATGCAGCTAACCGATGGTGGAGTCAGGCCAGGCTGCCCGGCAGGGTATGTCCAAGCTCTCAGGCAAGTCCAGCATTCATTACTCTGAGCCATTGAATTGGTGATGCTGAGGACTGGGCCTGGATGCACCACAGGTGAGAAGGCTCTCCTGGACGAAGGATGTGGGAGGACAGAAGGAGCCTGGAAAGATTGTGTCAAGATTTGTGCTTATTTCACACAGCGTAAACTGAGTGCAGCAGGCAGAATGATCTTTCCTTCGGCCCATCAGTTCTGGTCGGTTACTAAAACTGGTTTCTTCCTAGAAAAATACGGCGTAGTCCCCAAGAAGGTTTTCCCTGAATCACACACCACGGAGGCCTCCAGACGAATGAATGACATTCTGAACCACAAGGTAACTGAAGTGTGTGTGTGCGCATTGCCCAGTGTGGGGGGAGTGTTACCGTCTCTAAAATCATTCGTCTTCACACCAGTTTGGAAACTCAAGCTCAGGCTTGTAAATAAGCCCATAAAAATGATCAACCCCCATGGAATGGTTTAGTTGCTTGCTTGCCCACAGGTATCCTGTGTAACACACTGGTGACCTGAAAAAAAGTAAATCTTTCCTGTCTGGTGGCTTGCCAAGAAGAGTCGAACAGATGAGTCCCTGTAAAGCAGGCATAGGCAACCTTGGCTCTCCAGATGTTTTGGAACTACAACTCCCATGATCCCTGACCACTGGCCCTGTTAGCTAGGGATCATGGGAGCTGTAGTTCCAAAACATCTGGAGAGCCAAGGTTGCCTATGCCTGCTGTAAAGCATGTTAAAGCCCTTAAGATCTGAGGTGGGCTTTTGGACACACCTGCTGCTCCACACACACACACACACACACACACACACTGAGTTGACATAGTTTCCACAACCTTCCTGTTCAGATGCTGACACCTGGCATTGCTTGCTAAGGTCCTTATCCATGGGCACTGAATCTTTTCTTTCCAGTCTGTTAAAAGGTAAGTTCTAGCCTGGTGCTCTCCAGATGTTCTGGGCTGCATCCCCCATCAGCCAGCTCAGCCATCCTGAACTTTGAGTGTGTTGATAGCGTGCCACAGAGATTGCCATTTAGAACTTGCTTCTCCCGCTTTCCTTTTCTTCCAAACAGATGCGAGAGTATTGCCTCCGGCTGAGGAATATGGTAGAGACTGGATGCAACAAGGACGAGCTCTCTGCCGCCGTGGACACCATGATAGAGGAGGTCAGCCGCTCTTGGTGGGGGGGCAAATGCGGTGGCTGAGTGAGAAGAGATTTTCTGTCCCTGCCCTCCCTTTTTCCTCCCCCCCCCCCCAGGGCCCCAGTCATGATGCTTCTCATTTGGCCGCAAGACTTTCCAAGTGCACCTTAGTATTTATCCAGCACCGAGGGCCTTCTGGCGGTTCCCTCATTGCGAGGTTACAGGGAACCAGACAGAGGGCCTTCTCGGTAGTGGCACCCGCCCTGTGGAACGCCCTCCCAGCAGATGTCAAGACAATAAGTAACTATTTTACTTTTAGAAGACAACTGAAGGCGGCCCTCTTTAGGGAAATTTTTAATGTTTGTTGCTGTACTGTTTTTAATATTCGGTTGGAAGCCGCCCAGAGTGGCTGGGGAATAAATAATAATAATAATATATTATTATTATTATTATTATTATTATTATTGCATTTATATCCCCCCTTTCCCTCCAGAGAGCTCAAGATGACATACCTACTTCTCCTCCTCCCCATTTCGCCCTCACAACCCTGTGAAGTAGGTTAGGCTGAGAGGCCGTGACTGGCCCAGGGTCCCCGTGAGTGCCATGGCCAAGTGGAGATTCAGGTCCTAGTCCAGCACTCTAACCCCTACACCACACTTGCTCTCACCCTCTTCTGTTGTGATACCGAGATTCCCGCTCTATAAATTTTCCCTGGATAAAAAAAGAAAGAACGGCTAGGATGAGGTTGAACTGTCTCATTGCACATCTTGTAAAGAGCACATTGTTCACAGGCCTCCCTCCCCAGGGGTGTTTCATGCTTTTGGGGGTGGCAGGATTATTGCACGTGGAGTTTGGGGTGGTACATGTGTCCACACCCTCCAAAGTCTTTGGAAACGATCGCGCTTTGTAGATCCTGCTGCCTCACTGTGTTCTTGGTGCGAGGCAAGCCAAGTCCCTTTTTTCTTAAATTGGAATTGAACTCTGCCTGGGAGGAAGCGTAACATGCCTGCTTCTTGATTAGGGCAGTTCCACTAATCTTCTGTCGAAGGTTTAACTGAGCACAGCTCGGACCAGCCTTAGCAGAGAGATGCAGAGATCCCACTGTGAATGCATTTTGGTTGGGCTCTTTACAATTTGGAGGGGCAGATTGTCTACCCAGCTGCACTCTTTCTTCTCTCTCTCTCTTGCATCTGCCAAAGCTGTCAAGAGGAAAGGTGTGTCAGGCTGTTTTAATTTTACTTCTTTACAGGAGTCGCATTGTCCTTCACGGCATTTCTGCAAAGCCCTTGGTGCCTCCCAAAGTGTCCGTCCAGGATGCCTGCACTAGAGGGCAGCAGAGAACACCGTATATCATTTCTTGCTGTTGTCCAAGGCACCGCAGCTCCATGCTGGCTTCCCCAGGGCATGATCCATCAATTGAGATGATCATTTCACTAAGATGAGAACAACAATTACCAGACCTTTAGAAGGCATCTCAAGGCAGCCCTGTTTAGGGAAGTTTTAATGTTTGATTTCTGTATTTTAATGTTTTGTTGGAAGCCGCCCAGAGTGGCTGGGGGAACCCGGCCAGATGGGCGGGGTATAAATAATAATAATAATAATAATAATAATAATTATTATTATTATTATTATTATTATTATTATTATTATTATTATTATTATTATTATCATCATCATCATCATCCCAGAACTGCCTCCATCAAACCGGTGGCTGTTCCACCAGACCACTGTGTAACTTTTATTAGGGAGCAAAATGAAAGAGCCCATAGATTTCCTCTCCCCACCCTGTTCATTTTTGCCTCCTGTGTCACGTTGCTTAGCTTCCACACTGTTGTTTAAAAAGCTTTAAACCAGTTTGATGCCTTCGGCGGAACAGCAGCTTATAAGCCTAGCGAGCAATTAAGCAAAACGAGGGTTTGTGAGTCACAAGCACCAGTTCCCTCTGGCCGATTTGAAGAGAGGCGTCTGGGTTCCACCTTCCACTGATCTGTTTTCCCTCCCCAGGTGTTCAGAATAGTGACCATCTGCCTGGGGAGCCCTCCGGACTCCTTCTGCTGGGAGTTCTACGATAAGGAGAAGGCCTACCACAAGATTGGGCCAATCTCGCCCCTGCAGTTCTACAAGGAGCACGTCAAGCCCATCTTCGACATGGAAAGCAAGGTTGGGCAATGTGGTAAACACAAGGCAGCCTGTGGACAATCATTGGCCCCCTGTCTGTGCAATCCTTTTTAGATTTTGGAAGCGGATAAGACACATCCCTGACCCACAGTTTGTTGCTCCCTTCTTTTCGTTTAATACCACGCCCCCTCTTCAGTCTGTTCGAAAGTTGTGGCATGGCTGAAATCATGGAATTGTAGAGTTGGAAGGGACCCCCAAGGGTCATCTAGCCCAACCCCTGCAAATCTGGAATCTCAACTTGAAAGAACCCCTGACAGATGGTCCCCCAACCTCCCTCGAGAAACCTCAAATGCTGGGAAGTCCACCACCTTCCGAGGTAGTCGGTTGCATTGCTGAACCGCTCTTACTGTCAGAAAGTTCTTCTTAATGTTTATAGTTGGAAATCCTTACAGAAAGGCCCACCAGATTTCCAACCCCAGATCTCTATTTGGGGGACCCAAGCGTTGCTTGGTCAGATGGTGATAATATTGTAACCCAGAACAAAAATGAGATGAGTCTAGCAAAGGATATTTGATCATATTATTTCCAAACTGCCATCTTGTTTGAAATTGAACCTCCGGGTTCGGTGGCAGCCTACCTCTGAATAACACCTGCTGGGGACGAATAAGAAATGGCCATCTCTGGCCATGCTCTCCTTGTGAGCATTTCAGTTGGCTGCTACTGCTGGGTCCAGCAGAGCTGGGAGGAGTGACCTCCTTGAAATTAACTAACTCAGCCCTTTGACTTAACAGGTTTGCCTGGTGAATGACCCTCGGCCCCAGAACCAATACAACCAGCTTTACACGGTGGAGTACCTGAGTAACATGGTGGGGGGCAGGAAGACTCTTTACAACAACCAGCCCGTCCAGCTCCTGAAAAAACTGGCAGCCGCTTCTATTCGGGATGGAGAGGTTTGCGTGCCCCCCCCCCAAATCTTTCTTTTGCTCCTTAGCACAGTGTCTTCCTGCTCTTTGCTTCAGCTGAAGGGTCCTGATTGTCGCCTGCTCTCTCCTCAGGCCGTGTGGTTTGGTTGTGACGTTGGGAAGCACTTCAACAGCAAACTGGGCATCAATGACATGAATATGTAAGTGCTTGTGGGGTGGGGGCAGAGGGCCGTGATCCTGCATACAGTTCCCCTGGGGATTGTGGGTGTGCACGTCAAGCTCAAACTTTGCTTTGCCTCCATTTCTTTGTTCTTCCGGAAGCTCAGAGCCCCCTGGGCTGCAGATCTGCTGCACCGCTTGCTTACCTGGTCCTGTATACGACTTAATAAATGTGTTTACTCCGCAGTTTAGGATGACTAGGGAAGGCACCTTCTCTGAACCCCACACTTAATGTGCATTTCTGTGTGCGCTGCTTTGTAGATTTAACCACAACCTGGTGTTTGGCGTGTCAGTCAAGAACATGAACAAGGACGAGCGGCTGATCTATGGGGATTCGCTGATGACCCACGCCATGGTCATTACTGCCTTCACTGAGAAGGTTGGTGTTGGGGCAACAGGGTGGCTGGTGGAGTTCCTTCCCTTCCTCTCCTCTCCATGTATATGGCAGTCAACCAGACAATAATTGCACACACGACCTGCTCATGGAATCCTCCTGGGGACGGTGTGCGCTTTTGAAAGAGGGACAGAGAACCGGTGGCCCTCAAATGTTTTTGGGCTCCCATTTCCCATCCGCCCCAGCCAGCCCGGTCAGGGGATGAGGGGAACGGCAGCCCAGCACACTTAGAGGGTGACAAAGGTTCCCCATCTCTGCTCTAAGAAGTTGTATTCCATACATGTGAGAGACAGAGCGATGCTTCCACCGAGAGGAGGATGCCCTTTACAGCAGGCATGCAGGGAACATCTGTGGCCATCCAGAGACTCTTGGATTCCCAACATCCACCTGCCTCAGCAGGAGCATAGCCAGCGGTCTGGGGTGCTGGGAGCTAGTGGAGGGTCACATCCCTCTTCTAAAGTGCCTTGTCGACAAAGACCACCGTTCTTTTATGATGAATCATAGAATTGTAGAGTTGATATCTGGATGATGCTAGTGGCAATAGCACTGGGGCCACCAACGTGCCCCCCCCCTTCCCAGAGACACCCGCTCTTCCTCCAAGGAGCTCAGAGGCAGCACAGGGACTCCATGACCACCACCACCACAATCCCATGGCGGATGCTTTCGTTGTTATTTTACATGATGCATTTTAGGTACACAGCCTTCCAAAGCTTTCTAAATTTACCGTGGGTCTCCAGTTTCACAGGCAGAAATATACAAAGGTTAGCAACGATGAAAGGTAGTAAAGACAGTGATGGAATTACTTTAAAAGCCAGATAGGCCTGTCAGGCAATCAACCCAATGAGATCTGACCCTCCCCTCTCTCCTTAATCCAAGAGGGATGCCAGCCCACTCTTCCCCACTTGGTCCTTGCTAGCTAGAAAGGGCTTGTCTAAACATTTGGATGCTCCTCACCTTAGAAATCCAAAACGTTAAAACTTAAAAGCCGCAATGCCCCATGGCTGGTTTTGCCAACGGTTGAGATTTATAATTCTCACTAAAAGCTTCTTTAGGCTAAAAGCAGGTATTAAAACATGGGGCTTCCCCCCCACCTTTTTTTTTTTAAAAAAATACCTGTTGTGCAAACAGGTTTCAACTACAACTGTGATGTAATTTTCTTTTCCCTTGAGGGACGTTTAATCCTTGCCAGCATTCAAAACTAAGCTCAATGTGGCTTGATTGAATTTTAAGAGCTTGAAAGTAATTCCAGTCAGGCCTTCAGAGGTTCTTGCCACCATCTCTTCCAGCTGCCTCGCATGGACCTGAGCATAGCTTGGACCCAAAGTCTTTAAAAGTACTGTAGCGCGATTTATTTATTTTATTTATTACCACATGTATATCCTCCCTCCAAGGACCTCAAGGTGATGTACAGGGTCTTCCCACCCTCCAATTTATCAAAATACTGATAAAATCAGCAGCTTTCTATATACACTGTATAAAATATCCATAATAAAACTGCATGCCTAGCTAGGCCTGCAATATTCCACATGCAATATTCTCCACACTGTAGAACTCCTTATGTGATCCAGATACCAGGCTTTTAGCATTTGGGGTTGTAAAGGCACAGGTGAGTGGCGCTTTCAGCAGTTTGTGAAATGAAAGCGCAGGTGTCGTCTGTCAGGTAAGGGAGGCATTTTATTTCTCTGCTATAAATCCACAAGGAAGTGTCAATCTGCCCGGCCAGGGGAGATGGGAGGCTTTTGTGCAGGGCTCTTCCTCCTGTTGACCCCTGCATTCCCCCCTCTTTCCAGCCAGAGCAAGAGGGTTGCTTTGAAAAATGGCGCGTGGAGAACTCATGGGGCGAAGATCGCGGGAATAAAGGTAATGTGTTGCTAACGCGGATGCTGAAAGTTGGGCTTGCCTCTTTTCGTTTTGCATCAGGGGTGTTTTCTGGATTTTTTTGGGCTAGATGACTTCCAGGCGTCCCTTCCAGTGCTAAGATTCTCAACAGTGTGTGTACTGGGATAGCGAGCTTAATTCTGGGCCAGTTTAGCACTCGAAGCCTATGCAGTTTGCCCTGACTCTACCATAGCAGAATCCTGGCAGGCTGGTGGTCAGGGGCCTTGGTGGGGCCTGGTTTGAGTGAATTCTTCCTTTTTGCCCTCCATCACTTCAGGACTCTCCAACCTGGGGTCTCTTCCCAAGGCTGAATTTTCCTGGGTTTGTGATGAGGGCAATTCAAGGAGGCTCCAGGACCTCCCTCCTTCCCTGTGTTCTGCACTCTCTGCCAGGATTGCCATTGGGCTGTGTGTGTGTGTGTCTCTCCCCCCCCCTCCTTTTAATTACTCCAGGGTCATAAGGCAGAGATTGTAGAATTCCTGCATGGGGTTTATTGCAGAGAGAGAGAGAGAGAGCGCACATGAGCACTGACTGGGCTGCCGTTCCTTTAAGCTCCTGATGTAATCTCATTTTGTATAGAAAAGTTCATTACCCTTTCTTCGAACAGCCTCCAGGGGGGAAACCGTTGCTGTTTGGTTGTGCGATTGGGACAACAACAAGCAGCGTCTTTGTCTAGCAGTATTGTAGCTGCCACACATGTTCCGTTTACCTCTTCACTTCCCCTGGGAGTTGGCGGAAGACAAGGGCCCACGAGCCTTTATGCTACCCATGGTCATTTCAAAGAGCCAAGGACTTTTCTGCCTGTACCAGTGTCCCCCATTGAGACTGGAGCTTCTGTTTGCATAACAAGAGCTTTCGTGGAACAGCAGGCGCAGGACTATCTCAATGATCCAGGCACGCAGGTGGCCCTCACCCCCGCTTCCCAAAAAAGCCGCCTGGAGGTCAAGGCACAGCTATTCTTAGCCCTTCGTTTACCCATCTGTTTTATGAGCGTGGTAAAACCCAGAGTTGCTCCAGCAGTTAAAAACACACACACACACTCCTGCCATCAACCACAAGAGACGAGTGCGAACCACTTTGAGCTTTCAAAGTTTAAAAATAACCCAGCGAAAGCGAGACAGATTACCGGCATTCCTCAGAGTTTACCTTCTCCAGCCTCCAGGCAGGGCAGCCAGGAGGCGTGAGGTTGATTCCTTGAGCTGCTTAGCCTCTTGCTGTTCTATGTGGAAGTCTCACTCCCACTCGAATGCAAAGCCTGCTTTTAATGAATGGGGCCTGAATGGGGCTTTTTCCTCGAGGGCTCTGGCCTTGCCCCTGAACAGACTTTGGGGGCCTCTCACTTTGGGGGCCAAGCAGAGCCCTCTTGCCGCCTCTACCCAATCAGTCCCTTGCAATGGCCAACCCTGCTTGCAGCTGCTCTTTTCCACTTACCAAGCAGGCAAAATGCTTTAGCCTCTCTGCACTGCAAGGTAGGCCTCTGTTGGGGGGGGGGGGTCAGGCTGAAGAAGAGAGCAGCTTGCCCCAGGGTTGTTTGCAGAATGTGTCTTGGGCATTCATTCAGCACGTGTGTATTGTGGGCACAGAATTTGGCCAAGCCTGAGTCCTTTCTCTTAGTGATCCTTACAATCCAGGCCTATAAAACAGGGCAGTAGCGGGTAGTACTACTAGCATTACGTATGTCTGCACTGCAGCTGGGTGTGCTGGGGGCTCAGAAGAGCAGCTGCTAGCTTAAGACACCACCTAACCAATCTGTCTTTCCTGGGGCGAGATTGTCCTGAAAGCTTCCTGGCTCTAAGGCTGGGGTCTGCAGTGTGATGCCTGTGGGAACCCACAGATGTTGGTGCAAGTTTAGCCTCCTCCCTCCCAATTCTAACCATATTTTAAAATAGTGTTTTGGGCCTTGTTTGTTTGCAGGGGGTGCCTATTTTTGGCTGGCTTACCTGCTTTTTTAATACATGTTTTATTGGGGGGCATATGTAGGTGTGCTGCATGGTTTTTTGGGGGGAGGGGGTTGAGTATATCCAGTTTTTCTTTTGTGGAAGGGCTATTTTGCAGAACCTGTGAAACAGTTTCTTAGGTTTCCAAATGAGTTCTTAGCACACCCACACACACCCAAAGTTTTTGGGACTCCTCTTCTAGTTGCTTTCCCACGCCAGATCCTCCAGGGCAGACCTCTAGCTGCTGCCCCAAAGTTGTCATTTGCAGATATGGCCCTCGGAGAAGGTTTTGGGAATAGCTGGCCTCTTGAAAAAAGCCTGGGCTTGTATGGGAAGGCCAAGCGGCATTCTGGCAGGCCCCTTGTTTAAGGAAGAGGTGAAGAATGAGGATGTTAGATTTGGCACTCAGGCTTGGCTAGGCGTGGAGGCATTAAAATAACAAGCCCCAACGTCAGCCCTTGAAGAGGGTTGATAGAGTATTGCCTGAAACAACAGAGGCAGGATTAGACTGGGGGCTTAGCTGGAGGAGGATGAGTTATGGAGGAAACGCTTAACCCTTTTGCATGGTGCTTTGGGTCCAGGTCGCCTGGTCTGGGTTTACCAGCTTAGCATTGTGATCCTGTTGTTGAAAGACAGGGTCAGATCTTAGACAGGGTTGGAGCATCTGACCTGTTAATTGCAGAGGCAAAGCCACTAGAGGAAACCTGAAAGGCCAGTCCTCGGTCATTCAGGAATTTACAAAAACTCTGGGTTTATAAAGTGGTGTTTTTGGAAGCTCCTGGGTTTTGATTCCAAACATAAATACAAGAGACACCACATGAGACCTCATCCGTTCCTTGTAGGTTTTTGACTTGTGGTGTTTCTTGATGCAGGGGAAAGGCAGAAAAATGTTCCAGGGAGGAATTTGATATGGGATGACAAGTTTGCCTCTCTCCCCCCCAAAAGAAGAAGCACATTTGACATTGCAAGCAAGGAAAGGGGCCTGTATTTTATTGTTTAACCAAAGGCCTCATTAGCTGTGAAAATTAATGGGTCCTTAATGTTCAGAAGCAGTCTACCTCCATGCAGTTTTTGCGGGGCTGCCCTCTTAGATTTCAGTGTGGCATAGAGGGCAGGGGTCCCCCAGGGCAGATCACTGTAGGTGGCCCCTCTTAAGCTGAATACCTCTTAATAGACCTTGTCCCGTCCTCCTCTTCTCCAGGTTACCTTATCATGACTGACGACTGGTTCTCTGAGTACGTCTATGAAGTGGTGGTGGACAAGAAGCATGTGCCAGAGGACATCTTAGCCGTGATGAACCAGGAGCCTGTTGTCTTGCCTGCATGGGACCCCATGGGCGCTCTGGCTAAGTGAACTGTTCTCTGTGTGTGTGTGTTGAGGGGGCTCTCTGCCGCCTTCTTCTGGTCAACCTTGAAGCAAGCATGTGGGGGGGGGGGAGAATCTGGAGGGCCAGGAGCCAACGCCAAGTGGCCCCATGACCAAACTCCCACTTGAGGTGCCAGTCTTGAAGAGCGGTGCCCTGTGGATTTTCAGAGGAAACAGTGCTTTTCTGTGGATGGGGCTACTCTGCAGCCTTTGCGTCGACGTGTGTGCTTTTCATCGTAGTATAATCCTTTTTTCTTTTCTTTTTTTTTTTTAAAAAAACACCCTCTAAAATTATTTTATCCATGTACTCGTTTTAAAACTTCAGAAATGATTCTTTCATGCAAACCTTGTATAGAAAAAGACGGGTGGGGGTGTGTGAGATGAACGCTTAGGGTGGTTGTGTACCACTAAGGGCCACCAAGTGGAGATTAATTGCTTGTTGGCTGTGATTTTGAGCTGCTCGGCTGCTTGCTTGTGGAGAGAGGCCTATAACCCATGGCACAGAATGCGGCCCACTTCCTACATGATCTTCATCTGTCTTGTCTTTTCCAACTGAGGTGTGGTCTGAAATCAACAGCCTTCTCCCTGGAGCACCTGAATCACAGCCCAGGAGATATCCCCCCCCCCCCAAATCACCACCCCCGAGGCTCAGCTGAACCAACAAAGAGAGTAGCTGCAAAGGCTACATTCCAGAATGCCCAGTTCCTGGGTAAAATGGGATTTTTAAAAAAAATGGCTGCGTTTTTATTTGAATGCCATCTACAAACTACCTGGTGCTATGGAGCGTTTGAATAAAAACACTTTGCTGAATGAGCTTTGGTGTCCTGTATTGATATTATTGATGCGTAATTTGCTGGCAAACTGCAAAATATAGGGCCAACAAATGAATGAGGCAGCGGGTGGTGGGAGAAGACACTCCCCTCCCACCTCTCTACTGGCAACACTGGAGAGCTGTTGCCAGTCAGAGGAGACAATATGGAGCTACTCTGGCCACCTCATGAGAAGAGAAGACTCCCTGATGTTGGGAAAGATGGAGGGCACTAGGAGAAGGGGACGACAGAGGACGAGATGGTTGGACAGTGTTCTCGAAGCCATCAACATGAGTCTGACCAAACTGCAGGAGGCAGTGGAAGACAGGAGTGCCCGGCGTGCTATGGTCCATGGGGTCACGAAGAGTCGGACACGACTAAACAACAAAGTTCAGTTTAGCAGCTAGATGGGCAGATAGTCTTGACATGGCATAAGGCGTCTGCTTTGGGGTCCTTCTTGGCCAAGGTTTTTTCCACACATTGGAAACTTCTGATTTGGCACAAGCAACACCTGAAGATCAAGCACCCACTGAACCCCCGTTAGCTGCAGTCTGTCAGCATGGTATTGGGACTCCAGCCCCATCAGCCTCGGCCAGCCTGGCCCAAAGGGTCAAGGATCATGGGAGTTGTAGTCTCAGCAATACCAGGAATCCCCATACTAGTCTCTGGGAATTAAGCCTGGTGCCAGATCAGAGAGCTTTGAGAGGGGTGGGGGGGAATCTGCCAAACTAAAGCAATGGGGAGAAAAACGCAGGGCATATCAGAATCAACTTGGCGAGAGGAGAGATGAAATTGAATGAGCTCTTACTGAAAGCTGGTCACAGAGTTAATCTCTAATAAAACAATTTAGTCCTCAACATATGTTTAACATCTTGAAAGTTAGGTGACACCAAGACAGGCTTAGGGTATAAAGGAACTGATTTTGCATCCATTCAGCTATTGGGTCAAACTAATTAAAAGCAAACACCCATTTTGCACTGCAGTCTTGTTCCTGAGCAAGAATTCCTGCCATTTCTATTTTTAAATGATTGTTTTTTTTAAAAGTTGCATGCTTTCATGCATTTAATACATCTATCTAAACTGGAGTAACAGACCTATTTTAATTGTTGCCTTTAAGTCTCTTAAGTCGCTTGGTTAACATTGGACATCACCCAGTATGTAGAAATGGACAACTTAGTCTTTTTGTTTTTTTCTCATTTTCATATCTTAACGGCTGAGCCATTTCCGCAGAGGAAATATGCTGGGAATCAGCATTTTTAGACTGCAGCTTTCACCTTCCCCTTGCATGATACGAAGCTCCAGGAAAATTCCAGAGAACACATGAAGTCTCAGACATGCCTACTTTGGATGGAAGGGAAGGAGGCAGCGAGGTTCCAAAAATGTTAGCGAGACCATTTGGAGGGACAAATAGCAGAGGCTCAAATTTGAGCATACAGTGGTGCCTCGCAAGACGAAATTAATTCGTGCCGCCAGTCGCTTCGTCTAGCGATAATTTCGTCTTGCGAAGCGCGGGTTGCCGCGGCAAAAAAAAATATGCCGAAAAACTTTGTCTTGCGAAGCGTGGCCATTGAAAACTTCATCTTTTGAGACACCAAAAACATCGCAAGACGCTTTTGTCTAGCGAGTTTTTCATTGCGCGAGGCATTCGTCTTGCAAGGTACCACTGTACTTGCAAAGTCTAGGTAAGGGGTTTTTTCTTCTCCAAGCTGGTTCCCAGATCCACCTCAGTGATGCCATCTTGGAGTGAACTTCCTTTAGCTCCAGCTTAAAGCCCAATTATTTTGGTTAAATTATACAATGCACCAACCAAATAAAAGCATGCAGCCCACTTTTCCCCCAGAGAAGACTGATAATGACTAAGTCTTCCGCATTTCTTTCCAAGTTTGCTCACTTCCACTTCCTTTTATAAGCTCATCAAACTGAGTACTGGTTTGTGTGTGTGTTAATTGAAACAGTTTGCATGAGTCTGTCTATGAAGAGTGATCTTGAGAAGAAGGAGGAAGAACCTTGGCAAGCCCAGACTGTTTTTTTTTTCCAGAATTGTAAAAAAAAGGAAAAAAAAGTTGTTTAGTTTGTGTAAGCTGCTGCCTTTATACAGTCTCAGGCCATTGGTCAATCTAGCTCAGTACTGTCTAAACCAGCTGTGGGCAACTTTTGGCCCTCCAGATGTTGCTGAACTACAACTTGGAATACTATGTACAGTTCCGGTCGCCTCACCTCAAAAAGTATTGTGCAGAGTTGGAAAAAGTTCAGAAAAGGGCAATCAAAATGCTCAAAGGAATGTGGAAAGGTTGCAGCATTTGAGGATTTTCAGTTTAGAAAAAAGGCAAGCAAAAGGTGACATGGTAGGAGTTTATAGGACTATGGCATGGAGAAAGTGGAGAGAGACAAGTTTCTCCCTCTCTCCTAACACAAGAACTCAAGACTGAACGTTGGAAGGTTCAGGACAGAAAAAAATCACTCTCCATGCAGCACATAGTTAACCCATGGAGGATAGGACACAAACCAATGGCTTCAAGTGATAGGAGGTTCCGACTAAATGACAGAAAGAACTTTCTGACAGTAAGAGCCGTTCGACAGTGGAACGGTCTCCCTCAGGAGGTGGCGGACTCTCCTTCCTTGCAGATTTTGAAGCAGAGGTTGGGTGGCCATCAGTCATGGATGCTTTAGTTGGGATTCCTGCATTGCAGGAGGTTAGACTAGATGACCCCTGGGTCCCTTCCAACTCTAGGATTCTATAAGGCTATCCCCTAGCCATGATAGTCTGCTTCCATGGTTGGAGGCAGCCTTGCTTCTGAATCCCAGTTGCTGGAAACCACAGGAGGGGAGAGGGCTCTTGTGCTCAGGTCCTGCTTGTGGGTTTTCCATTGGGGCATCTGGTTGGCCCCTGTAAGAACAAGATGCTGAACTAGATGGGCCATTGGCCTGATCCAGCAAGCTCTTCTTTTGTTCTTAAAGGTGCTCGTTTCTGCGCCTTTCCCAGCTCTACAATATCCATTCTGAGGTGATCGGAACAGTACACAGTATTCCACTATTCCGCAGATTTTTATATCAACAGTTTTATTTTCAATTCCTTCCTTAAAGGAAGGAATCTGCTTCCTGCCCCCCAAATTCGGGAAGACTAACAAATTCCGATATGCCCAGGAGAGGGAAAGTGATTCGGTATTTAAAAGCGTAGATTCATTCATTCATTCATTTACAAGCGAATTACTCTACCCTCCCAAGATGTGCCTGGTGGGATTAATGTCATTCCCACCCACCCCTTTTGAAATGCAGCTGCCACCGCTTCCCTTATCCCAACCCCATGCTATATCACAAGCTGCTTTTCTCAACCCAGCCCTTTGTCTGCCCCAAAGCCTCTTTTGAGTAGCCTCTAGGAATGTTTCGTGCGTAATGCGGACTCGGCGCCTCCCCTGAGAAGGGCTGAGACGATCCCCTCGTAATACATGCAACTCAGATCTCCTCCCGTTGTCCTAACAATTGCCAGCTATTTTAATCCTAATCTATTTGGTGCCCAATTTGGGGTGGCCGGGGGGGGGGGAGGGAGGGAGAGAACCAATTAAAGCTGTGTTGGTACATCTCGGGTGGAGGACAGAAGCAGCACCATCCGGCCATGCGGTCACCCCCACTCGACCCAGGCACCACCCTCCCAGGTCCCCCTCAACCTGTCAAGCCACCAGTGCAATCCCACAACCGGCCTACAGATGGCAGCAACTCCTCTCCTTATCCAAGGGGGGGTGGGGTGGAGAAAAGGATGAAATAACAAAAGGGGGAGCAGGAAAGAGAAGTGTTTGGCAATTTCTTCCTCACTTCTCCGGACTGATGCTGCCGCCAATATCCCTGCAGGCTCCCCCCTTCCTCCTGTGGCTCATAATCCCTTTAGTGGGGAAAGGTTGCCATCCCTCCCTTGTTATTTGCAATGCACTTAAATTAATACATTTATATTCCACCTGTCCTCTGAGGAGCTTAAGGTGGCCCTCGCTGTCTCCATTTTATCCCCACAGCAACACTGTGAGGGCAGTTAAAGGCTGAGTGTGCGTGCATGAGAGTGGCCCCAAAGCCACCCTGTAAGAGCTGAGTGAGGATTTGAACCCAGGTCTCCCAGGTCCTAGTCTGACACTCTAACCCAGGGCTAGGCAACCTAAGGCCCAGGGACTGGATGCGGCCCAATCACCTTCTAAATCCGGCCCGCGGGCGTTCCGGGAATCAGCGTGCTTTTACATGAGTAGAATTTGTGCTTTTATTTAAAATGCATCTCTGGGTTATTTGTGGGGCATAGGAATTTGTTTATTTCCCCCCCCCCCAAAAAAACATTGTCTCTCCCTCCCCCCCCCCCCCGGTGGTCTGAGGGATGGTGTGGACTGGCCCATGGCTGAAAAAGGTTGCTGCCCCCTGCTCTAACCTAATGTGATGTTCTCATTTTCCCTGCTTGCTTTAATGATCCACATGACAGCTCTCATGGCCTTGCCAAACCTGAGGTTATCTCAAGAGCCCAAAGTGCGGCAGCAACAGGAGTTCAAGGGAAGGATCACCAAACCTCACCTTGCAATATTGCAGGGCATTCCCCCCCCCCCCCGACAGTGTCTCAGGTAGGGAGGCAGTGCAGGACCCCCTGGTTGGCCTCTGCACCTACTGCAGCCGCGACTCGCTGCTCTGAAGGGACAGGCTCATCTTGGACTAGCGACGCAGACCTAGTCCTCATCCACAACGCCTGAAGTCAACATCCACCTGTCTCCTCCATGGCTCCCTACCTGAGGACCCAAGCCAAGGCAGCATCTGGCTGAGCTGGCTGAACAGCGGGAATTATGTGTATTTTAATGAGCTGAATAAAGTGACATCTTATCCGTCTTGGAGGCGAAGCAAGTGTGTGTATTAACAGTGCTCAGCTTATTTTTTTTAGTTGTTATTCTGTTAATATTGTTTTACAGAGTATAACTGCCACACTGATTTGTCAAACATATACTATGGATTTTGGTGTTAATTGTGATATTTCGGGTTTTTTTAAAAAGTTGCTGCTTTGTTAATAACATTTTATAGATTGTAAATATGATTTATGCTGCGTTTGTGCTGTTCTATTATGTTTGACTATGTTACTCTTATTTATTGCTTGTAAGCTGCTTTGGGATTCATTTGAAAAGCGGCACAGAAATACAATAAATTTATCAGTTCAATCAATCAATCAATCAATCAGTATGACACCTTGGGCCATTCTAGCCTCTCCTGGAACATTTCTTTTAAAACCATTAAAAGTCCAAAGGAAGTGGCCTTATTCCAGGTCAGATTCTTTCGTCTCCTGCAGATGGCCTGTTTGTTGAGCATGCAACCTTATTTGCTTGCCCAAAGTTATGTGAAGATAATACAATGTCCACGCTTTACTGGGTTAAAATGGATTGCAAAAGTTGCCAAACCATGTTTCAGCCCACCATCTTGGGTTAAAATGGAGGCCAGAGTCCCAATGTCAACAAAGACGGCTGCCCCAGCCAGGGGCGTAGGAAGATGGGGCGGTGGGGGCGGGACGCCCCAGGCGGCGCAATCCCAAGGGTGCCATCGCGGCTGCCCATCCCGCCCCCAAAACACGTGCCCTGCCCCTGCGTACAACGCGCCCCCAAAACGCGCACCACGTCCCTGGGGGCAGTGTGCCTGCTCCTGCCCCCGGTGGCGGAGCTTCGGCGGAGCATGAAGCTCCGCCACTGGCCCCGCCTTGTGCAGTTTGGAGGCAATATCTCGAGAGGCAGCCAAGCCTCGAAAGAATAGATGGGCGGACAGACTGACCGTTCCCCAAAATATACTGAAGATTTGTCCTGATTTTTTTTTTTTTTTTTTGCGAGGGAAGTTACACAACAGTGAGCAGTCTCTAGAGTACCAGCAGTAATATACGCCTTCCCATTAATCACATTTTGCTGTTGCTTTCCTAACTGCAAAAAGCCTGTTGTTGTTTTTTTTAACTGGATGTGTTGCACCAGAGCGTTAGTGGTGCAAACCTAGATTTCTGGTGACTGAAATCCTTCCTGCACAATGCTGAAAGTCTAGAGGTGACCTCAGTCCCTCTAACCCCACAGTGTGTGCTATGCCTTGTAGCATCTCTTCAAGATCTCAAGAAGGCAAAGGATCAAACTAGGGACCTTCTGCAAGTCATATGTGTGCTCTGCCACTCATCTTACCATTTCATGGAAGGAAATTTGTGGTTCGGATGTTTTGTGTGTGTGGATACGAGTTGTTTTTCCTTTCTGGGAGGAGAGGAAGTGTTTGTGGTGATTAAAAGCAGCCAAATCAGTCTCGGGTTCCAGCCCTGCCCTGCCCTACCCTGCCGTTAGGCAGTGAGAAAGCCGTCTCAGGCAGCAAATTTTAGGTGTTAGGAAAGGGCGGGCAAATGTGTAAGGGCCTCAATCTGCCGCTATTGTCTTTCTACTGCTAGAGAAAGGGAGTGTCACATTTTCATTTTGGATGCCTGCGCCAGCACTTGTGCAGTAGTGGTTAAGAGCATTGGACGAGGACCTAGGTTTCCAGGGTTCAAATCCCCACTCAGGGAGGAATCTCACTGGCTGACCTTGGGGCCAGTCACAGTCTCTCAACCTAAACTACTGTACCTCGCAGGGTTGTTGTCAGGGGGGGAGAACTGTGTACGCCACCTTAAAGCTCTTCGGGGGAAAGCTGCGTAACAGAAATAACAAATATCTTGGACAGCAAAATGCCTTGGACCAGCCCTGCTTGGGAGCAACTTCTGATAGCAAACCCCAAGTCCCTTTCCACTTGACAATTTTTGCATTCCTCCCCCTCTTTGTCCTTAAAGTGAAGAATGGAAAAGGGTGGGTGAGAATGGCAAAAGTCTGTTTTTCTTCTCCTAATGTGGCCCAAAAGCAGAAACACACCCCAGTCTCACATTTGCCACAGTGTCAGAACACCTGTCCTGGCCTCATCATCCATCCCCCAGCCACTCTCTGCCCCCATTTGCAGACCCCCCCTTTCCCCCTCGCCCCCCCCCCCGCACTTCCATTTATAGCCGCAGCCCAGGCTGCCCTCCCTGACTCCAACCCAGAGGCTCCTGCATTGCTGTGCCTGGAGCCCTCCTCCCCCTGCTGCTGCTCTGAGCTGTTGTGAGCTGGTTGCTTTTTCTGAGTGTGGAGTCACCCACCTCTAGGAGGAGGGTTGGAGCCCGCTGCAATCCCTCCTGGCAAGGCAAAAAGTTTATTTGACTTTATAAAAAAAAGAGAGAAAGAGAAAGGAGAAGAAAGAAAGTGACGTAAAAAATTCTTAAAAGAGCTTTTTGGCAGCAGATTATCTGGGAATCGGACCATGTGAGAAGAAGGGGGTGTACAAAAAGACAGTCCCCATAGGATCCAAAGCAAATGTAGGTGGGATTGGTGAGGCCGGCTTGGATGAGCCAGTGCAGGAGACGCGCTCCTGAATCCGCTGGGACACGCCAGGTATTTTACGCTTTATTCTCCCCCCACCCCTTCTAAATGCAGATGCCTAAAAGTGCCATGTATGATGATTAGGAGACAGACGCTGGGGAGGGTCTTTTCCTTCGCCTTCCCCAGCAGAATTAATTGTGCTTTTGCTCATATTTTTCGATATTGATTTTTTTTAAAAAAACACACGCCCCCAAAAAAACCTGAGATGGCAACAGTAATGCACACCAAAAAGAGAGTCTGTATATATTTGTACGAGAGGCTTTCATGCCACTGCTGCACTTAAAACAGACACTCGGACAGTGAAATGTTCCTGCAACTCCAAGGGATGGGGGGGGGGACTCAAGGGAGCCTTTTGAATTTATTTATTTGTTTGTTGCTGTTTCAAGTTTTGCTAGAGTTAAGAATGTGTTCCTTCCTCAGCCTTTCTGTCTGTACATGCTTGCTATCTCAGTTATTAGTGTCAGCGTTGAAAGATGGGTGAGGAGCGTGTTTCAACCAGCTTTTGAACGAGGGATTGGAGCAGCCCTTAGCCGCACTGCAAGATGCAACCTCGTTATTTTAGAGAGAGCGCAGGAGGGAGAAAAAGTGTGCCTTAAACAAAAACATAGTAGAGACAAGACATTTCAAACAAGAACAACAATCCAGTTAACCTGGGTGCCTTGCTTTTCATGTTGGTTAAGACGGGAAAAACTGCAGTACCTTACCTGGCAGCTTACTGGTGTCAAAATATTTCATATTTTCACAACACCTCTCTCACTCACACTCCTGTGCAGGTGAGAGGGGTATGTGGGTGTCCCCGGCTCCTTATAGAACAAACGGAAGGAGCTTATTTTGGCGACAAGCTAACGATGCTTCACTTGAACTGGACAGAAGCGAAATAAATTTCACAACTTGGGTCTATGAAAATTACAAATGTGGTATAAAGTGCAGGATGACGGGTGCTTTTGACCTCCAAGGACATAAAAAAGATTGGGAAAACTGAAAGGGAGAGAGATGTGGAAATATCTGAAAATATGTTTGGGATTCTTTTGTTTCTTAAGACAGTTGCAATGACATCTAGATGGCTCATTACAGCACAGGCAACAAAGGACGGGACCCTGGCCCCGGAGGCGATACATAGGTATGAGGGAACGAGGAAAGTCACTGTGCCTTCTTAGTTCCGATCTGATCTCAAGGAAGATGGCCATCAAATATATATATATATTCCCCCTCGTTATGTTTTTGACCTGTTTTTAGGACTTTGGAACTTGGTGGGCTAATTTAAAAGTGATTCCTGGTACACGTTCCCACGTTCTTGGCATCACAGCGCCATGCCTCTTGATAGCATAGCTTGGCTCTGCTTCTCCTGGGGAACCAGCTGAAAATCTGGGAATCAAGAGCACATATGCTACTGTGACTTTAAATTTATAAAGGACCAGTCCAGTGCAGGGAAGGGCTGTGGCTCAGTGCGGAGAGCAGATGTAGGAAGTCCCAGGTTCAATTCCCAGCATCTGCAGGGCAGGCTGGGAGAGTTCCTTGCCTGAAACCCTGCAGAGCTGCTGCCAGTCAGTGTAGGCAACATGGAGCTAGGTGGTAGTTTCTTTTGCCCTGGCAAATCTTCCATGCTCTTTTTTTGCATTGTGTTTTAAATGGAAACTCGAGTGTAGACCAGCCTTTCCCAACCTGGTGTCCTCTGGATGCTTTGGATTACTGTTTGTAAACTGCCTTGCATATAGTAATATAGAAAGGTGATATACAAATTAAAAGTGAAATGAAATGAAACTCTCATCGTCTTCCAGCAGCATGCAGAGTTTCTGGCTCAGTTTTCCAACTGGAGGATAAGCTGCCTTTGTTTGAGAGGGTTAGGCGCAAATGCAGTTGACATTTTGCTGGGTGTTCCCTTAGGTTAGGGGCAACAATATGCAAGCTATTTGAGTTTCACAAAGCGCCGCCTGAAGAATGCTGTGGAATGCAAAAGCTTGTACATGTGCTTCACTAACTCTCGAGGTACAAGGTAGGCTTTGAAAGATACCCCTGTTTCTCCTAAAATAAGACGTAGCCATAAAATAAGCCATAGCAGGATTTTTAAGCATTCAAGGAATATAAGCCATACCCTGAAAATAAGCCATAGTGATAGGCAGTTTAACTTTGTAGGTTAAACTGTACCATACTTAATTAAAAAAATAAGACATCCCCTGAAAATAAGCCATGGTGTGTGTTTTTTTGAAGAAAAATAAATATAAGACGGTGTCTTATTTTCGGAGAAACATGGTATATTAAATCACAGCAATGGCAGCCTGATTCAGAGAAATGGTCCACCACCACAGAATCCTCTGCCACAGAATGAGGACCATGGCTTTAGATGGCTTTAAAGGGTCACACGATTTCATGGAGGGATAAGACTGCAGAAAGCTGAGAGATAGGATAGCCAAGGGGAACCTGAATGCACAGAGGTGGTTTACCTCTGAGTAAGTTTCTGGGAAGCAACATCTGGAAAGAGGGCTGTTGCCATCATTTCCTACTTGTGGGTTTCCCCAACGGAGCCTCTGGTCAGCCACTGTGGACACTGGATGCTAGATGAGATGGGTCCCCTTTAGGGACTGATCCAGCTGCAGGGGGGACCACTATGTTCTTACACTAGATTGTGCCTGGCACTGGGAGACATGAGGAAGTGTGTGACAGCACTGGCTTCTAATATAGATACTTTGCTCTGTTTCTTGTTAATTAATTAGAGTGCTGCAGAACTTAATGAGATATAACCAGTGGTCTTCTTGGGATAAACGGTTCGTGTTCCCACAGTCCACAAATTTCTTTCGGTCCTTTCTACAAACAACAGATCTTCCAAGGCAGAACATTTTAAAGTTTGTTTTCCGCTGTGAGGGAGCCCGTCAAGAGCTGGTCTCCCTCAAGCTGCGCACGGCTTGAATGTGAAAAATAGCAAAAAAAGGTCTTTGCCCAAAGGAGTCTGGAATTTCCACAGATTCGTCAGGAATGCAGACCATAATAAATAACAATAACAATAAACATAGACTCAATTGTGGAAAATTGAAGGTTTGTGCTTTCCTGGACAATTGGCTCCGGAGTTTGTTGTCTAAGCTGGGAAGAACTTCAGAGACTGTTTTTGTTCTGACTGGGAAGCTATGATTGACCCCCAAAAGTTAGTAAAAACAAGCTTTAAAACACGGCTGGCACTTAGCACACAGGCAAAAAGCCACCGCACTCTAGTGCATCTGAAATGTAAGGGCAGGCGAGAGCAGAGGGAGAGGAAAGAGGAAAGAGAAAGAGACGGGATGAATGAACAAGTCAAGACTTCACAAGTGTAGCAAGAACAAAGTAGGGAATGGTTTCATAAATGGACCTACAATCTGCAGGAAAAACAAGGCTGAGGTCAAGGAAGACTTCTTAGAAGTGAGGAGAGGGAAAGAAAGGAAGTAATCTGAGCCAGAGTTTTGTAATGGCAGTGAAGCATGACCGAGGGTCAAGGAGGTTTGCATGGGGCTGGAACAGATTTTGAGAGCAAACCCCCATCCTTTGGGTTTTAGATGGAAATGGATGGGTGCCTCTGCCTGAATCCAGAACTTGGTTCTTAAAGGTTGCTATGGGGTGGATCCTTCTCTCTTTTAGGGGAGGTCCATAACTCTCTGGTAGCAGCCTCTGCTTTGCATGCATAAGAGCCCATTCACCCCTCCCCCTAGCACCTCTAGTGAGAAAGGGACCAGGGAGCATGCGATGCGAGAAGACTCTTCTCTGCAAGGGGAGGCGCAGCCAGTCAAGAGTAGACAACATTGGGCCAAGTGGATGAATCACCAGATCTGGTAATATGGCGCAGAACGGTCACAGCTCAGGGGGCAGAGTGTATGCTTTGCAGGAATAAGGTCTCTGCTTTGATCTCTGGTCGCTCCTGTTAAAAGGAGAAGCTAGCATGTGATGGGAAACATCCTCTCTGACTATGAACCCAAACAGACATTGCCAGCTAGAAAGACCAAGAGCATGACTTGGTATGAAGAGATGGCTCTACAGCTTCTTCCATCCCTTCTGTGCCATTGGAGGGGTCACTTTATTGCACAGACTGTAGCCCAGGTAGGGATGAATGTATTTGTCTATTTCTCTTAGTTTCTCATTTTTCCAGCCTTAAATTCTGTTCTCCATATTTCTGCGTTAACTTGCAATTATTATCTTTAAAAGTCCTAATGAAAATTAATCAGCAAATTAGGACTGAAATCTCTCCTAACGTACAGATTTTTGCCAATGATTTCCTCTAGTATAACGCTTCATATGTTATTTTCACAAATGTATGTGGTTTTTATGCACTCCAAGCAATTTTTTGTGTGCAAAATATGTGGTTGCTGAACTGCATCGCAAAAATTCAGGTTAGTGTGAGAATTTCAAAGGACAGTTGTGTTCCAATTTGCTTTGGGAAATTGCTAATTTGCTAGTTTTGCATTGAAACCCAAACAATTCCTCCCCACGGTAGCAGATTTTTGAAATGTGTTTTGCTAAACCCTGTCGCAAGCATCCATTATTCCAAAGGAAGTTGGCCCCGTCTTGCACTGAAGACTCCCCAGTGAATGAAGCAAGTGCTCTCGGGCATAAAATGAAGCACAGCTAACTAAGCGCTGTGACATAAGGCATTTGAGTTATGTACTGAATCCAAAAGAGAAGGGAAATATTATCTCACAAAACCAAACACAGACCCACTAGCCCCATTCAAAGAGCCCCACTTTCTGGTTCTGCAGCCAAAATGGTGGAGGTGAGGCTGCCAACCCCTATCAGACCACAATCCATGGTTGGTGGGCTTGGCTTTGATAAGTCAGGAATGTACCAGCCTCCATTAAATTGTGTGCATGTTTGTGGGTGGGTTTATTTGTTTTTTACCACTGGGTGAGGGAGAGAAATGGTTCTCTTTTTTTGCAAGTGAAACTGGGGGGAAACTTTTAAGCTGTACTGTACTTTGATGAAGGTTTGGCTGTGAGGGGCCCAACAGAGTAGCCTTGAAGACCAGCTACCTTTCCCTGGCCTGCAAGATGCATTTTAAATGCAATTGCCTTGGCCCACAGCAAAGTTTCCTTTTGCAAATAAATCACCCTGAGTAATCCCCACTCAAATCTGCATGAACTACACAGTTAGGTAACAGCCAGGCTACCCATATACATTCATTCCTGAGGCCGGGGTGGGGGGGGACTCTTTCCCATATGGGTCTGAAAAACCGAAGGGGTGAAATCTCAGGTGTTATTTGGGCAGGGGTCTGGCATGGGTAAAGTGTGGGTAACTACTAAAAATGCTGCCTAAAGCAAAGTCTGGATTCAACCCCTGCTTGAATCAAGGGAATGCTTAATTTTTAGAGTTTCTTTGGGAGGGGGGGTGTTAGTGCAAGGACTGGTTCTTGTGAGGAAAACTGAAAGTTAAGGAGCACCTGAGCTTACAGAAAGTGCCTTTTCCATAGCCAGCTTCCGCACCTAGAGATCGCTGATTAGATGTTGTTTTCGAGACTGACCCCTGGCACTTCTCCTCCATAGCAATCAACTATCGGCCAAGAGGCTTCCTGGGTGAAAAGTCCATTCCCATCTTTGCAGCTAAGGAGCAAGGGTTGCATCTTGGTGGTATAACACATGCTGTTCGTGCAACCGGTCTCAAGTTCACTCTGCGGCATCCCCAAGTAGGGCTGGGAGAGTGTTCTGCTCGAGATCCTGGCAAGTTGATACCGGTCAGCGTAGACATTATTGAACTAGATGGACATATGGCCTGATCCTGTAGCAGGCAGCTTTTGCTGAATAAGTCAGACTACTCAAACGGATGGGGGGACCCTAATGGCTCCGGGGGAAGGGCCCCATAGCTCAGAAGCAGGGAACCTGCTTTGTGGGCAGGAGGTCCTGGGTTCAATCTGTGGCATCTCCAGGTATGGATGGAGGAGATTCCTGCCTGGAACAGGCGAGAGCCACTGCCAGGCTTCAATGGACAATACCAACCGAGATGAGCCAATTGCCTGACTCTGCATAAAGCAGCTCCCCATGTTTCTATTCAGATCAGCCCTTTGTTAACAACCAAGGGGACTAAAATCTGTTTATGGCAAGAACCACAGCTCAATGGTAAACGGGACTTTTTTTTTTCAGCCGGAGCCCTATAAAAATAGCACTGGTGATAATGTAAGCAGAGGGTCTTGGGTTTAATCCCCAGCATCCGCAGGCAGGGCTCAAACCACTGGGAGCCGGCCACTGTAGATGCCAGGCTAGATGGCCCAGTGGTCTGCCTTGCATATCGCCTTCCTACATTCCACAGCGGAGAAGCCTTTTCCCCCTTAGCTTGCCTCTGAGCAAAGGTGTGCCTAAACCCTCCAAATGTCTCCCAGAGCCCCTTTCAAGGCTTAAACGGCGCTTGGGGAAAAGAGCAGCCCCAAAGCCGGGTGCACTTTCCAGGTTGTATGTTTTTTATTAGTGGTGCTTCCAGCTGTTGAGGAAGAGCCAGCCAGCCTGTGTTTGCGTAAGAGTGACCTTTCCAGCGGCTCAGAACAAAAATAGATAGTAATAAACTCTTATCCTTGATGCTGTTCGCTGGAGGACCTGGAAAGTGTTGGATGGTGGCGGGCAGAATGGCAGATGGCGAAGGAGCCAGTCCCGGGGGGAAGTGAAACCCCAAGGGGTTTAGGGCAGACTTTGCCAACCTGGCGCCCTCCAGATGTTTGGACCACAATTCCCAACATCACCATCGGCTGGGACTGATGGGACCTGTGGGCCAAAGCACCTACTGGGCACTAGGATGGTGAAGGCTTCTTTAGTGGATACCTGCTGCCCCAAACTCTTGACATGGCTGTCAAAAGGACTGCATGGTCTTTTTTTTATAAAAGGTGCCTGGGCAGCCTGGCTGTTAAGCCGACCAATCCACAGTTGGACAGGCTGTTGCTTACTTGCCATCAGCCGTCCAGTGCTGTGCCACTTGGAAAGTGTTTTTTTCCGTATCAGCCCATAAATTTGTTGATGCTATTTTTCTTTTAAAACTGTGAAATCGCTTTGAGATAATTTTACGGGAAGCAATTCATAAATGGAATCAGATATAGAAATAATACAATATAGAAATAATAGAATGGCTTCAAGCACTATCCCTGCATACATATGGAGGCTCCATTCAGATATTGGGTTGCCAACCGCAGTTGATAGCCCTCTGCTGCTGCTGCTGCTCCTTTTTGGAAAGCTACCTTAAGGTGGTGGCCATCACCACGTCCTGTGGTAGCGAGCAAATTCCATGAGCAAATCCTAAACTGCCTATGGAATTGAGCCGTAATTACAAATAAGTTACTTATAGGTATATATAAAAAAAGATGAGGCACTGGGAGGATGTGACTCAGCAGGAGCCCAGGGTGGCCTTCACCGAAACTGGCTGTGGAACGGAACGTGAAGATGATTGTGGAAAGTTCTGTTCCAGGGTGCCTGTGAACGGTGGGTCATTCTCTGTCATTCTATCAAGTCCAATCCAGAGGCTTAAAGTCCACCCGGGTCGCCTCTCCGCAATTGTACCTGGCACTGAATTGCTCTTGCCCAGCTTGTGAAATCGCTGGGCTTCCAGTCCCAGCATGATTTTTATTATTTTCGGAGGCTGGCTGAGCCCTCCGGTGGCAGAGCTCCGAAAGGATGTCCCCGGCATGGGATTCTCACGGGAGAAACGGAAAGTGCTCGGTCTCCTGCTCTGTGCTGTAGATAGCCGTGTGCTAGTTGATGATTAACCAAGGTATGACAATTGCAACATGCATATGGCCCTAGAGATCCAGGTTTCTCTGCATGGGAAAAAGAGCTAGCAGGTGATTGCACGTGGAGCCTTCTCTGTGCCGTGGAATTTCAGGATTCAGCAGGTACAAATTCTTTCTTCTTTCTCCTCTTACAAACTACTCCCACCTGGCCACGGCTGGGAGATGCTGATACTGGATTCTTGATTTGAGCCCTCTGATCTAACAAGGCTCCTGTGGGCTTGCATGAGGCAGATCCTCCCCACGTTCCCCCTTCACAACAATCCTGCAAGGTAGGTAAGGCAGTGAAAGTGGGGATTTAAACCCAGGTCTTGCCAATTAAATCCACAGGATGATTCTGTGGGATGATGAGGCTGATGAAAGTTGTAGTTCAAAACATCTGGAGGCCACAGCATGGTGACGGCTGGTGAAAATCTTCACTCTGTCAATAATACTCCTCTCCCAGAAGAGCATTGGATGGAGATAGGCAGCCCTGTCCTCAACATCTGATGATCTGATGACCCTCTCTTTTAACTGTTTTAGCTACATGCTGGCCATAGATCATTAGTTTGCCCAATGCTTTTTCAAAGAAGCCACTCCCGCTAGGCTTTTCCATCACAACACCTTGTGGTTTGACATGCCAGCTCAGAAGCTACTTTCATGTCTCTTGGGATGTGGCTCATAACTCCCAAATTATGAAAGCTCCTTCATTCATACTTGTGGTTTTCGGTCAGATTCCAGCAGTTACGTGAGCATTACATAAAGAAATACAGCTGTTTGTTTAACCTATCACACACTGAAGTTATGTAATAACCAGCAATAGTCTTTTCATAGAACTATAGAATTGTAGAATTGGAAGGGACCCCGAGGGTCCAACCCCCTGCAATGCAGGAATCTCAACTAAAGCATCCCTGACAGATGGCCATCCAGACAGATGGTGCCCAGAACTGCACACAATACTCTGACTGAGGCAGGACAGAGCGGTACTATTACTTCCCTTACTTACTTATAACATACAGAAATGCATTATATTAGGGGAAATTATTTGCAAAAATGTGCACACTAGTCAAAACTGCATACAAAAATCAGTTTATTGGGAAAAATTTGAACTAAAGTGCTGGATAATTTTCATGAGGATTTTTTAAAAACAAATTTGCAGATTGCTGTAAAAATGTGGAAAACTGAATGTAAGATTGGAAAAATGAGGAGCTGGGAGAAATGAAACTGACAGATCCTTCCATCTCTTCTTGTAGGTAGGGCTCAGACCCAATGGGGCACCTTCTCCAACCAGCAAGTCATATACCGTATTGGCCCGAATATAAGCCGTACCCGGAAATAAGCTGCACCTTTAAAATTCAAGAGAGAAAAAGACAATACCCGAATATAAGCTGCTCCCTTAACATTGGGTTACAGGGTGAAAATTGCTGCGGTTGGTAGAATTGTAACTCCGAGCAGATTTAAGCCTTTGATCTTGCAAGCCCACAATAGTTACCGTACAATCGCTAAAATTCTGCAGGTGTTCAAGCTTGCAAACTGGCAATAAAACATTTTTGGTTCCGTTTTACCGTATGTCTGTTTCAGCAGTGATACTGTAAAAGCCAATTTTTTTAAGGTCGTGAATTTAAGCCTCACTTTAACTTTTCACAGTCGGAATTTTTTGGGGGGGGGGGGGGAAGTGTGGCTTATATTCGGGCCAATACGGTACTGTAGGAACATAGGAAGGTGCTTTACAGCATCTAGACCAGAAGTGCATCGTCTGACAGGCTGCAGCTCTCCAGTGCCTCAGGCAGAGAAAGGTCTTTCATGTCACCTGCTTATCCATTTTGACTGGACATGCAGGGGTTTGAACCTGGGACCTTCTGCAGGCAAAGCAGGGTGTGCTGCCACTGAGCTCCTTTCACTCTCTTAGGAACCGATGATGCTTCCTTATACCAGGTCAACCAATTTGCCCATCTAGCTCCCTGGTAGCCATTATCTGGGGTCTCCAGCAGAGATAATTCCCATCACTGCTACCTGAGACCTTTTAACTGGGGGGTTGGATTCAGGACCATATGCATGCAAAGCAAGAGGTTCTACCACAGAGCAATAAGCCCCCCCTCCAAACATCGGCAAAGTTTCCACGATTTTCGGTGCTCATCACAGCACACTGTATTCCCACGATCTCAGGGTGGACGGTGGCTGAGGAGAACAGAGTTCTCAGGGGGAGGGGAGGGTATGCTTTCATTGAAATAGCTGGAATTGTGACAGTTTAGAATTCTGCAGCTGCGAGGAAGGGAGGGGCTTCAAAGAAGCTGATCAGGTAATGTCAATGTTCAATAAGCAATGCTTTTTAAAAACCACGCGAGCAAGACACCACAGAAAGGAAGAGGGCTGGATACATTGCTTTCATATGTTGCTTTATGCCGGAGGCAGTCAATACCTCTGAAGGCCCGTTGATGGGAATCACAATTGGGGGAGTGTGCCGTTGTAGCACTCAGGCCCTGCTTGTGGGATTTGTGTCGGGGCACCCAGTTGGCCACTGTGAGAACAAGATGCTGGACTAGAAGCACTATCTGATTTAAAGGTAACGGTAAAGGTAAAGGGACCCCTGACCATTAGGTCCAGTCGTGACCGACTCTGGGGTTGCGCACTCATCTCGCATTATTGGCCGAGGGAGCCGGCGTATAGCTTCCAGGTCATGTGGCCAGCATGACAAAGCCGCTTCTGGCGAACCAGAGCAGCACACGGAAACGCCGTTTACCTTCCTATTTATCTACTTGCATTTTGACGTGCTTTCGAACTGCTAGGTTGGCAGGAGCTGGGACCAAGCAACGGGAGCTCACCCCGTCACAGGGATTCGAACCGCCGACCTTCTGATCAGCAAGCCCTAGGCTCAGTGGTTTAACCACAGCACCACCTAGGTCCCTACTATCTGATTTGCGCATCCTCAAATATCTTGGTTTTATTTTTCAAAGACTGCTTGGCATCTAACATAGCGCACCTTAAATGTTTAAAGCCAGCTTGCATGTTCAACTGTCCTGTAAGTTAGACCGGTATTATACTCCCCACAATGAAGACTGGGTGGGACAGAGGGAGTATGGTGTGACTTGAACCAAAAAATGCTCTGGCTACGGCACTGCTCACCCAGCACAACGGCGTGGCTGTTAGATCATTCTTCCCCTTTTTGGCCAGACTTCTGTTGGCACAAGACCTACCTGATTATAAAAACAGAAGGGAGAGGTTATTACAAATAATGGACAGGTTCCAAAGAGCTACTTTGGGCGCGCCTGAGGGTTTGAGTAGGTCAAATCGTGACAGCAGGTAGTAGCAATTGGACGTGAAAGCAGAGCATTTGTGTCCACCGAGAGGGCTCACGAAACAGAATGAAAAGAGGGTGGCAAGGATAGATCCTTTAAAAAATACTATTAAAAGAAAAAAGAAAAGTCAGTGCCAATTAGACTGTCATTGCGGGGGCAGAGGGCAATAGCAGCGTCTTTTCCTACAGTAGTAACAAGAAGGCCAACCATTATACTGCAAATCTGGAGCAAGATGCCAGTAATTGGAAAGCACCAAGAAAGCCAGAGTCCATTGCCTATGTCAGACTGGGGCTTTGTCACTAGCAGAAGAAGATGCTGGACTAAGGGAGCTTTGGTCTGACCCAGCAGGGCTCCTTGTATATTCTTAGGAAAGGGTCAATGAACCAGATGGATGCAACTCCAGGATGGAAATGCGAACTGCACAGACCTGGGTCTGCTTTGTTGGGAATTATTGTTGGGAATTCGTTCGTTGGGAATTCGTTGGGAACAGTTATTAAATTGTTATGGCTCTCCTCATGCTTACATGGGAGTAAGCCCAACCAAACGCAACGGGGCTTGCTTCTGAGTAGGCGTATATAAGGCTGTACTAGAAGAGGAACATTTTGTTCTGCCTGGTAATGTAGATTTATCAATGTGCACAATATAGGGTGGTATTCAATGTGAGTCATACTCTAGAGTAGACTTACTGGAATTAATGGACTAACACAGATCCATTAATTTCAGTGGGTCTACTTTGAGTAGAAATTAGTTGGGTGCAGTTTGTTATTCTTAACTGCGTGCAATAGCAATGCCCGGCCCTGCTGCAGGGAAGGCATTTTGAGGTGCCTTGGAAGATTACATTCAACCCACCGTTTGGTGCCATTTGAATTTTATGCCCTGACATGCCAATGATTCTTGGTTTGACTTTAACCAATTAATTGGTTAGCTAAATCAATTTTTTTTTAAAATTATCAATTGACTAAATGGCACCCCTGATTGAATAGGACTTTTTAATATAAGTTAATTCTTTTTAATGTAAGTACTCATTTAAAAACAAACAACTGTGAATGGCAGGCAAAATCTTAGGAAAGGCTTTTCTTTTTCATTCCCATGCCATGAGGAAGTTTTAAAGAAAGCTCTTGTTGTGATGTATGCATGCCCCCATCAACAAACTAATACAGTATGCTTCCACCCGCTTCGAAACTAATGCTGCATTCATATCCAAATTAACTGCAGATAGTATTGGTTGAATGAATCAGGTGAAACTCACACAAATAACCAAATCCTATGCCTGAGCTTTTCTTCTCCATACCTCAACTTGAATGCTGGTGGGCTGGGGTGGGGGTGGGGGGTCACAAGGATCTTGTGCAAGTAAGTAAAATGAAATGGTTTGGTGACAGTACTACTGTAGCAGCAACATCACTATCATCCCAGTACCTGCCCTTTCCTTGCTACTGGCATATAGGGCCGGCCCTACTATTAGGTAGACTGAGACAGCTGCTTAGGCAGCAGACACTGAGGAGCAGTGTATCAAACCCCCCCCCCCCATTTTGCCTGAGCTCCCTAAGCTGTCCTGGTGCTCCAGGTGTGGTAGAGGATGCGACCCCATTACCACCACTGAAGTAAGAGTCACCCTGGTTGGGTTCTGTATATGGAACAGTGAGAGACCATCACCTTGTCCTTCACATTATACAGCAAAATGCCTTTAAGTACCTGTGTCATTGCAAGAGCTGAACATTGCCTTCTACAATCTTGCCGCTTACAATTGTTCTTCTATCTCATTATTAAATCAAAGAACAGAAGGGTTTTCATGTCTGTACGCATGTTTTATGTAAAATAAGACCATATAACCAATCGATAATCGTCTTGCCATTTTGTTTTTCTCTCCGCCATTAAAATGTTGAGCTGCCTGTTTCCTCAAACATGTTTCAGGGCCCACAGCTGAGCTGCTGATGCTGAGAAACCCACAAAGGAATCTGTGGCTGGAAAGGCGGTCCTAGTGGAAGTCCCCTGCAGATGGATAGGAACGCTGCCTTCTAGCCCACCGGAATGGAGAAGCCAGCCCCCAGCGAGACCCAGCCCCTCACGCCTCCAAAGGCCTCGAACTGTAAGGAAGGGGATGACTGCTCGGAGAATGGACTCCTGATCAAGATCACCGAACCTAAATTCCAACTGGCGGAGGGTGCAAATCAAGCCCACCCTAGCCAGGGAGAAAAGGAGGAGACGACGAGCCCTGTGTCCAATGGGATTTCAGGAGCCCAGAGCCCAAGTCCTTGTAATGCGACAGGGGGCAACGAAGGTGCCCCTCCCACACCCACTGCTCCCATGACCACCACCCTCTGTGTGGCAGAGGGTCAGCAGCAGGTGATGGAGTTGGACGAGAGGGAGACTTGGAGCAAGAAAGTGGACTTTCTCCTCTCTGTTATCGGCTATGCAGTAGATCTAGGAAACGTATGGCGCTTCCCTTATATATGTTACCAAAACGGAGGAGGTGAGTGTCCATTGATTGATTTGAGTCAATATTTGTATTCTGCTTTTCCAAACACAAATGTTGAGCTCAAAGTGGCTCACAAGGGTCAATTACCCTGCACCCCCCCCTGCTTAATTTGGGCACAGCGCTGGGGCCTTGCTCCTCTAACATATACTTTGGGGTGGAGCAGGATGGTGGTGCTGTGAACTAACATCTCCCCCCCCCCGAAAAATATGCAGCACAAAGCATCCAAAGGCCAAGCGAGAAATGGAGGTAAGGCCGATTGCTAGCATTTCTTTGCAATTAAATAAAGAATATGTCTATAGAACTTCCTGACAGTAAGAGCTGTTCGGCAGTGGAATTTGCTACCAAGGAGTGTGGTGGAGTCTCCTTCTTTGGAGGTCTTTAAGCAGAGGCTTGACAGGCAGATGTCAGGAATGCTTTGATGGTGTTTCCTGCTTGGCAGGGGGTTGAACTGGATGGCCCTTGTGGTCTCTTCCTACTCTATGATCCTATGATTCTATATACATTTATTTGCTTGAGATTCATTCTGTCATGCCACCCAGCATTCCCACTTAAAAGATGCTGACGGGCAGGGCTGGGCAACGTCAGGCTTTCAACATTGCAGTGTGTTGCCAGCCAAACATCGCAACCTGACCAAGGCACAGGGTAGAACTGTCGCAACTCTCCCTGCAGGAGCTGAGGGGCTTTCATTCCAGCACCTCGCAGGTCAGGGAGGATACAGCTTGTTGAAGTTGAACACGGCACTGGTAGCAGAGGGACTCAGGAGCTGTGTCGGTTTCACCCAGGTGAAACCTCCATACATGGTCCTGGGCGATGTATCGGTACATCGCCCAGGCCTACCGACAGGTTACAAAACACAACACACACTCCAAGTGGACTCTAGCATGGAAGCAACCTGTATTAACTGAGGGAGTCTTAAACTCGCTCCTGGAGCTGTGGACAAAGTAGGGAGCTATCCCTAAAATAGACCCATAAAGGCTGGGCGGCATGAAATGTTGACAACCGGCTGGAGAGGAAGATAAACAGATCTAAGAAAGGGAAGAAACTGCATTGTTGCCTCAATAAGGTCACTTCCTGACTTGTTCATTCTGATAAGCTATTTTGAAATGTCCTCAGGATGGAAGGGAGAGCTGGCCACAGGCATCAATGGAGATATCGAAGGTTTTAATATAGCTGGGATTGAGCACACATGCTCCCTGCCCCTAAAGCATGCACAACTGAGCATGCAACAGGCCAGCAAGGATTCAGCTGGCTGACTGGTGGAAAACTGGGGTTAGGGGAAGGGGAGTAGTTGGGATCTTGAACAGCAGTACTCCACACAGAAACCTTGTTGTTGCAACACCCCCACCTTGTTCCCTCTATTTCTGGCAGTGCACCCGCCAGGCACAAGAGGAGTCTGTAAGCATGCCTGGGGAAACACCAAGATTTTTAGAACTAATATTCAGGAACGAGGAGCCAAAGGAAATGCTGACTGACCTTTGCTGAGCAGCGTTGGGGGTGGGAGGTCAAAGGGCACAGCTGACTGGCTGGCATCTTGATCAGAAACAACTCCACGCTGCAACATTTTGTTGCATAGGCCACTTGTTACCATCCAATGCCTCTCTGAATGGTGTTTTAACGTTGGTCCCTTTGATTCAGGGGCTTTCCTCATCCCGTACACAATCATGGCTATCTTTGGAGGAATCCCGCTCTTCTACATGGAGCTGGCACTGGGGCAGTATCACCGAAATGGATGCATCTCAATCTGGAGGAAGATCTGTCCCATTTTCAAAGGTAATCCTCAAGGGGAAATCTCTGTTCTCAAGAGGACTTGGACGTAGAGTTCTGGGTCATAGTTAAAGCTGCAGACCCCTTGGAGCGTGGAGCCAGGGGCTCTCCGGGGGAGGATTCCTGGCATACGTGGAGATCAGAAGTCTTAGACATGTAATTTTGCATTGACCCTCCAAATCCACGCATAAAAAGTTCTCTACTTACTATGAGCATAGTTCCCAATAAATGCACACACATGGAAAATGACTGACAATGCCATTTTATATGCTGTTGCCTGTGCCCTCACCCATGTTTTTTGTGGCATGTGCTGGAGCTCCATGGCTGCATAGTTATTGGAGCTGCATGTGTTGCATGGAAGCCTCTGCACCACCAACAGATCACTGAATAGGAACACCAGAGCACCTGTCTTTCTTTCTTTCTTTCTTTCTTTCTTTCTTTCTTCCTTCCTTCCTTCCTTACGTTTATGCCAGCATTTTCTATCTATCCAGGAATTGGCTATGCCATCTGCATCATTGGTTTCTACATTGCCTCGTACTACAACACCATCATGGCATGGGCCTTGTACTACCTCATCTCCTCATTCACGAGTGAGCTGCCCTGGACCAGCTGCAAAAACCCTTGGAACACCAACAACTGCACGAACTACTTCTCCAACAAGAGCACCGCCTGGACTGCCGGCTCGACCTCCCCGGCAGAAGAATTTTACACGTAAGTGCATGTAAGTGGAGAGACGGCCATGCCAGAATAAGGTGCAGCAGGGTGGGTGGGGAAGGAGCTTTTGAGGAGGGACGGATGTGTTAAACCCTGTGCTTTCTTTATATGTAGGCACTGGCTCAGGTCTCCTAGTTAGCAACTGCTTTTCATGAGCATCAGTGAGGGTTAGTGGTTCATTCTTTATGCTTGCAACCACCTCTGAAGCCCTCTGCAACACCAACCTTGGTCATTCCCTAACTAGGTGCCAAAGCACACAAGGGTGCTGCAAGAGATCTGCTAGAGCTGTGTGAAACACAAGGTTCCTAAGTGCCCAAAGCATCCATGAACAGAGGAGGGTGTATTCTGGATCTCTGGATGACTCCCCGTTCTGTTCTCACCTCCGTCCATACCGCCTCTGCTCGTGGCATGGATAATTCTGTCAAAGTTCTGCACTGAGCAAACCGTCACTCCTGATATAGAAAAGCAAAAGAATTGTCTACCCTCACAGAGAAAGCTGCCCACTGTATCTCTGCATGAGTTACTATTCTGAGTGTAGCCCCTCCCAAACAGAAAGCCTCCTTAGAATTGTGACACGTGCAGAAACACACAGGCCTGGTTCACATTTAACACTATGTCATTGTTCATTTATCAAACCATGAATTAAGAACAATTTGTCCTACAGATGATCAAACTAGGTATGACTTATTTCTCCAAAGCTTCTTCTCTTTTCCAGCTACTCTTGCCTCATTAGAATGTGAAGTATCTGGGGTGGGGTAGCCAAAAAAGCCAAGGGTGCTGTTTTCACAAGTAGCACCAAGCCATAGTTAAAATAACTAAAGTTTTAGAAGCCAACAGTAAACCATGGCTTCAAGTCACAGTTTGTTGACAGTAAACAAACCACAGTTAAGGTACTGGGCAGGGTCTGAACATGTTTAATGAACCACGGTTTAATGTTACATGCGATCTGGGCCATAAAAAGTATGCTTCACTGAGAATAGGTTATTCTTAATAGTTATACAGTAGTGTATAAAGGAACCCCTTTCGGGGGTATAAGAATGAAGTGGCATCTCCCATTTTAATCAACGGGGGAAATGTGTGCCGAAATTGTCAGAAGTTAGGACCACGCCACCAACTGATGTTAGCCGATTCCTCGAAACTGCTGTAAACAGGCCTGGCTCAAGATGTATGTACATTGTTTTGATTGCCAAAGAAAGGAAATCCAAAACATTTTTTGTTAAAAAACTAACTGAAATAAATAACTGCCACTTTCTGAACAGCACTGGCATAAATTGGACATGAGGTAGCCAGCTCTAAGCTGTTCTTCCTTCTCCCCCACTCTTATCCAGGAGCAAATCTTTAAATGAGGGGAAGCCAATGTGATTCCCTCCAGACAATGTTGGGCTCCAATTCCCATCAGCAGCCAGCATGGCCAATGGTCAGGGGGATGGTGGAAGTTGCTGTCCAACAACATTGCAAGGCTACCCTGTTCCTGACTTCCCGTTTGTTTGGCTTGCATCCATCCAACAGTCACCTTGATGGCAAGTTCCCAGTAGCAAACCCCACTCCATCCCACCCTCAGGATTCATGGACTTTAAGCAAACGTCACCCACTTGAAAATGACCCCTTTAGAAAGTCTGCATCCCAAACGATCCCGTTTCCTTTCCATTTCAGCCGCTACATTCTCCAAGTGCACAGGTCCAAGGGGCTGGATGACCTTGGAGGAATCAGCTGGCAGCTGGTCCTCTGCTTGATGCTTATCTTCACCATTGTGTACTTCAGCATCTGGAAAGGAGTCAAAACATCTGGAAAGGTGAAGAGCAAGGCCAGCAGCAGGAGGAGCTAGGCCGGATTGTATCTGGTAGACAGGGATGGAAAGGGATGCTGAATCTGAAGACGGGAGCGGGGGGGGGGGAGGCTCATGTGGCCCACCAGGCTTCTCCATTCCTTAGTGCCTTAGGGGTTTTCCCAGACCGCACCCTCACCAGCCCTGCCCTGTCCCCTTCTCAAGTGCATTTAGCTGACTTGAATGTGTTCTTGACATATGAGAATGTCTCTAGCTTGCCTGGATAGAGACTGGAGAGATGGTATGTGCATGTGTGTTTGTAGAAACTTCTGGCTTTTGCATAGCTGGGATACAGATTACCAAACACAGTAAGTGTCCCATCCGTTTTTACCTCTGGTCTGGCCCAAACTTGGCATTTGGCCCCTGGAAGGTTGGGAATGTGGCCCTCAAGCTGAAAAAGGTTCCCTACTTCTACCACCAAAAAAGAGGGAGGACACTTTTCATGTTCCTGACTGGCTTGAGAAGCAGCTGGAATGATATGAGAGTATTCTGAAGTTACCCAAGTTGGTGGCCTCCTGTGATCTTGGCTAGCACCCAGTGAGGATGCCGCCATCCTTCCTTCTGGCTGTGTGTTAAGGAAGGCCTTTTCTATACAGAAGATTTGTCAGTGTCAGGGGTGCAGACGCCACAAGCCTCCCAAATATGAGGCAGCAGGCAAGGCACCACTAGGCCAGGAAACCCCACCTGTCCTATGGGAGCAGGTGAAGAGGAAGGAAGTTCAGACTCAGGGGAGTCTGTGCCACCTCCTTGGGGCAGGAAGAGACAGGGCTTTGGCACAGGATGGAATAGTTCATGGAGCTGGCAGAAGAGACCCCCCCCCCCGAAACTAGGGATGGGGGGGAATTCTATTACATTTGCACATCTCCAAATTTTGCAAGGCAGTTCTCCAGTCAACTAAAGTGTACAGAGATGCATATTCTACGGTAAAATGTGCATAAAGAATAGTTTAAACTAGCACACAAAAACATGTAACATTTGCTTTGCAAAAATGTATATATTTGCTAAAAATGTATACATTAGGATAAATTTGTACTAAAATGCTGGTGGTTGTTTTTATTTGGCTGTGTCTTGGGAAAGAGATAGGGACATTCAGGCACTGTAGATATTAAAACTTTCATTTTAATTACTGTTTTTAGATATGGCCTTGTTGGATTTGATGTTGCTAGGCACCGTGGGCATGTTTTGAGTTGCGGTGGAGAGTGGGCTATCAATTTAATAAATTAATATTGCTGCTAATTCAGAGCAAAGTTTTCGTCCTTTGTGCTAGTGGTTTACCTCAGACGAGTCCTCACTCTTGATTTCCTCTCCAAACAGGTTGTGTGGGTGACAGCCACATTCCCTTATGTCATACTCTTTGTCCTCTTAATACGGGGCGCTACCTTGCCTGGGGCCTGGAGAGGGGTGGTCTACTACCTGAAGCCCGAATGGGATAAGCTTTTTGCTACTGAGGTAAGCAGGGGGGAGGCGGGTGCAACAAATCAGATGAATCGATTGGCTACCTTAAAAGTCCTGTGGCAAATGCAGAGTAATATACTGGATTTGGGGGTGGGGGGTGAACCAGGTGCTCTGTCGGGCTCAGCCTTCTCCCAACCTAAGTTAAAATCTAGGTAATTACTGGTCAGTTGCCACTTTCTCCTTCTTGAGCAAGGTTCTTGAGTGGGTGGCTGCAGACCGGATCCAGGCACTCTTGTATCCCTGTTAATTCTCAACCTTCCAGCAGCTTTCAATACCATGGAATTTCAACCATGGTATCCTTCTGGAACAGCTGTCTGAGTCAGGCAGTGGGTGGCACCACTTTGTGCATAGCTGCCAAGTCTCCCATTTTCCCCGGGAAACCCCCGTTTTTAAAGCCGTTTCCCGCTGTCATCCCGAATGACCCTACTTGGTTGTTTTCAGAGGGTAATGCTTGGGGAGTGTGCTCTTTGGCCCTGTGTAAGTTCCAAGGTTCACCAAAGCCTGCTCTGCAGCTACTTGGAGCAAGGCTGGTAGAATGCTTGCTCCAGCTCTATGGTATAGTGTTCCTGTCGAGATACAAGAAGTACCCACTACCTGTATTTTTTGGAAACAGCTGGAAAACAGGATAAATGGAACTTGCAGAAGAAGCTTTTCTGCAGACTGTCTGCTGAGTGTATAAGGGATAATAAGACAGTCTCTCAAGTATCCTGTTCCTGAGCTGTATAGGGTCTTATGTTAGTAGCAAATTGACAGCCAGTGCAAATCCTCGCAAGCAGGATGTGTTATATGCTGGCAGTACGTTGCCCCCTCAAGCCACCAGGCACTGCATTCTGTATAGCAGATGCAAATGTCATTTCCCCCTGAATAGTTATGAAAGACTCAGATGAGGTTGGGGGAGATTTTGGCCCTCTAAGTAATAAATACAGCTACTATTGAGATTACAGGTTCTAATATTCGCCAGCCAGCGGGCTCCCGGTTGATAGGAGAGAGTTCAATGAAGAGGAAATGAAGACACATCATTCTCTGATAAAGCCACATCTCCAATAAGGCCCCGTTGCCTCCCCTAAAAGTAATAAAGGGTGTTAGCATTGTATTGGATGTTTCTGAAGCGATGAGCGAGGCCAGATTGCGATCTCTGTGCTGTTGATATATGGCCACAAAGCTTTCATGTGGTGGCTCCTGGGGCAGGAACGATCTACAAAGTTGGGCAGTGCTCAGCTTTGAGTCTGGAGAATAAAAAGGAACTGGTTTGTTCTGGAGAAAACAGGAGATAAGATCTCGGAAACTGATCTTGGGGTGATGGGAGGACAGCTCAGAGATGTCAACCCAGTGTGTGGCAGCTGTAAAAACAGTATAGCAAATTCCATCCTAAGTGCTACTGTATTAAGAAAGAACTGAAAATAAGTCTGGTGTAATGCACTTGAATAAATCTATGGGGTGGGCGAACTTGAAATATAGTGTACAGTTGTGGTCATCTCATCTCAAAAAGGATATTGAGAGAACTACCGGTAGGAAAAAGTCACAGCTCAGTGGTAGAGTATCTGCTTTGAGTGCAAAGGGTCCCATATTCAATCTTCAGCATCTCCAGGTAGAGCTGAAAATGTCTTGTGTTGAAAACACTAGAGTGCAACGCCATCTGCTATGAACCACTGGTCTGACTCAGTACAAATGTGCAGAAAATAGCCACAAGATTATCATGGATCCAGAACATTTTCTCTATAAAGGAAGGCTATAGGGTTTTTTATTTTTTTTTAACCAGAAAAGAAAAAAGGTAATTAAGGAGAGAATTGATGGATGTTTGTAATACTATAGTATGATGCAGAGAAATTGGATAGAGAGGTAACTAGGAGTCACTCCATGAAATTAAGTGGCAGGAGAATCAAGACAGGCTAACCTTCTCCCCCAATATAACTCCAAATATCACATTATAAAGCTATGGAACTCACTGTCACAAGATGCAGTGATGGCCAGTAGATTAGATGGCTAGCTGTGGGGGAGGGCCTTAGTGGATCTACTGTGGGGAACCCATGGAGTGGCATGCCACTGTGACTGGTGTTGCCCTGCTAGGTCTTCAACCTCAACTCCATTGCCTCTGCTACAAAGCAGTTGTACCTGCCTGTACCTGACTGATAGCTTCCTCAGTTCCAGCATGAGTCGCCATTGTAAATTCTTAACCTGAAACTCTTAAAAGTACAGGGCTCAAAACACAAACTGGAAACTGAAAGCGCTCACTCCTTGCATACGGTAGTAGCTTCCCAGAACAACTCTGCTTTTACTGATACCCTTTTTAGTGAGCTGTGTCTGTTGATTCTTTTCTTTTTAGGTGTGGATTGATGCAGCTGCTCAGATCTTCTTCTCTCTTGGCCCAGGATTTGGGGTCCTCCTAGCCTTTGCAAGCTACAACAAGTTCCATAACAATTGCTACCAGTGAGTTTTCTCAAGGAGGATGATTACTGGGAAGTGGGGGGGCGCCCCTCAAATTGTCATTGTGGAAGACTCTAATAAACATACCAATGGTTTACACACCGTTCTAACGATTTACACTCCAAATCAGACCAGCTGGAGAGTACAAGGAGAATTTGTGTATGGGGTATGTGTGTCTGTGTATCACAAGCATGTCCTGGTTCTCAAGGGGGCATGTGTGTTTCAATTACAGGGACGCTCTAGTCACCAGCACTGTGAACTGCCTAACCAGTTTTGTGTCTGGGTTCGTCATCTTCACTGTGCTTGGGTACATGGCTGAGATGAGGAACCAAGAGGTGGCAGATGTGGCCCGAGACACAGGTAAGCAACCAAGGATGGGCAAATGTGGCCAATCTCAGTTTCTCATTTTTCCAGTCTTACGTTCCGTTTGCCCCATTTCTGCAGCAGTTTGCAGTATGGTTGGGGTTGGGGTGTTTTTTTAAGTGCACCTGAAAATTTCTCCTAATGTACGTTTGTTTGCAATTTTCTGTAATATGTTTATGTAAGCAATCTCCCCAAACAGATTTATTTTTACAAGTAATTTTTGTACATTGTTTCTATACAAGTAAGATTTCTTCCTCTAACATATACTTTCTTTGGTAAACATTTTTTTTTGTCTGGAGAACTGCACTGCAATATTTGGAGAAGTGTGAATTCAAAGGATAGCTACTTTTCAGTTTGACATACTGGTTTGGGAAGTGCAATGCAGACAAAGAATTCTTTCCAATCCTTTCCTTTTATACTCTCACTACCTTCCCTGTGACGGTGGGAAGGCTGTAGCCCACGGGGACGCAGAAAGTCCCAGGTTCAATCTGCAATGGTATCTCCAGGCAGAGCTGGGAAATATTCCCTGCCTAAAATCTTGCAGAGCCACTACCGGTCAGTGTAGACAATACTGAGCAAGATGAACCAATGGTCTGGCTCAGTAGGTTCCTGCATTCTGATGCAAGCAGTCCTGCAGAGGATCTTTTGCATCCTAATAAACTCTGCACAGCCCCTTTTAAAACAAGAGAACACCAGGCACCACTGTGTCTCGACAGCCAGTTGAGGAAGGGCTGGAACCAGTGAGCAAGGTTCCATCCCTGGCATCTCCAATCCCCTTCTGAAGAAGTAATTTTAGGATGCAAGTGATGGGGGAAGACCTTTTTCTCCCTGAGACCCTGCTAGTCATAGTAGTGAGCTAGGTATCTAATAGTCTGATCCGGCATAAGGCGGCTAGCTTCCCGAGTTCCCATGAAACATGTTTCAGTGTGCAACTGGGTTCATCATTAGGCAACTGGGTTCAATGGCCCCATTGAAGAATTCCTCGAACACTTCCTTGGCTGACTAATTTTGACAGTGTCTAGCCCAGGCATCCCCAAACTGTGGCCCTCCAGATGTTTTGGCCTACAACTCCCATGATCCCTAGCTAACAGGACCAGTAGTCAGGGAAGATGGGAATTGTAGTCCAAAACATCTGGAGGGCCGAAGTTTGGGGATGCCTGGTCTAGCCACACATGCAGGATGCTGGCAAACTTGACTTGAAGGCATAAGAAGACACATTCCTAAAGCAGCTCAGTGTGTTTAGTCAAGAGCTACTTAATTCTCACATTACAATGTTTGGCTTCACTTGAAAAAAATGTTCCAGGTTCAATTCCTAGCAACTCCAGGTAGGGCTAAAAGCCTCAGTGTTGCCTAAAATCCTTCCCCAAAAGGGAACATCTCCAGATGTTGCAGAATTCTGATTCCCATTAGCCCCAGCCAGCATGGCCAGTGGTCAGGGATGGTGGTAGTAATAATTCAGCAACTTCTGGAAGGCAAATCAGAATCAGAATCACAGAAGAGCTGGAAGGGACCCTTAGAGTCATCTAGTCCAGCCCCCTGCAGTGTAGGAATCACAGCTAAAGAATCCCTGACAGATGGTCATCCAACCTCTGATTAAAACCCCCAGGGAAGGAGAGTCCACCACCTTCAGAGAAGCCCATTCCACTGTTGTTCAGCTCTTACCACCAGAAAATTACTCTTAATGTTTAGATAGAATCTGAATCCATTGGTTCAGGTCCTACCCTCTGGAGCAGCAGGAAACAAGCTTGAAGTAGTTATCATATCACTTCTCGGTCTTCTCTTCTTCAAACTAAACAGATCAAACTTCCTCAACCGTTCCTCATAAGGCTTGGTATCCATACCCTTTGTCATCCTGGTTTCCCTCCTCTGCACATGTTCCAGCTTGTCAATATCCTGTGTTACTCAGGTCAGGGAAAGCTAGCATAGGTGATACTGAGCTAGATGGACCAGGGGGGTTCTGACTTGGCATATCAGCCAGCTTCCAATGAAGTAGGGATCTCTCCTTGGTTGGAAGTCTTTGAGACCAAGCTGGAAAAGCCTCTGTTTGGAATGTGAGGTCAGAGAGACTGGAACACAGGGGTTGCCTTGCTGTTTCAGAATAAAGTCTGGAGTGCTATTTCTAGTTTGTTTGGCCTGGCTTCAAATCATGAAGGTTCCATTTAGTGATTATGGGTAGCATCCTCCTTGAAAAATATACAGATCTCTGGTGCCTGCCATTGGCAAGGCATGGGATACTCTCCGATCTATGAACTTTTGCCCTTAAGAGCCCTGCCAACTGCCTGCTTGAAAGGGATGTTTGGGACTGGATGAAGGATTGAAGGCCCTCAAGATGAAACGAAATACAATTCATCAAGCCAGGGGGACAAAGCCGCTCCCTTCCATCCTGCTAGAGCCTGATGCCACACTGAGATAGTGCTGCCCAGGATTCCCGGCTCACTTGCTGCAGCAAGCTCCTTACAGGGACCCACAGGGTCAAGAGCGTTGCCCAGAGCCAATCAGCTTGGCTCTGGACAATGCTTTTGCTGGCAAGAGTATAGCCACTGGCCATGATCACACATGCCTTAGTTACATAAAGGTTGGATCACTGTAACATGCTCTAAGTGGGGCTGCCTTTGAAGTGTCTGGAAACTTCTCCTGGTCCAAACTGCGTCAGCTGGAATCCCAACCAGAGCCAGTTTATATTTTATCGCATTTTTATTGTTTATTGTATTTTGATAATGTAAGCTGTCCTGGGGAATTGTTTAAGGGTGGGGTATATAGCCGCCTAAAATTAACAAAAATAATAAAAATTTGGGGAGGATGCAGCTCTATGGCTGGTGCCAGCTGATTTGGCTCCTGGACAGCATCTGAGCTGCAGTTAGCTTTAAAGTCTGAAATGGGCTAGGTCCTAAACATAATGAGAAGCACTGTCTCCTTCTACACCAACCTGTCTGACCACTCATGGGTAGTAAACATGGTGCCCTCTAGAATAGATGTTGTAGGGCTTCTGGGCTTCCCATTTAGGGCATCTGGTTGGCCACCATGAGAACAGTGGGGAACCAGCATAGCTCAGCAGGAGCCTTACATGCAGAAGCTCCAGGTTCAACTTCCTTTACATAGGGCTGGGAAAGGCTCCTTGTCCGAAACCCTGAAGAGCTACTGCCAGTGAGCTTGGACAATACTGACCTAGATAGACTAAAAGTCTGTCTTGGTCTAAGGCAGCCTCCCATGTTCCTAACAGGATACTGGCCTAGACAAGCCATTGGCCTAATCCAGCAGGCTCTTCCTATGTAGTACTCCAACTCCCATCCAGAAGACACCACATTCGATACCCTTGACTGGTGACCTTTGGAGGAGGCGGCTCTTTATGCCTGCCACCATTAGAGTTGTAACTGGTGGGAATATAGGAGAGTATGATGTCAGGGCTGTGGAACTCCCTGTCACAGGAGATCAGATTTGCTCCCTTCCTAATGAGTTTGAGATGCCAGATTAAAGCATGGTGGCGAGGAGGTACCATCACAGCTGAACTGGCTCTGAAAGGAGTGGCTGGTTATTTATGCTGCTGATAATCAACTTTTCTGATTTGTTTTTCTCTTATCTGCTATATGGCTTCTGTGTTAACTTATATTGACATTAGCCACTGTGTTACAAACTGGGAAGGGGGGTGGGAATAAACTCTGGAGGAAGCAGAATAAGTCATGGACTGTTATCTCATTGACTGACAGGACCCAGCCTCCTCTTCATCACCTATGCAGAGGCCATCGCAAACATGCCTGCCTCCACCTTCTTTGCCATTATATTCTTCCTGATGTTGATCACCCTGGGACTGGACAGCACAGTGAGTAATGGAGCAGTAGAAGGGAAGGTTCTGTGTGTGTTATTGCAGACTTAGTCCACACTTAGCCAAACCAAATCTGAAGAATGGAAATATTATCTTTTTGGATAACCTCAGTTGGCGTCCGTGCTGGAATGCTGACACTTGACCAGCTAGTAAGAAAACAATGTTTTCCCCACTTCCTCTGGGGCGGAATCTAGAGCAGCTTTCCTGAACTTGATGTCCTCAGTCAGTGAAGCCATTTTGGACTACGTCCCTGTAGTCCTGTGTTGCCAGGGTCTTACTTGGCGTTCTAGATGGGTCTGGTGGGAGGTTCCCCAAACATCTGGAGAGCATCAGGCTGGGGGTGACTGGTCTACACCAAGGAACTGCATCCTTCCACTTGAGAGGAGGCAGGCAAAATCAGGTCGTAGCCTCCGAGGTATGGGCAGAATGTGAGCTGCCTGGTCTGGCCCTTAGCATCAGGCAGCGGGGTTATTCCATCAGCCTGAAAACAGGTTCAGTTCACTAAGCACAAACACAGAATTGTTCGGATCGCTTTGCAAGCTCTAAGAGTTCTGGGGAAGAAGGCATCTGCCTTTCCTTCATTGATTCCTCTGTGTGCTTTCCCCAGTTTGCAGGCCTAGAAGGGGTGATCACTGCTGTCCTGGATGAATTCCCGCACATCTGGAGCAAGCGCCGGGAGCTGTTTGTGCTGGGTTTCATTGTGATCTGCTTCTTGGGTGCAATGCCGACGCTGACCTTTGTGAGTAGCTCACCTTTCTGTGGCCAGTCAAGCCATTCAGTAGGGTGAAGAGTGTGTGTGTGCGTTTGGTGTGCAATTTGGATTTCCGGCTTCCCTTTAATGCCACAGAGGATGCTGGAGTGCAGCTCTTGGACTGCAAACAATCGGATGCAATCCAAGATTGGTGCTGTTCTCTACAACCCTGCAAGGGATCTCCTTGTTAGATTTCTTTCCACGGGTTCTGAATGATTTTGATTCAGATTCCAAATGCTTTTCCATGCAGCCTTGATCAGAGCTGTTTTTAAAACTGAATGTGTTGTTTCAAAACGTTGCAAATCAGCAAGAGCTGCGTTAAGTGGCAATAATGTTTGAGCCATTTGGGGGTGGGGAGTGTTGAAAAGCCCTCCCAGTGCTACATAACACAGTTTCCCAAAAGGTATGGGGTGTCTCAAATTGCATGTTGTGGCGCTATGATGTCAACAGATTGGATGAGACGCCAAGATGAACTAGAGATAGTGAATAATCTGACAGGGGAGGTGTTACTACCGTCTTTCCCCCTTTTTAAGACGTAGGCATAATATAAGCCATAGCAGGATTTCTAAGCAATTGCGCGATACAAGCCATACCCCGAAAATAAGACATACTGATAGACCCTTCACCCACTAGCAATAACCCCCCTCCCGCCAGCCAACTCCCCCCCCCTAAAAATCTCTCCCCATTTTGCTGTCGTTCCACAGACACGTATTTCCTTTAAAAGCTTGTAAAAATGCACCGAACAGCCGTAGCTGCTGGCTGCCAAAGCCTCGTGATTTCCCTTTCCCGTTTCTGAGAGCATTTTTTTTAATAAAAGGATCCAAAAATATTTTTTAGCCAAGCTGTGTAAGCTCTACTTGGTGAAGGGGAGAAAAGTGGGGTGGGGAGGAGATGAAGGCACGAGGAAGAAAAGAGGGGCGATTGAAGAATGCAAAGGCTGTTTTCCCTTTTAGGGAGAGACCTCCGTGCGCGCGTCTGTCTCCCCCCCCCCTGCGTGTCTCTCTCTCTCTCTCTCTCTCTCTCTCTCTCTCTCACACACACACACACACACAGCCCACCTCTCGCTTCCCCCCACCTTTCCATTCAATGCACGTTGATTTCCTCTTAACGGGAATCTCCCATGTCTGATTGTTGTTTCCTTGCTTTTACCGAAGGCATAAGGCAGCCTTTTAAAAAGCCTGCTGCAGTTTTCTTTCTACCTTATGCTGCTTGGTTGTCTGTGGAGCTGCCCCTTTAAGGATTTGTAAGTAGTTTGGATCGCAGTCCTTGCCTTGGGGACTTTTTTTTATTTATTAAGGACTTTTTCCTTCGCTGTGTGCGAGCTGCTAAACGGAGCTGCTAAACGCTGCTCTACACAAAAGTTAAACTGCCGGTCCTAACAACACGTGCTTCCTCACCTCGCTGACTCAATTGCTTCTCAATTGCTACCATTTACCAAGTCAGCAATCTTAATTGCTGCTTAGCTGGCTTCTTTGTTCTCAGCAGGTAGCTTCTTTGCTATCAGTGACTACAAAGTGCTACATTGTTGGAACATCAGACTGTTGGAACTTAAGTCTTGGGCAGCTGGCTGGTAGAGATCCTTGCTTGCTTTACGTATAGGCTACTGCTAGGACTGTATCACACAGATAGATTCCATTATACTGGTTTAGATTTAAGAAGCTCCAGTGTAGCAGATTGCTATTAAGTGAGTCCCCACCTTGGAGGAGAGAGAGAGCAGCCCTTCGCGAACATCCCAGGGCCGGGGAGAGAGGGCTGCACACCTCCCTTCCCTCAGACTCGTAATAAAAATACCAGTAAGACATGCCACCAAAAATAAGCCACCCTGTGGTTTTTTGAGAAAAAAAAGTAATAAGACGGTGTCTTAAAAAGGGGGAAACACGGTACCAAGCATAGATGGAACGTTTCATGAGAAACTTGTATCACACACTGTTTTATCTGCTATTGCTCCTTGATTTGGAATGCAAAACAGGAGTCCCAGTTCCTGCTAGAGGCACAATTCCCTTCCTCTTTTGGGAAAGTCTGACTCCCAAGGGGGGAAAGAATAGGGTCTGCCCTCAGCTTTACTGTCAGTCATTGCCCTTTCAATGTTCTCACCAGGGAGGAAACAGAGAGGCATCAATTCCCTACTGGATTGCGCACACATTCCACTCAGCCTTTTCTTATCTGCATGGTTGCTGTATTGTGTGAGGCAAAGGAAGGGAAGTTGGAGAAACTGGGTCATTTACACTGTTCAGGATTAGTCAGGTTGCACCGGTACTGAAGGGAGCATCAGATTAAAGTACATTACAGGCTTCTGCTTACTCTCCAATGAGATAATGAGCTCTGTACAAGCAAGCTTTGCCTTCTGGGAACTGGAAGCGAACCTGTTGTTTCCCATGATCTTTCTCTCTCTTGCTCTAGGGTGGTGCATATGTCGTAAAGCTGCTTGAAGAATATGCCACGGGCCCAGCTGTGATAGCCGTGGTGTTCCTGGAATCCATTGCAGTGGCTTGGTTTTACGGTGAGGATAGCTGCATGCCGGTGCATTTGCTGATGAGACTCCTGTGCTCATGCAAATGTGTATCTGAGAGAGCACCCATCCTAGTTACACTTAATCACTTCTGAATGAGCATAAGAACATAAAGAGGCAGCTGGATCAGGCCAAAGGCTCCTCTAGTCTTGCCTCCTGTTTTCACCATGGCCATCCAGATGCCCTCAATGAGGACCTGAGCACAATAGCAAAGCTTTCCCCTCCCGTGGTTTCCAGCAACTGTTATTTGCTGCCCACAACCGTGGAAACAGAGCACAGCCATTGTGGCTAGTAGCTATTGTTAGCCTTATAGTGAGTGGAGTATAATGCAGCTTATTGCTTTGAATGTAAGACAGGGTTTAGAAAGGGAAGACACATACATTTCACTGCTTTGTTCCTCAAAAGGCAGCCAGTGGGGCCAGATCCATACACCAGGCCCCCTGTGGTTGCCTCCAGACTGTCAGTATTTTGCAGGAAGTATTCAAGGCACATAACCAGCAATTTAGGTTTCTGTAATTCACAGAATCATGGAATCACAGAACTGATTCTATTCCATTATAGAATTGTAGAGCTGGAAGGAATCCTGAGGGTCATGCAGGAATCTCAGCTAAAGCATCCATGATAGATGGCTATCCAACCTTTCCTCAAAAACCTCCAAGGAAGGAAGGCCCCGAACCTCCTGAGGGAGTCTGTTCCACTGTCAAACAGCTCTTGCTGTCAGAAAGTTCTTCCAGATTGTAGCTGGAATCTCCTTTCTTGTAACTTGAAGCCATTGGTCCAAATCCTAGCCTCTGGAGCAGGAAAAAAACAAGCTTGCTCCATCTTCCATGTGACAGATATTTGAAGTACTATATATGTCTTCCTCTCCAGGACAGGAGGAGAAATGACATCACACAGCGCCTCTCTACCAATTGTATTTCTATGGTCTGAGTATTTGCCAATCAGCAATACAGCTCTGGGGACTTAGCCCCTTCTCATGCTGACTAGCAAGAATATGCATTTGTTAGGTTTGGCTGCTAATCTCTCACACTTATGACTCTGTACAGCTTAGGTTAGTGTGGATGCACATGAGCTCTGACATTTCACAGAACTTAGGTTAGGACTAATGGCAGCAGGGTGCTGTGAAGCTTGACAGCCTGCATACTACTGTGTGAAAACCTAAGCTGGTGCAATCAAAGCAATCACACTTCACTTTTTTATTCTGCCGAACCTAATTCATAGCAACACGTGAGTAACTTGGGCCTCACCCTATGTTAATTTTGCAGGTGTCAGCCAGTTTTGCAGTGACGTGAAGGAGATGCTTGGATTCAGCCCTGGATGGTTCTGGAGAATCTCCTGGGTAGCCATCAGCCCACTTTTCCTCCTGGTGAGTCCGTCTGTCCAGCCCAACATGTAATAAGAAGTTTCTCCACAGTGTGTTTGCATCATAAAAGTAAAATATTAAAGAGACCCCTGTCCTGCACAACAGCCTCTATGGACACAGCCTTACACTGAGTCACACCACTGGGCCATCTAGCTTAGTACTGCCTACACGGACTGGCAGTGGCCTTCCAGGGTTTAAGGCAGAGGACATTCCCAGCCCTACCTGGAGATGCCACTGGAGATTGAACCTGGAACCTTTTGGATGCAAAGCAGATGCTCTACCACTGACTTTATGGCACTTCTCTCTGACCCTACCGCTGACTTGGCAAAGTAACTGCCTCTGGTACAGGTTTGCTATATGATATCTGTTCCTTCACTTGTTCGGGCAGAGCCTGCTCAAAACATGTTGCTACTTAAGATAAAGCAGCAAATGGCACCTATGCCCCTCCACTGCCCACTTCCAAGTCAAGGTGCATGGTGCCCAAGGCCAGTCAAGTTATTTTGGCACCTGAGGCATTACTATCTACAAGCGCTGCTTCCTGTCCTTAGCAGTAAAAATACCACAGTAAGTGGGAATAGCTCGTGGGATAGCTCAGTCGGTTGAGCAATAGACTCTTCATCTAAGGGTCATCAGTTTGTGCCCCATATTGGGTAAAAAGATTCCCGCACCGCAGGGGGTTGGACTAGATGACCGTTGTGGTCCCTTCTAACTCTACAGTTCAATAATTCTATGATTCAATTTGCTGCCTGTTCATAGCTCAAAATCAGCTGACCAAGGCATCCACCTCCTTCTAACTAATAGTAGGGCTGGCCCTACGTGTAGTAGTCGTGTCCTGACTGTTCCCTATTGTTCTCTGGACTATTGCTCTTTCGGGTCATTAACTAGTTTCAGGAAATTACATTAAAGCACTAATTGTGCAATTATTTTAAGTAGTTTTTTTTAAGAGAGAGAACTAATTTCTCTGAACAAATGCATTTTTAAAAATCTAATACAAAGTGGGAATGGGGGTGAGTTGGAGGACCATAAAAACTAACTCACACCTTCAGGAGACACCTAGATAAACTTTAACAAAAGTAGATGGCATCCTTTGCAAAAAAATAAGATTAAAATTAAAGGGCGTAAGTAGGAGCCCCTGCCTCTGGCAGAACTATTTCTGGCACTATTAAATGAAGGCTTAATCCCGTTCCTAAATAGAGTCAGCCAGCCTTTCCAGTGAAGTCAGCACTCAGCAGCCGGCAAGAAAGGAGAGGTTTAGTGGCAAAAATTGATGGCAAAAAGTGGCTAAAAAAATCTTGTATTATTGTAAGCCACTTTGGATGGGCATTATCCAGAAAAGAGGAATATAAATATTTCAAAATAAAATAATGCAGGGAGGCCAGCCTGATCTATACCTATTCTCTTAACCCTTGAAAGGAAGCCCATTCTTCCCATCTCCCCTCTGCTTCTTTGACATACAGCTCTGATTTGCAATACACTTTTTTATCCCCAAATATTGCATATAAGCAACAGTGGGTAAAATGGTCACATTTGCATGCCTCTTGCTTCTTCCAGTGGGGCTTGTGCCCCCACAGCCAGATCCAGCAGCCCTAATCAGAATCATAGAATTAGAAGCACCCACAAGGGTCATCTAGTTCAACCCACTGCAGTGCATGAATATCAACATATAATAATAATAATAATAATAATAATAATAATAATAATAATAATAAATTTTTATTTATACCCCGCCCTCCCCAGTCAAAACCGGGCTCAGGGCGGCTAACACCAATAAAATTACAATAAAACATAAAAAGCAATTAATTAAAATACAGATTAAAATACAATATTAAAATTTAAAATGCAGCCTCATTTTAAGTAGTCCATCAATCCAAGCCATGAGGGAGGAAAACACAGGGGTCAGACTAAGTCCAGCCCAAAGGCCAGGCGGAACAGCTCTGTCTTGCAGGCCCTGCGGAAAGATGACAAATCCCACAGGGCCCTGGTCTCCTGTGAAAGAGCGTTCCACCAAGTTGGGGCCAATACTGAAAAGGCCCTGGCCCTAGTAGAGGCCAATCTAGCCACCTTATGGCTCAGGATCTCCAGAATATTGTTGTTTGTGGACCTTAAGGTCCTCCGCGGGGCATACCAGGAGAGGTGGTCCCGTAGGTACAAGGGTCCCAAGCCGCATAAGGCTTTAAAGGTCAAAACCAGCACCTTAAACCTGATCCTGTACTCCACCGGGAGCCAGTGCAGCTGGTAAAGCACTGGATGAATGTGATCCTGCGGCCAGGACCCCGTAAGGAGCCTCGCCGCGGCATTCTGCACCTGCTGGAGTTTCTGGGTCAGCTTCAAGGGCAGCCCCGTGTAGAGCGAGTTACAATAATCAAGCCTAGAGGTGACCGTAGCATGGATCACTGTGGCCAGATCAGGGCGAGAGGGGATCAGGGCGTATCAACTGCTTGATATGGCGGAGATGGAAAAATGACACCTTAGCTGTGGCTGCAACCTGCGCCTCCAGGGAAGTCCCCAATCCAATCTGAAACCATACCAGACCCTGCTTAGCTTTACAACTGTGCTAGCAAGTTTTATTGCTGAGACCCATTGGTGACATCTCAATGGAGCTCCCAACCTGCTGTCTCTTTGTAGGGATGCCTCCCTCTGCCTGAGCCCCATTTCCTGTGAGTTAAATGTTTGGCTTTTCTCCAGTTTATCATTTGCAGCTTCATGTCGAGTCCCCCAGAACTCCGCCTCTTCAACTATACTTATCCTTACTGGACTGTGGTGTTGGGCTACTGTATCGGGACCTCGTCCTTCATTTGCATTCCCACCTACATGGTTTATCGCTTGGCAACCACTCCGGGAACACTTAAAGAGGTAGGTGACCATAAGAAGAGCCTGACTTTTGGATCGGACCAATGGCTCATCTAGTCCAGTATCCACTCCTCCATAGCTAAGGCTAAGTCCTTGGGGTGAACCCTCTATATCAGAGCTTTCCAAACTTTTCATGTTGGGGACACACTTTTCAGACATGCATCAATTTGTGACACAATAATTCAGTTTTACTAGCAAACCATTGGTTAAAACAAACCCCTTTCCAGCCCCAGGAGGAGCACATGGAACATTTGTGCTACACACCGCAGCCAACACACTAACGTGTCACAACAGAGTTTGGAAAGCTCTGCTCTAGATCCAACTCTATATCTCAGTCTTCACCAACCTGCTGCCCCCCAGATGTTATTGTTCCTATGAGACCCAGCCAAGACAGCTGGTGGTCAGGGATGATGGGAACTGCAGTCTGACAACAGGTAGAGGGTACCAAGCCAATGAAGGCTGCTCTACCACTTCATCTTTTCTTTTAAAAAATTGTTTCCTTACAGTTAGTGAGTTTTAAAGATAAGAGATGTAGAGTAGGGCACATTGTCCCTGCTTGATTATAAACTGAAAGCGGGTGGGAGGACTGCACTGAGCAATGTGGCCTTGCCTGTGGATTGGGTGGAAGGAGTAACTCTTCTCAGCACAGCTGGCATCGAATAAACATTCATGGCAAACTCAGTGTTTCGTCTGGGCATTTTCCGACGTCATCTTTTAGTTCTTGCCCTGCCTGGTGGGATATTCTAACATCTCCTGTTATGTCTCTGAACATCTATCATATGGTAAACACAGGAATTGTATCCTATGCAAGTCATACTCAAGAAAAGACTCCTTGAAATTAATGGGCATGACTAACTTTGGTCCATTATTTTCAATGTGTTAACTCTGAGAAGAAAACTTAGTTGTGGGTAAAACAGCCAAAACAGCCTAGAAAAAATATGGTTGATCTTGGATACAGGGGGCAATACAGTATAGAAAAAAATCTGGCTCACGGCATCAGTCACCTGGAGCCATTTGCTCTGTAAATTCCTGTTCTTGTGCCCTTAGTGGTGGCTGGTGTCCACTGGGACTGGAAGGCAGGGAACCCAGCAGTAGGTGCATCCAGAGCCAATGGCATGCAGAGGCAACTAACTCTTGTTTTGTCCCCGTACCCCTCCTCCCTACTGAGTTCTATCAAGGGGCAACACTGAGACTGAGGAGGATGAGGAAGCTATCAGGCAGCTGCATCCCCTGGACTGGTTTTAAGAAGGCAGGCTGAGAACAGACCGAGGTTGGTGGGGCAATGCCCTACTTGCCCAAGTGGACCAGCCTCCGCCGGTGGCACCCTTTGCTCCTTGGATATGCTCTTGTCCCACCTGAAGCCAGTTTCCTGCTATGTCCCTAACATTCTGTTTCTTTTCTCCTTCCTCCACAGCGTATTCTAAAAAGCATTACTCCAGAAACAGCCACAGAGATTCCCTTTGGTGACATCTGTATGAATGCTGCCTAAACAGCTGTTAGTGGGAGGTGTGTGTGGGGAGGGGGCATCACTAGCTCCTTGACTCTCTTGTTGCTTTGAAGCTCCTTCCCAAATAACTGAATTTCCACTGAAAATTGTTTTTTTGACAAGAGGCAGAAGTGTGGTGACAAAAGATTAGGACCGCCAATCGTCTGAAAACTAAAGACTGGCTGCACTCCTTAGCACCAGGCTCTCTTATGAGTTTCAATTCACTGCACTGGTTTTTTTTTGTTTTGGAAACATGAGGATGCGCTCAAGTGTGAATGAGTATCCGTTACTCCATCCATGGTGGGTGGGGCAAGGGGCCATCTGAATGCATGCATGGTTTAGTCAAGCCTCTTGTCAGGACAACTGTCGCGATTTAGGATTATATTTAGAACCCATCTGTCTGTGCCGACACAACTGTTATCACTCTCAATGTGATCCCCTGTAATAGAACCTGTTGTATATGCTTCTAGGGACCTCACCGTTTTCAACCTAGCTGAAGAAATATGGGAACTCACCCAGCCCAACCCAATGCATTTTGCCAAATTAATATGCAGACAAAGTTTCATGGTTTGAATGGGGCCTCTGCTCAACACCTGGGAGAGAGACGTTACTGACCCCCCCCCCCTTGCAAGTGTTGAGCTTGTATAGAACTGCACGTCTTCTGGAGTTCTGCTAGACTTGCTGCAGAGGGAGGGAAGGAAAGTGTATCTACCTGTAAAGATTTGGGGGGGGGGCAATAGTTATCTCCAAAAAAATAGCATATCAGAAGACCCTTTTATCTGATAAGCTATCTATATGCAGGGATTATGTGCTTCACACGATGTGTGCTTATAAACGGAGGAGCCTTCAGACATGAAACCCACACCGAAGTGGTACAGACCTGCAACAGCTGCACCACATGACCCTGCTAATTCTGTACCTGGTCCTAAGAAGGGGCTCAATCTCAGCTGAGGTGGTGAAGCCACCCAGTGCTGACTGTGGGGTGGAGTGTTCTGCTCACTGCCACCTGCTGCAAGACATTTCAGAAGACTGTTAATTCGTCACCTTGCCACGCTACATTGGTGTTCAAATATATGCTGGGGTTCACCACCTGTGTTGCTCCCCCAGCTGTTCACCCACCCATCACTCCAGGTGCAAGTGTACAGGAATGCATTTTTGCCACCATACAGGTGTATCTTTTTACCTATCGCGCTAGATGCTTGTTATAGCAGGCTAATGCATTCAGGGAGCAAATATTCCCATAGCCTAGTGTAGCCACACATAGAGGACTACTTCTTAAGAAGTGTCTTAACTGGGTTTTATTTGTTTTTAATTGAGTGGGCACAGAGCTGTTCATTATATGCAACCACTCTATAGGAGCTGTGCTCCACTGCAGCTCTGCATCAGGAGACATGGATGGCAGTGACAAATGAGGCTCTCACTTTTGAAAGCCTCTTTTATGAGTGCTGAACTTCGATTTTAGAAAGCTGGCAGAGACACTAAACGTGTATGTTTACTGCTGTTGCAAAAACAACAGGTGTAACTAGCTGGAAGACTAAACATACACAGTGCTGAGATTACAATTTATTAGGCCTTTTGACAGATGCTGCTGTTCTGAACACACCTACCCACGGAGTCATTAATTGTTCCAAAGAAAACAGTATTAAATCAATTTCTGGTACATGGAAGTAACCCACCAAGTGTTTCTGCTGCACAGGCCACATTAAAACAAGTGGGACCTGCGCAAGAGGTTGGCTTGGGCACTTATTTAGGCAACTGTGTGAATTGGGACCATGTTTACCTTTTTGTATGGAGAAATTAAAACTGGAGTTTTATTTTACAAAACTAAAGCATTCCTCTCTTAACTTGTATATAAATGCACCTGTATTAATTTATGCTGCTGCTGCTTTGGTTATATTGAATGTCCCAAGCTGGATTGTATGTCATCAGTATGTGCCTTGCGATGTAAACTGTTACTGTAATAAATTTAATAGCATAATAAAATGACAGTTGTATCCCCCCTCTGTCTGGTGGGAAGCAATTTATTAAAATTAAAATATTTCTGGCAGGAAAACATCTTCATCAAAATGAGTGAGTTGATGTAGATCAGGAATAGGGAACTTGTGGCCCTTCATGTGTTTCTGGACTACAATTCCTATCATCTCTTTCCTTTGTCCTTGCTGGTATGGGCTGATGGGAATCAAGTCCAACAGTATCTATAGTGTCACATATTGCCCATCCCTGCATTACTAGGTTCTAGTATTATGAAAGGGGGAGGAAAACTTCTATCCACTTTCTCCACACCACACATAATTTTTTTATACACCTCTGTCATGTCCACCATCACCACTTACTCACCTTTTTTCTTAATTAAAAAGCCCCAAATGTTGTAACCTTTCCTCCTAGTGGAGTTACATAGTCTTTTCTGTGGCTCCTCCGTATTGTGGAATTCTCTCCCAAGAGAGGTTTGACTGGCTCCCTTAAGACCTTCCTGTTTAGACAGACCTTTGAAAGCTAGGTGCAGATGATGTTGATAACTGGTCTATCAGGAAAACTGATATTTTAAAGCTGGTTCTAAATGTGTGTTATTGTATTTCAACTATTGTTTTTAACCAGTTTGTTTTTATTACTTTGTATTTTAAAACAATGCTTTTTAAATGTTGTAAGCCGCCTTGAATCCCAACTTGGAAGAAATGCACAATATAAACACATTAAATCACCATCATCTACCCTTTCATAAGTTATAAAAAAAGTGGCTCACAACACATAAAATGCATAAAGATCAGTCTATAAATTACGCTGGAAGGCAGGAAAACACTACTGCATTGGACCTTATTTTAGCAAACTCACTACATTTGTAAGATGGTTTGCCTCTTTTAAAGTTTATTTAAAAAATGCACCAAGTAAGAACCCTAGAGGTAGAAAAAGCTCATTAGTGCATAAGACGTACCAAGCACAAATAAGAACTGGTGTTTGCCGAAATCTAAACAGAAAGACAATCCTGTGACGTTATCAGTGACACAGTCCTTGTTGTTTCCCTCCTTAAAAACTCAGAAGAGGGGAAGGGGGGGGGAGAGAAAACACACTCGCAAAACACATCTCTATTTCTGGAGTTGGCAAAGACCCATCACTATGGTCTCCATAACAACAGCAAGATACAAACTAACTTCCCGGTGGCTTCCCAGGACACAGGATAAAAAACACAAGATGCTTCAAAACAAAAGGTTTGCAAAAAATTAAGACTTATGGTAATTCAGCAAGGTAAACAACAGCACACAATACCCCAAAAGCCCTCAAACCTGCACTGTAGGGCCATAGCAACTGAGGGAGTTATTAATCCCAAAAACTGATTTCTCAGTCGTAAGCAGCATAGTAAAAGCAACAATAGTGATCTGAATTTTTCTTCTTCTTTTTTTAACTTCAAACTTCCAAAATAATTTGTTGCTGATGCATCACTGTTAGAAGAGGAGGTTACCGGGGGGTGAGGTAAGAAGTACGAGTGCTTCCAAGGGTTTTGTTGAAAATATATTATGAAAACATTCCCTCTGCCAAAGTTCTCACTTTGCCAAGCTAAAGGTAGGAGTGTCTTTTATGACAGCTTTATAAAACCTTGGCGTCTTGTCACACACAGGGCCTGATCCAGAGAGCCTTCACACAACAGCCTGTGTGAGAGGAACTTCCCCTGCCAAGCATATGACTGGCACTGCTGACTCTCTTTCACTTTATCATGCTTGAAGGGTGTGACTAAGAAGTAACACAAACACAAAACAGAGTCAAGGACAGCGTAAGATTCACATCTTTCATTTTATTTCAATGTTTCTGCACAGAAGAATTAAAAAAACTCCAAACAAAAACTCCCCACATTTAAGTTCACTGTGGAACTAAACGGTGGTGGTGGTGTTTTTTTAAAAAACAAAACAATACAAATAATAATTTTTGCTTCTGGGCTTCTTTGTATTCCTCATTAAGTTTGGTTTTCACACTTATCTTCCCCTAGTACCTGTGGCTGGTCAGCAGGCTCTAGAGCAGGGATGAGGACCCTGTGGCCCTCCAAATGTTGTTGGGCTCCCATCCCCAGCAGCCAACAGGACCAAGGGTGATGGGAGCTGTAGTCCATCAATATCTGGAGAGCCACAGGCTCCCCGCTCATGATCTAAAGGAAACCTCTGTGAGGCTATTAACCACAGGCTGGAGCTCACTGCATTGAAAAGACACAGAGCATAAGCGGGTACTGAGGTGCAGATCATCAGTGTGAACAGACCCATATCAAGCTATGCACTCTGCGTCCAAGTCATACCTCTCTATCCATTTCTCCTGCAGAAAAGGATACCCTTTTTTAAAATCCTCTTGAAATGAATGGCCTGAAGCTACTTCAGTCCCAGTGCACAATTCCCTCCTGCCTTGGTATTCCCACCAGCGGTAAGCACGTGTCACCTTCCTGATAGGCTCCTCCTGAAATGAAACCTAATCCTCTTCTTTTTCTATGTAAGACTTGGTGCCCACACGGGCCATCTGCCGAGCCAGGTAGCGGTCTCTTGCTGACACCACTGTCTCCTCGTTACTCCGCTTCGCAAATTTGCTCTGGCTCTCTGGAGGTTTCTCTGCTTCCTCTGCTCCCACCCCTGAAGTCCTGTGCTTCAATTCTAACGATCTCTCAGAGTTGAGTGGGTTTTCTCCCCTGCCATCACTTTCTGGAACCCAATGACAATCTTTTGCCAAGGGCCCAGGGCTACCACTTTTCCTTTCTTGCTGCTGCTGCTTCTCCTCTTTGTGTTCCCGTGGCCCTTTGTCCCTCTCCCTATCCCTGTGCCGGTCTTTGTGCCGGTCTTTCTCTTGCTGTTCCCACTCAGAATACATTTCCTCTCTGTCTCTCCATGCCTTCAGATCTCTATCATAATCATCCCTCTCTTTCCTGTCTTTTCTCCTCTGCCTCTCATCCTGTTCTTCCCGTATCCTATGATGGTTCTCGGGTCTAGAGTGTTCCTCTTTTTCATGGTGTTTGTGTCTTCTCTCACGTTCCTTTTCCCTGTGCTGCCCACTTCTTTCCTTCCTGCCCCCACCCTCCTCTTTCTCTGGATGACTTGAAGGCACCTTCTGATGGCAACTTCTCTCCTCGCTGGATGACCCTGAGTCCCTTCGGCTCCTGTGATGCCTGGAACTCTCCCCACTACGGTCAGAGTGGCCTTGCCTACTCTCCCTTTTATTGCCAGTTCCGCTGTTTGTGTGTGCTTTAGCACTGTTCTCCTCATCGCTAGTACCCATTTCCAAGTCACTGTCTGCATCTGGGTTATCTTCTGCCTTTAGAGGAATGGGGGAACTTGTCCTCTCATCCAGGTTTTTGCTTATTTGTTTGGAGTCACAGGAATTCCCACTGGGTTCTTCTTCCTTTATCCTACAATTTTTTTTAAGACACAAAATAAAATTCACTCCCTACCAACTCAGAACAACCTAGCATCATATCATCCTCCAAAGCATACACCCACGTTTCTAAGAAAAACATGTTTTTATGTTGTCAGGAATTTGTAGAAAACTGCAAGTTTACCACATTTATTTCACAACAATAAACAGAAACTCCATGATCCTAGAGAGTATACCACCTCTGAACACCAGGCTCTGGGGACAATAAATGGTACTGGTCATTAATGCCGTGTTTGGGTGGTTCCAAAAAAACTGGCTGGCTGCTATTTGAAACTAGCAATGCATAATTGAAACATGTGGCATGCATGGCTAAATATTCATCTCTCAACCAGAATGTGTGTATCAAATGTTCAACTCCTGATTTGTGTTAAACAAGGTACCAACAGCATTCCTAGTTGGAGGGATTCATATTAATATGGCTGTCCCTCACTACAGACTGCAGGTGGAATCAGACAAAACTCACTCTGGTGTGCACTCATTTTGCCTACTGGAAGTGATGGGCAGAACATGTAACAGTCATCACTGCTACCATCTGCAACGAATGGTTGGCAAAGCCATGAGGCATAACAGGCACACGCTTTCAGGCAGTATTTATCATCACCTATTTTTCCTATCATCTATATCTGAACTTGTTTTGTTCACATCACGTTGTCTCATCACATACTGGAGTAGGGTTCGGACCCAATGATTAATCAAACCATGTTGTATGCTCTGACTTGCAAGCACTTTAACGCCCATAAATATGACTTGAATTTTGGATTTTCTCCAAATTAGCACAAATACACTGTGAGCATTTACTAGCATTAATGAAACAAGAGCTGCAAGATTTTCCATTTACCAGAAAAGGAGAATACTACTTCCTTATAAAGGATGACTACACTATTGCAAAATAGTCCTTCGTAGAGGGAAAATGAGATGACATAGTCTTTAGTGACAGATATACTCCAAATGCCCCAGTGACAGCATCTGTAACACTGAGACATTCATATTTTGCTGATCAGTACAGCCTTATCATGTTTCCATATATGCATTCAAGAGATATTCTTCTTCTGCAAAGATTAGCACAAGACAAAACAAGGTGGTAACATCTGAAAGTATAATTATAGCTATCAAACTGATAGGGCCAGGGAAGTTACAATGTTTCAGTCTTGGGTAGTTAATAAGGAAGCTAACATTTAAGGATATAACCCACACTGTTTATTTCACTAAAATTACCGTACCTGTCCAAGCAATCCAAATTCTTCACCCAGAAAAGCCAAAGTCTGCCACATATACAGTACATCAACTGGGTAAAAGCTTATGTAATTCTAAGTCACTTTAAGACAATTTATGTAGCAAGTGTTGAATAAATGCAAATAATAATGGTGGTGATGATTTTGAACCTGCCTTTCAAATTAAGAGTGCACTTTGGCTAAGGGAAGGTAATGCCAGCCTGAGATCTGAAAGCAACTAGTGGCACTGCTGTTGGAAAAGGACACATGCACACACAGAGAGACTGTTGGCCAGGAGACATTAAGAAACATGCTAAGGTGCCAGCATTTTATAGCTGGTTTTCTTCTAGAATGTATTACGGACTCTGCCTATGTCTGAACAAACTTCTCCCTTTGTTTAAAAAACACGTTAATTTCTTTTTTCGTAAAAAAAGAAAGAAAAGGCAACCACAATGATGCACAGAGCAAATATGAAACATTTAAAAACTAAAAGAGAGCACCAAATGAACAATAAAAACAGATGCAAATGGGAATAAGTATAGCATCATGCAATTAAAAATGTGTAGAAAAACAGGTAGGAGACAGCCTTCCACGTCTCCCTGGTAACATCCCAAAGCCACATTGCCACCCTGGTTAAAGAGAACAGTAGTTTAATTCCCCTCCATATGTTTTTATTGAAGGATCACCTTGCAGGTCACAGATGTCTTGGCTTGATGCCAATAAGCCAGCCTACTCCCCACTATAGCCACATCGCATCATCTGTAAGGAAACCTTTCCTCATTCATCCAGAGAGAGAGGAGGCACCCACTTGACCTCCAACTGCCATCCCACCCAAGAGTGGAGCAAAAGTTCAGTCCCTTCACACTCTAGTTAGTATGAAACTCGCCATTCTTAGCTGAGGATTGCTAACTGGGACCAAATTCTGGCTCCATTAAGCTCAAAGGCATCAAGGAGATGCTAAAACTGCGACTGCCGGAGAAGCTGATTTTTCTGCATTTCAACCTTACCTGGCCTCCCGAAGGCTGCATTTGGGCATCTCCTCTTCCCCCACTGCCTGGTTTAGCAGGTGCCTGTAAAAGCCACTGAGATCCTTCTGCTTGGTCACATCCAGACATGCTAAAAAAAGGGGAGGAGGACATAAAATTAGGAATTATTATTATTTATCAATAGAGCAGCTGGGGGGAAAAGCTTCATTGCAATTGCCCACATTGCCTGGGATATCTGGAACAAAGCAGGGGTTGTACACAGTACTCAGATTATAGGGGCAGTGATGGTGGGGAACAGCCCCCTTAGCTACTGTTTTTAGAGAGTTATTGAGGAGAGAATGATGTGGCTAAAACTGGGGATGTGGCAGGGATGGAGTTTGAAGGTCTCATCAAGTGCCACCCATCTCCCATCTCTTGAGCACTAGGGAGTATAAGCAGCTGTGGTTCCCTCTTCAAAGTGACACGAAGGGGGCATTTCAGAATAATCCAACTGCTGATCACTGGTATGCATAAAAGGTAAAGGGACCCCTGACCAGTAGGTCCAGTCGTGACCGACTCTGGGGTTGCGGCGCTTATCTCGCGTTATTGACCAAGGGAGCCTGCGTACAGCTTCCAGGTCATGTGGCCAGCATGACAAAGCCGCTTTTGGTGAACCAGAGCAGCACACAGAAACGCCGTTTACCTTCCCACTGTAGTGATACCTATTTATATACTTGCACTTTGACGTGCTCTACATGCAATCCAAAAAAGAAACCCAATATGGCAATTCTTAAAAACCACACACACTTCTTGTGCTGTGAAAATGATATTGTGATAGTGCTGTACAGTGGCTAAGTGTTTGCTTTGAAGAGGGGAGATTGCCATACAAATGTCTCTCTCCCCCCCAGCTTACTTCACAAGTCACACATTATCCCAAGCCAAAGGAACAGGGCCGGGAACAAAAAAGAGTTCCCATCTTCACACCTCCTCAAGTAGACAATGTGTAAAGGAACACAACCAAATCTGCCAGATGATTCCTGCTTAAAGGTCATTTAGGCTACTGTGAGTTCAGAGACTTGACAATCTAGTTTCTGGCACCCATGAGAGCAATCTATCAGCACCCTGGTCATCTTCCTCACCCTCAATTGCTGCCTCCCTCTTCTCTCTTTCCTCCTCCTCAGCTCTTTCTTGCAGTTTCTTCTTGTAGGCCGATGTTACAAAGGCTTCTTTGTCATCAAACACGCCTCCTTCCAGTTCACGTTCTTTCTGAATCTTCTTCTCCATTCTCTTTTCCTGCTCCTTCTTCCTTAGCTCGGCTGCCTTGAGAATATTTTGGATGTACTTGGGCTGCAAAGACAATCAGCAATGAAGAAATGGAAGATGACTGAGATTACCTGTGACAAATAAATCGAAGATGCTGAGAATATTTTGGGATACATTTTACAGAAGCTATTGCTGCCCCTCTGAGCTGCCATCAATACCAAGGCATATTGAGCAGAGGCCCACAAAATCTGCCTGGTATCAGTAGCCAGGTGAAATCTGTGCTTGCCACCAATCCTACTTGTGATGCTACACTTAAACCCTAGTTTAAAGCTGGGGGACTTCTCCCAGTCAAACCGAGCCTCATCCATGAGGAAGATTCCCTGCCATTCTCCAGAACATGAAGAGGACATATGGAAATATAGTGTTTTTCCAAAGTCAGCACTGGCTCTGGGAGAGTTCCCCAGGCTCTGGAGAAGGGTGAGGGAGAGCCGGGAAGCACATCTGTGGACCTGTGATCCTGAGAGATGAAGGTGATGTCCAATAAAAATGTGCAGGAAAGGGACAGTGTGATCCAAGTCTAAATCTAGTGTATCTGTGAGACTTGGGCTGAAATCTGACTGCAGAGACTTGCAAAAGATAATTCTCCCTGAGCCCTCAGTTCTACATTTTTGAAGGTAAACTTGAAAGAGGTGATGCAGTTTGTAAGAATAAAAAAGTGTCACTTGAATGATAAATAGCAGCACCAGCAGATCCCCCTCCTGAATTTTCCATGTGCATGAAGTGCAAACCTTTGATTCACTCTGGACAAGGTCTTTCCCTTTCCCTCAGTGGCTCCACATCCCTCTTGGCTTCTTCCCACCCACAGATGGAGGTCTTCACTGCCCCAAACATCCCCAGTGTAGAGAGGCAAAGACAGACATCATTCTCATTTCCAGGTATGGACCTTTTTTTCCCCTTTCCCTGCAAGTGCGCTGGCATGACTTTCTGCCTTCTTTTGCTGTATGTCGTCGTAAATATTGTCATATTCATACACTGTGGAGTCTTCTGCCAGTGCCCTCTGGATCTCAAGCTTGGTCTTTAAAAGGAAGGAAAGAAAGGTTATGGTATTTTCATTAGAGTCTTCCAGGAAGCTAGTCCAGCAATGTGTTATCTATAATTATCTCAGTTAAGACAGACGCTACAAACAAGAGAATTTTATTTAAAACATTTAAGGCGCTAGTGTAGCCTTCCAGATGGTTATACAAGAGAAGTCTTCTCCTTGCTACCAAGCTTCTGCTTCCAAAGACCTGTGCTGCTTATTCACCGCTCACTGCTCCATTTTAGAAGTTTGTCCTAACCTTAAAGCTAAAATAACAGCCCCATTGTGTGGCCCTGTGTTTCTCTGACTGGAAATGCAGCACATCACCTGTGTTGAGGATGTGCTCTCTAACTTTGGGCCAGAAAAAAACAAAAGACAGAGAAAGACAGACAGACAGACAGACAGACAGCTCCTGAAATACTGTAGAAAGCTGCTTCAATGGTAGTGTTGGCCCATCATGGCAAACTATGGTTTACCAAAAAACACAGAAGTTCCCACTTTGTTCCTCTCCTCTAGATAGCAACAGTAACAAACACTCTTGCCTGGCTTAGTTACATCCAAGGATCACAGTTTGTTTCACTCTAAAAAAACCACAATGTTACACCATGGTTTGTTCTTTCCTATCAACAAACCACAATCTGCGGGTTGAACATAATGCTAACCCAGAGATCATGGTTTGTCGCTCCTGCTCACACTAGTGCATGACCAAAATGAGAACAATCTTCATGGTCATTGTAACCCACTTGGTCTCCCTGGCCAAAGAAACACTGTGATTGATTATATGGTTACAACACAGAAGTATGTGTTCATTTTTATGCACACACAGACAAGGTCTATAACATTCCCCTCTTCCCAGTAGCAAACTCAAGTGTGAGTCTAAGTTAACTCTACCACCTTGCCCTGAAGCCCCAGGGAGCAACTGAGTAAGCCATGGGTAGGCAACCTAAGGGCTGTGGGTCGGATGCGGCCCAATCGCCTTTTCAATCCGGCTTGTGGACAGTCCGGGAATCAGCATGTTTTTACATGAGTAGAATGTGTCCTTTTATTTAAAATGCATCTCTGGGTTATTTGTGGGGCCTGCCTGGTGTTTTTACATGAGTAGAATGTGTGCTTTTATTTAAAATCCATCTCTGGGTTATTTGTGGGGCATAGGAATTCATTCATTTCTTCCCCCCCCCTATAGTTCGGCCCACCACATGGTCTGAGGGACGCTGGACCAGCCCACAGCCCACGGCTGAAAAAGGTTGCTGACCCCTGGAGTAAGCCTTCCCTTCGCTACAGGAAACCAAGGGGTGATGCATGTTTTCACTAGGTGCAAACCACAGAGATGTTATCTCTCATACTCATCATAATCTGCAAAACCACCTTCTGTGTTTGTGTAACCCAAATGCCAGTATTTCTATTACAGAAAAAAAATATTGGCTCCATGTCTTTTCTTTCCATCACAATTTAGCCAAGTGTGGTAGAAATCTAAACAGTGGACAAGTTCCTTTTGTTTTCTCATAGTATTAAGACTTTCATTCTGAAACAAAAGTTATACAAGTAGTCAGTCAAGGAGTCCTATATTTGATGTCAGAGAAGGAATTTGCTTCTCCTGGTGGTTTTTACAGTGTGGATGCTAAATTAGTCTCCACGTTTAATGGTGCATTGTAAACTATGAGTAGATATACGGCAACCTGCTCCAAGGCTTGCAGCAGGGTTGTTTTTCTGTAACAACTTAGACGTAGCCAAAATAAACCCAAGAAAAACAGAGTTGTATAAAAGCGGAACTGTTTATTACGCTAACAAAGTCATGGAAACTAAAAACTCAAGCTTTGATATAAATTATGTCATTGTTAATAAGGAAAGTGTTGTAGTTCCAAAATCTAGCGCCAAGAGGACAGGGCTGGTGTGTACAATTATGAGGATGAATCACATAAAATAATCCAATAATTCATTTATACATTACACTAATATAATTCTTTAAAAAACACTTAAGAAAAGAAGAACAGTTGCCACTCTAATTTTTTTAACACTTGCTGCCAAAACTTGGTGAAATATACTGGTTGACAGCCCTATGGGAAAACCATTTTTCCTATTTCTAAACATTTGCACTGGTGTAAGACAGCCAGGTAAATAAGCCTACCAAAGTTGCTGGTCTGGATTTCTTTTCTTTACTACTGTTGGCTAAGAAGTTAGACTGCATTTCAATACAGGCTGTAGAACACGCTCCTCTGCGGTCTGCCAGCCTATTGGGAGGCTGCAGGGGGGGGGAGTGCTTTCTACCAAGCAGATTTGTGGAGGAGACAAGAGTGATCTGATTTACAGGGCAAATTGCCATATACATTGATATCAGTATAACCACCACCATATATATATTTGTGTAGGGAAACCAGAAACCAAGGAGTAAGATGTGTGTGTGTACACAAATTGCCAACTTACTTGTTTCATTGCTTGCTTTTTCAAGGCTTCTCGTTGAAGGCTCTCACCCACAGAAGACTGTGAAGAAAAAAATATTTTTGTTTTGTATAGCCCACAATAGTTTAATAAATAAATAAGGTTGCAGTCCTAAACACACTTTTCTGGGAGAATGTCCCCAGAGAGACTGACTTCCAGTATTAATATGACCATGTTGAAGGCCAGTACAAGTTTGCTACACTTTCAAAACAGTTTAAAAGCAAATAAATATGGAAGGCCATCAGTAGAGAAACACTATCATCTGCATCCATAGAAAAGAAATTTCCAACAACTGAAATGCCAACTAATATCATTTTCTTTGTCCATAAAGTACTGTATTGAGAAGAGCTATGTGGTCAACATAGCAATCTGCACACTGATGACATATTAAGTCCCAATAAAGGCGGCGGGACTTAAGAATAAACATGGTTATAATAACAATTTTATCACAGTGGTACCTCGGTTTTCAAGCGTCTCGGAAGCCGAACATTTCGGTTTCTGAACGCCGAAAACCCCAAAGTAATTGCTTCCGTTTTGAATGTTTTTCAGACGTTGAAAAGCTTCTGCTGCGTTTTATTGTTTTCTCAATTGACTTCACCAACTGCCCTTTGTGCTTCGGTTGTCGAACGGTCTTTGGGAACAGCTTACGTTCGACAACAGAGGTACCACTGTATTTATACCCCACCCATCTGGCTAGGTTGGTCCAGGCACTCTTAGGATTAGGAACACAGAAAGCTACCTTATACTGTTTTAGTAAAATATTTACTGTATGTTCAAACTGTTGTTTTTCCCTTTGTTAAGCATCGTACTATATTACAGCTTATGATGCAGGTACATTACTACATTAGAAATTGAGATGCTCAGCCTGTAAGCTTGGGATCGGGGCTGGCTGTGAGAGTTGGTGCCATAGACCTGGGCCAGATCTGAGCTGCAGCTGGAGAAGATGTTGCTCTTGCTGAGAGGCAACAGCAGAAAGGCAAGGCAATGTAAGGCAGGGCAAGACACAGGCTGGGCCCTTCAAGTGGATTGTGGCAAATGCTGTGGGCACCATGTTGTTGTTGTTGCTTAGTTGTTTAGTCGTGTCCGACTCTTCATGACCCCATGGACCATAGCATGCCAGGCACTCCTGTCTTCCACTGCCTCCCGCAGTTTGGTCAAACTCATGTTCGTAGCTTCGAGAACACTGTCCAACCATCTTGTCCTCTGTCGTCCCCTTCTCCTAGTGCCCTCAATCTTTCCCAACATCAGGGACTTTTCCAAGGGTTCTTCTCTTCTCATGAGGTGGCCAAAGTATTGGAGCCTCAGCTTCACGATCTGTCCTTCCAGGGAGCACTCAGGGCTGATTTCCTTCAGAATGGATAGGTTTGATCTTCTTGCAGTCCATGGGACTCTCAAGAGTCTCCTCCAGCACCATAATTCAAAAGCATCAATTCTTCGGCGATCAGCCTTCTTTATGGTCCAGCTCTCACTTCCATACATCACTACTGGGAAAACCATAGCTTTAACTATATGGACCTTTGTCGGCAAGGTGATGTCTCTGCTTTTTAAGATGCTGTCTAGGTTTGTCATTGCTTTTCTCCCAAGAAGCAGGCGTATGTTAATTTCGTGACTGCTATCACCATCTGCAGTGATCAAGGAGCCCAAGAAAGTAAAATATTTCACTGCCTCCATTTCTTCCCCTTCTATTTGCCAGGTGATGGGACCAGTGGCCATGATCTTGGTTTCTTTGATGTTGAGCTTCAGACCATATTTTGTGCTCTCCTCTTTCACCCTCATTAAAAGATTCTTTAATTCCTCCTCACTTTCTGCCATCAAGATTGTGTCATCTGCATATCTGAGGTTGTTGGTATTTCTTCCAGCAATCTTAATTCCGGCTTGGGATTCATCTAGTCAAGCCTTTCGCATGATGAATTCTGCATATAAGTTAAATAAGCAGGGAGACAATATACAACCTTGTACTCCTTTCCCAATTTTGAACCAATCAGTTGTTCCATATCCAGTTCTAACTGTAGCTTCTTGTCCCACATAGAGATTTCTCAGGAGACAGATGAGGTGATCAGGCACTCCTATTTCTTTAAGAACTTGCCATAGTTTGCTGTGGTCGACACAGTCAAAGGCTTTTGCATAGTCAATGAAGCAGAAGTAGACTTTTTTCTGGAACTCTCTAGCTTTCTCCATAATCCAGCGCATGTTTGCTATTTGGTCTCTGGTTCCTCTGCCCCTTCAAAATCCAGCTTGCACTTCTGGGAGTTCTCGGTCCACATACTGCCTAAGCCTGCCTTGTAGAATTTTAAGCATAACCTTGCTAGCATGTGAAATGAGCGCAATTGTGCGGTAGGCACCAAATAGGGCTCCAACTCTATGGGGATGTGTTGGGCTGTTGTCAGAGCTCAGCTAGCACCCAACATCTCTAACTCAGTTATCTAAGCCTGCTCTGAAGATGTAAAGAGCAATTCAGTAATCACAAAGTGGTTATTTTGTAAGTAGGATACCACACACACACCCCACCTCCAAAGCACGTTATGCGGGGGAAAGAACATCACACTAGAAAGCAGTGTATTAAGAACAGCAATGGAAACAGCCCTGCTAACTTAGTTCAAAATGCAGTTTCCTTATTCCCAATAAAATGAAGCACACCAGATCTCTTCTTCACATTTCCTAATTCTACATAGATCTGCAACTCCCTGTGTTTGCTGAACAGATGTAACTACAAAGACCACTTGTTTATACAGTAGAGCGTTAGCAATCAAATATTCCTTTCCCTCCACCAGGTGACAGGGAACATGAAAAATATCTTTTTTAACATTTTGGCAGCTATCGTAGTTTTCCAATCCTGGCATGACTCATACTGAACATCAGCTTTTGTCACCAGCACTTCATAATACTAAAAAAAAGCAAATGGAAAACAAGCAGCAGGTAATTTTTTATTTTATTCTTATACATTGATGTCCAAGTGGGATGAAGAAAGCTGACTCACCATGACACACAGCAAATTCAAACTGACTTGAATATTAATTTGCTCTTGCAGAAGTGCCATATGCCATTTTTCTTGTTTCTGACACAGAACTGAACTATCAACAATAAAGGTTCTCTAGGTTTCAAACTGCACTCATGTATGCTGCTTTCCTACCTCCTTGAAGTACCAAGCAAATGTCTGAACAACTCCTTTATGCCAATGTACTGTGGTGCTGAATCCAGGACTGCTCACCTGAAGCTTCACATTACAGGGGGTTGCACTAAATCAGGCATGTCAAACCTGCGGCCCTCCAGATGTTTTGGCCTGCAACTCCCATGATCCCTAGCTAGCAGGACCAGTGGTTGGGGAAGATGGGAATTGTAGTCCAAAACATCTGGAGGGCCGCAGGTTTGACATGCCTGCACTAAATGATCCTTGGAGTCCTTTCCAGCTTTACGATTCTATGATAGGAGTAGCTACTCTATGATAGGAGTAGCTACAAGGAAGAACCCATTGTATGCCCCTTTAAGAAGGCACCTAGAACCAAATACCAAGTGTTGTAAAAGAAGAGGAGAGCTTTCACTTCTGAACCCCGCAATGGCACCTGGCAGGCTGCTGCTGGAGGGAGAATACTAGACTAGATAGACCTTTGGTGTTTGTCCACACTTCTGCTTGTCCCACCACTTTTCCCCAGAAAAAACACACCCTTTACAACTGAATTGGAGCAAACATTTATTGGGGTTTCCACACATGAACATTTGTTCCAATTCAGTGGTAAAGAATGAGTTTTCATGAGGAAAAGGGGGCGGGGCAAGGAGAAAACCTATTGAGGGAAGGGCCCCACTCATTTGCCATCTCACACCAAGCCACTTAATGTTTTGTTCTCTTAATGGCCCATCACACAGGCAATCACCTCATCAGGAAGCTAGCCTGACTTGTAACACTTGCTGGATGCAGTGATTAGAAGGGTCTGGCACTCTGAAAAGTTTTGCTACGTAATTTGTTTTGGGGAAAGAAAAGCAGGGTGAAGCAGAAAGGAAGAACACTGAAAAGTTGGAGACAACACTGTCACATGCTCAAAGTTCTAATATTCCTATACTTAACCGCACAAACAGACATGGTTCCTAGTTGTAAAAAAGACAGTATTAACAGAATATTTTATTCCCTCTATTGGTGTTTGTAGGGGGGAACCCTGTAAAATACACACAATTTGACAGGTATGAGACAGAAAATCTGGTTGTGGAAATGAAACTACTCTACGGAATTTTATTTATATAGTGTTTTCATTTCTACAACCAGGTTTTGCGTCTCATACCTGTCATACTGTATGCATTTTACAGGTGCAGCCTGAAGTGATATGGTCCACTCTGCCGCCTTCCATCACCTCCTTCATTGGCAAGTATAAATCAGACCCAAACGAGCTGGTAAAAGAGTTATCACAGGCCTAGACTGCAGGTGGAGACTACATTTTTTTAATGTTTCTTGTGGAAAACTCCATACAAGTCTGGACCAATTGTCTACTCTGATGGGCAGAGGCGGAGACCTTTCCTATCACCTGCTACCTGGTTCTTTTCTAACTGGAGATGTCAGGGATTGAACCCGAGACCTTCTGCATACCAAGTACATGCTCTACCACTTGGCTCGCCCTTACCCTCAGGACAGGCCATAGCTGCATTAATAAACCCAGCCACGGTCAGTCTATATGTCATCCTTTTATCATGAAGAAACAGGTTTGGGACTAGCTCAGCTGGAGAATGTATCAAGAGCGCTACACAGGAAGCCTAGATCAACCGACCTTTGGAAGACGCTGATTGCCCTATCCATGACTGATTAAGAAACATTGCTTACTGGCTCCGAAGGAAGGTTGGCAATGTATCCGGAAGATAATCTATGTGGCAAAGCTGATCATGAGGAAAGGTCTCCAAAGGACCCTACCAGCATTTTGGAAAGAAGAGGGATACGAAAATAAAAAACACTCTATTCATGCATTAAGTAGCTCAGGAAATTTATCATCAACCTGAGTGACTTAGCTAATTATATTTCAACTAAACATGACTGACATATTTTGTCCAACATTTTCATGAAATTGGTCTATTCTTCATGCATTAAGTCATTTCTCTCCATCAAAATATTTAAAATTCACAATAGTTTTCCCCTGTAGGCGGTTAAGTGTACTAGTGTCTGGAGATTATGCAAACAATAAAAGTAATATAGAGGCCTCAATTTCAGTACATAAAATTCTAAAGCGGTCCACCTGTCATTTGTTTGGACAGTGCGCCAAGAAGTTTAAGGAAAACAGCGCCAGCACAAACACCTCTTCCAGAGCTTTATGGGTGACAATTTCCTGTTGTGCTGAGAGGATTGATAGATGGGAACTTCCTGTTCTTTTGTATTATTTCTACTTATCAACAGGTCGTTTATTAAAGAACCTTACGAAGTCAGCAATCTGGCATGGGATTTCTGTTTGCCCCCAATCATGGTATTCTTTGGAGACACAAAGCTTGAACTTATAATATCGTATTTTCTGAAAGGGAAAACTCTCTTAACCCTGCACTAAAAACACCAGGAAATGTGTTGCTCCCTAAAGGGAAAAGAACAGAAACACAACAAGAACTGCAGACTTCGTTCCCCATACTGTATTGCAAATCTTTTAAATTTTTACTTTATTCTATCCATGTTCATTATTCCTCTTCTATTTCAATCCTTCTTTCATGCTTTTGCTACATCTGGTACAGCCTTCTCTTAGGCTGCCAAACTGCTTTTTTCTTCTTGACACAGAGTACCCTTTTAAAATAAGATTTATAAAGTGCTCCAACAGCTTCACAAGCTCTCTTACCCCTGCCTATAAAACAGCTAGAATGGATGAAGAGCATCACTCCCTCATTATCTTGTGGATCAGATAAAGAAGATATTATAGGGTTGTTCTGCTCCTGAAGTAAGGAAGACTGCACATTTTTAAAAAGTATTTCAACTATTTATATACTGTATCACTTATCATTGTAGTCTCAGTCAGAGTGGCTGGACCAAACAGACCATTTTGGATTCAACTGTCACATGAAACAGATTGGCAACACATCAAGGTGTGTGTTGGCTTCCGGATTAGAGTGAAGGAAATGAAGGTTCACAGAAATATTGGATATGCTGACCTCTCTTCCATTAAAGCTACACAGAGCAGCAGGCTTTAATAACTCTTGATCTCTTTTCTTTTCTTTTCTAAGAGTTAAACTCTGTCTTAAGTGGGTGGGTGAAACTCCACATATTGCTTTTATACTAGTTAACAATATATTTAGCATCCGAAGTACAAGGTTTGTCACAAAATGTTCACAGCATTCTTTGTGAATGATAGCATCCAATTAGCTCCTTTTAACTTGTAGAACTATAAAACTGCAAACAGGACACTGTACTGGCTTTTCTTGTTTGACTAAACAGGGTTTGAAGCAACAGACTCCTGACACCCATTGCCTTGTGCCACTGAGGCTGCAGAGAGGAGGGGTGCCCTGCTCCAGAGTTCTACAAAACCCCACTTTTCACCAACTTCAGCTGGCTAAAGGCCTTCTGCTTCTTCAACATTTACCTCTTGCTGCACATTAAGATTGGAACTGCCTCTGTGACCACCTGAGTGATGTCCTGTCTCTAACTTCCATTGAAACTTTCCTCAGCGCTCACTTTTTCCATCTCTCTAAGTACCCCCTGCCTACATTTCCTTCCCATTCCTCTTTTGTTTCCTCTGTGTCAAATTTTAGTCTGGAAGCTCCTTGCGACAGGTATCTGCCCTCTTGTACTATGTAAATATATCTTTCTAATAATTCATACACTCCTGGATTGTAAAAGAAAACTCCATGGAGTTTACAGAAAGCAACAGACATGTTGATGGCACCAAATAAATAATTTTTCAAACCCAGAATATTATTTTACCTCCTTTAAGCCTAATACAGCATTGGTCCTAAAACCAGTCCTGTTCTCCATGCATGCTCATACACATTCACTTTGCTGTGTAACTTGGAAATTATAGGAGAAAGATTAAACCACCTTTCAATACAGCAAAGAAAATCTTAATGAAATATGCATAGTAACATTTTTTTTAACACAACAGAAGTTTTCTATCTAATATATGATCACCATGGCCAAGTCAGGTGTGCAGGTTTGCTGGAATGGACTTTATTAGAGTTCAGTTATAAATACACCATCTTCAGACACGCAAGGCATAGTTTTTGCTGATATGGAAGCAGCCAGGAAATGAAACCCCTCCCAAACGCAGCTCCTTATCTCGGAAAGGCCTAAAATTATTACTAAACTAATAAAGTAATTTTGTTTTTTAAAAATGATCTTATTTTTTGGTTGGTGATAAAGGCAGTCGCTGGATTTATTACCTACTTTGTGGGCTGTGAAATAACATGGGGAGTTCTGTAAGATGCTTCCCTCCCCCAATCACCCGCCATGCCAGATCAAAGGGACAATATAAAGAGGCTATCATCCTCCTCTGTACACTCTATTTGAAGATGAGAGAATCTGTTTGGGAAAAAAATCATAATCGGGGGGGGGGGGAGGTTGTGTGTGAAAAGCCAATTGTCAACCACCCATTAAAACCAGTGATGACGCATATTTGTCTTCTCTTTAAATAGTACATTAGACTAGAAGTTAGTAAATCATTGCCTATTTCTCATTAGTTAAGAGAAAATCAGGCGTGGGCAAGAGCAGAAATAGAGTGTACAGGGGGAAAGTCGGGGACCTAAGGATACTCTGGGAGGGCACTGAATGTCAATAAGAAAACTTGTCTAAACAATTCGTCTACTGGGCTTAATGTTATAAAGTTTTGCAACTAAGAATATTGCTTGCTGATTTTTCTTCAGATCGGCATCATTAAAAGGGTTAGTGACTTCATTTATTTTTAAATGAAAATGAAAATGCAGAGGAAATGTCTGGGGTACCCCTGAGGGTCCCAAAGAAACAGCTTGTTTCCTTTTACCCATTGTGTTGAACCAAAGGTGAACTGTTCCAGAAGCTTTGCTAAAAACACCATCTTGGTAGTCAATATAACCCCACAATTGATAGTTGTTTTAGCAATGAGCTCACTTGCTTTGATATAAGCAAATTTGCTTGCTTTGATGCTATCCTTATCTGTGGGCTTGGGATGCTGGGCTAAGCCCAGAAAGGGGAACTATCTGTAAGATTTGGGAATTTGCCACCTATGCCTTCACCTATGCCTGATCAGAAGGTCGGCAGTTCGAATCCCTGCAACGGGGTGAGCTCCCGTTGTTCGGTCCCAGCTCCTGCCCACCTAGCAGTTCGAAAGCACATCAAAGTGCAAGTAGATAAATAGGGACCGCTTCGGCGGGAAGGTAAACGGTGTTTCCGTGCGCTGCTCTGGTTCGCCAGAAGCAGCTTTGTCATGCTGGCCACATGACCCGGAAGCTGAGCGCCGCAACCCCAGAGTCGGACACGACTGGACCTGATGGTCAGGGGCCCCTTTACCCTTTACCTTCATCTAGTTAGGTGAAATGAAGTATGCTGCTTTGTGTATATTTTATTTTATGTATTTATTATATTTATTAGTATAAAGAAGATATGCATGTTTGCTTGGGTGCAAACAAGCCATCTCCTTTTCAATTTTGCTGTTCTGTATGGGACAATGACAATAAATATTATCTATCTATCCTTGTTGCGGGGTCTGTCCTGCGTCCGCTAAGCCTAGATGAACTGGCAGGCTACTTTGCTGTAAGTCTATGCCTTCTTTAATAAAGCACTAGAATTGGCCATTCTGCTGCTTTTGACATCCTTCTTTGGTATTCCTGCATCCACCTACTCTCATGAGCCCTCCCTTGGGCCAACAATTCAGAACAGCCATAGAGATCAGAGAACATCCCATCCTTATAGCTATGCCCTGGGTTTTGTTTCTATAGGGAGTTGCTTCAACCTGGATTATATCATTGGTCCATCTAGCTCAATACTGCTGACACTGACGAGCAGCAACTCTCCAGTTTCAGACACAGGTCTTTCCCAGATCCTATTCAAAATCCTGGAGATTGAACCCGAGACCTTCTGCAAGCAACACATGTGCTCCATTGTTGAGTTATAGTCCTGCTCTAAGGTTCTTTTATGTCACACCTAAATGTGACAAAACAAAACAAATCCAGTAACAGGTTTTTTATATATACAGCACTAATTGACTTCTTATGTACAGTATTATAATGTTAATTGCTATAAACCAATCAAAAGTTTAAATTATGGCACCTGTATCTTTAACATCTTTTTGTAAAGTTTTTTATTGTATAATGTATTTAATACAGTCTAACAGATAAAACTTAAAAGATGAAAAACTAAACTATAAAATTAATAAAATTGGCACACAGAATGAGCACAGTTGCACAAGGGTTAAATAACAACGCCTAAGTAAAAACTATCATTGTTATCTGATTATCAAGTATCATTCCAGATTTGCCAGGCTTGTGGCAAAGTTTGTTTTGAAAATGATGGCTCTGCTGTATATGCCATAAAGACTGCCAAATCATATAAAAAGTGCCTGGATGTTCTAGTCCCTGTTGAAACCTCCAATTATACAAAGGGTGGCATAATGGGACAGTGCATCTGGCTGTTAACCAGAAGGTTGGTGGTTCAAACCCACTCAGGGATGCCTGTATGCAGGATTCCTGTATCGCAGGGGGTTGGACTAGATGACCCTCGGGGGTCCATTCCAACTTACAATTCTATGATTCTATGTGTAATGTTCTCAATTATAGATGTATTCCAGAGTGAGTGATACCAAGTGTACAGTGGGGCTGTTTTCCATTGAATTTAAATTACTATTCCTGCTGCTAAGATCAAAGTATATTTAACATATTGATAAGAACCCGGTTTGTGAAGCATCCTGAAAGCAGCAATACCGATCCTTCATCTATGAGTATTAAGCCTCTTTATAGACTACATAGTCCTTCCACACTGCTTGCAAATAATTTTCTCACAAAGAATAATAGAAACAAATACTTAAATGATGGTTCTATGGCATGCAGCACCCTCTAGTGGAAAAAACAATTTATACTACAGGGGGGTTATTTAAGGTAGGCCCATATCCCATGTATACTTGGATGACACTGTCAGATGAGACTTCTTGCCAAATGCTTTCTCAGATTCCTCTGACAGAAGCAAGGAGTGGCACCTTCTCTCTACTTGTAATTTGTCTTTATGGAACTCCATCCCAAGAGACACCTGAATAGCCAACTTTTTAAAAGGCCTTTAAGGAGGTAGATAAATCCTTCTTGATTCAGAAAGAATTCAGTGGGCTGGCTAGGCTGTTCAACAGCATATAGCTATGCAGGTCTACCCAAAAGTAGGTCACAACTGAGTTCAAATGGCATTACTCCCAAGATGCTTGGTAGAATACTAGGCTGATTTATGGATCTAATGCTACAGTGGTTTTGAACCTGTATTTTAGTTGGTTTAAATAAATTAAAATTTAGTTTTAACTGGAATTTTTGAAAACAGCATTGGAAGCCTCCGTGTATATCTTGGACTTAATAAATAATAAATGAAACAAAGCACACACAAAAAAACTAACCTCGTCATCTGAGTCATCCATAAACACTGCATGTTTGACAAAGGTTTTCTGCTGTGCTTTCTTGGGAAATATAAGTCCATATCTGTGGAAAGAAAAATGAATATTGAATATATGTAAAGTAGTCTTAGTAATGTATTTTTCAGCTGTAGCAAAGTCTGTAGCAAAGAGGCATCATCTCCTCCGTGTTAGAGAAAGAAAGCTGCTTCTTTTAAAACAGTGCCTGCCAACTGCAGTTTAAGTGCTTGCATAAAAAATAATAAAGTTGTGTCAATACTTTTAAGAATTGCCATTAATGGAGGAGGCAGCTTCTTTTTCCCAACTAGTAACAGTGTGACATAGTGGTTAAAGCAGGGGTAGGCAACCTAAGGCCCGGGGGCCGGATGCAGCCCATTCGCCTTCTCAATCCGGCCCTCGGAATCAGCGTATTTTTACATGAGTAGAATGTGTGCTTTTATTTAAAATGCAACTCTGGGTTATTTCTGGGGCATAGGAGTTTGTTCATTTATTTATTTTTTCAAAATATAGTCCAGACCCCCACAAGGTCTGGCCCCCCTGGGTTAAAGTCACATTCCCGAACTTGACACACTGCAGAGTGTAGATTTTTTCAGACTCTAACTCCCATCAGCCCAACCCATCACCCCAGTACAATGCTGGGGCTGGAGGACACCAGGTGGGGGAAAGCCTAAGTTAAAAGTGTCAAGACTAGGCCTAGGGGAAGACACAGTCAAATCTCCACCACCAAAGCAGCTCGCTGGGTGACCTTTGGCCAGTCACTGTCCTTCAGCCTAACCTGCCTCACAGGGTTGTTGTTGGGATTTAAATGGGGAGGCAGGTAGAATCACGTACACCACCTTGAGGTGGGAGAGAAAGGTGGGATATAAATGCAATATATAAATAACACAGTGCAACCCATGCTCCTGTAGGGTTGAGTCTTGGAGGCAGGGAGGAAATCACACACAGTGCGGCGTAGTGGTCAGAGCAGCCTTTCTCCACCTTGGGTCCCTCCATGTTGTTGGACTACAACTCCCAGCATGACTAGCGGCCGGGGATGATGGGAGCTGTAGTGCAAGGTCATCTGGGGCCGAGAAAGGCTGGGTTACAGGATCAGGCCAACACTTGGGAGCGACGAGTTTGAATCCCCCCCCCCAGGCCATTGCTGCTCAGCCTAACCTACCTCACAGGGGGATTAATTAATGTTCACCACCTTGGGAGGGAAAAGTGCAACGGAAATGCAATAAATAATGAGAAATAATTGGGAGGGGAGCCGTGTTCCTCTTCGTTCCCCCCAAATCCCCACTTCACCTCCAAGTCTCTGGATCAGACCCGCCTCGCCCTCCCCGAAAAATCGCCTCAGTCCCCCTCCTCTCTCGCGGCCTCCCCGAAATGACCTCAGCCCCATCTTCCGGCCCTACTTTCCTCCTCCTCCTCATGCCCCCCCCCTCAGCCCCGACCTCACTGCCGCCTTGGCCTCCTTCCCGGCAGGTGGTGCCCCCTCCTCGGGAAATAAAACGGCCCCCTCTTTCGCCTTGTCAGCACACGGACCCAGGCCGGCCGGGGGTTTCCCCTCTTCCGGCTCCGTTTCTCCTCAACGCCGCCCCAATTCCCACCCCGACCTCGCGGCTCTTTCCTTTCGGCTCCCTCTCCACCACCACCCCACAACCCCCGTCGTCCGGGTTCCCCCTCAGTTCCGCGGCGCTCTCGCCTCCCCTCCCCCCCCCCCACAACTCACTGCTTGCTCGGAGCCGCCATCTTGGCGACGCGGCGCGAGGGCGGGGCGAGGGAGGGAGGGGCGGAGGGCCGCCGTTGCCGTTGCCGTTTCCCGCCTCTTTTTCTCGCCTCAGCTTCTCGCCTGGCAACTGCGGATTCGACGCCGCCTCAGATTCTCTTCGCCAATGTTTATTCCCACACGCTCACTCAATTCCCGCAATTATTGTTATTATTACCGCTTCGGGGTCTCTTTAGCAGTATAATCCCCCCCCTAGCTTATTCATTCTTAATATTACCACCTCAGAGCAGTGCTGGATTTACTGTACTGTATAAGCTAAAGGAGCTATAGTTAAGGGCCCCGCTTTCTTGGGGGCCCCCCAAAAAAATGTAAAGGGGAAAACAAAATATAAGATAATAAAATAAAATAAAACCTACATACAGCAAGTGTTGTGTGTTGTGTAAGCTCCTATTTGTTATGTGCAAATGGCTTTAGATACCTATTAGGTCCATAAATTACCATATACCCTGTTTCTCATATTTTAAGACATAGTCATAAAATAAGCCATAGCAGGATTTTTAAGCTTTCAAGGAATATAAGCCATACCCTGAAAATAAGACATAGTGATAGGCACAGCAGCAATACCGGCTGTGGCAGGAGGAGGAGGAGGAAAAATATAAGACATCCCCTGAAAATAAGCCATGGTGTGGTTTTTTGAGGAAAAAATAAATATAAGACATGTCTTCTAATATGAGAAACACGGTATATATATAGCATCTATTCAACACAAAAAACAGTGACAATTTGTTGTTGACAAAGGACAGCTGGACATATTAAGGGCCCCATTCCCTTCAGTGGTTTAGGGCCTCACCAATCCTAAATCTGGCCCTGCTTCAGAGTCTCTTGGTCATGGGCAATGTCACAGATCTGGGCATGGGGGTGGCTGGGATTTTTGTTGTGGGGGGCAGGACTTTTATTGGGGGGGTTAGAACTGACGGGGTTGGTCCGTTAGTTAAGTATTTCTTTTGTTTTACTTGATCTAGTGGGGGCATCTGCCCCTCTTGGCTATGCCCATGCTCTTGATCAATATTTCCCCCAGCTTTCTAAAAAATGGTTATTACTACCGCTTCTGGTTCTCTTCATTAATACTGTAATTTTTTCTGGTAAAAGGTAAAGGACCCCTGGACAGTTAAGTCCAGTCAAAGGCGACTATGGGGTTGTGGCGTTCATCTCATTTTCAGGCTGAGGGAGCCGGCGTTTCTCCACAGACAGCTTTCTGGGCCATGTGGCCAGCAGGACTGAACCGCTTCTGGCGCAAAGGGACAGAAGCCCAGGGCCGGATTTAGGTATGATGTGGCCCTAAGCTACTGAAGGTAATGGGGCCCTTTATAGGTCCAGCTGTCCTTTGTCAACAACCAATTGTCGCTGTTTTTTTGTGTTGAATATATGCTACATGGTAATGCCTCTGCTTCCGAAGGTTTCAACTTACGAAGTCGACAACCGCGGAAGTCTTTTCGCCGCGTGCGCTGTCCGCGCCTGCGCAGAAGCACAAAATCACGCTTCGCGCATGCGCAGAACGGGTGCTTAGACCAGAGTTTCTCAACCGGTGTTCCGCGGCACACTACTGTGGCGCGGGACGCTGGCTGGTGTTCCGCGACGAGAAGGGCGATTTGCATTCTCACGTCGCTGACCGGATTCCTTTCCGGCGGGTCAGCGCTGCCTATTGGCGGAGGAAGCCGGACGGGTCACGACGCGGGCGCCAAACACTGGAATGGGGGAGCTTCTTCTGCACAGTCTCAGCCCGGGGGACAGGCAGAAGCGTGCAGGCGGCCCATCCCCGCGTTCCCGGGGTGGCGAGAAAGATTCGCTTGCCTGCTGCTGGTGCCAAACTCCAGAGCGCTGCTCTCCCCTTGCGCGCAGGCATTCAGCGCTCCGCTCGCTAACGAGGAAACATGGCCGGGAAAGGAGGGAGGGAGGGAGCAGTGGGAGCGGAGAGCCTCCGCCAAACAGGTAACTCAGGATTTTTAAAATCTGTGACATACTCTTTGCAAATATTTAAATTAAATGTGCTAAGTACATTTTCTTTTCCTAAATTATCTTGCTGGGGAGGAGGAGGCAGGCGGGGAAGGCTGCGCAGGGCTTCCCTTCGCCAGGCCAGAGCGGCGGCGGCTGCCTGGGGCGGCTGGGAGGGAGGCGGTGGCAGCTGCGTGCCCGTGTCTGCCCGCCTGGGGTCTGTGCATGCCGTCTAACGTGTCCCCACTCGCTCCGCAGGCTCTGCGCCTGGTGGGTCCGCCTCCAAACTAAACTAAATATAGGGCGGCACAGAGTTGGTGTGCTGCGGGATTTTTTTCCATAGAACAAGTGTGCCGTGGCCCAAAAGAGAAACACTGGCTTAGACAACCGAAGACCTCGACTTACGGAAAGCGCCGCGGAACGGATCGCCTTTGTAAGTCAAGGCACCACTGTATATAGAAATGAGCAAACCTGTGTTATTTTAGGAAGCAGGCTAGCAGGAGGGGCCCATGACTTACATCATAGGAGCTACACAACACAAAACACTGTTACTACCGTATATGTAGGTTTTTTTATTTGTTTTTTATCTTATATTTTGAAAATGTACATCCAGGTATTTTCCCTTCAGGGCCGTCTTGCCCATAGAGGCAAGTGGCGTGGGGCAACAGGGGGCCAAGTTCGTGCCAAGTTCTGGAGGGTGCTGGGAAGAGGCGGAGGCTGGACGCAGTGCCTCCCGGCATCAGCTCACTGCCCTCGTCTGCCGTGCTGAAGCAGCGCCGCGCCCGGAGCCTCCGTCTCTTTCCCGCCGGAGGAGCCGTCCTCCAGCCCTACAAAGCTGCCGGCAGTAGCTAAGAGCGGAAGAAAAGTTGTTTTTAAAAAATCATAATCATTCTCTCGCCCAATTCCCCCGCACCTCACCCTCAACACCAGATCTGATCAGGTCGGTTAAATGACCATCACTGTGCAATACAGGTAGATGCAATGCAATATTCTGCATTTAATCTGTAGTGGGTGGGTGGGTGGGTGGGTGGGAGAACAGTGAAAATATAATGTGTTGTCATTAGGAGAATTGACTGTGGGGCTGAAGGCAGCTCTTAATTGAAAAAGGCAACCTGTTTTTAAAGGTGTGGCAGAGACGAAGATTAGCCTACAGACTTTAGCCAAACACGGAGTCAATTAATAAGGGCTGGGGGGGGGGCATTAACCCTAATGCAGATACATCAGTGTCAGCCGTCTGGGGGGAGGCAGGGAAGTGATGCATTCCCCCCACACACACACACTCTGCCATTCACGTCCTCATTTTAAGCATATGGTCAATTTCGCTCCTGATACAATAAAAGGTTAAAGGTAAAGGGACCCCTGACCATCAGGTCCAGTCGTGACCGACTCTGGGGTTGCGGTGCTCATCTCGCCTTATTGGCCGAGGGAGCCGGCGTACAGCTTCCAGGTCATGTGGCCAGAATGACTAAGCTGCTTCTGGCAAACCAGAGCAGCACATGGAAATGCCGCTTACCTTCCCGCTGGAGCGGTACCTATTTATCTACTTGCACTTTGATGTCCTTTCTAACTGCTAGGTTGGCAGGAGCTGGGACCGAGCAATGGGAGTTCACCCTGCCGCAGGGATTCGAACCGCCGACCTTCTGATCGGCAAGCCCTAGGCTCAGTGGTTTAACCCACAGCGCCACCCGCGTCCCAAGAAAAGGTTAGCCGGGTCCTTTTATTGTCTAGTTCAGGCATCCCCAAACTGCAGCCCTCCAGATGTTTTGGCCTACAACTCCCATGATTCCTAGCTAACATGACCAGTGGTCAGGGATGATGGGAATTGTAGTCCAAAACATCTGGAGGGCCGAAGTTTGGGGATGCCTGGTCTAGTTCTTTCTTTCTTTCTTTCTTTCTTTCTTTCTTTCTTTCTTTCTTTCTTTCTTTCTTTCTTTCTTTCTTTCTTTCTTTCTTTCTTTCTTTCTCATTGAGTGAAGTATAGCTCAAGGCGGGGATTAATTTGTTCTTTCCCTCAAAATTAATCCCAGACCCTAAAGGCTATCCCTTCCCATTACCGCAGAAGGGTACATCAAACTCTGGGATCAGGTTGGGGAGGCATCTGGGAGTTCTTTTGAAGCCCGAGGCAGGGAGGGCCCCGATCCCTCGCGACCGGCTTTACTCTGAAATAAGTCCCACTGGGTTCAACTGAGGTCTTTCCTAGGGCAGTGTAAATGATAAAGACTGTATTGCCGGCAAGGGGCGTGGGGAAAGCTTGCTTCAGAGTTTTGTTTTGCTCTTGCATTCAACCCTGCTTAGGATCACGCTGCGCGTGCTTTAGATACACAGGGCATTTCCAATCAACAGGCAACGGGGAATGGAATTTATGTGTTCTGCGAGGGAGGCGTCACTCACGTCACCCATTCCTCCCCATGGGTCAGTGAGCTCTGCTTCCTAGAGAGGCAGGAAGATTTGGAGTGGGGGGAGAGCCAAGGTTGGAGGGGAGGGGCCTCCATCCGCATTCCTGGAAGAGGAGCAGGTCTGTAGAGGAGGAGGAAAAAGAGGTGCAAAATATATCTATACTGTATATTGTGGGTGGGGGGGGGGAGAGAGAGAAGGATGCGCTTTTTCTCTCCCTTAATCTGCAAACAGGGCAGCTGGGAAGGGAGGGCAGGATTTGGGGCGGGGGGGGGGATGAAAGGAAAGTAGGGGAGTGCTCCCCCCTCCCTTCTGTGGAAGGGCTGAGACTTGAACCGAGCACCGAGGCCCCAGTTCCGCGCTTCTCTGCGAGTTCTGGGTTCTCCCTGGCAGGAATCCCTGGGGCGCCGCGATCCTGGTTCCGCGCGGGTGCCGAGGCGTGCCTTAATGGGTCCCCTTAATGGAGAATCAGAGAGAGGGAGTCCATGGAAGGGTTAAAGGAGGCGAGAGAGGCCTGGATAGAGACCCCACTCTGTCTCCCTCATCTCCCACTCTTCTTGCGAGGCCCCTCTGGATGGGGAGGTGGGAGCGCTTGGGAGCAATTGGCACGAAGGGTGAGCCGGCCAGGGGGGCCTCTGGGCAAAGGAGACCCTCAGGGACGGAGGGAGGAGGGCGGAGGAAGTTAGGGGGCTGAGGGAGGAAGGGAAGCCTCCCCGGGGGATGAATCGAAGCCATCTTGGAGAAAGAGAGAGAGACTTTTTGGCTGCCTGCCTTGACTTCTCCCTCCTGCCCAGGAATCTGCTTCGAGTCAACCAGGGAGAGATCCCTGAACAGGAGGCCCGATCTACCCACCCTCTCCTCCCTTGAAGCTCAGTTCTTGCCCTGCCATAAGTCCCAGATCAGCTGCTGCATTGGGCGCTGGGGCCTGTTGAGTCCAACCATTGGAAAGAGGAAAGGGAGGAAGCCCACTTTATTATTTCCTCCCTTTGAGACTTTTGTCTTGGCAACTACAGTCTCTCCCATATGCCTGTGTTTCTGTGGAGAAGCATTGAAAGGGTTCCTACCCAGACATATAACTGTGCCCCACTCCTTCTCTCCATTCCCACTATATCAGATCTCTTAATTCTGTGGGATTTAAGGGATTGGGAAGATTGTTATGGAAATCAGTGGGGTTCCTCCCTCCCCCCAGCCTGTGTAATTATTACTACAACTTATTTATTTATTTATTGAATCTATTAGTTGCTTTCTGTTGCTCAGGGCAGCCCAAAGTGACTTACAACCAGTTGTTGTTGTTGTTGTTGTTGTTGTTGTGTTCCAGAGTTACACTCCAAGGTCTTCTTTGTTATGTTTCCTGTGTTTTGGAGGGCAGAGAGAAAGCTGTTCTCAGGGCCTGCTCCACCATGAGGGAGACTGAGGCAGCCCCCTGAGGCAGCAGATGCAGAGAGGGGCAAGGAAGGGACTGAGCTGAGTGCCATTTGGCCTGGCCTGATTTAACTCTCTATTCTCTTATGCAGTGGAAGGTGCTGTCCCATTGCCAGACACAATACAGCAGCCTCCGGAAGTAAATGGTGCTGGATGAATTGGGAATATGTGCAGTTGGACTATATCAGGAAGATCTTGGAGATCACGGAAGAAGGAGGAAATGAAATACTAATATTCAGCATTTTCAGAAGAGGGGGAAGAAGGGGAAAGTGCATCCCATTAGGTAATCCCTGGCCATATGCCATCTTTCCTTGGGATGATGGTACTTTGTGTCCAACCACATCTGGAAGGCAAGAGGTGCCTCACCTCAGCATAGAAGGTTCCTCTAGGGCAGTGGTGGCGAACCTTTTGGAAACCAAGTGCCCAAACTGCATACCAAAACCCACTTATTTATCACAGTTCCCAAAGTTGTTGAGCTTTTTTCGGGAGAGACAGAACAGAAAAATTGCTGCGGTTCTCACCATCTCCCTCCCCTCGGAGCAGCTCTGAGGCTGGGTGAGCGGCAGCGGCCAGGAGGAGAGGGAGAGCCCCCCACCCCAGCCAGCCAGCCCAACAGGCTGCCTGCCAACGCCTGGCGTGGTCTTCCCCATCTTCCTCGCTCCCTCCGCAACGTTGCCGCTACAAAGGGGTGAGGCTGGGTTGGAGGGGGGAGCTGGGAACTACCACGCAGCACTGAAAAAGTGCAGGGGGAAAATCATGAGGGTCAAATAACGAACACTATCATGCCCAATTAGAAACAGCCACTGCTGCAGCCAATTAAAAAACAGGCCTATCGCCGAACACAATTGCTGGCTACCAGCAAAAAAAAACTTACGGGTTTAAGCAGTGGATGAATACAGTTCAACCGTATTCTGAGATAATGCTGCTTCATTAACGTTGATTAAGGTTTATGAAAGGCTGATGATGCATGACCATTATTTAACATTATTTCATTTGCCTTTCCTAAAAATTTGCAACATATGGCGGACAGGAGATAATGTATGAGATGTTAAAATAAGAGAAGGTGCTAATTGATGTGTGTAATATTCCTTTGTTCTCTTCCTAGAAAACAAATAGGATTTTCTCCCCCTCCCCCCCGGTTGAAAGAAGACAATGGAGAAGGCAGTCAGAATTCTGTGGGGCCATGTCCAATGGGAATAACGATGAAACCATATAAATACATGGAGTGTGAAAAGAGAGAGGATAAACAATTTGAAAGTATGGAGTGTGGAAAGAGCTTCAGCCAGAGTGAAAAAATTAGAATTCATCAACGGACTCACACAGGAGAGAAACCATTTAAATGCAAGGAGTGTGGAAAGAGCTTCATTGACAGTGAAAAACTTAGAATTCATCAGCGGACTCACACGGGGGAGAAACCATTTAAGTGCATAGAATGTGGAAAGTGCTTCACTTATAGTAGAAACCTTAGAATTCATCAACAGACTCACACGGGGGAGAAACCATTTAAATGTATGGAGTGTGGAAAGAGCTACAGTCAGAGTGGACACCTTAGAATTCATCAACAGACTCACACAGGGGAGAAACCATTTAAATGTATGGAGTGTGGAAAGAGCTACAGTCAGAGTGGACACCTTAGAATTCATCAACAGACTCACACAGGGGAGAAACCATTTAAATGTATGGAGTGTGGAAAGAGCTACAGTCAGAGTGGACACCTTAGAATTCATCAACGGACTCACACGGGGGAGAAACCATTTAAATGTATGGAGTGTGGAAAGAGCTTCAGTCAGAGTGGAAATCTTAGAATTCATCAACGGACTCACACGGGGGAGAAACCATTTAAATGCATAGAATGTGGAAAGCGCTTCACTGAGAGTGGACACCTTAGAATTCATCAACGGACTCACACGGGGGAGAAACCATTTAAATGTATGGAGTGTGGAAAGAGCTACAGTCAGAGTGGAGAGCTTAGAATTCATCAACGGACCCACACTGGGGAGAAACCATTTAAATGCATGGAGTGTGGAAAGAGCTTCAGTCAGAGTGGAAATCTTAGAATTCATCAACGGACTCACACGGGGGAGAAACCATTTAAATGCATAGAATGTGGAAAGCGCTTCACTGAGAGTGGACACCTTAGAATTCATCAACGGACTCACACGGGGGAGAAACCATTTAAATGTATGGAGTGTGGAAAGAGCTATAGTCAGAGTGGAGAGCTTAGAATTCATCAGCGGACTCACACAGGAGAGAAACCATTTAAATGCAAGGAGTGTGGAAAGAGCTTCATTGACAGTGGAAAACTTAGAATTCATCAGCGGACTCACACGGGGGAGAAACCATTTAAGTGCATAGAATGTGGAAAGCGCTTCACTGAGAGTGGACACCTTAGAATTCATCAACGGACTCACACGGGGGAGAAACCATTTAAATGTATGGAGTGTGGAAAGAGCTACAGTCAGAGTGGAGAGCTTAGAATTCATCAACGGACTCACACGGGGGAGAAACCATTTAAATGTATGGAGTGTGGAAAGAGCTACAGTCAGAGTGGAGAGCTTAGAATTCATCAACGGACCCACACTGGGGAGAAAGCATTTAAATGTTTGGAGTGTGGAAAGAGCTATAGTCAGAGTGGAGGGCTTAGAATTCATCAACGGACCCACACTGGGGAGAAACCATTTAAATGTATGGAGTGTGGAAAGAGCTACAGTCAGAGTGGAGAGCTTAGAATTCATCAATGGACTCACACGGGGGAGAAACCATTTAAATGTATGGAGTGTGGAAAGAGCTATAGTCAGAGTGGAGAGCTTAGAATTCATCAACGGACTCACACAGGAGAGAAACCATTTAAATGCAAGGAGTGTGGAAAGAGCTTCATTGACAGTGGAAATCTTAGAATTCATCAACGGACTCACACGGGGGAGAAACCATTTAAATGCATAGAATGTGGAAAGCGCTTCACTGAGAGTGGACACCTTAGAATTCATCAACGGACTCACACGGGGGAGAAACCATTTAAATGTATGGAGTGTGGAAAGAGCTATAGTCAGAGTGGAGAGCTTAGAATTCATCAGCGGACTCACACAGGAGAGAAACCATTTAAATGCAAGGAGTGTGGAAAGAGCTTCATTGACAGTGGAAAACTTAGAATTCATCAGCGGACTCACACGGGGGAGAAACCATTTAAGTGCATAGAATGTGGAAAGCGCTTCACTGAGAGTGGACACCTTAGAATTCATCAACGGACTCACACGGGGGAGAAACCATTTAAATGTATGGAGTGTGGAAAGAGCTACAGTCAGAGTGGAGAGCTTAGAATTCATCAACGGACTCACACGGGGGAGAAACCATTTAAATGTATGGAGTGTGGAAAGAGCTATAGTCAGAGTGGAGAGCTTAGAATTCATCAGCGGACTCACACAGGAGAGAAACCATTTAAATGCAAGGAGTGTGGAAAGAGCTTCATTGACAGTGGAAAACTTAGAATTCATCAGCGGACTCACACGGGGGAGAAACCATTTAAGTGCATAGAATGTGGAAAGCGCTTCACTGAGAGTGGACACCTTAGAATTCATCAACGGACTCACACGGGGGAGAAACCATTTAAATGTATGGAGTGTGGAAAGAGCTACAGTCAGAGTGGAGAGCTTAGAATTCATCAACGGACTCACACGGGGGAGAAACCATTTAAATGTATGGAGTGTGGAAAGAGCTACAGTCAGAGTGGAGAGCTTAGAATTCATCAACGGACCCACACTGGGGAGAAAGCATTTAAATGTTTGGAGTGTGGAAAGAGCTATAGTCAGAGTGGAGGGCTTAGAATTCATCAACGGACCCACACTGGGGAGAAACCATTTAAATGTATGGAGTGTGGAAAGAGCTACAGTCAGAGTGGAGAGCTTAGAATTCATCAATGGACTCACACGGGGGAGAAACCATTTAAATGTATGGAGTGTGGAAAGAGCTATAGTCAGAGTGGAGAGCTTAGAATTCATCAACGGACCCACACTGGGGAGAAACCATTTAAATGTTTGGAGTGTGGAAAGAGCTACAGTCAGAGTGGAGGGCTTAGAATTCATCAACGGACCCACACTGGGGAGAAACCATTTAAATGTATGGAGTGTGGAAAGAGCTATAGTCAGAGTGGAGGGCTTAGAATTCATCAACGGACCCACACTGGGGAGAAACCATTTAAATGTATGGAGTGTGGAAAGAGCTACAGTCAGAGTGGAGAGCTTAGAATTCATCAATGGACTCACACGGGGGAGAAACCATTTAAATGTATGGAGTGTGGAAAGAGCTATAGTCAGAGTGGAGAGCTTAGAATTCATCAACGGACCCACACTGGGGAGAAACCATTTAAATGTATGGAGTGTGGAAAGAGCTACAGTCAGAGTGGAGAGCTTAGAATTCATCAACGGACCCACACTGGGGAGAAACCATTTAAATGTATGGAGTGTGGAAAGAGCTATAGTCAGAGTGGAGGGCTTAGAATTCATCAACGGACCCACACTGGGGAGAAACCATTTAAATGTATGGAGTGTGGAAAGAGCTACAGTCAGAGTGGAGGGCTTAGAATTCATCAACGGACCCACACTGGGGAGAAACCATTTAAATGTTTGGAGTGTGGAAAGAGCTATAGTCAGAGTGGAGGGCTTAGAATTCATCAACGGACCCACACTGGGGAGAAACCATTTAAATGTATGGAGTGTGGAAAGAGCTACAGTCAGAGTGGAGAGCTTAGAATTCATCAATGGACTCACACGGGGGAGAAACCATTTAAATGTATGGAGTGTGGAAAGAGCTATAGTCAGAGTGGAGAGCTTAGAATTCATCAGCGGACTCACACAGGAGAGAAACCATTTAAATGCAAGGAGTGTGGAAAGAGCTTCATTGACAGTGGAAAACTTAGAATTCATCAACGGACTCACACGGGGGTTGTTGTTGTTGTTTAGTCGTGTCCGACTCTTCGTGACCCCATGGACCTTAGCAGGCAGGTCCCAAACCTTTGAGTGCTAAGGGTCAACTTCCACCCAATCTACCAGCTGCCCCAAAGCAGGAGCCACCCCTGGGCACTGAGGGTGGAAAGCCTCCCTCCACCTTTGCAACTGGACATGCTCCTAGGGCAGCAATGGCGAACCTTTTAGAGACCGAGTACCCAAACTTCAATGCAAAACCCACTTATTTATCATAAAGTGCCAACACAGCAATTTAAACTGTCTATCTATTTTTTCTGTGTGTTTCACTTTTTTTCTTTTTGACTGCTGTTGTACTGCTGCAGTGAGGCTCCTCACGGGGTCCCTGCCATGGGAGTATATTCACCCAGTGCTTTTCCAGCTGCACTGGCTCCCGGGTCAGATTTAAGGGGCTGGTTTTGACCTTTAAAGCCCTTTACGGCCTAGGACCCTTATGGGACCGTCTCTCCCAGTATGCCCCACAGAGGACATTAAGGTCCATAAATAGTAACACCTTAGAGGTCCCGGGCCCGAAGGAAATCAGATTAGCCTCAGCTAGAACCAGGGCCTTTTCAACACTGGCTCCGACCTGATGGAACGGTCTATCTCCTGAGACCAGTTCAAATAAAGTTCAAATTGGGAAAAATAAATACAGTAGTACAGTTTATTTCTCAAACTACTTGGAACCTGAACACTTCAAACCCGGAAATGAGTGTTCTGGTTTTGGAACTTTTTTTGGAAGCCAAACATGCTCTGTTCTGAGCATAACTTCGGTTTTGAGTGCCACACTTCCGTTTTCCTTGTGAGGGAAGGCGGGACAGGCGACAAGCGACCAACCAAGGGATGTTGCCCCCACCCCCCCAGCCTGTTCCTGCTGCAGGCAAGTAGGAGTGGGATCGGGCTGCTCCTCTAGGCAGCGTTGCTGCTTGCACGGGAACAGGAGCTGGATTGGGGCTACTGAGCTGGGGAGGTGCATGCTCAGTTACACTTTCCATTAAGGGGTTTGCGGCTGCAAACACTTTCCATTAAGGGGGAAGTTTAAGGGAGCCCCCACCTCCGCATCAGATCCCCTGCAACCCCATGAAGGCAGCCAGGCTGAATAGTTGCTGGGGTTGGGGAAGGTGGAGGCAGCCCGGAAGCTGCATCTGAGAGTTGCCTGCTCCAGCTCCTACTTGCATGCCAGCAGGAGTGGAGGCGGGGATCTCTCCGTGTGAAGCCTCCACGTCTGAGAGACCCCCGCCCTGCTCCTGAACAGGGCTGCCTTCAGAGGTCTTCCAAAAGTTATGTAATTCTTTCTCTCTTTGACATCTGATGGGGGCATGTGTTCCACAGGGAGGGTGCCACTACTGAGAAGGCCCTCTGCCTGGTACTCTGTAAATGTAAGGGAACTGCCAGAAGACCCTCGGAAGTGGACCTCAGTGTCCAGGCTAAATGATGGGGGAATTTTCTTTTCCTTGCATTAGATGGATGTTGAAACAAGGTGTAATTGACGAGGACGTGTAGATTTCTGCCCAACACCACTCCTCTTCTGTGACATACCTGTGATGTTTTGATGACACTGTGAGAAATGTGTTGTGGGAACTTTTAAAAACTCATGTAATCTTTGTTCTGGGAATTTTCTTTTTTGCTCTCCTTAGAGATGGAGACCTTAGTTGCAACAAATAAATGATTCTGGCCATTGATTTGCTTCCTCAATGCTTGGCTGCGGTCTCACATTTTATGATCAATTCAGCATCTGCAAGGCTAGACTCCAGCGAATTGGAAAGCGCTTAGGTAGCGTAGCCGAAGAATTGTTCTTTTCACCTGGATGGAGTTGGGGAGCTGTCAAAGCCAAACCCCATTTCCCCCCCCCCAATAACACAGAAGTCACAGAGTCCAGCCTGCTGGTGGATGTGCCGCAATCCATAAAACAGTGTTGGAGAGGCTGCGTCTAAGACCACGCCTTTCTTTTTTGGTGGGGAGAAGATAGTTGTCCCCAGGTGACTTCTCAGTGGCCCAGTAGGGCTGCTTTGGGAGGGAGGGAGGGAGGGATGCACCCTTCTCTGGTTCCTCTCAGACAGAAAATGTCTTCGGCTCCCCCCACCCACAAGGCTGCCTTAATCTCTGCCCTGCAAAAAGGACCTTGCAATGCAAACATTGGAAGGAGTCCCCCCCCCCACCAGCCCTTCCCCCACTCTTCTGATCCACAGTAGGAATGGGGAGGGGAGCCCTTCTCTACCTTCCTCTCACTCCTCAACCCCCCTCCCCCCTGTTTGTAGATGCAAGGGGAGGAGAAGCGCACTCTTCTCTCCCTCCCCAAACCTCCCAATTAAGCAGCCCTCTTCCTCCTCCTTTCCAGGCCTCTTCTCTTCCGAAAATGAGGGTGGAGACCCTTCCCCTCTAACCGTGCCTCTCCCTTTTTTTAAAAAACAACAACTTATTTCCTCTCTAGGAAGCAGAGCTCATTGACCCAGGGGGAGGAATGAGTAGCAAAAAGGGATTCTTCCTCTACCCCCCCCCCCGGAAAAAATTATGTTCCTCCCCTCCAAACAAGCTCTATAATTCCATTTCTTTCCTGAAAAGGTCTCAGGTTCCATCCCCGGCAGCCGCATGGAGAAGACAAAGACTCCTCCTTGGGGCATGAAGCTCGCACAGCTTGACACTCCCGCCCCTCTGGAGTAACCCGCTCCTGTCCCCATTTCAACTCTCAGCTGTGGGGTGCTGACCCCCGCAAAACTCACACCAGGACCCCGCGATGCAAATCATCAACATGTCTCCTCCTCCAGCAACTTCCCCGGTAAATAGGAAGGGCAGGGATGTCGCCAACGGAGCCCCAAAGAGCAAGAGGCAAAAGGCAGCTCCTTGTGCCTTTCAAGTACTGTAGTCCATAGCCTCATCTGTCACTTAACCTTTAAAGATGCATCATGTAGACATATACAAACATTTCCAACCCTCTTTTTTATTATAAAAAGCTATTTGTATTAGTGCAGAATTGCTGGTGAACGAATTCTGAGCTGACAAAGACTTTTGGGTATCAATATTTTGCTAAGGACACTGTTCCCAGGAACATCATTGCAAAGTGCTTGAAATGTCACACACACACACACCCCAGCCCCCTGCAGATATTCACTTGCTGTTGTTCAAGCATCAGATAATCAGAGGAATCACAAATTGTAATAACACTGTAATCAATTTATCAGGCAACGTTAAAAGCAACCTATAATCTCAAATTACAGAATATTAGGTAGATATGTCATTGTTTTTTTGTCAGCTAAAGAACGGAGAGAAAACTTTTAATTTCCCCAAATTTTATTAAAAAAAGATTCTGCCGAAAGATAAATTATTGCAAAGATGGAATCTTGCATCAGAACACTGAAAAGTGTTGTCATCTCAGGCTCTAGCCAATGGAAAAGCTCTTAGTTGCCTTAAAATGAGAGCGTAGGTGTGCTTCCCCTTGGGAACAAGTGAAACACAAACTGTCCCTTCATCATGTCAAGCTTAAAATGACTTCTAAAAAGCCACTTCAGAAAGAAGAGCTTTGCTAAATACACAATTTAATTTTGAAGCTCTTTTCTCCTTCTGCCCGCTGCCTCTTTTTAATCATTTGTGAATTGTGTAAACTTGAAAGAGGTACAAGTTGTAATTTCCCTTCCCTCTAATCCCCCCCCCCCTGCTGTCAGAATTAAATGGAAGTTGGGAGCAATCCACCTGGCCCCTGAAGGTCACTTTATTCCACCTATTGCATCAGAACATTTACCTCTGAACATTTTTTAAGGCTCTTATCTAGCTTGACAAAGAAGTGTAATTTCACATCCAAAAGCACATGGACACACTCAACAAGCACCAACTATGAATAAAAAGGGGTGTTTAAAAATTATCTAAATGCTTTTCTTTAAAAAAAAACTTACAAAACAAATTTAAACTAAAGGAACAGCAAAAGTGTAGTTTGTGTTTGCCGAAACCTGAGATGACCTAAGCGACCGAGACAGGGTGGGAGTGATGAGAGCTGTAGATGATGTTGCCATGCTCTGACGATGCTGAAGCTTCTTTGCCAGCTCTATTAATGATAGGCAGGTGTTCACCCAGTTGTAGAGGTACTCCAATGGAGCTGAGCGAAACTTCCACACAGCTTTTCTGCGTGCACCTAATTGAATTTTTTTTTTAAAAAAAATCGCAACATGCTAGTTGGCTTACATCTTCCAGGTCTACCATTGCACAATTCAGCAAAGATGTCTGGTGTCATGTGCTATCCCTTTGTGCCAATCCCCATAAAATTAATCATTGGTGTACCCATAGCTTCATGACCATGATGTTTCACTTGACTGATTTCCACTTTTGACTGTGACCCCATGTGCTCTGCAGGGCCCTGTGGGAAGGAATGATTCCTAGGACTTGCTGGTGCATGCACAAAACCTTGTGTAGGAACATTTAGATCCCATTTAGTGAGTTTCTCATGAACAACTACCGGGGTGGACATTATGGTGGATTGTTGAGTTGTTGGGGCTCTCGTATGGATTAGGGTTGCACATTAAATCAGCTGCTAACGGCATTTTGGGATGCAATCTCAAAATGAGTTTTCCTTAAATGTGGTTAGAGTTTGCAAGCTATGCCACTCCTAATTTGCAGCTGCATCATGACTTGAGTCTGTATGCCCACCAGCAGGGGGGAAAGCCAGACTGGGAGAAAAACATGGCTTTGGTACTTAAATGGAAAATATAGTGAATGTTGTCAGTCACATCTGAAGTTCAGAACAAAGTTAGCTGTATGAACAAAAGGTAGAATGAAATCTGAATCCAAAGTATAATTTTAAAGCACATTTGAAGCACATCCAATCCCCTCAAAGAATTATGGGCACTGTAGATTGTTAAGGGTTGCAGGAACCCCCTGAGGAGTAAACTGTGATGCTCAGAATTCTTTGAGGGAGGAAATATGCTTCAAATGTGCTTTGGAAATACAGTGTACTGTATATACCCAGCTCAATTGTAGCAGTGAAAGAGCAAGCCTTGAATACAGAGAGCCATGAATACAGTATACAGTGGCTTTTGTGTGGACTAGGAATTAAGTTTTAAGTTTCCCTTTCTGTTCTGTGCAGCCTGCACAGAGTTTCCCTTCTGTTCTGTTTGCTACTCTGTTGTCCCAACTAGGCACAGCTAGTTTACAGAATTAACTGCTACAAGATGTGATCACTACAGCCATTAACTTTTAGTTTTCAAACTGATGGAAGATAAGACTACCATTGGAAACTAGTCATGATGGTAGTACTCGCTACTGTCATAGGGTTGCCATATGTTCGGAATTTCCTGGACATAGCTGGTAATAAGTACCCGTAAACAGCATCCCGGCGGAAAATGCTGGAATTTTTGGGAAAATCCAGATATATGGCAGCCCATGGCAGCAGCATTGATTATCACAAAAAAATTGAGCTCAACAACTTTTGATGTTCACTTTTTGAAATAAGGCACCCGTATACTGAACAGCAGTGGGAGAGAACTATGATCCCCACGACCTGTTTGTAGACTTCCATCTTATACAGGCATCCCCAAACTTCGGCCCGCCAGATGTTTTGGACTACAATTCCCATCTTCCCCGACCACTGGTCCTGTTAGCTAGGGATCATGGGAGTTGTAGGCCAAAACATCTAGAGGGCCGCAGTTTGTGGATGCCTGATCTTATAGGTGTCCTTTTGCCCAGTGTGGGAAATAGGGTGTTGGACTATATAGACCTTTGATTCATCCAGCAGAGTTCTTATGTCAATCTCATCAGGCAGTTCCACCATTATGTAAAATATAATACACTTACCATGGAGGCAACTGTACAGAGTTTCTGGTCGAACCTCCACATAGGGAGCAGTTGGGTCAAAGTAGCAAATGTTTTCAATAAGTTCTCCATCAATTTTCTGCAGTGCAAGTAACAGAAATGTTAGGAGGTTTATAAGAAAAACATGAAGAGTGGCTGGGAAATCTGGGCTTCATGCTTTTTCAGGATTCTCACCTCTATGCAACAATTCCAGTCCTCAACCTCCTGCGTACCAGCCCACTGGGGGTACAAAATCAGCAGTACACACTTAAGTATTGTATGCACTAGGTTGGGTGGCTTTTCAAAGCACCTTATTTCACTGAAGGACAAGAAAGGGTCGAGATTCCAGATGCAATTCTGTAACTCCTGCAGCATGTATCGGTAGAAGAGGACTCCCCCACGCCTCCAGTCCCCCACATACTCTGCCTCTGGAATGACAAGCCAACGTTTGAATAATTAGCCTTTAAGTAAAGAGGGCAGGGAGGGGTAGCTGCCCCCCCAATCAATAAAAATCCATAGCTAACATAGGTTCTGCCCCCCTCCAACAAAAGGCCTGCCCCTCCTAACAAAAATCCTGGCTACGCCCACGTTTAAGGCTATAGAAACACTGGGAGCTTCTTTATAGCAAGTTGGACCATTGGTATATTTAGCTCAGTGTTTTCTGCACTTACTGGCAACAGCTGTCCAGAGTTTCTCTACCTGGAGATACTGTTGGGGATTAAATCTGGGACTTTCTGCATGCAAAGCAGACACTGAGCTGTGTAGAGGCACAGACCTGCTTAGATGGTGGCCTTATATGACTTCAGACCACACCCTGGGAAACAAAGTGAAGCATCTCTAGAGCAAACTGCCAATCTACATAGATGCTCTGAGTACCTAAGAGGGACAATTCCTAGAGGAACTTGGAATCATTTTATGTTATTTTAAATTCTGCTTGGAATACATATGTAAGAAGAACACACTTGCACTGTCCACAGACTTGCCATTTTTAACTTGTTGGCTCACAATGGATACAGTACCCTGATGCAAAATTAAAACAGCTCTACAGTTGCGCACTCTTGCTTTGAGATTGTAGAACATGTTTCAAGGCTTGACTCCACTGATCAACTCTAGAATCTTTGGATTCATTCCAGGAACCAACTGCTTCCAGTTTGTGGACTCAGTGGTAAAAGATGTTGTAAAGTAAAAAAACAAAACAAAGATAGGGTTCTAAGCATTTGCACAGTACATTTCCCTCACCATTAAGAAACCACAGCTTGTCTCTATGCATCTGAAATTAGCAAATAGGGCTTCCAGGTCTCAGGGAATGAAATTTTCTGGTAGCCCTACCTCTCTTTTTAGAAATTAACTAAAGCAGATTTTGTTACTGGTGGTGCCAGCCTCAAGTAGATCTATAACCTGGAAGTTTTATTCCAAGAACCTTAATTCCGCAGTTTCAACCAGCAATAAAATAATATATCCAAGTCTGTCTGACTTCCTGTCCCTGCTCCCATTTTCTTTGAATATGCTCTGGAGACCAGTGTAAATATATTGAATCTTTTGGACTACCAGAATTTTTCTGCTGTCTAAAGTGCACAATACCCAAGACGAAGAATGGATCTTTCTCTCCAGAATCCTCTTTCAGGATCTCACAAACGGCAGACTGTATTGTCCTCAGCATCTTCTCCAGGTCTCTGTGCTCACAGGTTGGTAGCTTTTGGCGGCCTCCAAGGTTGAGGTCAAAGACTGCAATGGCCTGGCCCATCTGATTCCTCAGAGGAACTGCAATATGATGTTCTTCAAACACAAAGATGGTAACCACCACTGAACAGTCTATGCACTTGAACAGGTAATCTCTAAAACAAAAGAGATGACCAATGACAATATCGCAGACTCTACATCGTTGTGTCTGCTCCTGCATCGATTGCTATATGAAGCCATGAGGACATAAGAAGAGCATTGCTGGATCGGGCCAAAGGCCCATGTAATCCAACATCCATTTCTCTCAGTGCAAAGAAGCACAATTTCCCTCAAACCAGTATTCAAATGGAGTCAGAGCCCCATGTTCCTGCGGAGTTTCATCTGACAACAACCACAACAAGGGCCTCAAGCATGCTTTGGCATCCAGATTGCAACCAGTATGTTTACAAGCAGACGACAATCCAGATTCTCCAAACAAAACGTACACTGTGCTTTTGACCAATATTATCAGGGACCAGAAGTTAGAGGCGAGGACTCTAGACCTGAAAGGGAAGGGAGTACAGGGCCAGTCCCAGAGGTGCTGCTACCAGAAGAATATGTGGGGCCAGTGTCCCCTCCCCACCACAAATCAAGGATGTGGTACTGCCATCTTCTGATTCAGAGGTCTCCACTGCAGAAGACCCCGAGCCTCCCCTGCTTTGTCACAGTAGGAAACTGCTGGGAAAAGGCTGTATCTCAGTGTTTCCCAACCGCTATTCTGCGGCACACTAGTGTGCCGCGAGACGCTGGCTGGTGTGCCGCGACGTGCGGCGACGAGAAGGGCGATTTGCATTGTCACGTGCCTGGCGGCCGCCAATAGACAGCACTGGCCCGCCGGAAAGCAATATTTCTCCGGTCCTGAGCCGTGCGCGGCTTTATAGGTCAAAACCAGCACTCTGAATTGGGCCCAGAAACTGTTTGGTGACCACTGCAGTCAGGCTAGGACTGATGCTATATGCTCAGACTGTCTCCCCCGACCGGTGAGCAACCTGGCCACTGAATTCTGCATCAGCTGAAGTCTCCAGATTGTCTTCAAAGGCTATGCTCCATTTAGCAAGGTCAGGACCACCCAAGGCTCACGATCTGGCATGAGAGCTGTGTGTCAAAATCCTTGATGGGCTTCTCTCACTGGAGGAGAAGGCTTTCAATGCCGACCAGCCATAATGGCTGTGCTGTACCTCTACTGCTGGAGGCAACAGTGCTTCCACATACCAGTTGCTGGAAATCTCAGGCGTGGGGAGGGCTCTTGTGCTCGGATCCTGCTTGTTGGTTTCCCACTGGGGCACCTGGTCAGCCACTGGGAGAACAGGATGCTTGGCCAGATGGGCCCCTTTTGGCCTGTCTTACATCCATATATGGCAGCGTTTCTCAACCGCTGTTCCGCGGCACACTAGTGTGCCGCGAGACGCTGGCTGGTGTGCCGCGACGTGCGGCGACGAGAAGGGCGATTTGCATTGTCACGTGCCTGGCGGCCGCCAATAGACAGCACTGGCCCGCCGGAAAGCAATATTTCTCCTCCTCTTTCCCAAAGCTCAGTGCAAACGAGCCTGGCGGCCGCCAATACACAACACTGACCCGCCGGAAAGCAATATTTGGCAAGTGTTTCTTACAGTCATAATTATAATATAGGGCGGCACAGAGTTAAATTTTTTAACTTTTTTAATGGTGGTGTGCCTCGTGATTTTTTTCACGGAACAAGTGTGCCGTGGCCCAAAAAAGGTTGAGAAACACTGCTGTATCTTGCAGCTCTGGTGGGGCCAACAAACAGCCTGCACCTGCTGCTATTACTGTGCAAAAGGGCTCAGTTTCAGCTTCTTCCTTCAGAGTTTTGCGCTTCCCAGAGTCTGCCCTGAACCTTGCCTTCTCTTACATCCTGGCTGCACCTCACCTCACAGCAAGGCAGGCCAAATAGGGCGGCTGGGGAGGGAATGCTTAACCTTCCATGTGCGCTGCATTCATGAAGCAACCAGACATGTGCCTCTGCGTGGCTGGAAACTTTTAAGAACCCACCACATGGTGGCCAATCACAACATCACTAATGTAACATATAATTAGGCCCTTTATATTGTAAATCATTTTGAGTTGACATGGCAAAAAAGGGACCGATGCGTTTAAAATAATGATGGTGATAAAGCTCACCTGAATATGTTATCTCTTCTTCTGACCACAGGACCTGGAGGGAGATGGACCTCCACTGGCTCGTTCAGATCTGAAGACATTACTTTGCGCAAGGTATAGTCGTGCATCTTGAAAAGAGAAAGTGCCAAGAGCTTGCCAGGTGGAAAACACCTCAAGAATAGATGTGTAAATATTTTGGGAGGGGAGAAAGACTAAAAAATTATGAGGGACAATACAGATTTTTGGCCAGTGAATCATTTGAAGCTAACTTTTGCCAGGTCAGACTGTTTGCTCACCTAGCCCAGTACTGTGCACTCGGATTGGCAGCAGCTCTCCAGGGTCCCAAGCAGAAATGCCAGGGATGGAACCTGGAGTTTTCTGCACACATACAAGTAGGGGTAAGGGAATCTGTCGATTTTGGTTTCTCTCAGTTTCTCATTTTTCCTATCTTAAGTTCAGTTCTCTACATTTCCACATCAGCTTGCATTAAAAAAAAAGTTTATGAAAATTCATCAGTATTTACCATACTTTTCTGTGTACAAGACTAGGTTTTTTTACTTTAAAATTATGTGAAAAACTGTGGGTCATCTTATACACGGGGCAATCTCCCCCCTATTTTATTAAATTGGAGTCCTAAAAATAGGGGGCATCTTATACATGGGAGCGTCTTATACACGGGGGAAAAAAATACAGTTAAGTACAAATTTATCCTAATACACATATTTTCTATGCAATTTTTCTTAATGTACACATTTTTGCAAAGCAATTCCCCCTAATATAATGCATTTGTGTATGCTATTTTCATTAATATAGACATTTTAAAGTACAGTTTGCATATTCATCCTTGTACACGTCACTTAGCTGGAAAGCTGCATTGCAAAATTAAGAGGAGTGAGAATTTCAAATAATGGCTGCTTTTCGGTTTTGCGTTGTTTCAAAAAGTGCAAACTGGGTAGGTTTGTGTTTAAATGCTAACTGAATGCTAGTGTTTGAACAGAGCAGAACCAGATTTACTTTGTTCATAAGAAAATGTTTCACTGGAACTGGGGTGGAAGAACAATAAACTGCCTCTCACAGAAGCCAGGGCCACAGGTTCTATTCTAACATGCTAACAACACACATTGCTTAAGTGGGAATGGCCAAAGGCTCACCACCTGCTAAGTTGTGAGAGCATTTGCTAAGTGCCCCAAAATGCTGAGCCCTTATGCCAGCCTTGGCTACTGTCAACGAGGGGATTCTTTCGGGCACGGCAGCTCAGCTTGTCATTGGGTTTCAGGGAGATGAAATGATATGGCTACTACAAGCCCCAGAGGCTGGGCGTGATAGAAGTTGTAGTCTAGAATATCTGAAGGGCACCAGGTTGCTGCCAAAAGCGTGATACCATCTTGATATCAAAGGATGCTTCTTGCAAAGTAGGAATTTAATCTTCAGTCCCTTGAAGAAGAGTTAAGTAATACATCAGCTCCACCTGCTGATCGCCTAAGGACTAACCACAGAACACCTTTTTGCATCAACTCTACATTGTTTTTTTTTTTTTTTTTTTGCACAAAGCCTTTGGTAGGACCATCAGACACAATGAAGATGTTTCTTGTACTTCTTTTCAAGACTTTTATTTAAAAGTTTTCAGGAGAAGTGCATATTGCCATGACTCGAAGCTGCATTTCATAATGCAAAGAGGAGCAGCAACAACAGTCAAGATGAAGTTCCTCTTGTCAGGAACCTCGGAGTCTAGCAAAAGATGGGAGTATAACCTCCCCAATCTGCAGTTCACCGTATTAAACCCAACTCCACCCATGAGTTAAGATGCTGGTGCTGATGGTGTCATCTACATCCCGTGTGGCATCACAGTGACATACCCTGCGTTTTTAAAAGCCACAGAATGGGCAAGAAGAAGTTTACTTTCTGATTTCTGTTTTATTGGTCTCTGTTCTCGGGAAGTCTACCACCTTGGATATTCTGTACAGTGGAACCTCGGTTTACGACTACCTCCGTTTACAAAAACCTCCGTTTACGAACGCCGCGGGCACGGAAGTGTTTACATCTGGGTTCCGCGGCGTCGGATGCGCAGACGCGAACTGCGCAGATCGCGCATGCGCATAAGTGATCTGCGCACAGCGCGTGCATGCTCAGAAGCGCTCTATCGGTGCTTTGCGCACGCGCAGAAGCGTGCCTTCGGCGAGTGAATGCCTCGGCAAGCGAACGCCTCCGCGGAACGGATTGCGTTCACAAACCGAGGTACTACTGTACGCTGAAGAGAAGACCCGGGGTGATAAACATGTGGAGACAGGGTGTGGAACAGACTTGGAAGGCCTCCTGTGCCGAATACAGCACTGTCATAGGCAGAAATTTTGCAGGTGAAGCTTTTTCCTAACGTGAAGATCAATGCCACAGGACCTGGGGTGGGGGTGGATTTTATCTGCTAAATGACTGCCTGAGGTTGAGATTGTACCATTTGTTAGAAAAACGGTTCGGGAAGGGCTGTAACTTAGTGAAGAAGCACCTGTTTCCCTGGAGAAGGTCCCAGTTATAATTTCTAGCACCTCCACAGAGACCTGGGAATGTCTCAAACCCTGGAGAGCTGCTGCCAGCCAGTGTAGTTAATGCTGAGATAGATGGACTGAGTATGAAGCAGCTCCCTATGTCCCTAAAAGAAAAAGACTGAAAAAAATATGAATAGAAAAGTCCCGCCCCCTTTTTGTGCTTTCCCTAAGTGCTCCACATACTTTATCTCAGTCCTCTTTGCAATTGCTAGCATCTTACCCTGTCTTCGCCAGGCTCCATGAAGTATGTAGTGACGGTTTGAAGCTGCGACACACGGGTGAAGAGCCATCCCATAGCCGTGATGATGACCTGCATGATACTTTCCTTGGTGCGGATGTGGTGGTAGGCTATGCTGAATGTGTTTGCAATCCCCTGGAGGAAGAACACGTCTTACGATTGGTTTGGAAGCAATGTGAAATTTTAAAGCAGGAACGTTATCAAATTAAGCATATCAAAAGTGACAACGCCACTGCAATCACATACAGTCATACCTTGGTTTGAGTATTTTCAGTTTAAGTACTCCGCGGACCTGTCTGGAACGGATTGATCCACTTTCCATTACTTTCAATGGGAAAGTTCGCTTCAGGTTAAGTACGCTTCAGGTTAAGTACAGGCTTCCAGAACCAATTACACTCATACTTCGGGTTAAGTACGCTTCAGGTTGAGTACTCCACGGACCCGTCTGGAACGGATTGATCCACTTTCCATTATAATAATAATAATAATTTATTATTTTTACCCCGCCCACCTGGCCGGGTTCCCCCAGCCACTCTGGGCGGCTTCCAACAAAACATTAAAATACAGAAATCCATCAAACATTAAAAGCTTCCCTAAACAGGGCTGCCTTGAGATGCCTTCTAAAGGTCTGGTAATTGTTGTTCTCTTTGACCTCTGGTGGGAGGGCATTCCACAGGGTGGGTGCCACTACCGAGAAGGCCCTCTGCCTGGTTCCCTGTAACTTGGCTTCTCGTAGCGAGGGAACCGCCAGAAGGCCCTCAGCGCTGGACCTCAGTGTCTGGGCAGAGCAATGGAGGTGGAGACGCTCCTTCAGGTCTACTGGACCGAGGCCGTTTAGGGCTTTAAAGGTCAGCACCAACACTTTGAATTGTGCTCGGAAACGTACTGGGAGCCAATGCAGGTCTTTCAGGACCGGTGTTATGCGGTCTCGGCGGCCGCTCCCAGTCACTAGTCTAGCTTCCACATTCTGGGTTAGTTGTAGTTTCCGGGTCACCTTCAAAGGTAGCCCCACGTAGAGCGCATTGCAGTAGTCCAAGCGAGAGATACTCGCTTCCCATTACTTTCAATGGGAAAGTTCGCTTCAGGTTAAGTACAGACTTCCGGAACCAATTGTGCACTTAAACCGAGGTACCACTGCTCACAGAATCCAGCCAGGCTGTCCCTTTAAATCCCCTTGCAGCCTCCCTTCTGCCCTCACCTGATAGAAACGGATTTCGTGGGGCACAAAGATGGTTTTCTCGTTCTTGTCCTGGAGAGTGTCCAGACCAAGAACACCAAAGACTCTTCTTCGGATATCCTCGAGCGGCAGCACCAAGAAGGACCCTTTCCTCTCTTCCAGGGGGCGATCCTTGTTCCAGAAGTGGATGTTTCCATGCAGGTGAACTCTGGGGACATGGATTGGCTTGTCATCTAGAGCTGCTGCAAAGCTAAGAGAAAAAAGTGAGCAGAAAAGAGGAAGAGGATAAGCTTTCAAGGAGGCAAGTGCCTAGGTAGAAAACATCATAGCAGCAGGCATGGAGAGGAAAACTCCTAACATTCTCATCGCAGGAAAGAGCAATTTGTTAGGGGAAGTGGGTCTCAAGGCAGAAGAGGTCATAAGAAACCCATCACTGAGAATGCAAAATCCATTCCCTTCATATTTCCCATGTAACGGAGGGTGAATTTACACCTTCATTTTGCTGCTGTGGCACTTTCATTTCTCTTGCTTGAGTCCCTTGCTTAACCTCAAGATGAAAATGAGTCTTGTTTCTGTTTGTAGTTATTCTTCTTCTGGGAAGTTTACCCAGCATAGTTGAACGTGAACCCCCAGGTTGATTTCTTGTGTATTTGCATGAGAACAAGGAATAGGTTGATTTGTCAGTTTTGGTTTCTCTCCATTTCTATTCCCCCCCCCCCAGTCTTAAGTTCAGTTCTCCACACTTCCACATCAGTTTGCAATTTTTTAATATAAAAAAGGCCTCATGAAAACTCATCTCCTAATATACACGTTTGTATCCAATGTTGCATAATATGTACAAGTTTGCAATCAATTCCCCCTAATATAGTGCACCGTGTATGTTACTTTTACTAATATATGCATTTTAATGCACACTTTACCATAGTACAGTATATACGTTTTACACTTTCATTGCAAAATTCAGAGAAGTGCGCATTTCAAACCATGGCGGCATTTCAGGTCTTGTGTTGCTTTGGAAACTCCAAACTAGGTAGGTTCACCTTTGAATGTGAACCAGTCCCTGCCCCTAGTGATGACTCACAATTGGCATTAAATAATTTTGCCCCACTTTATCATGTATGGTTTTTGAGGGAGACTTGAGAGGGAGTCTTTTTACCCTCTGATATCTTTTCTGTTCTCAAGAGGTGATGTTTTGTATTCACAGTGGAAAGCGCAATACTGTAAGACACTTTCCTCTTGCCTACAGAGGGTTAATGCTGTTTCTGCTAGGCAACCCTCTGTTCCGACGATAGGTGCTGCTATTTGTCTCTTATAGAATTTGTGATTGTTTCCCAACTTTCAATTAAGAGATCCTACATGTTACAAGGACCCAGGTGGCGCTGTGGTTAAACCACTGAGCCTAGGGCTTGCCGATCAGAAGGTCAGGGATTCGAATCCCCGCGACGGGGTGAGCTCCCATTGTTCAGTCCCAGCTCCTGCCAACCTAGCAGTTAGAAAGCACGTCAAAATGCAAGTAGATAAATAGGAACCGCTACAGCGGGAAGGTAAACGGCGTTTCCATGTGCTGCTCTGGTTTGCCAGAAGTGGCTTTGTCATGCTGGCCACATGACCTGGAAGCTATACGCTGGCTCCCTCGGCCAATAATGCGAGATGAGCGTGCAACCCCAGAGTCGGTCACAACTGGACCTAATGGTCAGGGGTCCCTTTACCTTTTTACATGTTAAAATGCAGAACCAAAAATGCATGCTGTGCTAAACACAGAAATATAATCACCCATACTGAATGTTCAGTCTTTCCCATTTTGTTGTTTAGTCGTTTAGTCGTGTCCGACTCTTCGTGACCCCATGGACCAGAGCACGCCAGGCACTCCTGTCTTCCACTGCCTCCTGCAGTTTGGTCAGACTCATGTTGCTGGCTTCGAGAACACTGTCCAACCATCTCGTCCTCTGTCGTCCCCTTCTCCTTGTGCCCTCCATCTTTCCCAACATCAGGGTCTTTTCCAGGGAGTCTTCTCTTCTCATGAGGTGGCCAAAGTCTTGGAGCCTTTCCCATACTTAAGCCTAATTTTATTTCAGAACCAAATGTTCACCCAAGAAAAGGAAACGGCTTTGTGGGTGTTTTTCTTACCTGACTCCTTCCATATCCATGAAAAGCGATTGATTTAGGACATACGGAGCATCTTCCTCTGTGCATGCTACATAGTGTAGGAGAATATCTCCTCGCTCTGGGAAAACCAAGTTATATTCCAAAAGGGCGATATAAGCACTGATCTTCTTGCTGTCTCCATGGGCATCTGTGTCCTGCAGATGAAAGGCAGGTGCCTCAGCCAGACGTCTTTATACACATGCCACATGCTCCTAGCTAGCCCTCATTGACATGTAACTCGTTCTGTTTCTCCCCAAGCCTGCATGCTTATAGGCATGCAAGTCCCACTGCTTTTTGTGGGATTCATCATACAGTTGCAGAGTTGGAAGGGATCCCGGGGGTCATCTAGTTCAGCCCCTGCACTACAGGAATCTCAACTGGATCACACATGACAGATGGCCATCCAACCTGTGCTTAAAAACCTGTATGTGCAAGTTGAGTTTCTGACAACATGTCGGCAGGTGAATGACACTGGGGACTTTCCCACTATTTAATAGAATTGTTAAGAGGGTCAAAACCTAACCTCTTGTAGCAAGCCAATCATATCGAGTCCTGCCCTCTGGCGCAACAGGGAATATGCATTTTCTCTTTTAGATGTGACACAGTTCTTCAAGTATTTCAACAGCACTATCATAATCTACCTCAGTTTTCTCCAGGCCAAACACAGTCTACTTCCTTCAGACTTTTTTCCCCACAAGACTTACTATCCAAGTGTCCATCTTTATTGGCCTCCTCTGTTTGTGTTTTGTCTACATCCTTCTTAGAACGGCTGACCCCATAACTGGGCACAGAACTCCAGTTGTTTGAATACAATAATGTGCCTTCGCTGCTAAGAGGAATCACGGGAGCTTGAACCTGTCTCAGGACCTGAGTTTGCCCCATACATAAGAATGCCATTGCTGGTTCAGACCCGAAGTTTGCCCAGCCCAGCACTCTGCCGGTATTTTACCAAAAGTAGACTGCATCTCTTCGTTTCTCTCCATCATTTGGTGCCCAGTGATACCTGCCCAGAACATGGAGGTGTAATTTTGCTACCATGGCTGATTTGGACATTGATTCATCTGCCCTCCATCAATGCAGCTCATCTTCCCCGAAATGGAAAACCCCAAAACACATTGGCCTTTCCATGTAGGGAAAGAGTGTGGCAGAAACACTAACCCGACAAAGAACCTTGAATAGGACATCGTACACCGGTTGGATGCACCCTCCATTGGTCATGGCTGTGTGCTCGATCTTCAACAGCCACTTCCTCCGCGCGCTGCCTCGCAGTCGCTCTGTGTGGCTTCGCTCCACTGACATCATGAGAAACTCCACCATGTTGTCCAGCACTTCGTCTTCGTTGCCGGTGAGCTCAGAGGCAACCAGCTCCATGTAGGTCTGGAAGTCTCTTTGGGATAGCTTCACAATCCCGCTAGGATGCCACTGGGGTATGGGGAGCTGCAGCTTGGCTATGCAGGGAGGGGAAAACAAGGGCGGGATCAGGCAGGACCACAAGCAATCCCATATGCCCACCTTTCCCCTAGTCCATTCTTCACGCCAATGTCCTCCAGGTGTCAAGAAGGAACAGGTCCAATAGTTTTCAACCGTGGCAGTGCTTGCTCTCCTTTGTTTTTTTTTTTGTTCCTTATGAAAAGTGTAAACCCCACCCTTCAGCCAATAGAGAAAGGTGACCAGCACACCTTCAAAGCAATGATACTAGCAGGAAAGGCAACAATAGCTTTAGGTTGGAAAGATAGAGAAAAATGGACAGTAGAGGTCTGGACTAATTATTTGTTTGAATTTATTCAGTCAGACATCATGGCAGTAACGTCACAGGATATAACATGGAAGGCCAAGTCTACTGTGATAAGGACCAGATGGAACCCCTATTTTCAATGGATAACAACTACTGGACCAGAAGACATTCAGTGGAAATTAAAGACATTGTGCCCGTGGCTGAGGACAACCGTTTGAACCCTTCCAATGGATTATGGGTGGGGGAGGGGGTTGGGAAGGGAAAGGGAAAATGGTACGGGAAATTAAAAATTCGAAGGAGAGAATATAATGTATGTAAAAATTCTCGTACTTCAATAAAAAATCTTTTTTTAAAAAAAGAGGATGATGACTACAACAGTGGCAACCTACATATTGTGGCCATCGTTCCTTCCCCCCAAACTTGGATCACAAAGTGTGGTTATTTACTTCTTATTTTGAGGCTTTGAAAAATAACTACAGATTTTAATATTCCTATTTTGACCGAGTTGTTGGGAACAACTTGATACTTGAGTATAATCTCATAGAAAATGGGGGGGGGGAATCTTAACCTCTCACGCTTCACGTTTTGGGAAAGAGCCATAATTCAGTGATAAGAGCACCCTCTATTCATGCAGAAGGTCCTGGGTTTGGTCCACACATTTACAATTAAAGGACTTTAAGAAGAAAGGGTGGGGAAGACCTTTTCCTGCCTGGAACCTTGGAAAGCCTTTGTCAGTAGGAAATACTGAATGGTCTGACCTACGTAGTAGCGGCTTGCTGTGTTCAACCGCAGATGACGTCTTGCTGCTAATATACTTTTGCACACAAGAGGGAGCTCTTGTACAGTTTTTTCCAAATTGTTATTTTTCAAAGAAAAGTTCTCAAGTGCAGAAAAAGAGACAAGAAATAGAAAACTCTTATTATTCTCTCTTTTGGCCTACACAGTTCTCTCTGGGAAATTGCCGGGCTTCCATTTTTTTATTTCATGCACAAGTAAAAATCGTGGGGATCCCAGGAATGGAAAGAAAAGCTTCCAGGTGTTTGGTATATCAAGTGAACAGGTAATCAATACAGGGGAAAAATAGAAATGTGAAATCTGTTGCTAATGGCATATGTCTGTGATCAATATGTATAATGAGGTTAAAGGGCAAGATGATGAATGGGGGACTTTTAGGAAAACAAAGTATTTGAGCAAGATGAAGTCCTCTTCAAATAATCAAGGCCCAGTCACTTTTATGGGCAATGAGAATTAAGGGCTGGATCAGAGCAGCTATCCTGTTTCTGTGCCTCTTGGAGGAAAGGGCAGCTGAGTGACCCTGTCAATACTTATATCATATGGCAGGAAATACATCAGCTTCAGGATTTCCATAGTTGTTAGCTCACATCTAATTATCCCATTTAAGTTTTTCTCACAATAGACGTTTTGACATTAATAGACCCAGGTTACTCCTGTTCATTAATTCCAGTGGGTGTATTCTGAGTAAAACTTAGCAGAATACCACCCTAAAGCAAGAGTTATAAAATCTATATATAAAAAAGAACAGGATATATGTTAAAACACAATTTTTAAAACTGATCACAGCAGATGCCATTTATTGATTTGTTCTGATAATTTTGTGGGGAGGTTATATGAGAAAATGTCCAATAATTTTTATCCTACACTTTCCAGTGCCTTTCCCCATCATTTCCCTAACTGCAAAGGCCTGCTTTGGTTTTATTTTCTGAAGCAGCTTCATTGTGCTAAGTTCCAGATCCACTTAATGCAACCTGAATTTGCCCATCTGCAACTGAATATTGTGTGGAAAGTAGTGACAAGTCTGGAAGCAGCGTCACTCTTTTTATTTTCTGGGTGGGTGGTGGAAAGCATGCTCTCCCCAACAGATCTTAAAGGCTGTTCATTTGGGTGAAGGAGATGCTCCCCCACTGAGCCTTCAAGGTGCCACAAGGCTTTTTGATGAAGGCTACAGCTGAACCAAGCTGAGTTGGTTCAGTAGCCAACTAAGGCAGCGGAAAGCCTTTCTCCTACCTTTGTTTAATGCCTCTTGCTCCATCCCTTCCTTAAAGGTGGACAGAACAGCATCCACCTCCTGCATGTCCAAGAACCCAGAGCATTCATTATCCCATTTCTCAAAGAGCGCGGCCAAGAGGAGCTGTTGCCGGACCAGGAAAGAATTCTGGTGGATCTGATGGAGACAGAAGGCAAAGAAAAAGGACCACACATCACCAGCTGCAGTGGCTCATGGGCACAATCTCAGCACATACGCATAAATGACAAACTCATGAAACATGGTGGTTGAAAAAGCTTGGCGATGGATTGGAGTGTGTGCTGAGCTCTGACAATATGTGGCTCGTGGCAGGAATGGGGAATTTGCTTTTTTTAAAAAAAATATTTTTATTTATTTTATGATATTACAAAAAAAGATAACAAAAACACAGAAAAAAAGAGTACAAAAAATAAAAGTAAAATAATTAATACACATCAAAATCTCATTTGGGGATCCTTATTCTTATACCTTAACAATAATACCCCTTAACCAAATTTGCTCCCTTATAAATTCTTGACCCTGTTTGACTTCCTCCTTCCCCCCCATCCACGTTTCTATTTATAACTAACATTGGCACTCATTAATTCATTCCTCTATTCTTCATTCTGATCCGCTTATTACATTACTATTCCAATTCTATTTTACATACAAATATGAAATAATTAAAAACCTACTTAGAATCTGGAATCTATAACCACTATTTAACAAATAATCATTTCTCTCCTTATATTTGACTTCTCGCCTCTTCAGCCTCTTATACTTCCCCCTCCCTTGTTTCTTTAACCTTATAATTTTTCTCATGAATGGGGAATTTGTAGCTGGACTCCAATTCCAGTCGGGGTCAGCCCCCCTGTCAGGTGTGGCGAGGCAGTAGCCTCAGGTGCCAGATAGGGAACAGTTGGCAGGGAGTGCAGATCTGGTCCCCGAGAAATGTGTTCTGCCACTCGCCACCTCCTGCACTTGTTGCCCACTGCTGCTGCTGCCACTACCTGTTCCTCTCTGGCCTACGTTTTTCTCCCCTGTCACCTTCAGTGGTAGTGATGGAGGCCAGCTTTGGCAGGTGGAGGGGGGTGGGTGGGAGGTTGGCTTTGGCAAGTGGCTTCAGAGAGTGTGTGTCATTTTCTGCTTTCCTTCAAGAGGCAAAGTGTCCTGGGACATAAAATAAAAAAAAAATCCATTCCAGTAGCACCTTAGAGACCTACTAAGTTTGTCATAGGTATGAGCTTTCGTGTTCATGGACACTTCTTCAGATACACTGAAACAGAAGTCACCAGACCCTTATATATAGTGAGAGGGTGGGGAGGGGTATTACTCAAAAGGGTGGTGATTGGCTGATAGGAGTGGTAAACCTGTTGACAACTGTTAACGACTGCAAGGGGGTGAGATGGCTAAAGAAAGCTTTATCATGTATAATGAGATAAGAACCCAATGTCTTTATTCAGACCAGGTCTCTCCATGGTTTTAAACTTGGTAATGAGTTGCAATTCAGCAACTTCTCTTTCCAGTCTGTTTCTGAAAATTTTCTGTAATAAGACAGCTGCTTTGAGATCTTGTATAGAATGTCCTGGGAGATTGAAGTGTTCTCCTACAGGTTTCTCTATCTTGTGATTCCTGATGTCAGATTTATGTCCATTTATCCTTTGGCGTAGGGTTTGGCCTGCTTGTCCAATATACACGAAAGCTCATACCTATGACAAACTTAGTTGGTCTCTAAGGTGCTACTGGAAGGAATTTTTTTATTTTTTGTTTCGACTACGTCAGACCAACACGGCCACCTACCTGTAACTAATGTCCTGGGACATGCCTGACTTCTACCCTCCCTAGCCATTCAGCCTGCCAGTTTGGGTTGATGAGAGTTGGACTACAACAACATCTGGAGGGCCACACAATCCCCATCACTGGTTTATGGGTTTGCATAAGGGTACTTGCAAAAAAACAAAGACCCTCCCCAGGCCCAGAGAAGCATCCCAGATCCATATAATGAAGACAATTGTCTTTTTCACTGCACGGATTTTAGCCAGACTCCACACAGGTGATTTGTGTCCTGCTTCATCAAACAATAACCCGAGAAAATATTTTGGGAAATGATGCTGCTGCTTACTCTCTCCATCTGGCTGATCTTCTCTTTCTCCGTTTGCACGTAACCTTCCTTCACAAACTTCACAAGCCTCTTCACATTTGACAGATTCGTTTCTTCACCGACAAAGGTCTCCATGAGCTGCACAAACTGTGGCGGGTTGAGGGACTCCTTGTCAAAGCTGCTTACGGTAGACGGGGGACCACGGGCCTGGATTTCTATCATATTCATGCGCAGGTCTAGAAGCAAGGAGGGAAGGTTACATCCTGTGCAATACGAATTTGAAGCCGTGGGTGTTTTCAGGGCTCAACAAGTGAAAAATGAGTAAGCAGAAGAACCTACAGTCTTTTCCAGGTGTAGGCAGCAGTATGAATTTGGCCCAATAATAATGTATTGGTGGTGGGTTTATACTGGACCATCCGCACATTAGTCTGCTTTAGTAGATGTTCTGCGATGCATCCCCAATGTTAAAGCACCATCAAAATCTGGAGGGGTGCTCTCATGCCACAGTGTAAAAAAAGCAAGGCAAAAAAAAAAAAAAATCACCAGAACGTTTGTGGAATAAAATAAAAAACTCCTTCCAGTAGCATCTTAGAGACCAACTAAGTTTGTCATAGGTATGAGCTTTCGTGTGCATGCACACTTCTTCAGATACACAGAAACAGAAGTCACCAGACCCTTATGTATAGTCAGGTCTGGTGACTTTTCAGTGTATCTGAAGAAGTGTGCATGCACACGAACGCTCATACCTATGACAAACTTAGTTGGTCTCTAAGGTGCTACTGGAAGGATTTTTTTTATTTTGTTTTGACTGCATCAGACCAACACGGCTACCTACCTGTAAGTAGTACTGTGGAATAAAATGTTACAGGATCTCAGCAAGAAGTTATGGGACATGCACTGATTGGAAATGAAGCAGTATGCCTACCCTGGAAATTCTGCAAGTTCAAACCATATCGAAAGCAGGATCACATATGACAGTCTGGATGTCATCGTGAGCACAGATAATCATGAGGGCATTTGCTGCTCACAGCTCTCATTCTGACACCCACCACTTCCCACTAGTTATTTGCATTTCTGTACAACTTACCTGGCTGGAGAACAGGATTGCAAAATTTGGAGAAGTGTGAATTCCGAAGGTTGGCTGGGTTTCGGTTTGCGCATTGTTTCAGAAAGTGCAAGCATGGTAGGTTTGCCTTTAAATGTGAACTGAATCAGATTTCACCCCATCCCTACTCGCAAGCAAAGTCCTTTTTGTCACAGAAATGTGTAACCTGAACCAGATTACTTTATGGTGCTCTAATAAAACATCACACCTGGAAACCTGGTGCTTTCGTTGTTCCAGTCCTCCCGGATTTCCTTGCCATAGTCGGTGTACATGAAGGACAGGTCAGCAGTCTCAAGGTCACCTGCAGGAAGGGGAGGCAACACAAAACAGGCTGCTAAAGAGGCCGAGCTTTGACAGCTACATGCAGACTATAGAAACAGGATGTTGAAGAATGCTGGGGGGTGCAATCACCTGACCATATCTTTCCATATATCTTCTGAGGTGCCTTTTCACACATCTCGCTGTCTAGCCCACTGGGCAGTGAGAGCAAATCTGAAACTAAGAGAAGAAGAAAACAATGTTTGTGAATAGGCAAGGATGGATCACCAAGATCAAGCCCCAAAAGCAGAAGCTAGCCAGAGCTGGTCACATGATGAAGCTACTTGAGATTGCAGGACAGTTCTGAATTTGAGGGGGGGGGGGAGCGGTCAATGTTGGGACTTTTGTGCATTGCTCTGGACAAATGTTAAGCTCATGTAAACTGTGGTTTACATTTGCACCTCATTGCCATGATTTTCTTCTGAGCTAAGAGGATGCAGCCAGATCTGTGGCATCTTAATTACTTCTCTCTTTAGGGTTTAAAACAGGCACCCCAAAACTCGGCCCTCCAGATGTCTTGGAACTACAATTCCCATCATCCCTGACCACTGGTCCTGTTAGCTAGGGATGATGGGAGTTATAGTCCCAAAACATCTCGAGGGCCAAGTTTGGGGGTGCCTGGTTTAAAATGAGTGTTTGGTTCAGCTTGTAGCAAGTGTGCCCCTTCCGTATCCTCCTGTCTCCACCTCCCATTTGAAAGTATGAGCACCTCTGAGCTCCCAGTTCTAGCTTTCCTCGTGTCCTGGGCCTCCCCACACCTTTGCCCCCTACACGGATCCAGTGCAGCCTGCCTTGTTTACCCTGAGACTTGGTGAGCCCCATGAGGGTGGCGTAGCAAGCCTTCCGTGATGACGTGGCAAGCCTGTTTAGGAGCAGCAGGGAAGGGCCATCATGGCCAGCAGTGTTAACACTCTAGAAAGGGTAGAGAAGCCCTCAGGTGAGCCCAGCAGCGGCTCTTCCTTGACTGAGTAGCATGAACCATGATCACTGAACTGGGAATGTTAAAGGAAATGATCATAAGTGATCCCAGCTATCAGAGACTGCAATCTGCCTCCTTCATGGTCCTGGTTTAATCATTACTCAATACTTGGCCTCTAGCTAATGATTCCATGTTCCTTTTTTGCTTAAGGAGCCTTAAAGACGGTGTGATCTGCCCTGGCGTGTGATGAAACGCTTAATTTTTATAAATGCACTTGTTTTAAACATTTATATGGGGCAGGAGACTGAACATACAACACCAATTCCAGCATAACTATTAGTTTCTGGGCTTAAACTGAAGTGCTGGTTTTGACCTGTAAAGCCTTATGGGGCGCAGGATCCCAATAGCTCCAAAATCACCTCTCCCCACATGAACTGAGCCAGACCCTGCAATAATCAGCTGAGGCACTTCTCCCTGGTGGCTCCTGCTTGTAGAATGCTCTCCCTAGGGAGGCACATGAAACACTGTATTTACCTATTCTTTTGTGTCAGACAAAAACATTCCTTTTTAGTTGAACTTTTGGCCCTTGGGATCATGCAAATGTCTGCCTTTTTCTAATAAGTGGTGATCTGGAATATGTAGAGAAGGATACTCTGCAGGTGCTCATTTGTGGACAGAACACACACACACCTTGAATTGATGTGACTCAAAGAGCATGGATATGTGCTTATTATTATTATTATTATTATTTAAAAAAATCTGTTTTCATTAACTACCTGTGGGCACTCTTGTTCAACAAAACATTCGGGTTGAACAAATCCAATTGATGAGCCACACCTTGAGTTAAGCCTGCATAAACCAGCTCTGAGAACAGGCCAAAATGAAGCTCTGATCATCTGAGTGATGGTTGTGGGGAGGTAAGGGACCAAGCAGTGTTTTGTTTCTTTAAGAACTCCTCCGCACCTCTTTTTGTGCCACATTGCTAGGCACAGGTCTGGGTCGCAGTGCAATTTTTCATTTGTGTGTGTTCTGGCACTTCCCCCAAGGAAACCCACAAATCGCAGCAAATGGCAATCAGGTTTCCCCTGGATTGCCGTTTGCTCCAATTCAGTGGTAAAACACATGTTTTCACAGGGAAAGCTCTGGGACAATATATATATATATATATGCTCAGACATGGACCTAGAAAGCCCAGACCTGTGGCTAGGAAGCAGAGCAGAGGTCAGTGTGGATGATCCCTAAGTGTCCCTCTTGCCTCCCCAGCCTGTTTCCATACAAATGCAAAAGCTCGTGAAAGGTGCTCATTATCAGAAGCCGTCACCTCAAATGTTCTTGGTGTCTGAAGCCACTTCAGCTGATCCTAAAACAGGGGTCAGCAAACTTTTTCAGCAGGGGGCCAGTCCACTGTCCCTCAGACCTTGTGGGGGGCCGGACTATATTTTGAAAAAAAATATGAACGAATTCCTATGCCCCACAAATAACCCAGAGATGCATTTTAAATAAAAGCACAGATTCTACTCACGTAAAAACACCAGGCAGGCCCCACAAATAGCCCAGAGATGCTTTTAAATAAAAGGACACATTCTATTCATGTAAAAACATGCTGATTCCCGGACTGTCCGGGGGCCGGATTCAGAAGGCGATTGGGCTGCATCCGGCCCCCGGGCCTTAGTTTGGGGTCCCCTGTCCTAAAACAACCCAGAATGTATCCATTTATTAGCCAGCAGCAGGAGCACAACAAAGCCTTTGCCTGTGGGTGTGCAGTGCACAGATGTTTGAGCTCCATACTGTAGATATGGTATAAGCAGACTTCCCAGTATGGTCTTCTCTGATAAGGTTTGGCTTAGCCTATTGCTTGACCCGGGCTCGTGGTTAAGTTCTCTTCCCCCCCCCCTGCTAAACGCAAGCAGCCTGACCTGCTATAAAGCGCGTTCCTGGCTTGGACCGAATGAGACTCCGTGTCATTTCTGATGCCCTCATGCTCTGCAGGCCTTGGTTTAATTGCTACTGAAGTGCAAGGCGTTCATTAACCCATGGGAGACCAGCACATGAATCCAACACTGCTGCTTCGCAGCAAAACACGCTGTACGTACAGTACCTGAAAGCTTCTGTCCTGGCCGTTTGCTTGGACCTGGCACACCTTCGCTGCTCCTGTGCAGCTGCCCCCGACTGCCTGCCTCTGGCTCCTTCCGAGCTGCCGCTGTTTCTGCACTGCTTTGCTCTGCATGGCCAGGGCCCACGTTAAGGAGGGAAGCAGGAGCAGAGGTACTGGGCTGTGGATTCCTGTCAGCCGCCCGGGTTCCCGCAGAGAGCTCTGGTGCTGATGCCCGGGTGGTTACAGGCACTGCGTCTTTGCCAGCGGGTACAACAGTTTCTTGGGCGGCTGATTCTGCGGCTGCTGGATGTTGTTCCTCCTGAACTGCTGCTTCGCCAGATACCAGCTCTGCAGCTGGCATTTCTGCCTGATCCTGGGGAGCTGTTGCTAGAACGACTTCACCCTCTTGCTCCAGCCCGGCCTTCTCTTGGTCAGCAGCCGCAGACCCCTCCGGGGCCTCGCTGTCTTCAGGTTCAACCATCTCTATGTCGGACAGGATGTCATTCAAGAGCAGCTTGAGGGCAATGGCTTCCTCAGATAATCCAAGTTCACCCGATGGGATGTTGAGGCTAGACTTCTCTGAAATTTGCTCATCTTCCATATTTCCCCAAAACTCAGCTAACTCTATGTCGTCCAGTTCTATAATTGGCCCTAGGATAAGAAAGGGTGGCACTGTTGATATACTGTACTCTGAAACTGGAAGCATGGTACAGGAATGGAGGATTAATAATAATAATAATAAGAAGAAGAAGAGCTTTTTAACAAGGTCTCCAAGCAACTTTCACTTATAAACATAAACATAAAGGTAAAGGTAAAGGGGCCCCTGACTATCAGGTCCAGTCATGTCCGACTCTGGGGTTGCGGCACTCATCTCGCTCTATAGGCCGAGGGAGCCGGCGTTTGTCCGCAGACAGCTTCCAGGTCATGTGGCCAGCATGACAAAGCTGCTTCTGGCGAACCAGAGCAGCACACGGAAACGCCGTTTACCTTCCCGCCGGAGCGGTCCCTATTTATCCACTTGCACTTTGATGTGCTTTCGAACTGCTAGGTGGGCAGGAGCAGGGACCGAGCAACGGGAGCTCACCCCGTCGCAGGGATTCGAACCGCCGACCTTCTGATCAGCAAGCCCTAGACTCTGTGGTTTAACCCACAGCGCCACCTGGGTCCCTAAACATAAACATACTCTACTATTAAAATTTGTATAAAACAGAGATACAATGAACTGACCCAGACACTGCAATTGTCATATGAGGTCCTTCTTTGTGTGCCCCCTGCATGAGAGGTCTGGAGGGTGAAAATATAAGAAGGGGCCTTCTCTGTGGTAGCTCCCTGCTTGTGGAATGCTCAGCCCAAGGAGGCTCGCCTGGTGCCATCATTTATATCTTCAGACACCAGGCAAATACTTTCCTCTATAACCAGGTCTTTGCCCTTTAATTGACAGCAGCCTTACATTTCCTGGGGTCAAGGAATCCCTTCTTGTGCTGTGGGGAGCAGTTGTAGAAGAAGGCCTCCAGTAAAGATATTATCCTCTGTCTGTCCAAGAGCCCCACCTAGGAAAGAGGAGCACAGACATACCTTTAAACCTTGCCAGTTCCCAATGAGTTCTAGGTGGTTCATGTACTACAAAAACCACATAGGATGGCTTGTGAAACTTGTGAAGTTGTTCCCAAATAGGGGGGGGGGGATCCTCCATTTTACAGAGAGGGTGATGGAAAAGTAGATCACTGAAGTTGGAATGCAAGCTCTGAACTACACAGGGCTTCAAGGGCAGGTAAGAATATTATGGAAACAGAACACCCAACATAAAACATTTGAGATATATATTTGAAAACCTATTTTAAACGCTGCTGCTGCTAAAGTAATTCACACATCCCAAGTCACTAAATGTTTGCTCAAATCAAAGGGGCTTACAGCATCTCCAGAAATGCTAAGATGGAGAAGAGTGCAATTTTTTTTGTCAGAACCGTGGCAGGGGAGGAAAAGGTTAAAATATACCCCCCCTCACTGCATACAGTAGCCCTCACACAAACTGGACCCCCCTGGGCTTGCTAGTAGTTTGCAGTTCTTTGTGTTGCTGTGATCTGAAGTGGTATTTTTAGCATTAACCTACGATGGTGGTAGGTGGTAGGAAAGGGACCCAGGTGGCACTGTGGGTTAAACCACAGAGCCTAGGGCTTGCTGATCAGAAGGCCAGTGGTTCGAATCCCTGCAACGGGGTGAGCTCCTGTTGTTCAGGCCCAGCTCCTGCCCACCTAGCAGTTCGAAAGCACGTCAAAGTGCAAGTAGATAAATAGGGACCACTCTGGCGGGAAGGTAAACGGCGTTTCCGTGCGCTGCTCTGGTTTGCCAGAAGCAGCTTTGTCATGCTGGCCACATAACCCGGAAGCTGTCTGCGGACAAACGCCGGCTCCCTCGGCCTATAGAGCAAGATGAGCGCCGCAACCCCAGAGTCAGACACGACTGGACCTGATGGTCAGGGGCCCCATTACCTTTACGATGGTGGTATCAGTAAGAATTCGCCCTTGATCAGACCAAAGAACCATCAAATTGAGCCCCTGGTTTTCCAATGAACTCACAAACAAGTTCTGGAGGGGACGGCTTTCTCTCCCCCCCCCCCCACCATATAGTACCTTGAGATAGACTGCTTCTGAGCATGGAGGTTTATTCCCTTACGGTGTTTATATTCCACCTTTCTTCTGATGAGCTCAGGGTGGCATATGCAGTTCTCCCCCTCTGCACATTATCCTCACAGCAACCCTGTGAGGTGGGTTAGGCTGAGAGAGACAGTGACTGGCCCACAGGTCACTCAGTCACTTTGGTCCCAGTCCACTTTGGACCCTAGTCATGGCTGATAACAGTTGATAGCCAATGTGCTGTGAATCTGGGCCGCTTTTTCTCTCTCCAAGGGCTTCCACACTCTGCAGCTCAGGCTCTGGGCATGTAGTTCTTATCTTAAACAGATTCCAGGCACCCCCTGGAAGCAGCCTGTCTCTTATCTCAGAGGGACAGGAAAATAATCAGCAGGCCTCGCTGCCTTGTGGCAAGGAGCATCACAAGGGAGTCCCTTCTCTCCCAGGGAGAGGGCAAAGAGATGACAAAGGCAGGAAAACTCTAGAGGAAACAGGGGCAGGAAAAGGAGGGGAAACACATGGCTAAAGGAAAGGAACGCAGCCCCAAAGGAACGTGGCTTTTCGACTTTATAATGAGCTAATGCATATTGTGATTTCACGGTTCCAGCTCTGCAGTCTCTTTTTCCCATTATAGCACAGCATGGGGGTTCACCAGGTGCAAATCTGAAAAACCAACAATGAAAGAGTCTTTCTTTCTTTCTTTCTCCCCACATTTTCTCCGAGGAGCTCAAGGTGACATACATGGCTCTCCTCCCCCCCCCTCCTCCTCATTTAATCCTCACAACAACCCTCTGAGGTAGGTGAGGCTGCGAGGCAATGACTGGCCCAAGGTCACCCTGTGAGCTTCATGGCTGAGTGGGGAGATTTGAACCCTAGTCTCCCAGGCCCTAGTCCGACACTCTAACCACTACACCACGCTGGCTCTTTGTGGCAAACAAATGCAAGTTAAAATCTGTGAGTTGGATGGCTGTGAGGCTGGCAGCTGCCGAGCAATTTGGCTTTGTGTCACTTCCCCCCTGTACTGACAAAGGGGAACAAATGGTTGGAGTTGGCCGTTGAGAGCTGGCAACGGGCCCAAGATGGCTGGATGGTAGCCAAGCTCCTTACGAACGGCAAATAGAATGGCAGTAGCACCTGGGGAAGGGGCTGAACTGATGAGAGGCAGCTGTCTTCCTCGCTTTAGTCCAGCCTTTGCCAACCTGGTGCCCTCCAAACGCTTTGGACTACAACTCCCACCAGACCTAGCTAGCTGCCTGCTATGGCTGTCACCTGGGGCTCTTGCATTGAGGACAGGGCATGTAGGGTGTCGGAAGAAGGGATTGGGGGGGGGGGGAGTAGAAATTTCTTCAGACTTCCTGTACTGCTTCACAAACTGTAATGCAAGCATCCTTTGAAATCCAGCCTTCTCTGACTGCAACAATGCTGTTCTCCAGCCAAACAATGCATATTCCCCACCAAAGGAAAAAATGTTCACATGAAAAGCATTAGAGTGAGAACAATGTACAGAATGCATAAAAGGTAAAGGGATAAAAGGACCCCTGACAGTTAAGTCCAGTCACGAACGACTCTGGGGTTGCAGCACTCATCTCGCTTTACAGGCTGAGGGAGCCGCCGTTTGTTTTTCCGGGTCATGTGGCTAGCATGACTGAGCCGATTCTGGCGAAACTAGAGCAGAAACCAGAGCAGCGCACGGAAACACCGTTTACCTTCCCGCCGGAGCGGTCCCTATTTATCTACTTGCACTGCGTGCTTTCGAACTGCTAGGTTGGCAGGAGCAGGGACCGAGCAACGGGAGCTCACCCCGTCGCGGGGATTCGAACCGCTGACCTTCCGATCAGCCATCCCTAGGCTCTGTGGTTTAGACCACAGTGTGCCACCCGCATCCCGGTTAGAACGTTAGAGTGAGAACAATGTACAGAATGCATAGCGATAGCCAAAAATGCACCTGTTGGGTGAAATGCAAATACATTTTAATGCAGACTTTTTTTAAAAAACACACACACACACACAAACTGATGTGGAAATGGGGAGAACTCAATTTAAGACAGGAAGAATGAGAAACCAAGAGAGTTTCTGTTCGTTTCATCCACCCCTAGAGAAAAGCTTGATTGGCAGATTGTGATCCTGGCAAATGGGTCAGTGGGATTCAAGGCAATTGACTTGCTTGCCAGAGGCTCAAAGGTTTGAACTGGGAAGCTGAGACCAGAGGCGGATTTAGAGGCGTGTGACTGGTCCAGTTGCACTGGAAGGAGATCCTTGAGGGTGCCGCAGTAGGCGCCACAACTATGATGTAGTATGGAAGGTGAGAGACGGGGGTGGTGGCAAATTTTGGCGTTGTAAAAAGTGCCTCTGAAATTTGAGACCCCCCCCCCCCAGGTCCGCCACTGCTGGGATCCAGCCTAGGAAGCTGGCATAATAATAATGATAATAATAATAATAATAATAATAATAATAATAATAATAATTTATACCCCGCCCATCTGGCCGGGTTCCCCCAGCCACTCTGGGCGGCTTCCAACAAAACATTAAAATACAGAAATCAATCATTAAAAGCTTCCCTGTGCCTTGAGATGCCTTCTAAAGGTCTGGTAATTGTTTTCTTTGACCTCTGGTGGGAGGGCATTCCACAGGGTGGGTGCCACTACCGAGAAGGCTAGGACTATGTATGTCCCCAGGCCTCAGAGTTCTTTTTTAGATACAACTTAGAATAAGGAATGTGTGCAGCATTGCCTTCTGTGATTAGCAGACAGCCTGGAGCCTTTGGATTGGCCAGCCCTAGAATAAAATACTAAGAACCTGGTCTGTGCCTAGTCCGCAGAGCAGCACCTTCTGTACTTAAAACCTAGACTCCAATAAATTAACTTTGGAGAATATTAGGAAGCTGCCTTATACTGAGTCAGACCTTTGGTCTATCTATGCAGCTCAGGACTGTCCGCGGTGACTAGCTGAAGCTCTCGCCAAGTCCTACCTGGAGATGCCAGGGATTGAAACCGGGACCTTTGGCATGCAAAGGAGATGCTCTACCTTCTCAGCTCTGGCCCATGCCCACCTCCGAGGTCTAGGTTTTGGTATTCTAGCCACCTATGGTCCTAAACCAGTCTGGACCAGCCATTTAATGCCGTGTCCCCAGCGTCATCCCAAAACGATCCAGGTTTAGAGCCTCAGGAAGAGGGATGCATATAGACCGAAATCAAGAGCCCCACTCGGTGCTGGGAAAGGGAGGCTTGCCACCAAGCCAGTGAAACTTAGGAAAGGGGAACAACATGCATGCTCAGCTGGGTGAGAGAATGGAGAAACAGAGAACCCAGCAACCACATAGGTCTTTTCCATGGATTTCCTTTGCATTTCCTGCTTTCACTTGACGTCTAGCTACAGCAGGAACTGATTACAGCGCCGGGAAGGAAACCAGGTCAAAGCCTAAGGACATGCATTAAATTTACACTCTGTTTTTGGAAATGATCCAAGCCCACTTGCCTGCTTGCGATGCTCTCAAATATCTGCTAGCATTGTGGGTGCTTGCTTGTAGGGCTGGGAAAACGTTCCGCATCCCCGCTATTACCCCCCCCCTCCCCACCAGAAGCCAACCACAAAGGATTTGGAGCCAGGCCTTGCAGAAAGCGGAGGGGGGTCATTTCAATTTCCTGACAACCCTTGCCACTAGACGCCTGAGTTTATGCCTGTCCTGAACTTCCATGTTTCCCTGAGAGGCCTGCCACTATCCTAATGGAGGGCTCAGCATCCATCCGGTGGCCCTGGAATTCAGCAGGAGAGAGGCAATGAGCCACCCATGGTTGTGGACTGCCAACCGAGCCCCTGCTAGTCACAAAGAATGCTGGGCAAGGTGGGCCTTGCAGGAGAGCACAGGTCTAAAGGCACAGTCTGGCGGGCCTGATTAGGCCTCATGAGCCGCAGGTTCCCCACCACTGATCTATTCCAATAGACCATAGAATCATAGAGCTGGAAGAGACCCCAAGGGCCATCCAGTCCAACCCCCTGCCAAGCAGGAAACACCATCAAAGCATTCTTGACATATGGCGTCAAGCCTCTGCTTAAAGACCTCCAAAGAAGGAGACTCCCACCACACTTCTTGGCAGCAAATTCCACTGTCGAACAGCTCTTACTGTCAGGAAGTTCTTACTATTAAGTTAAACTTACTATTCAGAGCTGCGCTTGGGAAGTCCTAACTAGGAATAACGATGGCAGTTTTATAATCCTGCACACATCCTGCAGTCTCTCCACTAGGGTCTGGGGAGAAACTCGACTCAAAATTCACACTGCGCTAAGATCTATGGATGAAGGGTGGTATACAAATTTAATAAATAATAAATAAATAAACTTTTTAAAAAACAATATGAGAAATGAAACTCCACCAGCCTTCAAAATCCGCATGTATCCAGATTTTGCAATGCGCTTCTCCAATGCATACAAAAAAATGCATCTATTAGAGAAATGTTGTATTAATATTAATATATGAGTGAAAATAACATACACAAATGCATTGCATTAGGGTAAATTGCTTTGCAAAATGTGCATCAGTCAAAACTGCATTTCTGCATTTAGGGTCAGGGTCAGGCTCTGCGCTTCTGTCTCTCGTCTGTCTCGAGAGAGAATGGAGTGCGCTTCCATGGGTGAAGTGAAACTTCTGCGTTAGCAGTACCAAAGTGACCTCTCCAGGGCGCAATGCCCAGGTCCTGGAATGCCCAGGCAAGAATCAGTGGAGCTACCTTTCCATGGTCGCAGTCGAAGAACAGTTGGAGAAACATCTGCCGCCAGATGTCGTGTCTGATTATGTTACGTGCATCGTTGGCACACTGTAGGAGGTGTTGCAGTAATTGCTGGAACATGTCGCTGTTGAAATTCTTGATGTAAGAATGGAGATACTGGAGAGGCGAGGGGGGGGAAAGAAGGGGAGAAAACGCACATTTTATTCCCTTTTGCCATCGCTCAGCATCACTCATTGTCTTGTTCAAATGAACCTTAACGTTGAAGTTGCTCACCCTTATGACGAATCTGGATCATCCTTCCTCCTATTTGTAACCTATCCTTCCTCCAAGGAACTCAGGGTGATCCATATAGCTGAAAGCACCCTCTGTTTTATCCTCGCAGCCACCCTGTGAGGTAGACTGGGCTCAGAGAGAACAGCTGCTCCTTAAGCTTCGCCCAGAAAGGCATAGACGTCCAAACAGAGCCAGGTGGAGCGCCAGGGGTAAAAACTCCTCCCCACAGCTCTCGTTTGTAAATGTAGAAACAAAACAGTGGAGGAGGCAGAGTCCCTGCAGAAGCAGCTAAGCAATGATGCTACATAAATACACCTCATCACTAAAACATCAGAGCTTTACAGCAAGAGATGGATCTGCAATTTAGGAAAATTACAAGCAAGCGCGGAATGATTTCCACACAGCTGCCACCTATTTGTTTGCCTTCGGAAGCATTTTTGCCTCCTCGGAATTGAGGCCACAACTCGCACCAAGCACAAAACAGATCTCTTTTTCCTCCTGCTTAAGAGTAGCTTGAGTAGCAGATTGAAGCTGGCCATTGCAGAGCCCAATAGTTGGATTGGGCCCTTGTGCTTAACGTTCCCTGCTATATTTCCTCTTTGTGTTAAGTTACTTATCAGATTTTTGTGTGACTTGCGATTTACAATCATAACAAAAATACATTTCTTAATTGCATCTCTGCCCCACCTTTTCCTCCTCCTCCTCCTCCTCCTCCTCCTCCTCCTCCTCCTCCTCCTCCTCCTCCTCTAACCACCACAGCAACTCTGCAAGGTAGGTTAGCCTGAGAGGTAGTGATGTTTGTCATTGGTATGAGCTTTCATGTGCATGCACACTTCTTCATACAACTCACTTGTTCTTTCAAGATGTGAAAGCCAAAAGTAGCATAGCCTTCCCCTCCCCTCATATTCTGCATTTCTGTGCCACATAGAACAGGGGGGGGGGGGTTCCCCTTTGCTGCAGCCAGCACTGAAACGGAGAACATCAGCCTCACGGCAGGCCAGAGAAATGAAATAAAACAAATTTATAGATGATCCCCGAGGTAGCATTCTGCACAATCCTCTTCCAAAAAGAAATCTGGCAGCAGGTGGTTCCAGAGTTGATTGGAATCATCATTCTTATTACTTTTACCAAAGAAAGAAGATCAACAACAAGAAGAGAAAAAGGAAGGAAGGAAGCAAAAGAAGAGGAAAGGATGAAATTCTGGAGACCACCCTCATTTGCCTCAATCCTCCTGACTTTGGGAAGAAGACCATTGAGCCAGGATTTATTTGAAGCTGAGGTCTCAGAGACACGTTTAACACTTCAGATTTATTGCCCCGTGAGATTTTAATGGGGGAAAAAATAAGAAGGCCGTTCAAGAAATGTGGTCTGCACAGTGTAAATAATAAAGGTTGTCGGCAGGAACCGCAATCTCCTGTCTTTGGGCTGAATTATGATGGCATTTTTATTTGTATTTTAAAGCCTGCTGCTGTTGTGGGCTGGATGGGGCGGTGTGTGCATGACACGTAGGGAAGAAGGCTTGGGTTACTAAGTTCTCCTTAGACTCACGGATGTAATCATGTACATCAATTTCAATGGGCCTACTCTGAGTATGAATGGCACTGGATGCTATGCAGCATCACAAACTATGACCTTGTTGTTCATTTCATTTAGGTTGATTCTAGATTCATCTTGGGCCCTTTCATGGTTTTTGCCTGAATTCTTAGCGGCATTGTGCAGTCTTGGGGTAATGCTGAGATGTTTTGATGGGCCAGTTGAAAAATTCATTCCAGGCTTTTGTTCTGAATTGAATTATTAGTTGACCACCGTGTGGAATCAGCCTTGATCCATCTATCTCCAACGCCTCCTTTGTTCTCTGGAAAAGTCATCTGACTCTGTCTGGAGTGTGGCCTTCGGTCTTTACCTCATTCTAGCTCAGGGGCTGAATGCCGCCCACTGTACTGTACCTCCTTTTGTGGGCTTTGGGACTTCCCCCAGGCCACGCCCCATTCAGGGGCCACACCCCTTTCTTCAGGCCACACCCACCCACCCACCCACTCCTCCTCTGCATCTTCCTAAAGGGCCTTGAGCTGAAAAAGTTGAGTGTTGCTTCTGTGTTCCCCATCCACTTTTGGCCTCTGGCATGTGGCCCCCAGGAGATTGCCTATAAGGCAATGTGGCCCTCAGGCTGAAAAAGGTTCCCTACCAAGGCTCTAGCCTACGGGTGAACAGGAAGGAATCCAGAATTCAAATGTGAACTGCAGAGACTGATGCCTGATGGATTGTGGAGACAGAAAAAGAGATTCTTTGCATGCTTGTTGTTGCTGATCCTTCTCCAAATTAGCTGCAGTCACTCTGAGGTTAAATATCTCATTGTGAGCTTAAAACAAGATTTGACAAATTACCTTTTTAAAAAAATGTTTCTCTGCTGAATGCTTAAAAGGGTGGCTTTCAAAAGCAGGGAGGTGAGTAATGACATGTTGCCACTTGCTCTGAGTCTCCCTCCAGCTGCCTTATGCTCCATCCTCAGTTTTAGTAAGGAAGCATGCCAACTGGCACTGCTAAGGCTGCTCATGGTTCTAGTCCATAGTCTTGCACTCATAGTTCTTTCAGTGTGACTCCACAATACGATTCATTTCTGATAAAACACTGAGAACTTGGCAAGCAGAGAGAGAGAGAGAGAGAGAGAGAGAGAGAGAGAGAGAGAGAGAGAGAGAGAATGAGAGAGAGTGTGTGTCTTTATAGCTATATCTATATCTATAGCAATATCTCCACACTGATCACCATCAAGAGGCCGGCAGAACCCTCAGGGATATACCAAGCCTCCTGCGTGAATTGGCTAATAGAATTTCAAGAGCAATAACAGATGTGCTGGGAACAATGCTAATTGTGTGATAATGAGGGTGCCCATCGAAGACAGTCCCCCGAGTGCCACTAGTGGAAAATCTGAATTCATCAGGACTCTCACTACATGGCTAGACTTTGTCTCTCAACGTTTCCCCTGCTGCTGATTCGCCCTGGAAGGAAGCCTTTGCTTCGGAATTGTTGTCTGGTGGCTGTTGCAGAGCATGGAGGAGGAGGCAGGATGGGGAGGGCTGGGAATCTGCTGGGGGTGGAAGAATGGAGATCCCTGGAATGTGTGTTGGTGGAGGTGAACTCAGGCCCAAGAATGGGGCAACATTCAATACAGTACCTGACAGGTGGAGAGCTGCATGCCAAACTGTGTACCTTTGGGTGGCTGAGCTTCCATATACATATATATTGCTGTGAGCCTGTATGATGCCTGCCTATACCTCCTAATTCCTGGATCCAGCAAGGGTTAAAATCCAATCAAGGATCACATCGTTGAATTGCCAGGCCCCTAAATATGGGTCATAGCACGCCATAGCATAGAATAGCATGGGGTCACGAAGAGTCGGACACGACTAAACGACTAAACAACAACAACAAATATGGGTCATACTCATTAGTATAAGAAAAGAAGTTGCCCTTCAAGGAATGGCAAAGAGATATTTCAAAATTTATCTAGCAGGGGAAGAAGCCAATAATGGATTCTAAAGATAGAGGCGGCTTTTCCCTCCCAGATTTAAGAATGTATTATGAGGTGTCTTGTCTTTGCTAGCTTCGGGAATGGATAACATTACAAAATACAGATATTTTAGACTTGGAGGGTTATGATAATAGCTTTGGTTGGCATGCATATTTATGGTATGAAAAAGTGAAGGTACACAGAGGATTCCTGAACCATTTAATAAGAAAATCACTATACTGTATGTGGTATGGGAGAAATATAAAAATTTGTTAGGACGAAAAGAAGTTGTTCTGTGCTAGGGGGCAAATGGGTGTGCCCCTTCCCTCACTTGGCTGGAAGTGAGAAGGACAATAGCCAGAAGGGCTCCAAGCTAGCCAACTCCAGACCATCTTGGAGCCCCTAGCATTGTGGCCTCATTTGCAGGCAGTGGATTTGGGGAGGTAGGGGTGGCGGTGGCAGTTATTTTGGGACATGGGGAAATCTAAAAACCCAAGAGGATGAATTTCTAGGGTCACCCTTGCAGGATAAACGGCTTCTTAGCAGCACAATTATATGCTAAGGGAAGAATACCAAGCTCCCTGCCTTGGTTTTGCTTCATACAGTGGATCTCTCCCTGCCTGTTACCCTTGAAACTCATATAGGTTTCCCAATCTGTCTCCCATCCAGGCCCTGGCTCAAAGGAATATCTACTTTAACCCACTTCATATCTCCACCTGGTTACCCATGGAGGGAGAAGCAGGAGGAGGGAAAAGCCCCGCTCAGGGACACTGTTCCTCCTCACCTCTGTGAACTGCTCTTCATTCAGCTTCACTCCCAGGGACCCCACGGATTCCAGAGGCCTGGCATAGATTCCTGCGGAGGTGAAGCAGATGTGAGAGCAGGTGTGTTAAGCAGTGGAAGAATTGGGCGGCAGCATCCTGTGCCTCTCTGGCAAAGGGTTCAATCTGCATCTTTTAACACTAGTGCAGCTCATTGTGGGTCGAGGGGCCACAGCTCATTTGCACAGGCTGGGTTTCTTCCCATGGAAACCAACGTATTACAAAATTACACCAGCACAAGGGCTTTCGATACCCTGTATTTGATTTGAACCACAGGGATGGGGAACGTGGGGCGGAGTGTGAAAGGAAGCCCCGCTGCCTGGAACTGTGGGAGGCTCCTCCCCCTCAGAGTCATTTGCATAGCCCTGCCTCTAAAACAAATGGACCCCGCCCCTGGATGAAGATGAATTATATCAGGCGAGTGGAACTTACCTCTGCCCAAGGGGCGCACTTCCTCGTGGGCAGAGTGGGCAAGCCAGAGGCAAAAGGGGACACAGCAACAGCTGGGACTCTACAGAGGGCCACACAAAAGCTAGATGTTTCTGCGCACACACACATATGCAAACACCCATCTCTCCATGGTCAAAGAAGGCATTCTGGCCAGGCCAAAGCCCTTAAGGAGGCTAGTGAAAGGCGTGGCCTGGAGACAGTCCCAAGGGCCACATCGAGAGGCCTGGAGGGCCACATTCCGCTTCTAGGCCATCAAAGGATCACTGCATCTCCACTACGTGACATTGACCTTGGCTTGGCTTGGTTTGCCCAGCACACGTGCCAGAAAAAGGAACTACCATTGGCCAACTGGTACTGTGGGATGATGCCACATCCTGCTTCCAGTTGTTGTTGTTTTGTTGTTGTTGTTGTTTAGCTTTCTATATCATCCTTAATCCAAAGATCACAGGGCGGTTTGCAATTTATAAAACCACAAAATATTAAAGTGGCATTTTTTTTCTGTTTAGAAAACAGGTGGCATCTGGGGGAAATTGGCATAACCCTGCCCTGATGGGTTTGTGTTCTTTCAGTAAAAAAACAGGCTTGGTCTAATATGTAACCTGGTCTACCACTGCAAGCAGTCTTGGAAAGAAAAAAACAACAACATGTTGCACATCTTGCTTTCCTTTCCAAAGAGCAGCGCCAGGTTATGTTCTGTGCCACCCCAGCAACAACTGCAGCACCCGTATTTGGAAAACAAAGTTTACTATATACAGTCAGGTTGCAATTCTGACTTTGGAACAACCCCTCTTTATCCCAGAGACTTCCAAGTAAATATTCACAGTGCTGGGTTGTCTATAAGGATGGATGTATCTGCCATTTTCAGTTTCGCTCAGCTTCTCGTTTTTTCAGTTCTCCACATTTTTGCATCAGTTTGTGATTATTATTTTTTTAAGTCCTCACGAAAACTAGGCAGCATCTTAGAGCAGTTTCCTCTAATAAAATGCATTTTTAAATGTTATTTTCACTAACACGTCATTGTTTTTATGCACCCACCCACCTAATACACATAATTCGATTGGAGAACTGCAATGTGAATTTCAAAGGATAGCTCTCTTGCTGTTTGAGTAATGCTCTGGAATGCACAAATTAGGTAAGCCTGTATCAAAATCTGATCCAAACAAATCTCTCCTCCGCCCCTAGTTGCCAGATCTTCAAGCCACGTTTTAGGGGGGGCAGAAGATAAGGGTGAAGGACGGGGCAAGTCTAGAGAGCATTTCTTTGGGATGTCAGGAGAGAGCGAGAGCGATAAATGTTATGTTACCACCAGGGGGACTTCCACCACAGGGTCAGAGAAGACTAACCAGAGAACACCCAGTGGGCTTCATTTATTGCTGGCTCCTGAAGACATTCACGGGCAGTAAATTATTTTCATGACCCCATAAAGAACAGCTTTATGCTTGCTCAGTGTGTTGGGCTCTGCTAAATGGATGGCTCCAGGAAGCAAAGAGCAGCTGGTCACCTGAAGAACAAGCATCTCGCTAAAGGGCAGGTAACATATGACCCACAGGCTACATGTCCATTTTTACATATCAGCCTCGGCAGTGGCCCTGGTCTCCCCTCTCTCCTGCCCACTTTCAGCCTTCTCCTAAAAAGACATGGCTGGTCGTACTAAGTGAGCAACAGATACGACTCTTAGTCCGTGGTTCTGCCAGGGACTGGCTGGACCCTGAGCCGTGGTGGCTGGATACTGATGAGAGGGCAGCGGGAGAAGAGGGGTGGGAGACTGACTTGGCAGAAGGGATCAGTGATCTGGGTGAGCCTGCAACAGCTGGGAAATGAGAGTCAGAGGCAGGAGAAGGTGAAGGATTGGAGAGTGAGGAACAGGTGCAGGAGGAAGGAGAGATGTGTCAGGCTGGTGGAGAGTCAAGGGCTTCCACACCTCCTCCTCCTCCTGCCCACACCTCTCCTGCTTCACTGTCTCCCAGGGCCAGAAGAGGACTGAAGAGGGAGGAGCAGAAGCAGGTTACACACAGGCATAGTCTTCACCTGCTTGTGCGAAGCATGGGTGGGGAAGATGCATAAGCCGAGGTTGGGGCCTCTCTGTTGCGGCAGCTGCCTCATCTGGTGCACCTCTAGGAGCAGCTCAGAGACACAGGACTGGTGTATCTGCCTTTTCCTAACTTGTACGTGTACAGTTGACAATAAAGAGTTAATTCCTCACTCTGGACATTCCTTGCACTGTGGCAGCTTCAATGCCTCAGCTGTGATGGCCAAACTACATGTTATATTGGGAGTTCTGGGATGAGGACTCCTGCTGTAATTTTTCACTTTCAGAAAGCAGCTGTGGGCAGGATCTGGATCAGAATCTGTAGGATGTGGAGAAACAGAACCCTTTGCCCCCACATAGGAAGCTGCCTTATACACCGAGTCGGACCCATGAGACGTCCAGCTCAGTATTACCGGTATCTATACCAGGCATGGCCAAACTTGGCCCTCCAGATGTTTTGAGACTACAACTCCCATCATCCCTTGCCATTAGGACCCAGTGGTCAGGGAACTGTGGTCCCAAAACATCTGGAGGGCCAAGTGTGGCCATGCCTGATCTATACCCAGAGGCAGGGGCACTCCAGGGATTCAGGTAGGGGTCCCTCCCAACCCTACCTGGGATTGAACCTGGGATCTTCTACATGCCAAGCAGGTGCCCTGCCACTGAGCTGCTGCCCCTATCTGAATCCTAGGACTTAATCCCCTCCTGTCTGATGTGGCTATTAGCCCAAGGGGAAAATATAGATACCATGTGCCTGTGGCTGTGTGGTGGTTGTGGGTCAGGGCCACAGCATGGAGGGAAAGGGTTGGGGCTTCCTCATCCTGAGCCTTGACGCCAGGGAATCCTCCACTTTTTGAAGAGCAAAATAACACTGGAAGTTAGAACTCCAGCGTCACACGGATTGTGGCTGAGAACCAGAACTATATACAGTCGCTGCTCCCTGGGGGATCTCTCCCAGATCCTGCAGAAGCTGGCCTTCACCCCACAACTTGCCACGCACATTCCCTTCTGCAAGGCCAACCCCTCTAAGCCTTGCTCCTTGCAGTGCAGGATCGCAGCCTGGCTGGAAGAGGACCCTTCAGCCTTTTCCAACCTGGTGTCCTCCAGATCTTTCAGGCTACAGCTCCCCTGAACCCTGACCACTGGTCATGTTGCCTGGGAATCGTGGAATTTGTGGTCCCAAACATCTGGAGGGCACCAGGTTGGGGAAGGCTGGTGTAAGGCTGAACAGGGTTGGGAGACTGCTAGAGGGAAGTACCTGCCTTTGCATCACAGCTCTTTGGCTACTTGTGATGCATTTGAAGAAATGGATGGGGCCTTTGCTGATGGAGAACCCCAAATGTTCCTGAGGGTTCTGCGTGCATCATTCCCCCCCCCCCAGCAATCAGGAACACCCCTCCTTGACTGGAGTTATTTGGATCAGAGCTTGTGGAACCAAGGGAAGGTGGATGTGGCATTACCTGTCCCATCGTCACTGAATTCTGAAGAGACAGACTCCATGAATGACGTCAAGGCACTTTGGACCTGCAAGTGGAAGAACCCATTTCAAAGGCTGGTCAAAAAGAGGCCCCCTTTTGGCCCAATCCAGGCTCTGTTGGGCTGGGAGGAGCACTCCTCAGCCTTACAAGTCATTCAGAGCCGGAAGCATAGAAGCATAGAATTGTCAAGTTGGAAGGGATCCTGAGACCCGTCTAGTTCAACCCCCTGCAATGCAGGAATCTTTTGCCCAATGTGGGGCTCAAACTCACGACCCAGAGATTAAGAGTCTCATACTCTACCAGCTGAGCTATTTGAATTGTCCGAAGTTGGATCACGCACTGGTCTGGAGGCGACTTCTTGACTATGGGCTATAAGTTGGGGGTGCAGAATGGCCAGGCCTGGGGGTAAATGGGAACTGGGGTAGCTGCGGTGTTGTGCAGTTTTGGTTCCTACTTGCAAATGTGTGGTCTGCCTAGGGATGACCCTGCCTTGCGGAAAATACGATCTTATCCACTGAATTGGATCTTACCTGATGCATGGAAAATCCAGAGAGATTTTGCTTCAACAAGCTTCTGTGGGCAAGATTGGATTTTTACAAGGCACAGGTGGGAAACAACAAGAAAAGCTCTCAGGCCCGGGGGAATTCATTGAGATACAGTATGATCAAAATACAGGCCAAGCAGAAGTGTAGGTGAGCCCTAAGTACCAGTAGTGCTTTTCCTATTGCGGGTCCTTCAGAACTGGAAATTTAGCCCGTCTTAAAAAAATAGTTGCTGACCAAGGACTCAGTGAGACCATACAAAAAAGTAGGCACGGAACAGAGGGAGAGGGGCTGAGCCTCAGCAGCCATCTTCAGACCAGGCCTGTTCACTGCCAGCAATATGGCCGAAGGAAAGTACCTTTTAAAAGCCCTGGTGTTTTGTTTTGTTTTTGGAGGGGGGGGGAGGGCAGCATTACCAGCAGAACAGGGATCTGTCCTGTGAGATCCATTGTCCACTCTTTAAACTGCATGGACAGAGCCTCCTTCCGCATGTCTCTCACGTGAGTCTTGATCTTTTCCACCTGCTCCCTTTGCTTGCGTTTTTCTTTGACCAGAGTCTTCATCTGTGCCAGCCTGCAGGGCACAGGGGTAACAGGACTTGAACCGGGGTGCCTTACTCCCACCCACCCCGGAAATTTATTACACCTGAGCATCACTGTCCTCCCACCCCCCTGAATTAAATTAATGCTTTGTGACTGCACAACTCAGGAGTGGAGTCCCTAAGACGGTCGGACGGCACCTTGTATGCCTCCTTCCAGCAACTCCTGCAGCCAAGCTGGTGCCAAACCTCTCGCTCTCCTTTCCTTTGGACCACATCAGCAAGGCTAGGGGGGCATCTTGTTCTCTGGGCAGCCAGGACCTCCATACACAATGCCCAGGCTTGTGCCCTGGGGAGGTCACTTTGGTGCTAACACAGCAAAAGCAACACAGGAGGCAACAGTTACGAGTTACTACTCTGCAGCCACAACAGGCGCTGTGATTCTCCAGCGGTTCAGCCCCAAAGGCATACTCCATAGTCTCTTGAGACTGACAGATGCCAACAACTAATGGTGTGTGTGTGTGTGTGTGTGTGTGTGTGTGTGTGTGTGTGTGTGTGTGTGTAGGATACTGGACTAATTGAGCCATTGGACTGATCACTTCCCTCTAATGGTGATCACAGCTGGTGAGTGCCAACAGAACTAGGGACGAAACAGGTCATTAAGAAAGAAGAGGGAATTATCAGCTTGCTTGGGTGGGATTCCTGAAGAATGCCCCATACTCCAGCCAGCCCCAAACAAAGACTGAGTAGGGGGCATGGAATGTTGCAGGTCAGCTGGAAAACAAAAAGGGGGGGGGAAGGAAAATTGGGGGTGGTAGAATGGCCTGCCAGAGCCCCTTTTACAGGGATTGCAGAGGAGGAGGTCAATGGGGATATACAGTACTGTACTGCAACATTTTGCTGCAGGACACACTTGCATTCCCATGCTCTTAAGAGGTCAGCTCTTGGAGTGTGTAGAGATAAGAACAACCCACCCTCTGTGTCTCTGCCTGAGTCCCCGTAATGAACATGTCTCCTCAGCCTTTGCCTCCACGTCATGACATGCTGGTGGAAGTCAGAGTAGCTGTGCAGACAAAGCACCTCGGAGGGTTGCAAGTCGCACTCTTCCTACCCGCCTCCCTTTACCCACTTCGATGCTCCTCATCCTCAATGGCTGACTAGGCTTTGTGAAAGGGAGGCTGCAGGCTGGAGACACTCACTTGTGCAACGTGGTCTCGGGCACTTTGGTTTTCAGCTCGTCCGCGACGGCTTTCATTCCGCGCACGTAGGGATTGGGCATGGCGGCAATCTCATAGGCCGGGTTGTGCCTCATCAGGTACTCTCCCAGGAAAGTGATGGGGTCAAAGGTGAGGGGCTCAGATTCCTCCTTTTCCAGAGCCTTCTTCCTCTCTGCAACCATGAGCAGCTTCTCCACGCCAGGGACCAAAGTGGGGAGGAGCTTATCAACCAGGTAGGCCCGAGTCTCCAGGGTCATGCTCTCGTCGTTGAACCAGTCGCGAGACAGCTTGTCTGGGGGCTCTTTCTTCTCCACCTTTTTTTGCACCATCTTGCTGTTGCGGAGCTTTTGCACCCTCGCCTGCTGCAGATCCAAAGCCCTCGGCTGCAAGGTCTCGTAGAAAACGGACTTCCACTGAGCATCTGTCTGCGGAGTCAGTGGCCTAACCGCCCCCCTTGGGCTGCTGGTTGCTTCTTCCAAAGGTGTCTCGCTGAAGGGGCTTCTCTCAGAACCCGCCTCGCTCTTCTCTGGTTCTATATCCATGTTTCACGCTGCACATCGGAAAAAGGAGGAACGTAAACAGAGTCAGAGCACTGGGTCCATCTACCTCAGTACTGTCTACCCTGACCGGCAACGGCTCTTTAGGGTTTTAACCAGGGGTCCTTACCAGCCCTGCCCGGAGGCACTGAGAGCCTTTTGCATGCAAAGCAGGGGCTGTATCCCTGACCTATGGCTCTTCCCCCCAAAATAGGGGGGTAGTCCTTTCAGAATGTCTCTAGCGTACCACAACCAAGTGGCTACAGGCCTTGCAAAACAAAAAAACAAATTTTATATAGTATGGTGGCCATTTCTAACACATATTAATATCAATGAATATTCGTTACAATTTCCATCGAGTCAGATAACATTATGGAATACTTACAGTTACTGGACAGTCTCGGATTAAATATAGGAAGAGAGGGGAACTAGCCCCGTTGTATATAGGGGGGGGGGTTGTGCAGAGAAAGTCTCTTCCTTTAAATTCCTGGGAGTTTACCTTAGTGAAGACCTCACTTGGAAAAACAATATAACTCAGGTGGTTAGGAAGGCCCAGCAGAGACTCCATTTTCTCAGGGTTTTGCGAAAGAACAATGTTAAACAACAATTGATGTCCTCTCATATTGTATCACAGTGTGGTACATTGGTGTGACAGCCACGGAAAGAAAGCCTTTACAGAGGGTGGTGAACACAGCACATGATATCATGGGTTGTCCCCTGAGCCCACTAGATGACATCGCAAGGGATCGCGGCCAGCACCTCTTTAATCTTCTACCCTCGGGTAGAAGATATAGAAGTATAATCAGTCATACCAACAGGCTAAAAAACAGTTTCTATCCGTGGGCTGTTAGGCTGCTGAACGGAAAATAATATAGTGCAACTGACTTTTGGAGTTGGTGTGTTGTGCAACAAGCACACAGTGTGCAATGAGATTGAATGGTTTTTTTGGGGGGGGGAGGCTCAGTTAATTTCATTGTACACAGGTTGTACATTGACAATAAAGGCATTATTATTATTACTGCTAATTGATTATATCAAGGCTATATTTCCCCTTTATTTTGTATTTGTTATATCTTCCCTTCTCTTGTAGCTGAAGGGTTTCCCAATAATCTATTCAACAATATCTTTATCGTACCTTGTTGATATTGTTGTTCTTGTTTTTTGGTTGTATATAAATACAATAAAAAGTAAACAGCAGCAGGAACAAGAACAAGAACAAGAAGAAGAAGAAGAAGAAAAGAGCCCAGTCCTCTTGTTTCTAAACTAAGGACTGATTTAAATAGGAATGTGATTCTTGTGGATGTAACTATTCCCCTCCAGCCACCCATTATAGATGGGCCTTAAGTTCCATTAAGGTCACCAATTTCACACTAGTTTCGCTCTTGAGAACACATTCTGTGGTTTTTTTCCGGATGCCCAGCAGAGGGCCATTTCGGAGACTCTGAAATCGCAAAAGCTCTGCAGCCCTAAGATTTGGTTGCAGGCAGGATTGCTACCTCATACTTTGGATTTTGAAAATGATTTTTTTAAAAAAATACAAGGCCCATTTTCTCTGTGATCCTGTTGCTGGGCTTCTGCTCTCAACCTCTTGTGCAGAACACCTGGATACCTGCTTGCCAACATGTACGAATAAGGGAGAGTAGACACTGGGGCCACAAATCGAAGGGTAGGGAAGAGCTGTGACCGTCTTCCCTCCTTAAGCCAAGAGACAAGGGAGCTATCGAGGGGTTGCAATGTGGCCCCTGCATGGGCTGTCATCATCACCCCTCCCCACTCATCATGTGACGTGAGGTGAGCTTTAACGTCCCTTATTTTAATAGCCTTTGGACCAGACAGCACTGGATAGCTCAGTTGGTTAGACATGGTGCTGATAATGCCAAGGCTGCAGCTTTGATCCCTGTGTGGGTTGGACTAGATGAACCTCAGGAACCCTTCCAGCTCTACAGTTCTATGACTGTGAAAACATAAGATGAGACTTGCTGGATTGTCTTGCGTCCTGTTCTCACAGTGGCCAACCAGATCTCTTTCTCCCTTCCCTTCTCCAATCTTTGCTCTCCCTTGCTGCAGCATCTTCTGCTCCCTTGGGATAAGCACTTTCCTCTCAGCCCGATGTGAACCAGGTACGAGATGGATGTTAAAATCACAGGAAAGGGAACAGAAGAAACTGCTGTCTACAGAGCCCAGACCACCAGCCCATCAAATTCAGTATTATCTAGTGAGCTGCGGTTGTTTCGTAAGCCACCATTCCTATAGTGGCTCTCCTGGTCATCACCGACAGGCAGCGGCTCGCCAGGGCCACAGGCAGGAGTCTTTCCAGCCCTACCTGGTGATGCCATTGGAGGTTAAAGCTAGAGCCTTCTGCACACAAGCAGATGTCCTGCCACAGAGCCCTTCCCCCAAGCACCCAGCCCTGAATAATGGCCTGGTGTAAATAACATAGAGAGCTCCCTTTCAGCAAGCCACACTTCTGGTCTAGCTAGCTAGCATTGTCTACACTGTCTGGCAGCAGCTCTCCAAGGTATCTTTTCTAGTCCTAGGTGAGCATGCAAGGCGTAAACCCTACTGCTGGCAGCGTCAGTGACAAAAGGTGGTTCATGGTACCCTAGCATCCTGGCGTTTTTTCTTTCACTAAGCTCTCCAAAGCCTGACTCTTCCAAAGAATCATAGAATCATAGAGTTGGAAGAGACCACAAGAGGCCATCCAGTCCAACCCCCTGCCAAGCAGGAAACACCATCAAAGCATTCTTGACATATGTCTGTCAAAGACCTCTGCTTAAAGACCTCCAAAGAAGGAGACTCCACCACACTCCTCGGCAGCAAATTCCACTGCCAAACAGCTCTTACTGTCAGGAAGTTCTTCCTAATGTTTAGGTGGAATCTTCTTTCTTGTAGTTTGAATCCATTGCTCTGTGTCCGCTTCTCTGGAGCAGCAGAAAACAACCTTTCTCCCTCCTCTATATGACATCCTTTTATATATCTGAACATGGCTATCATATCACCCCTTAACCTTCTCTTCTCCAGGCTAAACAAACCCAGCTCCCTAAGCCGTTCCTCATAAGGCATTGTTTCCAGGCCTTTGACCATTTTGGTTGCCCTCTTCTGGACACGTTCCAGCTTGTCTGTATCCTTCTTGAACTGTGGTGCCCAGAACTGGACACAGTACTCCAGGTGAGGTCTGACCAGAGCAGAATACAGTGGTACTATTACTTCCCTAGATCTAGATGCTATACTCCTATTGATGCAGCGCAGAAATCGCATGTCTTCCCTTACCTTTTCAGAGCCAGCCAACGTCAAGAAAGGGAGATGCCCCCTCCCAAGCTATGCTGGAGTTGCCTGGGAATTCAAGGAAGAGAGCCGTCTAATTTTAACCACCGAGAAACTTACCAGGGGATCCAGAGTACAGTCCTCTTGCAGAATCTTACTCTTCTGTATGTGTTTGACTGTTGCCGAGCAACAGTCCCCAGGGGGTTGCTGGGCTTCCAACTACAGAGTGAGGTGGGTTCATCTCCCTTCTCTGGCAGCTGGAGGAGGGTGAGCGCCTTCGTGTTGTGCCTTGCTGCAATGACATCACTGTGTTGTTAGGAATAAAATGAGAGAGAGCCGAGAGATCAGAGTTAACAGCCAAGTCTTACGCTGGGAGGAGGCAGTGACAGCCGCATAACCCTTCCTGCGGGAAGAGGAGATCACACCTTTCCGCAAGTGCCTCAAACAGCCTGGAGGGCAGCAAGGGAACTGCGGTGGTGGGTGGCTGTAAGCAGAGAATGGGTCTGTTGCAGGTCAAATTCTGGGAAAGGCTTTTGGGGGCGGACTCCTAAGGATAAAGAGAGTAGGGCATGTTCCTGGGGCCAGCTGGTCACAACGCCCTCGTGGGCTCTTTGATATAAAAGCTGGCCCTTAGAACTGTGTCAGTGGTACTGAGATAAAACTCCTTGGGCACAGCAAACAAGTAGGAGGTGCGCATTAAAAGCTAGCCGGGCAGCGTGAATTCGGTGGGGCTTACTCCTGAGTATGCACACTTAAGGCTTGTGCTGTAATTAACTGACAGGGCAGGCATGGCCAGATTTCACTCATCCTTTTTCTGAGGGCACAAATATTATCAAACCTGAACCATCATGGCTTCTTACATAAAGTTGAGCCATTGGGCTGTCCAGCTTACTGTTGTCCACAATGACCTGCGGCAGCTCTGCAGGGTTTCCGGGATGGGACCTCCTTGGTCCTGGCTGGAGATGCTGTCCGGGATTGAACCTGGGACCTTCTGCGTGCAAATAAGATGCTCTGCCATTGACCGGTGGCCTTTCTCCAGTGTTCCTCTGCGAAATGCCATGTGCCATTGTCTTCAGGGGAGGCTTTGCTCTTATGTTCTCCCACCACCAAACATATCTTTGGCAAGGGTGAACAGAAGAGACCACCTCTGTCGTGAGCATGGAGGCTGTGGAACTCCCCGCCCCAGGAAATAAAATTGGCTGAAACCCTTCTGCTTATTTTCCTCCCAACCGTTTGTTGACTGCGCAGACGGCAGAGTCCGCACAGAGCCCAGACAATTAAAACATGAGCGTATTTTAAACATTAATTAGAACATGTGAACACGTTAAAAATCAATCCGTGTGATTTCCTGTCTGAAAACCAGCAGAAGGCGCTTGACAGCATAAGTGGACTAGTGGTTCCACTAGACTCAGTCTAGCCAGCTATTAAAACTTGGTTATTGAATATTTTGCTGGTAATGATCTGCTCTCTTATTTGGGGTCTTTCCCTCACCCCTTGCTTTGAGCATCTCAGTCTGTGCTGGACAGATGGGACTTAAACAGTAGGCAATCAGCAAACAAAATGGCTCTCCTTCAGGACTAGCAATTGCCCTCTGTGTGTTTGTCTTTTGCCCTCAAGGCAATGCTTCTCATCTGGCCCTGAATGTGAGGCATTTGTCCTTTGGTCACATCCACATCATACATTTAAGCACACTGAACACACATGAATTTCCCCAAAGAAACATGAGAACTGTAGTTTGTTAAGGGTGCTGGGAATTATAGCTCTGTTGGGGGGGGGGTAAACCACAGTTCCCAGTATATATATTTTTGGGGTAGCAATGAACTTTAAATGTATATGAGCAGTGAAAACAGGTTGCTAGCATTTTCCTGAATGGGCCACTGGTGATGTTTTAAACAGAGAGGCCTCAGCACCCTAATCTTTGGGGCTGCCTCCTTCATCTGCTATTTTTCAAGCATGCTATGGGAGGACTAGAATGTGGTTTCAGACAGTGGGAATATTCCCAGCGCTACCTGGAGATGCCAGGGTTGAAGCTGGGGGCTTTGGCATGCAAAGCAAGATGCTCTCTACCACTGAACTTCCCTTAAGAATAAAGAAAGATTCCAGTCCTCATGGCTTTGAATGAATGCCTGATTTAAATAGGTACACAGGAACCTGAACCGAGTCAGGCCATTGACCTGTCTACACTGACTGGCAGTTCTTAACATTTGCACGTACCCTGCTCCCCGCTTTCCGTTGACTTTTCTCCTAGGTGTTCCCTTTCCAGAAAAATGTGCACACTTGCTGATTCTCATGCTGCTTTTGGCTGTTCTTCTTGTACATTTTAATGGCTTTCCATATTTTTGTGTGTTTTAAATACAGAATGTTCTCAAATATCATTGGAATCCCTGGACGCAAGGCCAAGAAATGTACTGTATATACTGTAACCGGCCAGGCTTGAATGGTGAGTATTTTGTTTGCAGTCCAGCAGCAGGAGGAAGACCCTCTCGCAGGCAACTTTTTGCAGGGAAAGTGACTTGGTGTCACAGATTTAATCAGAGCATGGAGTCAACCATTCTGTTTATATTATTCAACTGAATGCCCTAGATATGTAATGTGATTGTGACTTCAAGCCTGAGATCAGTGGCCAAATAGATAATGCCTTTCAAAGTTTGCTGGGTTTCTGTGCCAGGACATTGATACTTTTTTACTGCTCTTGTGCCTTAATGTGCAGAACTGAAGCGGGGAGAAGAATCATAGCTCAGCGGTAGAACACCTGCTTTGCATGCAGAAGGTCCCAGGTTCAATCTCTAGATAGGGCTGGGAAAGACCTGAAGCCCTGGGAAGCTGCGGCCAGTCAGTGTAGACAATTCTGTGCTAAATTGACTCAGTTTCAGGCAGCTTCCTATCTTAACCACGTATTTAGTTAGAATCATGAGGACTATAGTCTTGAACTTGCTTAGGGCACCAGTAAAGCAGGGGCACCAAAAAATGAGAAAGTTTTTGGAAAGAATTTGATATAGATCTTTTTTTAAAAGTATTGGAAAAAAATGGGAAAAATCAGAACTTTGTTAGACTTCCTAACACATTCCTTTCTCCATTTTTCTGATTTCTTTTCTTTACTTATCCCCATCTCAACGAGGGGGGCATCCAATTAACACAGATCATGCGAGAAAATAAATCCTGCAATGTGTTGTGCATGACATATGTCTATATTCAGCATATATTTGTGACATTTTGAAAACTGAAGTTTTATTTTACAGCTTAGGTTGGCTTTTATTTCAAATTACATATGACGGTACCACAACCTTTTCAGTGCTTAGGGCCTCTAAATGTCTTAATCTGGCCCTGAGAAATCTTTGGCCCTCCAAAGGTGTCTGTGCTTCACCTCCCGTCTCACCCTTGGAGCATTGGTCAATGGCTGGCTGCCATTGGGAGTTGGGAATCCAGCAACCTCGAAAGGGCTACCCAACTCTTGTTTGCACCTAGAGTTGTGAGTTCCAAAGAGGTTAGTACTGCCCCCCCCGGATTACCTAGGGGGGCACTAAGAGGCAAGGGGGTGGGAGGCAGGGGGTCGCAGAAGGAGGCCCCTCCGAATGCTTTGATTGCTTATTTACTTACAATTGACCAGGCCGAAGCCTAGAGCAAAACACCTTCCTCGCTTCTTTTTTTCAATTTTTACTGTTCTTATTGCTTTCAAAGCTATTTCCTTTGGACACATTTTTACAATTCTGAGTTTTCCCAAGCTAGCCAGTTACTGGTAATAGCTATTGGTTTGCTCATACTGTAAATCAGTTCTTGTAGGTATGTCAGTGAAGCTTTGTGCATGTTATATGTAAATATATTATGCTATTAATTTCCTTCACCCGTATGTTTTCCTTAGTACAGTATATGCAAAAATAATTCTCCATGCAATATTCTTTGCCGTATATTTTCTTTTAGCTACAAGATGAGATCGGAGCATCTCTTTATTTTTGTACTGCCCCGTGTCACACACTCGCGCCTATAAGTTACTCTTTCCGAGGACCTATTGCTATAAATCGGACTTTGGAACAAACCCGGAATTAACTGTTACTTTGAGTTTCATTGCGTCGTTATTACCTTCCTTAGTGGGTCATGCAAACTGTACCCTAAATAATCCTTTTTTAAAAAACAGGGTAGCGGGGCACAATGCATTTTTATAGGGTGGCGGGACATTGGGGATGAATTTATGGAGCCGGGTGTGTGTGATCATTCAATTCCCCCCAAAGCCGCACTGACCCACACGCTCTCGCAGCGCCGGGAGCGAGAGGGTTAAGATTTCCAGAGGGAGGCGGGGCAGCGGCGGCGTGTAGGCGGGGCGCCGGAGGAGGCGGAGCGTCCCCCGCTTGACAGGTGGCGCAAGCGCGCTGGCGCTTCATTGTGCCCGGCCGGCCCAGCCCTGCCGCGCCTCAGTCGGCGAGAGACCGTTGGCGGGCGAGGAGCTGCGGCAGCTGTGGTCTCCGCCGACGCCGACGCGCCCTCCTTCCCTCCCCCCTCCCTCCCCTCGCGGTCGCCTCAGCCGCCGCCGCCCGCCCTCCCCCCTTCTCCCCTTCCGAGCCTCTCCGCCGCCCGGCCATGGAGTGACAGGGAAAGAAGGGAAAAGGCTCCCGGCAGGCCGGCCGGGGAGGCCCCGCCGCTGCTGCGCCGCCGCGCCCCGATGGCTCTGGTGACGGTCCAGCGCTCGCCTACCCCGAGCGCCACCTCCAGCCCCTGCGCCTCGGTGAGTCTCTCTCGGCGCCTCGCGCTCCCTCAGCCGCGAGGGGGGAAGGCGCCGCCGCCGCCGCATAGGGTCCGGCGCGAGGCCGTGCGCGCATGCGCGGCATCCTCGCGCGCCGCTCTTTTCCTCCTCCTCCTCCTCTGCCAGCCGCCCCGATTCCGCGCTGCTCTTTCTCGCCAGGGTATTTTGTCCCCCTCCCGACGCCGTCCCCCTCCCTGCCTTGGCTTCCCCCCTCTAGGCCCGCGTTGACAGCTGCAGCAGCCCATTCATTCTGTGTTCCCCCCTCATTCATTCATTCATTCATTCATTCTGCCATCCACCCCCAACCACACGCCTCTCCTCTAATTTCTTCACTGAGGAATAATTTTGGCTAAAGCTTTCTTTTTTTAAAGGGGTGTGCGTCTCTTTATTTACAATTTATATCAGGGGGACCACAGGAACAAGAACGCAAGGAGAGCCCGGCAGGATCAGGTCAAAGGGGGCCTACCTAGCCCAGCATCCTCTTCTCACAGTGGCCAACCAGGTTGCCTGTGGGATACCTGCAATCAGGATTCTAGCACAAGACAAGAGCCCTCTCCCTTCCTGTGGTTTCCAGCAGCTGGTATTCAGAAGCATGGCTGCCTCCAAAATGACTCTGCCTTACACTGAGCCAGGCAAAATATCTCTTCAGAATAAAGCACAAACCCAGTCCGCGTGGTTCTTAATTAAGGGGCTGATTTGAAACAGGGACATAGGAAGAGCTTACACCAAGTCAGACCACTGGTCCATCTAGCTCAGTGTTGTTTGCACTGGCTGGCAGAGGCTCTCGCAGCCCTACCTGGAGAAGCCATTGGAGGCTGAACCTGGGACCTACTGCATGCAAAGCAGATGCTCTGCCATCTGGGTTGCAGTCATTTCCCTAAAAGCAAAGTAAGATTCTAGTCCTCATTGGTTCTGAATAAAGAGTCTTTATCTATTAATTTATTAAATTTGTATACCACCCTCCATCCGAAGATCACAGAGCAGTTTCGCAACATATAAATACAAAATGAGATCACATAATGAAAGAAAATAGAAAAAAGAAACCAATAACCTCCTGCCCCAACACATTTTAAAAGTTCATGGAATATTAATCACCCAAAGGCCTGGTTATAGAGAAACGCTTTCACGTAATGGCTAAAGATATGTAATGAAGGCACCAGGCAAGCCTCCTTGAAATAAGAACATAGGATGCTGCCATACAGTAAATCAGACTATTGGTCCATATTGCTCAGTATTGGGTAATGTGACCGGCAGCAGCTCTCTAGGGTCTCTGTACAGAGCAGGGACTCTGTACTTCTGAGCTATGACTTCCCCATCCAATGACTCATTTCCAGTTTTAAGTTCTTGTCTTGCAAGGCTGTGCACCTTAGAATGCTGTTGTTTTTTAAAAGAAGGGAATATTTTTTTGAGTACATGTGTGTACATTTGGGGCTGCCTTTATAAGGGCACAGACCCTTCAAGAAAGCTTACTTTAAAAATGCAGCTATTATGAATGATATAACTAAATATGTAATTAATAGTAATTCTGCCACCACCTGCCCTGTGGAAAGGATCCTGATTACTTTGTTATATGTTGGTGTTGTTTGTTGTGGTCTTAAAAACGTGCCACGCCGTTTCTTCTAATCTCTCTTGGAATGATTTCCCCCCCTGGAAGATGGGATATAAATAACACTAATAAATACGCAGACAGAAACTATAGGAAACAAACCACTTGTAGAAGCCAGCTAGAAGGGCCATTGGAACACAGTGGTGGAGGGCCTACTTAGGATGCCATTGGTCTTGGGTTCAGGTCTCAGTGGCATCTCCGACTAGGACTGGGACCAGTCTGGAATTCTGGAGAACTGTTTCCGGCCGTCGTGGGCAATGCTGAGCTTGATGGGCCAGTGACCTGACTTGGGATAAAGCAGCTTCCTATGTCCCTAAGAATAGAACAACGGCATCCGGTCCTAAAATACTAAAATACAGGACATGCCAGTTGCTAAAATCAGCAGCAGGGGAATCGTAGCATCTCTGGAAATAATGAAGAAAAACAAATGGGTCTTTAGGACTTTCCCAACCACTTGAAGGGATGGGGCCTGAGTCGGAGAGAGGTTGGTAATTCATTCTAGGCACACGGAACCACAGCAGAAAGGCCTTCTCCCTTGTACTTGCTAACCTGATTACTGTACTCTCAATAGTGGGTATATGAGGAAGTAGCCAGTTCCAATCGCCTGCTGTACTTAAGTTATCATCCTTCTCCCACCCCCTTGTATAGATGCCAGTTTCTTTTTAAAAAGGCAACCCACGATCACACCTGATTTATTACTAAAAATGTCATTTATCCTGTGCGTTATTTTCTGGGATTAAGACCTTAGAATTTGGGCTTGTTGTAGGTATGGATGAGGCTGCACTGCCATTCCACCTTTCTGTTTTAAAATACTTAAAATATTTTTAAAAATGAGAAAAATAAAGCCAAAGAGTACTAACTTACAAAAAGAGAGAGATACCATTAGGTATAATATGATGGGGAGACTAAAGCTTCATATACTCTAATGTAATTTGATTTATTTCCAGTTTCCTATTAACTTGTGTTATATATTTGTGTCTCCTTGTTTTGCAACAAATCATTTTTTGAAAAAACAAACAAGATTTTCCTCCATTTTAGTTTTCTTAACTTGTCTGCCTGAAACTCTGTTATGAGGAAAGCTATAAATGCATCTGAAGTGATTGGTCTTTGTCGCCATAGATATCTATCTTTCGTTATATATATATATATATTGCAAAGGATGGGTAGTTCACTAACAGCACCATCCTTTGCATGTTTACCTAGATGTCCTCTTTCTGTCAGTCTTACTTGCCATTTAAACGTAGGTAAGGATGAATAAATCTGCATGTTTTGATTTATCAGTTTCTCATTTTTCGAGTTTTAAGCTGAGTTTTCACCTTTCCACAATGGTTTACATTAAGTCCTCATGAAAATTAATCAGCATGTTAGTGTGCATTTCACTTAATATTCACATTTTTGTATGCCGTTTTACCCAATATACACATTTTTCCCTGACACGTTTGTATATTATGTGCATTATTTTTAGTGCATTTTTGGCATGCTTTGTACTGATAAACACATTTTGATATATAGGTTTGCATTATATCATTCATCGAACCAAATTTCCCCCCATCCCTATCTTTGGCCTGTCCTTGTGGTGCTCTCTTCAATACCATCTCCCTGTGTGTTTTCCCATTCCCCCTCCTTATATTTCTGCATTGCTCAATCACCATTTAAAGTCACAATAGTAATATATTGCACCATTGGTGTTGCTTCTTGGCAAAAGGGTTTTTCATATCCATATCCGCTCCCACACACAAAAATGGATTGCAGAGAACTCCGGGAGGCTTTTGCTTTCTGCAGAATATGTGCTTCTGTATTCCTGATGGCCTTGCAGTCTGCCTCTCTTTGATTTTGAACAGTGTTATGATCGAAACCAGCAGCTGGCAGCCCCATGGGCCAAATCCACCCCACAGAATGGTACCACCTGCTGCCCTTGGATGAAGAAAGAGGCCACTTTAACAGGGATGGGCATTCAGCATGTTCAGACACCTTGCTACCCTGCTCCTACCCAAATCACAATTGCTGACCAAGGGATACACCATACCTGGTTCCAGGCAGAGCAGTATGCCACAGAGAGGAGGAAGAGGTTTATCTTTACACTCCTATTCTGAGGGATGCTCAGGTTTCTGCTTACGGTTATATATTTTTGTGTGAGCTGCACAGGGTCACTTTGAGGCGCGTTCAGAAGCTGGCCTGATTAGAGAGCTTTCCCCAAGCCCTTTCCGTTTTTTAAAACTCCTGTCCGAGCTTTTATTGCCCGGAGGTTTTCCAAGTGTCTTGCTGATAAAATGAAGCAATGAAACAAGGCAATAAAGATCACAATAAATATATGCGGAATTGCTAGTCCAAAGAAGCTTCCTTGGCCAAGCGGCGAAGGACAGCTCTTAATCAGCCTCCTGAACTGCAGAAGACCGTGCAGCCTAAATGTAATTGAATTGCACCCAAAAACGGTGACAGCCTAGAAACTCCCACAGTCAAATATAGAGTATATATGGGGTCCAAGGCAGGTTTATTTGGGAGTAAAGTTTGTAGCCAAAGACTTTGAGGAAGGTTTGCCTCTGAATACTGGCTGCTGGGAAACCCAAGTGAGGAATTTGCTACTTGCCTTCAGGCCCTCTTTTCAGGACTCCCATTGAGGCACCTGGCTGGCCACTGTGCAAACAGGACCAGATGGGCCCCGTTTGGCTGGAATCAGCTTCAGGGCTCTTATGAGGATCTTGCAAGTGAATTGCTCAGAGCCAGTGGGTGAGTTTTGCAGTTGAACTGGCAGTTTCTTGGCTCACAGCTTGGTCTCTTCACTGCTATGCTATATGCCAACTCTAAAACTCAAGACATGCTGTAAAGCCCCGACACCACTCTGATGTTGCCTTAAATGCCTGCTCAATTTTATTTTTGGGGCCTTCCCTGAGAGCTGATGGCATTAGTTTAGTAACAGGCCCTTTCAATCTCACTTCAAGTGCTTTGTCATACATATCAATGGGCTCTATGTATCTCCTTGTACATATTGTCTGATGTGAACACTGCACATTGAGATAGCCAGCCCAGCCTCAGAACACAGAATTTAGCTGCTGAATTGCTCTGCTAAATTGGGGTGGAACATGGCAGGTGCCTCTATGGCCAAATTAATAATATACATATAATGTTCTATGATGAACAATAGGCCCAGGACAGAACCCTGGGGCACCCCACTTGTCACTTTTCCCCAGGATGGCGAGGAACCATTAATGAGTACCCTTGGAGCTCGGTCAGTCAACCAGCTGCAAATCTACCTAACAGTTACCTCGTTCAACCCACATTTTACCAGCTTCTCCGCAATAATGCTATGTGGGGACTTTGTCAAAAGCCTTACTGAAATCAAGATACGCTGTGTCCACAACATTTCCCTGATCTACCAACCTTGTAACTCAATATCAGAAAAAGAAATTGAGGTTCATCTGGTGTGACTTGGCTTTTGAGAAACCCATGCTGAGTTTTAGTAATCACAGCATCCTGTTCTAAGTGCTCACAGTCCGACTGTTTAATTATTTCTTCTAGAACATTTCCTGGTATCAATGTCGCACTGCACAGTTGGTAGCTACCTGGGTCTTCTCCCTTTTTGAAGATAGGGACAACATTTGCCCGCTTCTGTTCCACAGGGACCTCACATGCTCTCCAAGAATGATCAAGGGTTATAGACAGAGGCTCTGAGATCTACCAGCAACTTGGTACCCTTGGGTACAGCTCATCCGCCACTGGAGATTTGAATTCATTTAAAGTAGCTAGGTGTTCCCTTGATACATATTTTCCTTTCTTGGGCATTAGCTCCCTCCTTGCATCATTTATTCTGTTATTCCCCAGGTTGGGCACTGCTTTCCTTTTGTGTCAAGACAAGAGTCAAAGTAGGTGTTGAGCAGTTCCGCCTTCTCTCTGCCACCCAATGGCATTATTATTTTTAACCTCTTGCAAGCCTGAACTCATTCTGAGCTTTGGCCTGCCTGATCTCCTCCAAGCCACTGTTGGCTATGTGTGTATACTCTCCCTTTGTGATTCTACAATTTCTGCCTTCCATGTCTCCTAACAACTCTCAGCACATGGAACAAACTGCACTTCCCATAATTCTTTGGGGGAAGCCATGACTGTTTAAAGTGGTATCACAGTATGGTTTGAATGTGGCCTATATCAGTCAGGGTGGGCAAAAATGCTGGGGGTGTGTGTCTCTTGTGAATCGCCAAAGCCCTCAGACCCAGCTGTAGAGGAGCTCAGCAGCCATCTGCTGTTTGGGGAGGCTAATACTTCTCTTGCCCTGGAAAATGATGCAGGTGTAGTTCTTTGAGCAGAGAGTGGATTTGGGATTATGATTGTGATTACTATTATTTTTGAAAAGCTCATTTAGTGCCGTGTCTTGTGATCCACCGTTCCAAATGTATCCCATCTGCTATTAGCTGTTGTCACCCCCACCCCCAAACTCCCTCTTCTGGCTGCGAAATCAGAAGACTTAACAGAATCCACGATTGGCTGACTATATTCAGTCTGGTGGGGCACAGTTTAGATCAGGCATCCCCAAACTGCGGCCCTCCAGATGTTTTGGTCTACAACTCTCATGATCCCTAGCTAAGAGGACCAGTGGTCAGGGATGATGGGAATTGTAGTCCAAAACATCTGGAGGGCCGAAGTTTGGGGATGCCTGGTTTAGATGCTCAGGTCTGCTCTTCACAAAGGGCAGCAGAAATAATTATACATCCTTGTTCTCTTGTGCGTGTGGCACAGTACGCGTAAAAAGCTAAGTTCCTAGTCCTCGTGGTGATAGACACGCAGTGAGCACTTTTCATGGGCAGTGCTCATGAGTTCCAAAAACCTTGTTTGTACAGGGAGACGTTATAAAAGTAGCTAGATATTCCTGAAGTTTCTTAAAGAATCTCCATCGGCGCATCTTAGAAACAAGTTGCCTTGCACGTTTCATTTAGTTTCATTTCATTTTAAGGATGTGAAAGGTGAGGTTGTGCGCCCAGAATGGATTTTGATGCTTCCACGGGGCAACTGCAAAAAACAGACTTGACTGCTTTGGCTACCTAGAAGTGTACACCTGATGCTGGACTACAACTCCTTTCAGCCCACACTGCACAGCTGTTGGTGATGGGAGTTGTAGTCCAAAACATCTGGAGGGCGCAAGATTGCAGGTGACAAAAGAACCTGCTTTTGGAACTCATTAATTATTTCACCCTGCCCTTCCGCCAGTGAATCCAGAATGGCATAGATTACTCCCCCCCCCACACCACACTCAGGTCTTGCTAGTCCACCCACTACAACAGGGATGGGGAACATCTATGACCCTGCAGATGTTGCCAAACTCCCATCATCCCTGATCACTGGCCATAGTGGCTTCTGGGAGTTGGAGTCTGGCAACTTCTCCCCCAAGTCTTGGAACCCTGGAGGTGTTGTACAGGCTATAAAGAATGAATCTTGAGCACTTTGAGGGGTGAATGCAGATGCTGGTTTGTTTGCAGATGTTGCCACACAATCCTGCTGTCAAATGGTCTCTGTTGGGGCTGAGTTTGACTTCAGAGCCACAGAAGCAGAAAACAAAGAAGCAGAGCCATCTCTCCTTTTTTTGTGAAAAATGTGCTGGGCTTTTATTATTTGCACTGAATGCACACACACACCCCTTCAAGCCTCTCTTTTCTAGAAGGAGGATGGTTCTGGGCGGGGTGTCTAGACCTTCCGTTGTATCCTCCCAAAGTCTATTTTCTTGCTCCAATAAGAGACCATATTGTTTCCCCGCAGGGCAGAGAGGCGGCTGACCCAGAAATGAAGAGATGGCCATTTTCCTTGTCGCAAACGCATATTTCTCTGCCTCTTCTTCTTCTTCTCTCTCCACCCCCCCTTAAAAGCATCACAGTTACAAACACCGCCATCTGCCTCCTTGTCAGTCAGAGGAGAGGATGATCCAAAAGCTCCCTTGTGTCAGGGAATCTTTTCCAGGGCTCTGCGTGGAGGGAGATATTTGTCAGGGCCTTACGCCCTGCTGCTTCCTCCAGGAATGGGGCACCCAAGGGTGCCAGGGGCAGCGTTTGGGGCTTTTAGGCTTGGGTTGGGGGAAAGGAAGTTTGGCAGCAGGGGGGCAGAACATGGCAGAGGTTTACACAACAATGCACAGTGCAGTGGAAGCAGGGAGAGATTGTTCTTCCTCTCTCACTATTAGAGCTTATGGGTCATCCTGTGAAGTTAATTGGCAGAAAATTTAGGGCACAGGTGGAAAAACGCAGGACCTGAATGCGCCCCTTCCATCCTCCCTAGGTGGCCCTTGGAAGTCTGAGTAGGCCATGCCCCTCACCGTCCCTGAGTGCTTTTGTCTGGCATTAAATGTGCTCTTGAACTGCCTCTACATTTGCCTGCGTGGCGGTATGTGTATGTAGAAACCAGCCTATTGGACCGGTTGCCCAACCACCGCTGGCATGTCCCCCCCCCCAGGAGGCTGTCCAGAAGTTAATGCTGCCCTCTCTGGCTGGAAGGGGCTCCACATCTGGGACACACAGTTCAGGGCTCAGCTGTAGAACTTTCTGCCGCCAAGCATGGTGGTGGATGCTGGCTGAAGTGGCCTTAAAAAGAGTTTGCCACATGCATCCTCCAAATAATGGACCTGCCTGTGGCTGCCGGGATCGCTGAGGCTGATGGGAGTTGTAGCCCAAAAGATCTATGGGGCGCCAGGTTGGCAGAGGCTGTCCTTACGGGGCCCTACTCCAAGAGAGCTGCGGTAGTGGCCGAGGAAAATGAGCTGTAAAGAGGAACCTAAGAAGAGTCTGCTGGATCAGGCCAAAGGGGGCTCCTCTAGTCCACCGTCCTTTTCTCACGGTGGCCATCCAAGTTCCCCAAAGGGAAGCTTGCAGGGAGAATCCGTTGTGGGAAACTCACCTCTGCAAAACCACTAGGAGACCTTGTGTGGGTTGGGAACAAGTCTTTCTCTTCCTCCCTCCCATCACCTGCCACGAAAGGGGGTTGGATGGGGGTGTCTGTGTTGCTGGGCTAAGGATTACCATGACACACTCTGAATGCTTATAAAGCACTTGAGAGCATTCAAGCGAGACTTTTATTGCTATTATTAGATTGGTGCATCTGTGCATTGTGTGTGAGAGAGATGTTCACATCCAAAGGTGCCTTCAGGGAAAAAAAAAAGGAAAGTCCTGGGTCACCCTGAGAGTGAGCGCTCATTGGCTTCCAGTCAGCTCTCTGCCAAATCCCTCAAAACTCACAGGACCGCTCCGTGAACCACACAGAAAGCTTTGACACTGGAGATGCAGAGAGTGTTGCCCAAGAAAGGATAATCTGGTGCAACAGCCAGGTAGAGAGATTTATGCTGGCTGCAGGATGTTCTGAAAGTCTGGATAAGGTTGGAGGAGACTGTGTTATCTTGGTCACTGCTGGACTTTGTCTTCCTTTGTCTGGTGCAAACAAGACGTGCACGGTGGCACCTTCTTGTGCTTATATGCACTTGGGGCAACAGAGAGATTTCTTTTTTTAAAGGTTTCTTTTTTAAAATAAAATGTGGCTGGTCTTGGTGACCTAGGTGTGAATTGCATCTTTTCCTGCATTTATATAAAACAGCAATGGGGGCACCTGTGGCCTTTGTTGAGCTCCAGCTCTCCGCAGCCCCAGCCTGCATGTCCTCTAGCCAGGGATGATGGGAGTTGTAGTCCAGCAACATTTGGAGGGCACCAGGTTGGGAAAGACTGCTCTCCCAAACCTCCTGTTCTGGTAAACACATGTAATAATAATAATAATAATAATAATAATAATAATAATAATAATAATTTATTATTTATAACCCGCCCATGGCCGGGTTCCCCCAGCCACTCTGGACGGCTTCCAACAAAATATTAAAATATAGAAATCCATCAAACATTAAAAGCTTCCCTAAACAGGGCTGCCTTGAGATGCCTTCTAAAGGTCTGGTAATTGTTGTAGATCGTCTCTCCTTTTATTTAAATCAGCATCGTACCGCTTTAAACAGTTATGGCTTTCCCCAAAGAATCCTGGGAAGAGTAGTTTGTTCAGGATGTTGCAAGTTGTTAGGAGACCCCTCTTCCTCCCTTACGGATCTACAATTCCCAGAGCTCCTTGCATGGAGGGATTGACTGTTAAACCACACTGGGAATTGTAGCTCTGCAAGGGTAATAGGGTTCTCCTACCAACTCTCAGCACCCTTAGCAAACTACAGCTCCCATAATTCTTTGGGGGAAACTGTGGCTATCATAGCTCTTTAAATGTAGTGCAGATCAGGCCCTTGGCAAAGAAGGATCTTTCCCATCACCTATGAAATGCTCATTTTATCTGGAGATGGCAGAGACTGAGCCAGGGTCCTGCATACAAAGCCCCCTCCCCAAATTGAGCACCCTGGTTTTGAGCACCCACAGCCATCACAACAAGCAGGGTGGCTCGGGGGCTGGTGCGTTTCTGACCCTCCCATTAATTATGATGGGGCTTGTGCAAGAGAATCTCATAGCGGGTTGTGGATCTGGCCTGTGTCTGCTCAACTGGAGCCTAACTGCCTGGAGGATGGCTCCTTGCCCGTGCTGAGTGGCTCTCGCACTTAAACCTCACCTAGTAATTGGCTAAATCCATTAGCGGACGCGTGGTAATCTGGCTTTGTAATGAGGCGCCCTCGATCCTGGCTTCAGCGTGGCAGCTTGCCACCATTGTCGCTCCAGCCAGCGGTCAAAACTCAGGAGTGACTTGGGCTGAGTACGTGTTGTTGTTGTTGTTTGGTTATTGGTTGCATTTATAGCCCACCTTTCTTCCAGCAAACTCGAGGATGGTGTACATAGTTCTCTTTCTCACTGTTTTATCACCACAACAACCCTGCGAGGTAGAATGAATGACTGCCCCCAGATCACCCAGTGAGCTTCACGTCCGAGTGGGGGTTTGTACTCTGGCCTCCCAGGTCCTAGTGCAACACTCTAACCACTACGCCACACTGGCTAAACATGTTCGGAATTAATTCTTTCCTTCAAAGCATTCCAGGCGATGTGATGTACCCATCACAGAATCAACCATTCCCATAACCCTTGGCAAACTGCCGTGCCCAGAATTATTTGAGGGAAATAATGAGTTCTGAATGTACTCGAAAGAGTGTGTTCTTAGCCTGAGTAGGGCAAACTGTTTGCCTCTGGGCTTTCAGCTGGCATATTCCATGTTCCCCATCTCTCTGCCTCTTTATAATTTCAAGGGTTCTTCAGAGCCCTTCACATCCTCCCTCAGTTATATTTGCAGAAGCCCTGTTGGTGACGTTATTCCCCATGCTGCTAAACACCCCCCCCCCAGTTATGATGGGGGGAGTGGGGCTTGTGGTGAGTGCCTTGGCCCCATGAGCTGGCAGTGTACTCTCCTGCTGAATTTTGGTCTGTAAGTGTCTTGAGGACAGAGACTTACAGCGATGGTTTTGATGGTTCCATATAGATCTTGTAATCGTCTCTCATAACAATGGCGCTGTGGTGTAAACCACTGAGCCCAGGGCTTGGCGATCGGAAGGCTGGCGGTTGAAATCCCTGTGATGGGGTGAGCTCCCGTTGCTCAGTCCCAACTCCTGCCAACCTAGCAGTTCGAAAGCACGTCAAAGTGCAAGTAGATAAATAGGTACCACGTTTCTGTACACTGCTCTGGTTCACCAGAAGCGGCTTAGTCATGCTGGCCACATGACTCGGAAAAACTGCGGACAAATGTCGGCTCCCTCGGCCAGTAAAACGAGATGATCGCCGCAACCCCAGAGTCGTTCGCACCTGGACTTAACTGTCAGGGGTCCCTTTAGCTTTACCTTTACCATACGCCACCATAACGTAAAATAAAAGGACAGTATATGATTGTTAAAAAGGCAAAACACCATTACAAAGGAATATAAAGACTCCTTAAAGGGCAATGGATCGCTCAGTTGGTCAGACTGCGGTGCTGATAATGCCAAGGTGGCAGGTTTGATCCCTGTGTGGGATAGCAGCATATCTTCAGGGCCCCTTCCAGCTCTACAGTTCTATGAAAGTGGCTGGCGTGTTGGCATAAAGGAGTCTTCAAGGGTCACCGGGAAGTCAAGGGTAAGGTTGCGCACTGAATCTCTGGTGGAAGTACTTTTTGCAGAATAGGAATGCCCAGTTTCTGGATGAGGCCCCTTGGCTCTGTGTAACATGGGGGCACAGCTAGCAGCGCTTCTCCGGAAGATCTCAATGTTTGGGCTGGGCTGGGAGGGTTTGCAAAGACAGAGCATGCCTGGCAGTCATTGCAAATTTAGGAACTTTTTAAAGGAAATAATAATAATAATAATAATAATAATAATAATAATAATAATGGTATTAAAACCAGTTTGGTGCACTTGCATTTCTAGGGCCAGGAACCCGTTAAAGGGTGAGGCTCCTGTTCACTATCGCCATACTGCAGGGCAGCCAAATCAGTTGCAAAGTCCTACTGGGTTAAGAGGTTTCCTTGCCAGGCAACTGAACTTCACCTTCAAAACACAAACCGCACAAATTTTAGCGTTGGTCCAGTTTCCCCGTCAAAAGCGAAGGGCTTCTCTGCTTCTCCAAAACTATGCACGGAATTTAAGAAAAAATACAGCTGGGTGCCTTGTGTTGTAAGTGTGTTTTGGCATTTAGAAAGCAGTAGAGAGGATGTGATGCTGAAAGTGTTAGCTGAAACTTGACATGTCCCGTTTGATTCTTTCTGACTGCTCATGGCTTCCGGCTGGTATTTGCGGCTTTTGCTCTTGAAACTATGTAAAACGAAAACTCCCAAAGGTTCAGCTCCGGTGACAGGCGAATGTGCTTGCCAGGAGGGTGTGTGTGTGTGTGTGTGTGTGTGTGTGTGTGTGTGTGTGTTTCTCTTTTTTTAATTTCCTGCAGGGTGGAGTATGTTTTGACTTGAGCCTGTGACTAATGACTTGCACATGGCCATTGAATCAGAAAGCAACTCTCTCTCCCACCCCCAACCCCCACCCCAAAATAATCCAGGCACACTTCTTGGGTGAGGTGGGGGAGAGAGGCTGTAGTTCTGCATAGTGGTGGTGAATAGATTTTTCTTTTCGGGTTGGTTAACACCATAACTGAGGCCACACGTGCTTCAATAACAAAAACACACGGTTAGAATTCTGCAGCAGAAAAGGCAGCGGCCTAAGAGATAGTGTGGCTGTGAATTGAGATCTTTGCGCTTATGTGTTTCCAGAAACTCAAACTGCTTTATAATCTCTCTGCTGATATTGGCCCACGATACAGCCTTTCTCTCCTCGCTCAAGGATGGGGCACAGAAAATGGTTATAAATGCCTGGGATGCTGTTGTCTCTCTCCACTCCAAACAATTAGCTGTAAATGATACAGCAAAAGGTTAAGGTCCTTCGCTAGAGACCCACAAAGGTGCAATTGGTCCATGGACAGCTTTGATATAGATTTGTTTAGTCGTGTCCGACTCTTCGTGACCCCATGGACCAGAGCACGCCAGGCACTCCTGTCTTCCACTGCCTCCCGCAGTTTGGTCAGACTCATGTTCGTAGCTTCGAGGACACTGTCCATCCATCTCGTCCTCTGTCGTCCCCTTCTCCTTGTGCCCTCCATCTTTCCCAACATCAGGGTCTTTTCCAGGGAGTCTTCTCTTCTCAGTGATATAGATTAGCAGTCTTAAATATTATGGGGTCCCATTTTCAAGAATGCTTATTTTGGCAAGCATGTAAATTTGGAGGTTAACTGTCATGAACTTTTGTTTTTTTCTTGCAAACCAGGGTGGTACTGTAGTATGATAAAAGCTACATTTCCTCTTTTTTGCAGGTTTTTTTTTGTCAATGGGGTGGAACTGTAGGCTGCGTGGTGCTGCTTAAAGAGAGCTTACTCCCGGTTCCATATCTCTCTGTGACAAGCCTCTTCCCCCAGAACTGTATAGTTGTTTGGTTCCAACTCAGTACTCTTGCATTGAGCTCCAGCTATTGAAGTTACAAGGCCCTTAATACTTTGGTATGGAAGAGTTGACTTTTGAATAGCTGGGCAATGGAATTGAAGGCCATTGTTGCCTGGTTTGCTTATTGTTTGTCTTTGCAAATATTTTTTTTAATGTTTCATAATGTATATAAAACAGAGCAAACAGTTATCGAGACAGGTGTATGTTGAAACTTAGAAAAGCAGACTCATAAAATTGCCACGTAAAATAAGTGTAGTCACTCATAGGTTAAGTGTCAAAGTCCAGGTCATGAAAGGAAGAAAGAAGTGAGAATAAAAGTTGTCTTCGCGTAAAGAAGGAATACTAGTGTTACCTGATTGTGAAGCAGAGTTCCAGATTTGCCAGGCTTGCAATGATGGCTGCCTCAGGAGCGATTGTTCTTCTGTATGTGTGATAAAGGAACGTCAAATGGCATAAAAAGTGACCACAGCCCCTAGGTCTCAAATTATGTGTTGTCGTCTCCATTAAAACTATATTCCAGAGTGAGTGGTACCAAGTGCCCAGGGTAAGTCCGGCTTCTTTACTGAAAGTAGGGATGCTGCCATGCCCTCCTCAGGTGATTTTGGCTGGCGGCAATGTGTCCCCAGACTGTCACAAATGGAGGTAGGTGTGTGTGTGTTTGTTCTGACTCTTGCGTGCTGCAAAGGTAAGATTCTCATCTCTCGCTCTGTTTGCTTTCGCCTTGGGCCTTCCCTCCTTGTGAGGAGAATCGCACACACCGCCTTGAGCTCCTTGGAGGGAAGGTGGTCAGAAATGTAGCAACAGTAATAAAAAGCTCCAGAGAAGTTGGTGCTTAAAAAAAACAATTGACTGTTATTTGACAATATGTGATTAGTCAGTTGCACACTTGCAGCCAGCAGTGGCTAGAGTGCTGGACTAGGACCTGGGAGGACGGGGTTCGAATCCCGCTTCGACCGTGAAGGTCATTGGGTGACCTTGGGCCAGTCACTGCTCCTCAGCCTCACCTACCTCACAGGGTTGTTGCGGAGATTAAATGAGGAGGATGGGGAAGGAGAATTGTGTGTACTGCCTTGAGCTCCTTGGAGAACAGGGTGGGATATCAATGCAGTCAATGTCAGTAAAAGTTGTCCCCTTTTCCTGGATCCAGCTTCCATCAGCCTCAGCCAGCACGGCTGTGCCCCAATCAGCCCCTGCCTTATCCGGACACTCTGGCTTGGGTTGCAGCCACAAACATCTGGAGGACACTGGCTTGGCTTTCTGTTGGGCATCCTAGTCATCGTCTTGGGGTTTACAACCCTCACAGAAGATTTGCTCCTGGTCGATAAGGATCACGTTCCTACTTGTACATTTTTTGGAAGGTGGGGGAAACCAGGCCTATCGTCAGCATGTGATGTTTGTTTGCAATCTCTTGCCATGGTTGTGTCCTGAGAGCAAACAAAACTTCTAGTTTCTCTGTTTGCGGCCGTCTGCCCATATTCCGTGATTATACAGCTCCTCTGTGTAATTTCCTTTCTTTTCTCTTCTCTGTCTGATCCGCACCGTGGTGGAATGTTGTGTTGCAGAGCCTTACAACGGAAAAACAAGCAAACTGACCAGCTTATAATTGCCAGCCTTCCAGCTGCTTTTGGCAGCCTGTTGACGGCGGCAGTGCAGCCCTTTAATAGTACAGAAGTCATATGCTTCTGTCTCCTGGGCCCTTGTGGGCATACCCAGAATCCTCTGCACCATGGAGCGGTGTCATTATGGACGAGAGTTTCCTTGTAATTTTGATGCGGTCAGAGAGTTTGAAAACTGTGCTGTCTTTTGTCTGCTTGACACCTCGAGTCCCGTAGTTTTACTAACAGGAGTACATCTTTAAAAATTACTATTATTTCATAGAATTGTAGAGTGGGAAGGGACCCCCAGGGTCTTCTAGTCCAACCCCCTGCAATGCAGGGATCGCAGCTGAAGAATCCCTGACAGGTGGCCATCCAACCTCTGCTCCTGTTTTGTTTTGATCCCACTTAGTTGAGGCATAGCGCAAGCGCCCCTCCAGATGGGGAAGGGCTATAGCTCAGTGGGGGAGAGCACCTGCTTTGCATGCAGAAGGTCCTGGGTTCAATCCCAGGTGGTCTCTGCAAGATGGCTGGGAGAGAACCCAGCCTGAAGCCCTGGAGATCCACTGCCAGTCAGTGTAGACGGTGCTGATCTAGATCAATGGTCTGCCTCAGTGTTAGAAACTCAGATAACATAATCTAATCTCCAAATGGCATCTTAGACCTGGGTTACGGTCACCACGATGGGATGTCTAGGTGCTGTTTTGTTTTTCCCACAATGGAGTTGTTTCTTATTATTTCTCATTTATATACCGCTTTATATTTTAAAGAACAAATCTCAAAGAGGGTTTACATCACATCAAATAAAACAATCCAGAATAAAACAAATTCAAACGTCAAGGGAAATATTTCAGATCCTTCTCTAAGTGACTTTTTGCTTTCCCCAGTTGCCAGCGTGGCATCCAGAGATTTCCACGTGGTCACAGTTGGATCCACGCCAGTCACAAAATGCGCCTGGCGCCTGGCTAATTTCAAACACTGGTCTGACTCAGCGTGAGGCAGCTTTTATGTTCCTGTGGTTTTTGATAGCAATAATGCAGTAACACTGGGGAAGTGATTGATTCCTTCATTGCAGGCAGTTGGTCTAGATGACCCTAGGATCTATAATTCTATGATTCGAAGGCAGAAGGACGTGTGGATGGTCCGCAATAAATTCACTGCTAATGTGCTGTTACTGGGTAAATGACATGCTCCAGAAGATATCCTTTTTTAAAAAAAAAATAAAACAGTCTGGAGGGGCTGTTTGCTAAAGCATCCTCTTTAGTAACCTGATAAGCAAGTTGCCAACCCTCCCTTGGCTTCCTTACGCCCCGCGGTGCCTGAAATTGTCCTATCGTCTAAGAACTTTGTTCAGCCGCCTTTAAAACACCAACAACAGCTCCATGGCCTCCACCCAGCTGGAAAGAACCGGGGGACAGAAGCCGGCTTTGTCTTCCTCCCTCCAAAGGGGTTTCTGCTACGTCATCCAAAAATTAATTTTAACAGGGAAGGCTCCTCTTGGGGTAGAAAGGGGACAGCAATTCTTTGCAGAGGAATGGAAATAGAAACTAACCAGCTGTGCTTCCTCCAAAGATCGGGCCGGGGCATCGTCATCAGCACTCATTGGCTAACACTCTAGCTGTGAAGCGGTGGTTGACCTTCACTTCCATCTGTTCTCCTTCCCTTTGAGGAAGGAGGATCTGAAAGATTAGGAAGCTGCCTGATGCCTAGTTGGAGCACTAGCCCGCCTTGTTCCGTACCGTGTACACTGACCAGCAGCAGTTCTTCTGGGTTTCAGGTGGGGAGTCTTTCCCAGTGGCCACCCAGATGCCCCAGTGGGAAGCCCGGAACTGGGATCGGAATATGAGAGCGCCCTCCCCTCCTGTGGCTTCCAGCAATTGGGATTCAGAAGCATGGCTGACTCTGACTACAGGGGAGCAACATAGTCGCGTAGGTAGGAGCCATCGATAGCCCTCTGCTCCTCCATGAATTTGTCTAATCCTCTCCTAAAGCCATCCAAGTTGGTGGCCATCCCTGGCTCCTGTGGGAGGGAGTTCCACAGTTTAACTTTACGCTGGGTGAAGAAGGACTTTCTTTCACCTGTCCTGAATCTTCCGACCTTCGGCCTCATGGGATATCCACGAGTTCTAGTGTTACGAGAGAGGGAGGAAAGCTTTTCTCTATCCGCCTCCCCTGTGCCATGCACAGTTTTGCAAGCTTCTATTGTGTCGCCTCTTACATAAAGGTAAAAGGACCCCTGACCATTAGGTCCAGTCGTGACCGACTCTGGGGTTGTGCGCTCATCTCACATTATTGGCCGAGGGAGCCAGCGTACAGCTTCCAGGTCATATGACCAGCATGACAAAGCCGCTTCTGGCGAACCAGAGCAGCACACAGAAACGCCGTTTACCTTCCCACTTGGAGCGGTACCTATTTATCTATTTGCACTTTGATGTGCTTTTGAACTGCTAGGTGGGCAGGAGCTGGGACTGAACAATGGGAGCTCACCCCGTCGCGGGGATTCGAATCCCTGACCTTCTGATCGGCAAGCCCTAGGCTCAGTGGTTTAACCCACAGTGCCACCCGCGTCCCGGCCTCTTACCTACCTGTCCTCTAAACTAAAATGTCCCAACTGCTGCAACCTTTCCTCGTAGGGGAGTCACTTCGCCCCCCCCTCCACCTTCACCTCGACCACCTGTGCTGTGCTTCTCTGACCATTTCCCAACATGCACCTGGCGGCCACAACCTGTGCCACTAAGCATTTCCCTCTTACACTCGGAAGTAACTTCCTAACGTGTGGTCTGCCTTGACTGGGTCTGTGTGCCCAGGATGAATCTTGGAGGAGCTGAGGCTGGTTCCTTGGCAGACGGCAACAAAGCCACCCACTTTCTCTTTCCTCCTCCGCTCACTTTCTCTGCCTGAACTCTGAGGTGAGCAGGGCTGGGCTCCTCCCTTCAGTGCTTGCCCTGACTTGCCAAGGATCACCATATTATTGTCAGCGCTTCAGACATGATGAGGAGCTTCCCTAAATTGAGACACTAAAGCTAAAAATGAGGCTGTTCTGGAGAAAAACAGAAGGGGTGGGATGAGTGGGGGTGGCTGCAGTTTTTATGTTGGAGGGGTTGCTGCCCATGGCGGGAAATTTGGTTGGTAATCCTGCTATCGAAACAAACACATCTTGTTCTTTATTTATTTGTTGCATTTACATCTCACCTTCCCCACTCCCCTCCGAAGAGCTCAAGGTGGCATACATGGTTCTCCCCCTTCCCTTAAATCCCCATAACAGCCCTGTGAGGTAGGTCAGGCTGAGAGGCAGTGACAGGAGCCTGCCCTAGGTGAGCCATTGGCCTGATCCAGCAGGCTCTTAGGATCTTATCCCATAAGTTCCTAATGCAATTCCTGCAACATTTCGGACCACAAATATTCTGGGTTGGGTTGTGTGTGTTTCCCCCCTTTTATTGGGTTGTAGCCCTTCTAGACAGTTTGGGAATTTCAGTGCTGATCTCCCAGGCCCTCGCCCCACACCTTTAAACCACCATATGCCATAAGGTAAAGGGACCCCTGACCATTAGGTCCAGTCGTGATTGACTCTGGGGTTGCGGCACTCATCTCGCTTTACTGGCTGAGAGAGCCGGCGTACAGCTTCCGGGTCATGTGGCCAGCATGACAAAGCCGCTTCTGGCGAACCAGAGCAGCGCACGGAAACGCCGTTTACCTTCCCGCTTGGAGCGGTACCTATTTATCTACTTGCACTTTGACGTGCTTTTGAACTGCTAGGTTGGCAGGAGCAGGGACCAAGCAACGGGAGCTCACCCTGTTGCAGGGATTTGAACCGCCAACCTTCTGATCGGCAACCCCTAGACTCAGTGGTTTAACCCCAGCGCCACCTGTGTCCCTTATACCACATGCCATACAGGTTCTTAACTGCCCATGTTTAAATCACTGGGCATTAAAACAACACACGTCCCAGGTGTGTTGCTCTTTGATGCTTCGAAGGAACTACTTTGTTTTTTAATTACTTGGGAAGCGGAAATGAATACGTGCATCTTGCCTTTGGCATGCAAGGGTCAAAGTTCCCCCTTAGCCTCTTGAGAATTGCAGCTTGTTGGGATTATGAGGTATAGTTTTACTGCTCGATTGTTTGTTTGTTTTGGACAGTGAGTGTTTTCCGTGCCATGGCTGCCTTGCCAAATGCCTTTTGCATGTCTGGGGAACGCTACCTTTGGACCAGGCCCAGACACAATCGGATCCGAGGGCCAAGGAAGTGGTGCTTCTCCCCTCCACTCATGCACTTCGAATCCGCACCCTGACTTGTCGCTCTCATTCCCCCCTCCCAACTGGTGCTGGGAACACCCAGCGTCAAATGTGTGATCGACTGTCACAACCTACTTGGCACATGGCCATTCATGACCCTCTCTCCTCCCCTAATGCTTTGTTAACGTGCTTATGGATGGAGGGTCTTTTCGAAAAAAGGAAAAATGATGAGCGAGGTAAACTCTCTCTTTAAACCCACCGCCTTATTAAGGGGAGGGTCTTCCAGAAGGCCTGGACTAAGAGCTTTTCTTTTTTCTTTTCTATTTTAAGCAACTGTCTAAGTTGGTCTTGGTGCCACCCCAAGGTTTGCAGGTGTCTTTTAAAACAGAAGTAGGGGGTTGATAGGTGTTCGGTCACAACTGGAGGGCCACAAATTATTTTTATCTTTTAAATCATTTATTTATTACTCGCCCTTCGCCCTAAGGGGCAAGGTTGCAGCCCCTGGGACTTTTTGGTTTGGAGAAAAGGCGAGGTGGAGGCGACGTGATAGAAGTTTACAAAATTATGCACGGCATGCAGAGCGAAAAGCTTTTCTCCCTGCCTCATAAAGTTAGAAGTCATGGATATCCAATGAAGCTGAATGATGGAAGATTCAGGACAAGTTAAAGAAAGGACACAGCAGCGCATAGTTAAACTATGGAACTCACTGCTGCAAGAGGGATGGCTTTAAAAGAGGATAAGACAAATTCATGGAGGAGGAGAGGACTATTATGGTCTACTAGCCACAATGGCTCTGCTCTGCCTCTGCAGTGGGAGGCAGCAATGCCAGTAGCTGGAAACTGCAGGAGGGGGTAGCTGCTCTTGTGCTCAGGTCCTGCTTGCTGGTTTTCTGTATCGGCATCTGGTTGGCCACTGTGAGAACAGGATGCCAGGCCCAGTGGGCCCCCATTGGCCTGATCCAGCTACAGCCAGACTCTCCTGGTGCTCAAGAAGGATACTGACAAGCTGGAAGGTGTCCAGAGGAGGGCAACCAAAATGGTCAAAGGCCTGGAAATGATGCCTTATGAGGAACGGCTTAGGGAGCTGGGTATGTTTAGCCTGGAGAAGAGAAGGTTAAGGGGTGATATGATAGCCATGTTCAAATATATGAAAGGATGTCATATGGAGAAGGGAGAAAGGTTGTTTTCTGCTGCTCCAGAGAAGCGGACATGAAGCAATGGATTCAAACTACAAGAAAGAAGATTCCACCTCAACATTAGGAAGAACTTCCTGACAGTAAGAGCTGTTTGGCAGTGGAATTTGCTACCAAGGAGTGTGGTGGAGTCTCCTTCTTTGGAGGTCTTTAAGCAGAGGCTTGACAGGCATATGTCAAGAATGCTTTGATGGTGTTTGCTGCTTGGCAGGGGGTTGGACTGGATGGCCCTTGTGGTCTCTTCCAACTCTACGATTTTATGACTCTTATGATTCTTAAACAGCCTGGTATGCCTTAAAGTTGTTGTGTGACTGTAACGCACGATGGCACAAACTGTTGAATGCCAGCCTTCTCTCCCCCCACCCCACCCCGCTCTCCCCCATATGACTTTGGCTGCTCCAGGAGGTAACGGCATTCAAAAATGGCTCATAATTGGAATGAACTGCAGCATGTGCATAATTGAGTGTCGATTTGCATAATGTGACTCATTAGCATATTTTCTTGGCAGCGGGGATGTTGGCCGGCTCCGCGCAGTGTGCTCATTTGGCTCCAGTGCTTCCCCGGGACTAGAAACCTTGAACTGGAATTTTTGAAAAACATGACAGCAGAAGGCGCCTGGGTTAGGCCCACCCCTGACGCTCGTTTAGCTCTAGTGCTTCTCCGGGGCTAGATCCTTGAATTCGATTTTAAAAACAACAACAGCGGCTGGCTGGCTGGCAGGAGGTGCCCAGTTAGGCCCACCCACAAGTGACATCCTTTTGCTGCTGTTTTTCTGCCTCCAACTCATTTTATTCTTCTGTGGGAGTATGACACAGCGGTAGGATGTCAGACTGTAGGAGCAAAATGGCCCAGGTTCAAACCCTCCACTCAGCCCTGAAGCTTCCTGGGTGACCTTGGGCTGGTCACTATCTCTCAGCTGAACCTGCCTCGCAGGGTTGTTGTGAAGGTAAAATGGGAGGTGGAGAGAGAACTGTTTGCACTTGCCTTGAGCGCCTTGTGATTTGGGGCGGGGGGGGGCGGGCGGGCAGGGAATGGCATGTTAAATAAGCAGATCTTTTTGTGGCATATGCTTCCCATGGTTTAGATCCAGGTCCGGCACTGGAGGCAAACAACCTACTACTGCTGCTCTCCCCTCCCTCAGATTCAAGAGGAAGGACCCCAGCTCATTGCCAGAGTCGGTCCCAGGTTCAGTCCTCAGTGGCACCCCTAAAATGGGATTTTTGTGGGGCGCAGGCTTTTGTTGGAGGGCCAGAACCTCAGATTTGTACTGATTTGTTTTGATTTAGGTGGGCAGCTGCCCCCCTGTCCCCCTTGGCTATGCTCATGGTAGGGTGTCGAACAGAAGTAGCTCTCCAGAAGTTGCTGGACTCCCAGCTCTGATCATTCTCGCAGCCTGCGTGGCATGATGGGAGTTGTAGTCCAGCAATCCCTGGAAGGTCACCGATGCCCCACAGTCCTGGTGTAGCCTATTGGACCCAGCTTCCTATCTTCCCTTGAGCATGTTGTGCCTAGAAGCCCCCAGACATGCTGCAGGGGGGGGTCACTCTTTGGCCACATATAGGGCCTTGTAGAGGCTTTGGCTACCCTGCCAGCTGAGGCCCACTTTCCTGTAAAGCACGGTCCAGTAACCAGCCTGCTCAGGCATTCTCGTGTGTGGGGACACACTGAAAATTGGAGAAGGGCTGTGGTGGCTCACTGGCAGATCTGTAGAAGGTTCCAGGTTCAGCCCCCATCTGCATCTCCTGGTAGGGCTGGGGAAGACGACCCCCCCCCCCGCCGTCTGAAGTCTTGAAGAGCTGCTGCTGCCAGTCAGTGTAGACAACACTGAGTTAACCCCACCCCACCAACAGCCTGATTTTGTATAAGGCACCTTCCTGTGTTCCAGTCTATTGTGATAGCCAAACATCTCAAGGGCTGTCACATAGAAGATGGAGCAAGATAGTTTTCTGCCCTGGATGGTAGGACTCGAACCAATGACTTCAAGTTACATGAAAGGAGATCCTGACTAAACAGCAGGAAGAATTTCCTGACGCTAAGGGTTGTTAGACAGTGGAACAGACTTCCTTGGATAAGTCTGTTCCTTCCTTGGAGGTTTTTAGTCCAAGGTTGGATGGCCACCTGCCTTCGATGCTTTAGTTCAGATTCCCAGCATTGCAGGGGGTTGGGCTAGATGTCCCTCGGGGTGCCCTCCAACTCTACAATTCCAGGATTCTATGAAATAGAAAACTATACAGAACAGCTTCCAATTCAATAAAATAAAACACTATATTGTCGCACACAGCCCCAACCTCTGAGCAGTGAGAGGCTCCAGGGATCCACGCACTGACTGAGGTTCTGTTTCCTTGGACTGAACCTCAGCAGGGACTGTGGTGTCTTTAGAATATACGGTTTTATTTACACTTACCCACATCCTGAGCATGCTAGAGGGGCTCACAGCATTAACCCCCCCCCCAAGTTCTTGCTTCTCCCTTAGTTGCAGCTTGGGAACCAACACAGAGCAAGCGTGTCTCTTGTGCCTCCATCTTCCAGCCCGCTTTTAAGCACAGCTCTCTCTCACACCTCTGGCTATTGTTCTCCTACCTACCGTAGCAGTTCAGTTGAGGGTGGAGGTACAGCCCAACCTTTTGCTCCATGGCAGAGAGACATAGAGCCACTTCCTTGCCAATAATAATAATAATAATAATAATAATAATAATAATAATAATAATAATATAATTTTATTTATACAACACCCTCCCCGGCCAGGGCTGGGCTCAGGGCGGCTAACACCAAATTAATTATATATAAATTATGTATATATGTATATGTATATAAATTACAATAAAACGTAATGGAGGCGGGGGACAGTTAATTAAAATACGGTTTAAAATGCAGCTTAAAATGCAGCCTCATTTTAGCAGTAGCCCATAGATCAAGAAGACCATAAAGGCAGGAAACATCAGATATTCACCCGAGCCCAACTATCAATGGGAAGATTTATATACCAAATCCCATACAAGGGGTCAGAGTGATTCTAAGCTGAAGGCCTCCTTCTAACCTCCTTGAGGCTTGGGACCTCCAAAGTGTTGTTATTTATGGACCTTAAGGTCCTCCGCAGGGCATACCAAGAAAGGTGGTCCCGTAGGTACGAGGGTCTTGGCCGCATAGGGCTTTAAAGGTCTGATGATGGTGCTGAACTAGTCAGCCAAAACTATTACGTAGGCAAAGGTAATACAGTAGTTGAAATTTGAAAGCTTGCTCTGCTTATACATTCTGCATACAGAATCCCAAGAAATGGAAGGGCTGATTGCTCCCCCCAACCCCCCCATAGCAACATATATGTAATTTACTGAATCAAAAGGATGTTTTATACTGATGTTGCACACTACCTAGATGCTCTTTGAGTGACAGATAATATATTTAATGTGTCCCTGTGTGTTTTGTGAGGTTCTAGAGAGGGTTTTAAGTGGATTAGCCACACAGCGAAAGTGGAGACGCTTATAGATTTAAGAAACTAGAGTCGACCAGTGAAGGCCGATTAAAGGCTTGACAGAAGAGAGAGAACCCCTTCTAAGCTGCCTGGAATTTTAAAAGGGAGGTTTATGCGGCCCTCTTGTCAGGTCCATCCCTCCCTCCCACCCCTGAAAACACATTTAGCAGTTCCTTCTAGCCAAGCATGTACCATGATGCAGTGACTGGCTTTTGAAAGCATTTGGGAAATGGAGGCCTGGCATTGCGCTCCCTTCCCCTGCCAAAAGGCTGTTGAAGCCATGATAGCTAGTAGAACTTCCATGCACGGGCGCAGTCTGTCTTGGAGCACCAGGCGACAGAGCCTCTCGCCTCCACGCTCTTTTGGCAGACTTCCTGAAGTCATCCAGCTTGGTCCAGTGGGGCTGGAAATTGCATTTATAAACTGCAGATAGAGTATCTCCCTTTGCCTCAACTTGAATCGCCTTTGGCCATCAACGTGTCGAGAGAGTTTTCATTTCGTTTGTTTCTTTTGGACTTCTGGCCCGCTAGATCAGTGGTTCCCAAACCTTTTCTGGCCGTTACCCCTTTGGCCCATGAACGTCATCCCCAGTGCCACCTACCCTATAAATAAGCATTATTCAGAACAGCAGTTTGCACGACCCACTGCGGAAGGCATTAACACAATAAAATTCAAAACTGTAACAATTAATTGCACATTTGTTCATAATCCAGCTAAAACATACTTAGTTTAATTCAGCAAAAGTGATGAACTTGATCCAGTCATACCAGCTTTTCAAAGTCTGAGAGTCATTTACACCTCTGCCACCCCCTTGCCTCTTAGGGAATCCCACTGCGCCCCCCCCCCCCGGGGTGCTGCCACCCTCTTTGGGAACCACAACCCTAGATTGATAAGCAGTCTGTTTCTCTCTCTCTCTCAAGACCCCTCCAGGTAACTTGTTCATTGTTCCTTCACCCGGATTTGCTTGCACACAGCTAAAGTGGAGGTGGGTTTATGAGCCCCGACACTTGGAAAATGCTAGTTCTGTCTGTTTGCTTTTTAAGAGGCGCCTTTTTAAAGTCCTTCCCCGTGCCTTTGATTTTCTCTTGCTTGCTGTATAGATCATAAATTGGCAAGGCACGGGAGCTTGCTGGTGTCCGCTTGGTGACATAACGAGAACATCTGGTTTCGGTGGGGCATCGTCCTGTTTTCTTTGCCCCCACCCTGTGCCCCTCAGCCCCACGTCAGCGCTCATCCCCTCCGCCGAGCTGATGTCGTCAAATAGCACCCAAATCCCCATGTAGATTACGGGATTTGCAAGAGAGGACTCCACTGACGGAGAGAGATCGGAGATCGGCTACTGAGGAGGCCTGTGAACTTGAGAATGGCTGGCCTGCCAGGATGCCTGCAATGGGGGGGAGGGGGGAACAGATGGCACAGTGGCAGGTGGGGCTAGGAGAGGGTCCCCCCCCACACACACCCTGCCGTGTGCCCACACACCCCCAGGGACACTGGAGATAAGAAGGCTTGGCATGCCCTGAGGGACTCTCTGAATCCAGTTTTGTTCTGCCTTTGGAACAATGGGATTCTCTCTCTCTCCCTCTGCCTCAGTCTGTGCTGCTTGAAGGAGAGCAGCCAGCTACAAATTGTCACTTCCCACCGCTGTGTTAGGAGGTGAGAATTGGTGCACACTCTCCAGGAACTGCAGCACCCCCACATCTAGCTCCTGCTGCTGCCTTTTGTATACAGTCGTGCCTCGGATCCCGAGCACCTTGTGAGTCGAACGTTTTACCTCCCAAACGCTGCAAACCCTGAAGTGAAAGCTCATACCAATGACAAACTTAGTTGGTGGTCTCTAAGGTGCTACTGGAAGGATTTTGTTGTTCCGGTTTGCGAACGTTCTTTGGAACCCGAACGTCTGATGCAGGTTCTGCGGCTTCCGATTGGCTGCAGGAGCTTTCTGCAGCCTATCGGAAGCCAAGCCTTGGATTCCGAACATTTTGGAAGTCGAACGGATTTGCGGAATGGATTCTGTTTGACTTCGAAAGTACCACTGTATTTGTATATAAGTGGGGAGGGTGGTCAGGGAGCAAAGGCAAGCAGGGCCTGCAGCAAAATGCTGTAGCACGTCCTTGCCAGCCCCGCAAAAAAAGGAGGGTTCCTGGTCAGGTCAGCCTTTTCTGTGTGGGACCACAAGCTGTATAAAGCCATGGAAATCTGCAGGGAAGGCCTGCCGGTTGCTGGTAGAACATCTGCCTTGCATCATGCAGAACGCCCTGGCAACTCCAGGTAGGACTGGCGGGGGACGCCGACGACTCCCTGTCTGAACTCCTGTGAAGTGCTGCCAGCCAGTGTAGACAGTACTGAGCTGGGTGAACCAATGGTCTGATTCAATATAAGTCAGCTTTCTATGTACTCCCCCCCCCCCCCGCTGCTTTCTGGTTTTATTTTCGGACACTTCCTATATTCTGTAGCTGCTGAGCATGCTCAGTCTTCACTGCACTGGCGGTAAAGGTAAAGGGACCCCTGACCATTAGGTCCAGTCGCGGACGACTCTGGTGTTGTGGTGCTCATCTCGCTTTATTGGCCGAGGGAGCCAGCGTACAGCTTCCGGGTCATGTGGCCAGCATGACTAAGCCGCTTCTGGCAAACCAGAGCAGCGCACGGAAACGCCGTTTACCTTCCCGCTGGAGCGGTACCTATCTACTTGCACTTGACGTGCTTTCGAACTGCTAAGTGGGCAGGAGCTGGGACCGAGCAACGGGAGCTCACCCCGTTGCAGGGATTTGAACCGCCGATGTTCCAATCAGCAAGCCCTAGGCTCAGTGGTTTAGACCACAGCGCCCCCCGCGTCCCTCGCACTGGGCTGTAGAAAGGCAAAAACTACACCTGGAAACTTTGGGATTCCCCAAAACGTGCTAATAACGTCCCTCTTATTTTCTCAGCAGCCGTAATTTGACTCTGTTTCCTTTGGCACTCGCCACCTGCGTGTGGTATTAGAGGGAGCCTCGTATGTCGGGAAGAAGCCAGGCCTTCGCTGTGGACTCGGGAGGTGGCTGTGGGCATCAGAAGCCCCGCTGAATCTGGCCCAAAGATCCAGATTCTCTTTCCCACCGTGGGAAGGAGCCCGTTAGCCCAGGCATCAGAAGAAGCTGCCCTCTCCCGCAGCGCTGTGGCATCTCACCACCTCCCCCCCAGTGCCCTGCTGCTTCTGAACCAGGATCCTGCATATATACCCCATGCAGAAGCTGGCAGAAAACCCAGCTTCCTGGAAGACAAGGCCTGTTGTTTCTATTTCAAGGAAGCCAACTTTCTAGTCCTCGTGCTGCAAATATAGGCCGGAAGTCACGTGGCTTGTGCAGACAGGTGGCTGGGCAAGGTTTCTGGGTTCTGAGCTTGGGCAGGGCTGTTCCTAGGCCAAATGGGACCCCGGGGGAAGAATATCCTGAGTGAGCCCACATCCTTCCCATCGTTCAGCTTTGGGAAATGGTGGCGTAAGGCTTGCTTGCGATTGAAGACAGCAGCCTGGACAGTTAAGCAAGAGCTTCGCGGAAGATGTGGCTTCTGAAAAGGAAATCATAAAACATTCTCCTTTAGATGTGGTTGGAGAGAAACAGTTTGCCAAGTCAGTCTCTCCTTCCCTCCCACTCCCCCTGTTACTTTCCTCTGTTGTCTATCCTGGAGAACAAGCTCGTCATTTTTCCTTTGTACGTTGATAGTATAGTGCTGAGACATATGAACATAGGAAGCTGCCTTATACTGAGTCAGGCCGTTGGGTCATCTAGCTCAGTGTTGTCTACACGGACTGGCAGCAGCTCTCCAGGGTTTCAGGTAGCAGGGATGGGATGCCGTTGGGGATTGAACCAAGGACCCTCTGCGTGGAAGGCAAGAGCTCTCTCTCAGAGAGAGGTTGATGTGCTTTGTCTGCCTCCATGCATGGATTCCCCATGGTCAAGTTGTGTGTTATTGGGGAAGTGACATAGCTCAGTGGTAGAGAATCTGCCTTGCAAGCTGAACATCCCAAATTCAATCCCCAGCAGTGTCTCCAGGTGTAGGATTGGGAAGGACCCCTGCCTGAAACCCTGAGGATGCTGAGCTAGATCAGGGGTCTCCAAACTAAGTCCCGGGGGCCGGATGAGGCCCAATTGCCTTCTAAATTTGGCCCACGGACGGTCCGGGAATCAGCATGCTTTTACATGAGTAGAATGTGTCCTTTTACTTAAAATGCATCTCTGGGTTATTTGTGGGGCATAGGAATTCATTCATATTTTTTTTTTCAAAATATAGTCCGGCCCCCCACAAGGTCTGAGGGACAGTGGACTGGCCCCCTGCTGAAAAAGTTTGCTGACCCCTGAGCTAGATGGACCAATAGGTATAAGGCAACTCCCATTTATCTATCTATCTATCTATCTATCTATCTATCTATCTATCTATCTTTATTGGTTGCTTTCTCTTGCCAAAGACAACTGGAAGCAACTTGTAACAAGGCAAACAAACAAAACCCCACATGGATACATTAAAACAAACAAACCTTAATACACGAAAAATACATGAAAAACATCCCACCCACTCTTAAGATGCCACAGATAGTTAGAGGCCCAAGGCCTGGTTAAAGTGGAAAGAATTGCCTGGCACCTAAGATATATAATGGTGGTACCAGGCAGGCCTCCTTGGAGAGAGCATTTTACAAACAGGGAGCCACCGCAGAAAAGGCCCGTTCTTGTGTTGCCACCCTCCAGACCTCTCATGGAGGAGGCGCACAAAGAAGGGCCTCCAATGATGATTGCAGGGTCCGGGTCAGTTCATATGAGGAGAGGTAGCCCTTAATGAATTGGGGTCCTGAGCCGTGCACGGCTTTATAGGTCAAAACCAGCACTCTGAATTGGGCCCAGAAACTGTTTGGTGACCACTGCAGTCAGGCTAGGACTGATGCTATATGCTCAGACTGTCTCTTCCCCCCCCCCCAACCGGTGAGCAACCTGGCCACTGAATTCTGCACCAGCTGAAGTCTCCAGATTGTCTTCAAAGGCTATGCTCCATTTAGCAAGGTCAGGACCACCCAAGGCTCACGATCTGGCATGAGAGCTGTGTGTCAAAATCCTTGATGGGCTTCTGCTCTCAATGGAGGAGAAGGCTTTCAATGCCGACCAGCCATAATGGCTGTGCTGTACCTCCACTGCTGGAGGCAACAATGCTTCCACATACCAGTTGCTGGAAATCTCAGGAGTGGGGAGGGCTCTTGTGCTCGGATCCTGCTTGTTGGCTTCCCACTGGGGCACCTGGTCAGCCACTGGGAGAACAGGATGCTGGGCCAGATGGGCCCCTTTTGGCCTGTCTTACATCCATATATGGTGTGTTGCTAGCTCACTGTTTTGATGTGCTCTCGAGGGCCAAACAGCCAGCCCCTCCACTGTTGCCCTAGCAAATAAAAACCAGCTGCCAGGCTGCTTAAGAGGGCTTTTTGTTTTGCTGCCACCTCCTTGTTCATCCAAAAGGGTTGGGCTCTCTCAGAATCGCACACCTTTCTTTAAATACCTTCTGCTCTCTGCTGGGGTCCTGCCACTCCATCCAGGCAGTTCTCTAGCCAGCGGTTGCCTGGATACCTTCCTCTCCTTGTTAACCCAGCAAAACTAGGTAACAATTTACTGCCTTTAATTACACCGTTAGAATCGCCAGGGTGAGATTTTTTTAACAACTGGAAGAAAACCGGACTGTTTTCTCACACTGTGCTGCTGCGTCCTGCGCTCCCTTGTTCCTGCCCGCCCTCAGCGAAACTCCGTGGTGTGGATCTCTCGTCCATCCTACGCCCGTCCCTGATGGAGCTGGACACTTTCCACCAGTTCCCCAAAATATCACAGGAACATAGGAAGCTGCCTTAGAGTGAGTCAGAGCACAATTAGACTTTTGTTCATTCCATGATTTTCCCTTTCCCTTTTCTAACCGCATAAAGCCGTCTTCTTTTCTTTTAAAAGCAGATTTGTTCTAGGGTGACAGGATTTTAGTAGGATCATACAGTTGGAAGGGACCCCAAGGGTCATCCATTCCAACCCCCTTCAATGCAGAAATCTCAAGTAAAGCGTTACAAGAAAGATGGCCCTCTGACCCCTGCTTAAAAACCTTCAAGGAGGGAGAGTCCACCGCCTCTCGTGGGAGTCCGTTCCGCTGTTGAACAGCTCTTGCTGTCAGAAAGTTCTTCCTGATGTTGAGTCGGAATCTCCTTTCTTGTTACTGGAAGCCATGGGTTCTGGTCCTACCCCCCCCAGAGCAGGAGAAAATGAGCTTGTTGCCTCTTCCACATGACAGCCCTTGAGATATTGGAAGGTGGCTTTCGTTTCTCCTCCTAGTCTCTACTTTACCAGACTAAACAACTCCTTCAACCGTTCCTCATCTGGCCCAGTTTCCAGACCCTTGATCATCTTGGTTGACCTCCTCTGCACACCTTCCAGCTTGTCCATATCCTCCTTAAATTGTGGCTCCCAGAACTAGACAACAGGTGTGGGCTGACCGAGGCAGAATAGAGTGTGACTATTACTTCCCTCGACTGGGACACTGTGCTTCTGTTGATGTACATTGATTTTAATGGCCCAAACCTGTTTTACGGTTTACAATTGAATCTCCCCCATGAAGCAGCTCGCAGGCGCTCTTACAATCCCAGCACCCTTTTGGGAACAACTGTTTTAGAGGAAGTTATTTCTGAACTTATTAAACGGGATCCTGGGTTCTGGAAATGGCAACCTGTGTGTGTTTGTGTGTGTAATAGAGAGGGAGATAAGGGTGGAAGTCATTAATAGCTGTTCAACAGTGGAATTTGCTGCCAAGGAGTGTGGTGGAGTCTCCTTCTTTGGAGGTCTTTAAGCGGAGGCTTGACAGCCATCTGTCAGGAATGCTTTGATGGTGTTTCCGGCTTGGCAGGGGGTTGGACTAGATGGCCCTTGTGGTCTCTTCCAACTCTATGATTCTAAGATCAGAAAGGTTTATTCTGTTGCTTCAAAGTTTTTAGCTCTGATGGCTGAAAGCAAAAAAATAGTGCAGCCCCTGCATGAAAGAGAAAAAGCCGCCGTTGACAGAGCAGTCTTCTTTGTGCATCTCTGCGACAGGCGGGACTCTGCATCGTTGACCTTAATATGCTAATTTGTGGTGCAATGTAGTAACAAAGAGTGCGTTGGCGGTCAGCGAGTACGGCCAGCTGTCGTTCTTTTTTTGTGTGTGTGACCTGCAAAGGGTATCAGTAAAGTGTGTCACGTACTGGGAGAAGTTGGAGACTGGAAGGTCTGGGAAGCTGTGGCAAAGGATGGGTTGGGTATCCATGAATCATCTAAAGATTCTGGGTTCAAAGAGACAGAGAGGCCAGCCCAGCAGGCTGTCAGTCTGAGAAGGAAGTCTCCGTTCTCCAAAGCAGGAACTTCAAGGGGAGAGTCCGGCGTGAAGCCGCCAAATTGAAAAGTTATCGAGAGATTTGATTCCATCCGCTTGGGGCATGAATAAGGACAGTAGTTTCCTCTCTCACCACGGCAGGCAATAATGAGCTTGATAGCGCTAGGATGGTTGTGTCAATCCCCCTTTGCTGCTGTCGTGTGTGTTCATTGAATTGCCATTTGACACACCCTGCATTGTTTGCAACTCCCCCCCCCCTTTATCGCTGTATGTAATGGGCACGCTTAAGGAATTTGATCTTGGCAAAGCCAGCCTCAGGCTGACCTGCTTCGTACCTCGTGGGCTTAGTTTCCCACCAGCTTTCAGCCTTCCCCAAACGTTCCAGTGCCATTTCCAAAATATTTGCATTTCTGAGAGAGAATAGAATTGGCACTGTTCGGCTAACTCATTCCCATAGCTGGGACGGGAAACCCTCATCCTGATTCATGCCCACAGCAGACACAATTTCTCTCAAATTTCAATCCACGCTGGACTTTCCACTTGGAACGGAGATGGCTTTAAAAGGGGATTAGACAAATCAATGGAGACTGCTATTAGTAGCTACTAAGCCCGATGGCTCTGGTTTGCCTCCGCTGTTGGAGGCAGAAATGCTTCTGAACACCACTCGCCGGGAATAGCAGGAGGGGAGCGCTGTTGCTCTCAGGTTGTGGTTTTCCAGAAGAGGAAACCGGTTGGCCATGGTGAGAGTGGGGTGCCAAGCACAGCTCCAACCAGCCGCAGCCGTTGGCTCCAAAACATCTGCAGGCCAGCAGGTGGGCACAATGCATCCTCTGCGAACGTTCAGGGTGTCTGTGTGTGGACATGTTAGAAAGGGATTGCTGCATCCCAGTTTCCAGCTGTGGGTTGCACGACATGCCCTGAAAACTCCTGGGCGAACTTCCCGCTGCTTCTCCGGCCTGGGAGAGTGCAGGGGGAGTCGGTTTGGTCCCTTGGCTGCCCTCCTTCCTGTGGGCTGGCTATGGTCCTGGCGGTGTGAACTTGGGACCGTGGCTTATGTTTCAGCGCTGAAAGCAAGGCCCACTCAGAGGCTTCTGGTGGTTTTTCAGGAATCCAAGCACCGCGCAACCCACCAGCCAAAACATCTACTTTACGCATACCTCCAAAAAGTTGTTTGTTTTTGTGTGTACGTTAAGTCCCTTTTCGGCCCACCCTTATTTTCCTTCATCCTGGGCATTGTCCAAAAGGGCTCTTGTTTCAGCAGGGTGGTACTTCAAATGGTTGGGCGTCAGGCAGCAATACTTTTTCGTGTAAGCGGTTAGAGTGCTGGAATAGGGATCTGGGAGACCAGGGTTCAAATGATCGTTGCTCGGCTATGACTCAGCTATCCCCACTGGGTGACTTTGCGCCAGCCATTGCCTCTCTCTGCCCCTGGCCTACCTCACAGGGAGGGCAGGAGAATTGTGTCTCCTTTGTGAACGCTTTGGAGAAAAGGTGCGCTATAAACAATGCTTTTTCCTGGGGAAAGGTGGTGGAACTCACCACAAAATTTGTTTGTTTATTGCGGGCCCAGTTGTAGTGCCGTCACCCCCCCCCCAGGCAGTTGCTAAATGGAAGTTTGATTAATAAATTCAGGCAGGCAATGATCTGGATTAGAAATGGCCATAACTTTATTGATTACAGATATAAGTGGGTTTTGATCCTCAGGTGAAAGGATCAGTGATTCAATTTTTTAAAGGTAAAGTAACTCAGTTCCCCCAAGTTTCTGCTGAGAAAAACCCCTGGGTATAAATGCGGTAGCAGTGATAGTAATCATACAGATAGTAGAATATTGAGATGCCAGTTGGCTAGCATATTTATTTCACAAAACCGAGTCTAAAAAACAACAACCCTCAAATAAGTTTATAAAAAAATCATAAAACAATAAAATTGTCAGTAAGAAGAAGAAAAATAGCAGTAATTTAACACTTTGAGAAAGTTTAAATAATAACAGACTAAAAACAGATTGAGTTCACCCGCAAAGGCCCACTCCTCCATTGTCTCCAGAGACAGATGGATACCAGCAAACAAAAACAGATTACAAGTCGCACCAGCTTTCCAAACGCCTACTCTTATTTTGCTCTGCCTTGGGGGAAAGGCCATAGCTCACCGGCAGAGCAGCTGCTTTGCATGCAAAGAGGTCCCCAGCATCTCCCTCCCAATCCCTGGAGAGCTGGCCTTGCTGCCAGTCACTATAGAGAAGACTGACACGGTCACCTTCCCGTGTTCCCATTTAAACCAGCCTTTCGTTCAGAGCCATGAGGACTAGAATCTTGTTTTGTTTTTAGCGCAAGGTCCGCAGTTTGATTGCCCAGTGGCATCTCCAGGTGTGGGGCTGGGCACATGATCTCCAGTCTGACCGCTGCTGCCAGTCCGTGTAAATAATCTGTGGAAGCAGCTTCCTGTGTTCCATTGATAATTCGTTTCCGAATCAAGGGCATCTTCTTCAAGCCCCTCCCTCCCAACCGAATAAGAAAACAGGTGAGGATTGACACAAGGGTCTCCTTCCCCAGACTCCTCTGCTCTCCCTGTTGTCTCTGCTTCCCTCTAGTGGTGTAGCCTGAAATTGCACCCCTCTGACAGGGGCCATTTTTCAGTTTAAGGAATTTATGAGCTATGCTTAAACCTTACAGCTGGTGCTGTGGGGATAAGGCGGCACGTTCAGAATGGATTGTATTGGAAAGGAAACTTAGGATGCTGGCCTATGTCAAGTCAGGCCAGTGGTCCATCCGGGCCAGTATTGTAGACACTGGTTGGCAGCAGCTGCATGCCAACGTCTCAGGTCATTCCCAATGTATACAAACTGAACCCCCCCCCTTTTTGAAAAAAGAACCCAAACTTGCAGTTGCCAATAATTCAACCTGGCAGCAGCATTGCAGGGGTCTGGACTAGATTACACTTTGAGTCCTTCTACAATTCTGTAGCTTCTGCATGCAAAGAACGCCTGTGTGTGTGGGGGAGATGGGGGGTATTTAGGCTATGCTGAAAGACCAGGAGGGCGAGAACAACTTCTCCCTACACCCTTCCTTTACACTACATGCATTGTTTTATACATGCCTATCCCCCCCCCCAAAAAAACCCCTAATCTTATTTCTAAATGCAAAAGTCCCACGTGGTGGCACCTTTCCTCGCTGGGGAGTTTTTCCAGCCTTCCACTGGTTATTTTGCCTGCTGTTTCCCTGCACCTTTAGGGGCAAGTCTCCAGGAAATTCCAGGAAGGGGACGTCTCCCCTTCTACCCAGTCCCCCAACATAGAAGCTTCCCTGCAGGGTGTGCCCCATCTCAAGATGCACAGCCTCCCTCGTCGAAAGCTGACTTGAGACCCTGGAACGTTCCCCCACATTCCGACCATGAAAAGTTAAAGTGTGGCTTATATTCGCGAGCTTACGGTATGAGCAGCGAGTAAGGGAGCGGCTTATATTCGGGTATTTTCTCTCTCCCCCCCCCCCAATCAATTTTAAAGGTGCAGGTTATATTCAGGTGCAGCTTTTATTCAGGCCAATATGGTACCGTATACGGAGACAGACCATTGATCCGGCTTGTGCAGTCTTGCCCACACTGGCCGGCAGCAGCGCCTCTCCAGGGTTCCAGGTAGGGAGTCTCTCTCTCCCAGCCCTCCCTGGAGATGCCAATGGGGATTGAACCTGGGACCTTCTGCATGCAAAGCAGAATCTGTGTACTACCAAGCCATGGCTGTTCTCTTCCTGACCTTAAATGGTCACGTTTCTAAATATCTCAACCTCTCGGCTCCTTGGTGTGGGGAAAAGAGGGTGCTTTTCTTATCTTTTCCTGACCTCTTCTGCGGCCGATGACTATCTCTGGCGTGTCTTACGCCAAGGCAGGCCTGCTCCTTGAGAGTGTGTCAAGCCCAGATAATTTAAATGCTCAGCATACTCTTATAATTTTTGTCCAGCTCCCAGCCTCTCCTGGCCGTTCCTTTCTGTGGCCGGAGGGCTTGTTGCAAAGTCCCGCTCCTGTGGCTCCTTGCCTTTTCCAAGGCAGAAAGGATGCGGCCCACATACTTGGGATGACTGAGGTGTCCTATAGTCATAGCTGGGGGGGGGGCAGTGTTTCTCCCCCCCCTTCCTTCCCCCACACCAATACTGTTGGCTTACCCAGAAGTTTATGTCTTTTAAGGAATCTGATATTACAAAACACAACGGGCCATACACATTCTTTTTAAACACAGTTGTGCCTTAACGCTAAAACTAAAAATTGGGGCAGATGGAACTCGTAAAATAAATAAATTGTGGGAAAGATTGATTGATTATTGATTGATAGATATCCCACCATTTTCTACCTCTCCTCCTTTAAACCCCACCAAACGCCTGTGAGGTAGGCTAGGCTGAGAGATCTAGTGACTGACTCCAGGGTCACCCAGTGAGCTTCATGGCTGTGTGAAGACTTGAACTCTGGTCTCCCAGGTCCTCGTCTGACACTTTAACCACAGCACCACTCCGATTCTCCGTAAAACTGCCTTTTCCCAACCTGGACTGTACTCTCATCAACTCCCAGCCAGCACAACCTGTACAGGCAGCCGAAGGAATGAAAGACCAAAGAATCACAGAACTGTAGAGCTGGAAGGGAAGAAAGAGTGTAGAACTTTGATTTGAAAGTGTTACTGGTATTTGCACGGGATGGGGGGGTGGGGAGTCAGAGACGTTTCTGGGCAGGCTGTTGGGGGGTTGACCTCACTTCCGATCTTTTGTTTAAGAACTTAAGAAGATCCTTCTGGATCAGGCCAATGGACCACCTAGTCCAGGGGTCTGCAACCTGCGGATCCGGAGCCGCATGTGGCTCTTTTACACCTTTGCTGCGGCTCTGGAGCGGATACGAGGGGAGGAGGCGTCCGAGCCATGCGCCGCCTGAGCCATGCGGCGGCGCCCGCCACGCCCGCCAGACACTCGCGCAGTGTCCACCGCCGCCAGAGCACACAGCTGCGGCGGCGCGCTGTGCGCCTGCGCCCCGCACGGCGCCCGCCGGAGTCCACAACTCCGCTGTGCGCGTGCGCTGTGCAAAAAGGATGCAAGGTGACGTTAGCAGCCCGGGGAGCGTGGTCGGCCCCCTCCCTGCATCAGCCCCTCCCCGCCGCATTTCTGCAGCCAATAGGCTCACGGGGGGCGGGGGCGGAGTTATTAATTTTTTTAAACAGGCGCGCTTCTTCCTGCCCAGCAGCAGAAAAGGCTTGCGGGCTCGGAGCGTGTGTTTGCTGCTGCTGCTCCTGCCTGCGGCCTGCCTGTGGCCTCCTGCCGGCCTGGTCAGGAGATTGAGGTGGATGTATTAATCAATGGGTTGATTCAATATGAGGAAATTTTATAAGTTCACTTGATGGGAGCAACACACATGAAACCATACAGGTGTCCTAATAAGGGAGTCAGAGTTTTGCCCATTCCCAGTAATCAAGGCAGCCCAAACTCAAAGCCCAAAGTTATTTTTATAATGACGAGGATGACATTGGGCCCTCATTATTAATTATTATTTACATCAGGCACTGATTATGATTTATGGTACACTGGGGCCCTGATTAATTTTCTATGGCATTTTGGGGCATTGATTATTGGGCATAGCAAATTTTGCTATGGGGCCCTCTGATTTCTAATTACGTCCCTGTTTTGCGGCTCCCAGTTTATTTTTTTTCTTCGGAAATGGGTCCAAGTGGCTCTTTTTGTCTTAAAGGTTGCAGACCCCTGACCTAGTCCAACATCCTGTTCTCTCAGTGGCCAGCCAGATCTCCTAATGGGAAACCAGCAAGCAGGATCCGACCGCAAGAACAGCTCTCCCCTGCTGGGGTTTCCAGCAGCTGGCATTCAGAAGCATGGCTGGCCCCAACCGTGGAGAGCAGAGCAGAGCCATCATGGCCTGTAGCCTTCAATAGCCCTTTCCTGCATGAATTTGCTAGACTGGTGACTGGGAGCGGCCGCCGAGACCACATAACACCGGTCTTGAAAGACCTGCATTGGCTCCCAGTACGTTTCCGAGCACAATTCAAAGCGTTGGTGCTGACCTTTAAAGCCCTAAATGGCCTCGCTCCAGTATACCTGAAGGAGCGTCTCCTCCCCCATCGTTCTGCCCGGACACTGAGGTCCAGTGCCGAGGGCCTTCTAGCGGTTCCCTCGCTGCGAGAAGCCAAGTTACAGGGAACCAGGCAGAGGGCCTTCTCGGTAGTGGCACCCGCCCTGTGGAACGTCCTCCCACCAGATGTCAAAAAGAAAAATAACTACCAGACTTTTAGAGGACATCTGAAGGCAGCCCTGTTTAGGGAAGCTTTTAATCTTTAAGAAATTAGTGTTTTTTAACATTTCTGTTGGGAGCTGCCCAGAGTGGCTGGGGAAACCCAGCCAGATGGGCAGGGTATAAATAATAAATTATTATTATTATTATTATTATTATTATCATTATCATTATCATTATCATTATTATTATCATTATTATTTGCCTCCCCCTCCCTTATAAGTACACCCAATCCTGTTATAAGGGGTTGGAACTTATGTACCATCTCTTATTTACAGAACTCACAAATCTCAAAAGCGGTTCAGAATAGACAACATAACATTTAAAAGCAACAAACGGCAACCATTTAAGCATCCAGATTGTCGTACGTTCTTGCTTCCACTAAGAGCTTAAGCAAACCACGATTCTGTCAGCCTGCCAGCCCTCCACTCCCCCTCCGGCCATCTCTGTTTGGCCGCCAGCTAGCATGAATCTTAAAAAGGATTAGACAAATTCTCGGTCACAATTGCTACTTTCTCTCCAGATTTCGGGAATCACAATTTGGGGGGGGAGCCCCTCTCTTAGCCTCGGCTCTTGCCTGCGGGGGCTTCCTATGGGGGCACCTGTTAGCCGCTGCGAGGACAGGATCCTGGGCTCGGTGGTCCATTGGCCTGATTCAGCCGTAGGGCTCTTTGGATGTTCTTAAACGTGAAAGGCTGGTGATATGAGCAAGGTGGGTTTAGCGGCTTCTCTGCTCTGCTCTGCAGCCTGATGGGGAGAAAGGACCTTCCCCTCCTCGGCCTCTGATGCGTCCCAGAATGCTTTGGGCTGCTGGGCATGCGCTCAGCTGGCAGAACACCCTAACACCTCTTTGCGGGAACTGGGGCTTGGCGGCTCGCAGAGGGAAAGGCACTTGCCCTGCCAAATGCGAGGCCTCGCTTGAGAGTCTCTGCCCTATATATTAAAAATTATTTGTTCACACAGTTTTTGACATCTGGGATGTGCTTTTTCTTTGGTTGGGGGAGGGTCAGAGAGGGGGAAAAACAGCCTCACCAGATGTGCCTGGCTGTTCCTCCGCCTTTGGGGAACATTGAAAAGGAAAACGAAACGCACGTTAGATCCGCAGGCTGGTGCCTGGAAGGCTGAACCAGCTGTGGATATCCTGCTCTGGCTGCCAGTTAGTTTCCGGGCTCAATTCAAGGTACTCACATTTGTGTTTAAAGCCCGAAAGGACTCAGGTCCCACATACCTGAAAGGGCACCTCTTTCCCCTTGGGTGCTGAGGTCAGCAGAGGGGGTCTCCTTGGTGGTTGCGCCAACCTCAGAGGCTTGTGGGGTGGCCCACGGGGAGAGGGCCTTCTCTGTGGTGGCCCCTAAGATGTGGAACTCCCTCCCCACAGCGCTGTGCCAGGCATCTTCCTTATCCAGCTTCCAGAGGATGCTGGAGACGGGCCTCTTTACCCTGGCTTTGGAGACTTGAGGTTGCAGATTTCTAGGACCCACCTTATTTTTGCGATGATTCATTGTTTTAAATTTCTTTTAATATTGTGTGTTGATGCTGTGACCCATTCTGGGACCTTAGGACAAAGGGCAGGTGATTAATAAGGTTGAATGAGGTTGAATCCTGACAAGACAGAAGTACTGTTCGTAGGGGACAGGAGGCGGGTGGGTGTGGAGGACTCCCTGGTCCTGAATGGGGTAACTGTGCCCCTGAAAGACCAGGTGCGCAGCCTGGGAGTCATTTTAGACTCACAGCTGTCCATGGAGGCACAGGTCAATTCTGTGTCCAGGGCAGCTGTTTATCAGCTCCATCTGGTACACAGGCTGAGACCCTACCTGCCCGCGGACTGTCTCACCAGAGTGGTGCATGCTCTAGTTATCTCTCACTTGGACTACTGCAATGCGCTCTACGTGGGGCTACCTTTGAAGGTGACCCGGAAATACAACTAATCCAGAATGCGGCAGCTTGACTGGTGAGTGGGTGTGGTCGCCGAGACCATATAACACTGGTCCTGAAAGACCTACATTGGCTCCCAGTACGTTTCCGAGCACAATTCAAAGTGTTGGTGCTGACCTTTAAAGCCCTAAACGGCCTCAGGCCAATATACCTGAAGGAGCATCTCCACCCCCATCTTTCTGCCCGGACACTGAGGTTCAGCGCCGAGGGCCTTCTGGCGGTTCCCTCGCTACGAGAAGCCAAGTTACAGGGAACCAGGCAGAGGGCCTTCTCTGTAGTGGCACCCGCCCTGTGGAATGCCCTCCCACCAGATGTCAAAAAGAAAAACAACTACCAGACTTTTAGAGGACATCTGAAGGCAGCCCTGTTTAGGGAAGCTTTTAATGTTTGATGAATTTCTGTATTTTAATATTTTGTTGGAAGCCGCCCAGAGTGGCTGGGGGAACCCGGCCAGATGGGCGGGGTATAAATAATAAATTATTAATAATAATAATAATAATAATCATAACTGTGGCTGAAATTCCAGAAGGTACAGACAGGTTTTGTGGCAGTTCTGGAAGACCTTGCTGTTTGCTTGTTTGAAAGAGGGAGATTTTGGCTTTAGAACAACAACAAGGAGGCCTAGTCAGACTAAGTCAGGGGTGGAGAGCTGGCTGCCCCAGACCGCAGGGTCCCAGCAGCCGGGAAGGATGGAAGCTGGAACACAGAAACACCCGAAGAGGTGTGGGTGTCCATATAAGCCCCATGATTTGTACGATGGTACAACGCTGGGGAATGTTTTTATCCTTGACCCTGCCCACCGCTAGCATGCGGCCCTCGGAAAGACACTTATGCTAGAATACGGCCCTCAAGATGAAAAGAAACTGGATTTAATTTCTGTTCCCTACAGAACTAAGTTTGTGCTTCACTCCACTTGGGGAGTCCAGGCAGGATTCCACCTTCCATCCCTTGCTAACTTTAGTGTGTCAGGGGTTTTGTGCTTTATTTGTCTGTGTGTTTCCTGAACTTCCTGGGTTTCTTCTGACACCTTTTTATTTCTTCTTTCTGAAAGCACGCTGCGCCTCTTGTGATGGCGGGGGTGGGTGGGGGGTGGGAGGGTTATCCCCTTCCAATTATTCCCCATACTCTTCCAGCAGTGGCCAGGAGGGGGCATTAAAGCATTTTGTTATTATTTATTATTTTATTTATAAAAAATATTTGCATACCATTATCATTAAAAAAAACCAATAAAAAGTGGTTTACAGCAGTAAAACATATAATAAAAAGCATTAAAAAGTTGAGAACACAACCACTAACCATTGTGGGAGGGTGTATTCTTAATTGCCTGCATAGGCACGGCAGTATAAAAAAAGGTTTCAGCAAGTGTTTAAAAACCGGCACGGAAGGTGCCTACTAAATCTCTCTTGGCAGAGAGTTCCACTGGGCTGGGCCAGCGACACTAAAGGCTCAGTTTCTCATTGTTTTCAAATGAGAACTCGGAAAACGGCCTACGATGCTCGGGCAGGTGAGCTCAGCGATTGAGCTGAGTTCAGGTGGTCCTTGACCTAAGTTGTTCAGAGCTTTGTAGATTGACATAAGAAACAACCCTCCCCTCCAGCTTTATGCTCTCAGCAAGGTGGCTGAGAGAGCTTGATTGGCTCAGACGAGAACTTTGTGAGGTCCTAGTCCAACGCTCTTACACAGCAACACCCCGTCTCTTAATCTTAATAAGCACCTTAATCTCCCTTTTCTCTCCTCTCTTCTGTATGCAGGAGGCGGACAGCGGGGAAGATGACTGCCGGTTCCAGCCCAGAAGGTACCTCTTGCACCTGTATACATTTTCTTGTGCAGTTTTGGCTGCCCCCTGTTGCCGCAGCCCCACAAAATGGAAAGCACAGATACCTGGAGATGCCAGCAGGGATTGAACCTGGGACCTTCGGCACGCAAAGCAGCTGTTCTTCCACTGAGCTATGGCCCTTTTCCTAAATATAAAGATTCCTAGAATCGTAGAGTTGGAAGGGACCCCCGGGGTCATCCAGCCCAACCCCCTGCTGCAATGCAGGAATCCCAGCTAAAGCATCCCTGACAGGTGGCCATCCAACCTCTGCTTAAAAATCTCCAGGGAAGGAGAGGCCACCACCTCTTGATTTTAAACAGGAACATCTGCAGTTAGACCATTGCCCTGCCAATCCAGTATCCCCCATGCTGGCTGGCAGCAGCTTTCCAGAGTTTCACGCCAGTTTTCCCCAGCTGCACTTGAGCTGGAGAGCTTTGCAGGCAAAAGGTCCTCGACCCAGTCCTGAGTTTGCAGGGGTTTGGCTTTTGATTCTGCTTTTTCTAGTTTTTGTTGTGCAGGAATGGGGAACCTGGGGCGCTGGCAGGTTCCTCCCCCCCCCCCCGATCTCACCCGTTATTGAATGTATTTCATACTGCACTGCTGACCTAGCCAGTGAAGATCCCTCGCTGTGTGTTTGTGTGCATGCAAGAGATATTGAGGGGGAAATTCAATTAAGCTTGCATTTAAAGGCAAACCCACCTAAGTTGCACTTTGCAACACAGTATGCAAACCTAAAGGCAGGCAGTCCCACTTTGAAATTCTCATTTCTATGAATTTTGCAATGCAGAAAAATGCACATCCTAGGATTAGGGTATCGATCAAAATGCATATATCTAGTGAAAATACAGCATGGCGGAAGAAACGGCTCCATAAAAATGTGTGTAGTAAGCAAAAACCGCATTCCAAAATGTGTGGGAGAAGTTTACACCAGAATGCTGATGGGTTTTCATGTGGACTTCCTCCACCCCCGCCCCCCCCAACATGTGGAAATGTGGGGGAACTGCATTTAAAAATGAAAACCAAGAGAAGTTGAAACTGACCTATTTGCCCATCCCTAAAGTTATGTAGCAGGGGAGACATCAATCCTGTTTCTCCTTGTTCCTCTGTAAAAAAAAAAAACCTGGGTGGCTAGCAAATCTTGTTGCCACCATGCAAGATTGGGCGAGAGAGGAAACATTTATGTGTGTGTGTATGTGTGGTTTAATTTTCCTTTTCAGTGGAAGGCTATTGTGCAGTGGGCTGAATCTTGACGTGTGTGTGTGTGTGTGTGTGTGTGTGGGAGAGAGAGATAACGATTCTGGCATATTTGAAATGCTTTCTTGCCATGGGAAACGACTGGCTGCTGTTGATGCGCCGACCTCTGTCCTGGGACTTCCTCTTGCAATGGCAGTGGGGAGCGGAAATGGGCCGGGGGGGGGGGGGGCTGGGAAGATAAACCCAAGCAGAGAGCGGCTGAGGTTTTTCTTTTGTTGCAGAGTCGAGATTCCACCCCCACCCCACCCCCAGTAAATCTGAATGAAATCTCCCCCACCACCATTCATTGCACAGTCAACTTGCGTCAAGGCAGATTACTATTAGTATTATAATGAGGCTTCTCTCCCTCCTCATTCAATCCCTGCAACAACCCTGCAAGGTAGGTTAGGCTGAGAGGCAGTGTGACTGGCCCAGGTTCACACCCAGTGAGCTTCATGGCCGAATGGGGATTTGAACCCTGGTCTCCCAAGTGCAACACTAAGCAATACACCACAGGGGCTCCTTTTCCCTTGGGAAGCCTGGCTTGCACAGTGATTTAATAACTTGCATTCCAGTCTTTCTTGGTGCCAGGAGCCTACTTGTGCGCACAGGAAGCTGGCAAATGCAGACCCTTGCTCCATCCAGCTCTATACTGCCCACACTGCCTGGCAGTGGCTCTCCATAGTTTCAGGTAGGGGTGGGGGGGAGTCTTTACCCAGCCCTGGAGGTGCCAGGGATTGGACCATGGAGTGGAGATCCCAGCTTTCACGGTTCTGAATTAAAGCAGGCGTTTCACCCCTGAACTAACTTCCTTCCCATTAACATAAACCAAGATCCTAGTCCTCATGGTTTTAAGATCAGAGTTAAACAGGAACGTAATTGAGCTGCTTACGATGGGCCGCCTAGCTCTCCAGGATTTCATTCAAGGGCCTCTCCCCAGCCCTGCCTGCAGATGGTGCCAGGGACATTCTGCATGCCAGTCAGGCTCTCTGCCACTGAGTTGTGGGTCCTCTTTAAGAAGGGGTCAGCTTAAGGCCACCCTGTGGGAGCTGAATCTGGGGCGGGTGTTTACTTCATCGAGTTCACAGCTCACTCTCTGAACCGCTGTGTCCAGTTTCATGCTTCTGCAAGGCAGATGGAGGAGGAATTAGCAGTGGGCCCATTGCCTCCATGCCCCTCTCGTCAGGGGTGGCTAGTTGGTTTGGTTTTGAGTGGTTTCCTTCCATCCTGCCCACTTGCCATTATATATATGTTAGAGAATGTACCTTGGAGTGGAGACCTTCCCCTGTCTCTCCAAGCAGAGTCAGAAGGCTGCCCAGGCCACTTATCTCTCCTCATTTGCATTCCCTGCCTGCTTCTTATCAGACCAAGACATCTGCTCGGATTTCTGATCCACTCCAAACCCTGCTCCTGTCCAGGAAATTACAAAGGGGGGGGGGCTCCAGGAGTCATGAGTCAGGAACACCACTTGCTTCAAGCAGAAAATGGGACACACACACAAATATTTGAGCTCTCTCCACAAGAAACCAGTAATTCCCAGCACTGTGTTGCATCCTATCGATTCTGGAAACTGCCTTCTCAAGCTGGTGGTGCCAATTTTTATTTTTATTTTTGACCTAAAGAAAACATGCAACGCTTTACACATGCCCAGTGGCCTTCCAGCTAGAAAAACAGCAGCTTTGGAGCATTAGGGAGCTGTCTGGTTTATTTCTGCAGGTCTATTTAAACCACTTCATGGACAAAAGCTTTTTTTTAAAAAAAAGGTTCTGGGAAACTAAAAGCAATAAAACAATTTCTGCAACTGGGGTCTAAAACTGCCCACCTACAACAGCTGCTGTCTAACCCAAGATCCTGGACAGAGAGCAGGCACAGAGTGGCCCACCCAGATCCCCCCACCCCCCAGAAAGCCCCCAAACAGGATCTGAGCACAAGAGCCCTCTCCCCTCCTGCGGTTTCCAGCAACTGGGATTCAGAAGCATCACTGCCCTGAACTGTGGAGGCAGAGCAGAATCTCTGACAGAGAATATACTATTTAACAGGGGGTGCCAGTGGCTGTACCTGCCCCCCCTTGCACCCAGCTCCAGTGAGTGCCTTGCGCAACTATGCATTCTGACATTGCTAGGTTATTGCCTCCTCATAGTGGTTCTCCTGGTGCAAACGCCTTTCCCCACCGTGATAAATGGAGCGCAGCGTCTTCAAGGCTGTATGGCGTACGCAAAGCATAGGCTGGCATGTTCATTAGCAGGAGGGGGAAGTGTGTGCTCCAGTTCTGATATAATTATTATGGGGAAGCGTGTGCAGTTACGTAGCGGCTGCAGTTTCCATCTGTGTTTCTCTCTTTCTCTCTTTTTTTTTTTTAAAAAAGCCCAGCAGAGAATGAATGATGTTTAACCAGAGTGCATTCTGCCCTCATTACAGGAAGCACAGTTAAACTTTTTAGTAGCTGCACAGGTGGAAATTCAGCCAGGCAAACTGGCTTTCTTTTTAAAATAATAATAATAATGGCAGTATAGTGGGGCTCAGATCTGCGTGTGCCATAAGCGGAGGGAAGGCGGGCTGTGGGCTGGCCCTCCAGAGGTTGCTGGAATTATAATAGAGGAAAGGGCTGTTGGTGGCTACTAGCCAGGGTGGCTATGCTCTGCCCAGAGGCAGCAATGCTCTGAATAAAAACTTCTGGAAACTGCAGGAGGGGAGAGGGCTCTTGGACTCGGGTCCAGCTTGCTGTTTTCCTATGGGGGCATCTGAGTGGCCACTGTGAGAAGAGGATGCTGGACTAGATGGGCCACTGGCCTCATCCTGCAGACTCTTCTTATGTTCTCATGTCCTTAGAATCATAGAATCATAGAGTTGGAAGAGACCACAAGGGCCATCCAGTCCAACCCCCTGCCAAGCAGTAAACACCATCAAAGCATTCTTGACATACGGCTGTCAAGCCTCTGCTTAAAGACCTCCAAAGAAGGAGACTCCAATATACTCCTTGGCAGCAAATTCCACTGTCGAACAGCTCTTACTGTCAGGAAGTTCTTCCTGATGTTGAGGTGGAATCTTCTTTCTTGAAGTTTGAATCCATTGCTCCGTGTCCACTTCTCTGGCGCAGCAGAAAACAATCTTTCTCCCTCCTCCATATGACATCCTTTCATATATTTGAACATGGCTATCATATCACCCCTTAACCTTCTCTTCTAGCATCATCCTTGACCACCGGCTATACTGGCTGATGGGGAGTTGGGAGTCCACAGACACCTGGAGAACCACATGTGGGCCACATGTTCCCCTGTTTTAAAGGGAAAGTGGCCCAGATTTTCCCCAGACTTGACAGCCCTTAGAAAACATCATTTCAGGTTCCAGTCTTTCCCACAAAGATTCACATTTGTAGCACTTGTCAAAAATATTTCAAGTTTACAGCACAAAAGTATTAAAGTTTAAAAACATCTGTTGGCTTGGGTTTTGTTTTTTTTTTATGCTGCCTCGCGGCAGGAGGTTTTCCCCAGGAAAAATCTGAGTGATTTAGGAAGCAGCTGGTAGCCTTATGTGGCTAGTCGGTAGCACATTGGGGAGACGGGTGTGCTCTGCCTGTCCTTTCTAAATGGCAGGTTGCCAGGCAATTTCCAAGACGCCCTATGATGGGATGTAGGCAGGCAAACTGCTGTTTCAGTATTTGCACATGGTGGCAAATCTGATGTCTGGATCCCACCCTCCGTGAGAAATTGAGAGGGTGGGTGTATGTGGCCGTTTCCCAAAATTTGCATGGCTTTTGAAACAAATAAACGGGAGATCCTTCTCAAATTCCAGATGAAGATGAAATAGCTACATTGAAAAACACACAAACTTATCGCTGGGAAGGGGGAAATGGAGGAGCTGAACTTTTTCTTTCTTTAGGGAGAGGTTTGTACATCTGATTAAAGCAGTGGTTCCCAGGCTGTTTCCTGACCACCGCCCCCCTAAACACATCTCCAGTGCCCCCTACCTTATAAAAACCATTATTCAGAAAAGCTGTTTGCACGACCCACTAAGGAAGATAATAACACAGTGAAATTCAAAACAGTAAAGATTGATTGCACAGTTACTCAAAATCCAATTAAAACTATTTAGTTTAGCTAATTCAGCAGAACTGCTGAACTTGATCCAGCGGTGCCAGATGTTGCATGAAAAACATTTTTACGCATTCTTACTAACGAAAACATACGGGTGAAGGAAGTTTATAGCACGAAACGGTAGCCGAGCACGCACAAACCTTCACCTACCACAGATGTAAGATAACTAAGTTATAACGATATAGATTGCTATTGCCAATCATTGGCTGTCTTGTGACTTGTGACAACTCACGAGTGGTAAAGGCAAGCAAACATTACCAAAGGAAGTAGTTTTGAAAGCGATAAGAGCAGTAGACTTTGGGAACCTCTGGATTAAAGTGGATGGGTGTGTATTTGTGTTTTGTTCCTTTTAAAATTCACAAGAGCAACTCACAGCTTGGGGTGAATTTTGCCTGGTTCCCGTCAAAAAGATTTGCATAGCTGCAAGTTATTGCTAAAGCAAGAATTTGCCTGTGGGTCCACCCTCCCCATCCTGTTTCTGGTGACCTTTTGCCATCCTCTTGCACAGAGAGAAAGAAAGAGGGGAGGGGGCTAGTCATCTGCCCACCATATGCTTGCTCTCTCTTTTACGACCCGGGGGGGGGGGAGATACCAAAAGAGTGACCTTGCATGCTGGAAAAATCCAACATTTGGACTTCCTAAAAAGCAAAACGTGCTGGGCTGCCTCTCCTGTGCCCCGATCTGAGTGGCAAGGGAAGGAGGGACGCTGGCTTTGCCCAGAGGCACTCTGAGCCCCTACGAAGGAGAATAAATTTGGGGGCTTGGCTGGAAACGGTGAAGTGGTCGGGACTGTTCACTGGGTGGGATACGCAGGAAGGAAATTCCTAGCTGAGCAGAGAGCAGAGTTTGGTTTGAATCTGCAATGGAGAGCTGTGTGGGGAACCTCTGGATGTTGTTAGACTGGACTCCACTCCAGACTCCAGCAACACCTGGGAGGCCATTCAGGGCGCAAGGGAGCCTAGGGTCACCTCTGCCTTCCAGATGTTGGTAGCCTTGACCTCCTCCCATCCCTGATCATTGGCCCTGCTGGCTGCTGGGGATGACGGGTCCTGGGGGTCCTGCAAGAGCTTCCCCATACCTGAAATAAAGCTAGGAAGCATCATCCCGCTCATTTCATCATTACTGCAGCCCCTACCAGGCAGGCAAAAGTCTCTCTGGCCTGGTTTGCACCATACATTAAAGCACTCTGATGCCACTTTAAACAGTCATGGCTTCCCCTAAAGAATCCTGGGAGCTGTAGTCTATTCAGGCTGCTGAGAGTTGGCAGGAGAGCCCTATTCGCCCCTCACACAGCTACAATTCCTGGAGCTCCCTGTGGAAAGGGATTGATTGTTAAACCACTCTGTGAACTGTAGCTCTTTGTGGGGAAATAGGGGGTCTCCTACTAGCAATGCTCAGCACCCTTCACAGACTACACTTCCCAGGACTCTTTGGGGGAAGCCAAGCCTACTTAAAGTGGCATCATCGTGCTTTAAAGATATGGTGTGTTTCTTTCTTTCTTTCTTTTACTTCTTTGCAATCCCCTTCCTGGTTTTTGTGGCACGAGCTTTCCTCCGCACGAGCCCATCATGTGCAAGCTGCTAATGGCTTCTGAATGCTTTGACAGGGGCTTTAGTGCAGCATCTGTGAGCTTCTCCGCACAGCCCTTCCTTTTTGCCGTGGGTCATAAGAAAACCTGTTTTTAAAATAAATTAATTAATTAAAAAGGAGACAAAAGGCCTCTTTACTTTCCCCAGCTGTGTGACACACAGAACTGCCCTCCGAGTTCAGTGTTTGAAACGGGGGGGGGGGGCAGCTGCTTTTTATAGGCACACCTGAAGGCAGGGGTGGGGAACCTGGAGGGCTGCCCAGGTGCGGTCAGGCACCAACTCCCATGTTATAAGAAAAAACTGCTTCTTTTCCCTTATGGGGTACCTAAAATATAGATTCCTTTTGTAGGTTCTCTATCGGTAGGGGGAAACAACAGAGGCCAGCCAGAGAATATTGAGATGCAAAACATCCCAGGAGCCAGTATGGCCCAATGGGTCAAGTATGCCGATGGGCATTAGAAGTGGAGCCTGCCACGCTCCAGGTATCCAGGTCCCATAATTGTTGACCATGCTGAGGTGTCCGCCCCCCCCCCCAATCCCTGCTCTAAAAGACATTCCCCGCCTCTCTCAATAGGGGACGCCTCTTCTTAAGCAGAGACATCTCTCCATCTCTCACAGGCACCACAAAATGCCATTTCTTAGAGCAGGACATGAAACTCAGATGTTGCTCAACATCTGTCCGGGGCCCAGCTGGGAGCTGGAGTCCAGCAACAAGCATGAGACTCATAATCTCAGCGTTGTGGGTTCAAGCCGCACGTTGGGCAAAATATTCCTGCATTGCAGGGGGTCCTCGTGGTACCTTCCAACTCTACAATTCTATTTTCTGTGTTCTCTCCATGACGCCTGGAGGACCCTACCTTTCCTGCTTTTCCTGCTTGGAGGATGGATGGCGGCTAACAGATTGAGATTGAATCCTGACAAGACAGAAGTACTGTTTGTGGGGGACAGGAGGCGGGCGGGTGTGGAGGACTCTCTGGTCCTGAATGGGGTAACTGTGCCCCTGAAAGACCAGGTGCGCAGCCTGGGAGTCATTTTAGACTCACAGCTGTCCATGGAGGCACAGGTCAACTCCGTGTCCAGGGCAGCTGTTTATCAGCTCCATCTGGTACGCAGGCTGAGTCCCTACCTGCCCACTGACTGTCTCTCCAGAGTGGTGCATGCTCTAGTTATCTCTCGCTTGGACTACTGCAATGTGCTCTACGTGGGGCTACCTTTGAAGGTGACCCGGAAACTACAACTAATCCAGAATGCGGCAGCTAGACTGGTGACTGGGAGCGGCCGCCGAGATCACATAACACCGGTCCTAAAAGACCTACATTGGCTCCCAGTACGTTTCCGAGCACAATTCAAAGTGTTGGTGTTGACCTTTAAAGCCCTAAACGGCCTCGGTCCGGTATACCTGAAGGAGCGTCTCCACCCCCATCGTTCTGCCCGGACACTGAGGTCCAGCTCCGAGGGCCTTCTGGCGGTTCCCTCATTACGAGAAGCCAAGTTACAGGGAACCAGGCAGAGGGCCTTCTCGGTAGTGGCACCCACCCTGTGGAATGCCCTCCCACTAGAGGTCAAAGAGAACAATTACCAGACCTTTAGAAGGCATCTCAAGGCAGCCCTGTTTAGGGAAGCTTTTAATGTTTGATGGATTTCTGTATTTTAGAATGTCTGTTTTTTTGGAAGCCACCCAGAGTGGCTGGGGGAACCCGGCCAGATGGGCGGGGTATAAATAATAAATTATTATTATTATTATTATTTTCTCCTAAAAGGAGAGGGCGACTAGCCATGATGGCGCTGCTCTGCCTTCATGGTGGGAGGCGGCAATGCTTTGGAATGCCAGTTGAGGGAAAGCACAGGAGGGGAGAGTGGCTCTTGCACCCAGGTCCTGCTTGAGTGTTTCCCGTGGTCATTGGTTGGCTGCTGTGAGAACAAGAGGCCGGAGGGCCTGAAGGCAAGAACTACAACCAGAAGGTAGACAGTGGGAGATTCAGGGCAGACAGCATAAGGAAGCTGCCATACTGAGTTAGACCGTTCGTCTGCCTAGCTCAGCATTGCCTACACTGACTGGCAGCAGTGGCAGCTCTCCAAGGTGTCAGGCAGGGGGGTCTCTCCCAGCTGCACCAGCAGATGCTGCCAGGGAGGGATTGAAACCTCAGACTTTCTGCATGCAAAGCGGGTGTTCTGTCACAGAGCTAAAGCCTTTTGTTACAGGAAGGTGCCTAGGCAGAGTGTACATGGCCATATGGAATTCGCTGCCTGCAACCTTTGGCGAAGGGCCCCAGCTTGATGGCAGAGCGTTCACATTGCATACAGAAAGTCACAACTCAAGCATCCCATCTAACCTTTGCTTTAAAATCTCCCAAGGAAGGAGAATCCACCACTTCTCAAGGGAGACGGTTCCACTTTGAACAGCCCTTACTGTCAGAAAGTTTTTCCTGATGGTTAGTTGGCCTCTTCTTTCCTATAACTCGGAAGCCATGGGTTTGAGTCCTACCCTCCGGAACTGGAGAAAACACGCTGGTTTGCTCTTCCATCTGACAGCCCTTGAGATATTTGAAGATGGCCATCATATCTCCTCTCAGTCCCCTCTTTCCAGGCTAAACATACTCAGCAACTTCAGCTGTTCCTCATCAGGCTTGGTTTCCAGACGTCAACGTATATTGGCCTCCTCTATAGGGGGGCGGGCGGAGTGCACTACCTTGGGATGCTTTTAAAAGTGGATGGGGAGAGAGAGAGAGAGAGGGACAAACGCATGGAGGTGAAGGCTATCAAAGGCTTTAAGGCACAGCGCCTCTGCACCCTAGCCATGCTTGCGGACTTGCCAGAGGAAGGCGGTTGCCAACTGCGGGGAAGAGCGCGACGCAACCGGGCTGCCCCCCTCTGCCCTCCGTCTGACGGGAGGGGGAGGCGACCGGACGCCCCCGCCGCAGGCATCGGCCCCAAAGCCGCGTGGCTGAGCTGCTGCTGCTGCTGCCGCCGCCTTGGAGAACCACGGAGACGCAAGGCGCGCCCGGGCCGGCCTTTGGTGCTGGGGCAGCGCCTGCCTCTCCTCGTGGCCGGCGAAGGGACGCCCGCGTGCCCCGCCCCTGGGCCGGCCCAGAGGCGAAGTTGGGCCGGCTCGCCCTTGCGCACTGCGCGGCGTGCCGGCTTGGGGAGGCCAGGAGGGCGGGCGCTCCTCGGACACGCCAGAAGCCGCTGCCGGCGCCGGAGCGCAAGCAGCTCGCTCGCCTCCTGCCTGCGCTGCCCGCCAGCCGCGCTCCTCTCCTCCCCGGCGTGCGCCCTGGTGCCTCGCGCCTCGCCCATGCTCCGCGCTCTCCGGCGGGGACCCCGCAGCCCCCCATGACCCTGAGCGGGCTCCGGCGGAGACAGCAAGGCGGCGGGGGCCAAGGAGGAGCAGGCGGCAGCGGCCGACCCCCTTCCGCCGCCCCGGCCTGCCCTCTCTGCCGCCGCCGCCGCCGGCCCCCCAAGATGATCCCCTACTTCTCCGACGACGCCGTCATCTCCCAGAACGCCATCAACCAGCTGTGAGTACCGCCGCCGCTTCTCTCTAACCCCCACCCCCAGTTAATAGGGAGGAGGTTAGCAGGATGGTTGGGCACCCCTTTCCCAAACGTACATATTGGATCATTTCCTCCTTTTTCTAGACACAGATTGAGACTCTTACATTCTCTCTCTCTCGCCCCCCCCCTCCACCCCGCAACACACTTTTCTCGTCCCCTTGCCAGCACCAGCGGTAGCTCCGCGTACTGCAACGCAGAAACCGTTTGATTTCTCTGCCCCCCCCCCCCCGCCAATCGCTCTTTTCCTCCCTTCTTCCTCTCCTTTCTTAGCTGCCAATTTTTTAGGAAGTCATCTCGGGTAAAGCGAAGAGTCAAAGGAGGAGAGTCTGGGCGGGCGAGTCGAAACTCGTTGCTTATTTCGGATATATTTCTCCCATTCCTGTTGGGGGCGCGGGGCAGAGTAGATAGAGGAAACGGGGGTCTAATCCGTTGTGACGCCGTTCCTGCCCCAAAGAACATCCGTGCGCGCTGAGGGGTAGGTGGGTGGGTGGGTGTGCGAGCGCGTGCGCAGAAAATGAGAGGAAAATGGGGTTTAGGTCGGAAGTTAACTTAGGGAGCTCAGCAAGCCGTGTTTGCCCGGACCTGCCCTCTCCAACTGTTGCCCTCCAGATGTTTCAGACTACTACAGCTCTGCGCTGGCTGGCCGGAGTTGCAGGCTGGAACATCTGGAGGGCTCCCAGGTTAGCAAATTTTGGAGGAATTGTACTATGCGAGAGGGAAGACGTGCAAGGGGCAGCTTCGAGCGAATCTTGGCTCCAAGCTTTGTGGCGGTTTGAGTTGTCGGTCTGTGCGCTTTTGCTTCAGAGTAAATCTCAAGTACAGTATAGGAATGGGCTTCAGCCACCCAACAAACGGTGCAGGGCTGCAGCCTGTGGCTGCACAGGTCTATGCTGGCAGCCCCTTCTGATACCCTGTCCTTACTGGGGGATTATTGCTGCAGAAGTGTGCGTGGGAGTGAAAGATGGGGGGGCCTCCACCCCAGCCCCATCACTTTGAAAAGGTGCCTGGGGGTTGTTGTTTCCTCCCCAACAAAGCAGTTAAGAACATAAAGAAGAGCCTATTGGATCAGGCCAAAGGGGGCCCATCCAGACCAGTATCCTGTTCTCACAGTGGCCAACCAGTTGCCCGTAGGAAAGCTACAAGCAGGGCCGGAGCACAGTAGCATTCTCCCCTCCTGGTATTCAGAAGCATTGCTGCCTGCAGCAGCTGTTATAGCAAGTAGGGTTGCTATTGTGAAAATGGGTAAGGGGAACCTTGTATTGTATGCTGTTCTTAGCCCCTTGGAAAATGCCTAGTATAAAAACGTTCACAGTATAAAAGAATAAATATAATAATTGGAATCATAAAATTGTAGAGTTGGAGGGGACCAAAGGGTCATCTAGTCCAACCCCCTGCAATCTTGCAAATTTGAACTCTTGTTTTCAAGTGATTCCCCCCCCTGGTGAGTTCACTGTGCTCTGCTGTCTGTCCTTGAACCCAATTCCAAATACAGTATGCAGGTTTGGAGACAACTTGTGTTCGGCTCTGTCTGCTGTCTTGTTTTTGCACCCTGCTCTTTATTCTTGCGCTGGGGGGAGCATAAACCAGGGGTCAGCAACCTTTTCCAGCTGTGGGCCAGTCCACCATCCCTCAGACCCTGTGGGGGCCCGGACTATATTTTGAAAAAATAATGAACGAATTCCTATGCCCCACAAATAACCCAGAGAGTCATTTTAAATAAAAGGACACATTCTACTCATGTAAAAACAGGCTGATTCCTGGACCGTCTGTGGGCCGGATTGAGAATGCGATTGGGCTGCATCCGGCCCCCGGGCCTTAGGTTGCCTACCCTTGGCATAAACCATCTTTCTTCCCCCCACCCCATTTTTACGCTTGGCTTGATAAAAGGCTCCGTGGTTTTCCTGTTCTGCGGCAAGGCATACGCCCTTCCCCAGAACCTCAGCCTGGTCCTGCTGCTCTTGGCCTCTAGCTCTCTGCTTTCAGGGCTTCCGCTTCTCAGCACCTTCTCAGACTCTTCGGCCCTCTCAGCTTGGGAAGGGGAGGGGGGTCTTCTGCTATCAGAGACGGCTGTCCAGGAATAGCCGCACAAGAAGCCTGTGTCAGCAAATGGAGCTTTTACAGTTGCAGAGGCCTCACAGTCTCCTACCAACAACTGGGCAGTTGCCAGCCTTGGTGGGGGATGGATTTGTAATGCCTTTCCCTCTTCTCTTTCTCCCCCCCCCTCCACTGTCACTGCTCCCTGGTGCAAAAACCCCACTGGTTCACTGGCTTCCTGCCCAGACAAAGCCTTGGTGCTTGGAGCACCAGTTTTTGGAAAGGAAGCAGGGCATGGGAGGTCTGCTTTTGGATGCCACTTGCTGGAAGTTGCAGGTGGAGAGAGTCCTGCTAGAGGGGGGCTCCTCGTTGGGGCATCAGCTTGGCCACCGTGAAAGCAGAAAGCTGAACTTCATAGACACACACACACACACACACACACACACACACACACACACGCTTTGATCTGATCCAGCAGGGCCATTCTGATGCTCCTGTGTGTCGCTTTGCTGCTTCTGACGCTGCTGAGTGCTGGGAACATAGGAAGCGGTCTCAGTCTGAGTCAGATTGCACAGAGTTTGGGGAAGGGCCATAACCACTCATTGGCAGAGCATCTGTTTTGTGTGCAGGTTCAATCCCCAAATGGCATCTCCAGGTAAAGCTGGGAGAGAACGCTTAAGAGATGCTGCCAGTCAGTGAAGGCAAAACTGAGCTAGATGGACCTAATGGTCTGGACTCCGTATATGGCAGCTCCCTGTGATCCTAGGCTCCTAGGACATACTGCTGCCTCTAGTTTCAGACTGGAGAATCTCTGCCTCGGTGTTAGAAACTCAAACCTGTAAGCCAGGTGCTAAATAGCTCCTTAAACCAGGGATACAGTCGGCAAAACAGAACACCCAGTTGCTATTTTGGGGCCAAACAACTCGAAAGTTGTACTTTTCATTAGGACTTTGGGGTTCCTGAACTTCCTTCTGATTGCGCAGATAAAATAGAATGGATGGAATCCCACAGGATGCGTTGCTAGTGTGTGAAAACAGTCAAAATCCAAGGATCCCCAGGCATGCACCTCCAGGTGGTGATGTCGGATGCCATCTTGGCGCTCAAACACCTTCACTTGCTTGCAAGTGGCCGATAGCCAGGTGCAAAATGCGCCCGGTGCCTGGCAAATTTCAAATGCTTCTCTGCCCTAGCTGGAGATTCCGGGGCTTGAACCTGGGAACTTGTGCATGCAAGGCAAGGGTTCTGCCACTGAGCTGTGGCCGTTCCCCATATTACCAAGCATGGGAGGCCAGGGAGCCCCCTCCTGCAGACAGGGGCCTCTTGAGGGTGCCTGGGGTGTGGAAGGAAGGCCAAGAGATGTGTTACCTTCAAATGCAGGTCAGAGAAAGTGTTCTGGGCTGTGTTTCTAGGAGAGCTTTGGGGATCTGCAGGTTCTTATTCGTGGGGTTCTTCGATGACAAGATAAGTGTGGTTGTTTTTAATTTCTAGAGTGCCCTTCGCATGCCTGGGGCTTCACAGAGTGCAAGAGGTCAGGTGGTCCCCTGCCCCAAAGGGGTTACAGTCGAAAGGTCTGACACAATGGAAGTGGCAAAGGGAGGGGGAGGAAGAAGAAGCAGAAGCTGGGATGTAAAACTGAGAAGCAACTGGCTCATGCTTAGCCCACTTTACAGGCTGGGTTCACAGCTGGGCACAGGAATTAAGGGGAAAGCCTTTCTGGAAGCAATTTTTACAGCCACAGAGCATTGGTGGGGCCAGGGCAGCATCCCTTGTGAATGGGTCCCCAAAGGCAGAAATATCAAAAACCTCTGAGTTTGTCTTAGGGTCCCGTCCTTCAAAATCCTGGCAATGTTGTTGATCCCACTGAGAGAGGGGCGGGCTGGTCTCTTATCTGCTTGAATCATAGAATTGTAGAGCTGGAAGGGATCTTGAGGGTCATCTAGCCCAACCCCCTGCGGCAATGCAGGAATTGCAGGTAAGGAAACCCTGACAGATGGCCACCCGGCGACCTATGCTTAAAAACCTCCAGCAAATAAGAGTCCCCTGCCGTCACCAGCTAGAGAGTAAAAATGCACCCAGCAAGCTTCTGCCTCTCACAGGACTTGACTTTCCAGGCTTCTTGCAGGCGAGGGAAGCGTCTAGTGCAGGCATCCCCAAACTGCGGCCCTCTTTTGGCCTACAACTCCCATGATCCCTCGCTAACAGGACCAGTGGTCAGGGATGATGGGAATTGTAGTCCAAAACATCTGGAGGGCCGAAGTTTGGGGATGCCTGGTCTAGTGTGACACAGAAGCTTGCATGCTGCATTTTGCGCACCAGGCGTTTCAGACAAACGGCATCTTTTCACCTGTTCAGGATCCTCATTAGCTTGTGGAGCAACCTCTTAAGATGTGGTAGGGCATACCATACCTTACCAAAAGAATGAGCTTCTGTGCAGTAATGAGTCACTCAGGAACACAAGTTCCCCCCCCCCTTTATCGTTGAAGAATGCGACTTTATTAAAAGTCGCTGTTTGGGATAAATCCAGTGTTTGAAACAGAGATGTGAAAGCTAGGGGCTAAATGGCACCTTAAAGCAAGGTTATGGGCCCAACAACGGAATGTCTAGGCGCACTTTTACAAAGCTGAAAATGAATGAACTGCAGCTAAAATATTTTGTTCATTTTTCACATGGTCTAGTCCTTCCCCCGCCCACCCCCCTAATATTCTTAAGAGGGTCTCATCTCCATTCTTCAGAGAGTAGCTGGAAGTGGGGAGGCAGAAAAAGGTCCTCCTTTCCTTCCACTCTGCAGCTTTAATCTGAAATCTTAGGAGCAGTGCTGCGCCCAGAGCTCAGAAACTACTCACGCTAATTCCCTGTCACAAAATGCTCCTAGAACACCGGGAGTGTCGAGCACTGGATAAATCAAGATTTTATTGTGTGCCAGCAATCTCCCCCCCCCCCCTTACACACTGCCTTCTGCAGAACAGCAGGCTCCGGTCTCTGAATTTGCTACTTCCCCTTTGTTTTTGGGGTGAAGGGCTGGGAGCAGGATGTGGGCATGTGAATTTGCCAGTAACTAGCAGTGGGTATCTATCAGGGGAGATTGCCATGTGTGCGTGTGCGTTTTCGTGTTCTGAGCCCTTTCCTTGAACGCCTGAAGTTTTGTTGCTTAAACAGAACAAAGTTGCCTTCTCAGTTGCCTTCTGCTGAGTCAGACCATTGGGTTCATCTAGCTCAGTACTGCCTGCCCTGACTGGCAGCAGCTCTCCAGGATTTTAGACCAGGTTCTCTCCCACTGAGGTTTGAACCTGGGACCTTCTGCATGCAAAGCTGAGGCTCTGACGCTACAGCTCATCCACTCTTGGAAAAAGCTTGCCTTCTGAGATAATTGCCTAGGAGAAGCAAGTAAAATGCTGCTGGACTCCAAAACCTTAACGGCTTTGATGGGTTTTGTTTTGTTTTACTATCAAGCAGGATATACATTTTACAAAAGGAAAGGAAGGGCAATGTTTGGACATGCATGCTCTTAACAGCCACTGGATTTCCAGCTCTTTCTCACCCCCCCCTTTTTTCCTTATATATCCCTTTTTTATAATGCTTTATTGATTTTAAAAACAAAACAAGTCAACAAAAACAATCCAAAATCGATACATTTCACCAAAAAAGATTTAGATTCATACATAACTGTTTCCAACATGATTTCCAATCACCCCATTGCGGTTCCTAAAGTACATTTTCGACTACACACTTTCCTTTAGCTTTCCTAAGTTGTTTCAGTTGTATTGGTTTTGTAAAATTCTCCTATTTCACGCAGAAGTCAATCCAGGCCTGCCATAGAATTTTAGATTTTTACATTGCTCTTTTAGGTATACTCTGTATATGTCCCACTCGCTATTAAATATTTGATCTGTATCATCTTGGAATCTTGCTGTCATTCTTGCCAACTCTGCATATTCAGACATTTTTTGTCTGCCAATCCAATTTGGATTTCCAGCTCTTCCACTTCCATCTCTTTCTCTGCCACGCCTTTAACCTGTGTGTGCAGGCAGCAGTTCAACAGATGCAGCGTTTCACCATCACTCCGTGCTGGGGGAAAGCTACACATGTTGAATTCCTCCCTGCCCTGTAGCAGTTGAAGAGTTCCCAGGCCCTGTGGAGGAAAAGAAACAAAAGCACACCTGGCAACTCTAGGGCCTCACCCTGAGAACATAGCAACGTAGGAAGCCGTTGTCTCCCAATTCAGGCAATACTGAACTTCAGTATTGTCAATACTGTCTCCTAAAAAATGAATATAAGATTCCAGTCCTCGTGGGATGAACGAAAGAGGAGTATAGGAAGCTGCTTTCTACAGTGCCAGACCAAAATTATCTATCTCAGTATTTTTGCACTGAGCTTCACACAGAATGCAATACCTGGAGATACCATTGGCAAAGGAACCTGCTTTTGCACGCAAGGCAGGTGCTCAGCTCCTGATGTGCAGCCCCAAACATGGAGCAGTGTAGCGCTGAGCCCCCCAGAAAACAGCCCAGTATCAGGTGTGTCTTCAGCCATTACTCCCCTTTTTAATCCTGCTGCAGAAACCCATTACCAGATGAGTTGTAATTACTGTAATCTTCTGTTTATAAGACTAGGTTTTTTTTCTTTTAAAAACATGTTTAAAATTGGGGGTTTCTGGCATCTCACAGACAAGAGCATCTAACAGCCTATTTGAGACCAGGGGTGGTGGTGCCATGGTTAGAGTGTCGGACTAGGTCCTGTGAGACCAGGGTTCAAATCCTCTCCTTGGCCATGAAGCTCACTGGGTAACCTCGGCCCAACCATTGCCCCTCAGCCTAACCTACCTCGCAGGGTGGTTGTGGGGATTAAAGGGGGGAGGGGGAGAACCATGCAAGCCACCTTGATTCCTTCGTCATGCAGTGCATAGTTAAAACTGTGGAACTCCTTCCCACAGTGTTGGACAAATTCATGGAGGAGACGGCTGTCAATGGCTGCTATCCTCAATGGCTCTGCTCTTCCTCCATGTTTGGAGGCAGCAACGCTTCTGAATACCAGTTGCTAGAAACCGCCGGAAGAAAGAGTTGCTCTCGTGCTCGGATCCTGCTTGTGGGTTGCTCACAGACATCTGGTTGTGAGAACGGGATGAGATGGGACATTGGCCTAATCCAGCTGCTCTTCTTAAATGTTTGTATGTACTAGTGGGGTGCCACGGAGCTGAAAAGCGGCCTTTAAGCAAACTGAAATAATTAGAGTGGTACCTTGGTTCTCAAACTTCGTCCGTTCCGGAAGTCCATTCCAAAACCAAGGTGCGTTTTCCCTTGGAAAGTAATGCAAAATGAATTACGGTTATCCATTCCAGACTTTTAAAAACAACCCCTAAAACAGCAATTTAACATGAATTTTACTATCTTAACGAGACCGTTGATCTATAAAATGAAAGCAATAATCAGTGTGCTGTACATTGTATTGTAGATGACAGTATTGTAGATGATAAAAATTAAAATTACTTTTTTTTCTTACCTGCATTGATGATAGTCACTGTTTGGATGGGGGGGCCTTTATCCATTTCCGCAGTTACCCAATCAATCAATCAATGGCTGAACTGGGTTCCACACATAGCAAAAACAAAAGCGCCAAACTTAATGCATTTCAGAAGTCCATTTGACTTCCAAAATGTTCAAAAATCAAGGCACAGCTTCTGATTCGTACAGGTGCCCCAGAAACAATAGCCGACAGCTGCATTGGATGTTCGGCTTCCAAAAAAAGTTTGAAAACCAGAACACTTTCTTCTGGGTTTTCGGAGTTTGAGAACCAAGGCAATTGAGAACCAAGGTGTATTTCTTTATAAACAGTAGCTGTGTACCCCAGCTTAATTTTTAATAATCAAAACCTTTTACAAAAACTAATACATAATACATACTAATTGCATAATTTTTTTAAAAAAAATAAAGCATTTCACCAGCTAACTATTACAGGAAGCATTTGTCTCCATTGTCTGCCTAAGCCTGGCAGCAAAGAAAAGATCTCAGCAAAGGTTCAAAGTTCAGTGTAGGAAGGCGCCTGCCGAATCTCTATTCGTAGAGCGTTCTGTAGGGCTGGGCCAGTGACATTAAAGGCTCGGTTTGGTACTGTGTTGATGCCAAATGAGCCTCACCAATAATACAGCCACTCCTTGATAGACTCCTGCACAACTTCAGAGGTGGGAGGCTGAACTGTGGACCAGGGTATATTGCCTAGAAGATGGTGTGGGTGTCTCTTAAGTTGCAGCGCCTTTGGGAGTCCACGGTATCAGGATCCTGGGGGACCCAGCTTTTTCGTTGGGCGGTTTCCTTGCCTGCAGGATTGCAGAGAGGGGATCTTGCTATTATGGGTGGTGGAATGGAGCAGGATCTGAATCAAGGAGGCATTGCGATAGTAACAGAGCTCTGCCTTCCATGCTTTGTTGAGAATGCCTGCCTTCAGAAGCTGAATGGTGGGAAGTTTGAGACAGACGGAAGGAAGAACTTCTTTGGCCAGCCCATGGTTAATCTCTGGAACTCGCTCCCGCAGGATGTTGCTATGGCCACCAACTTGGAATGGCTTCCAAAAGGGGATGGGGTAAATTAAGGGGGCAGTAAGGCTACCCATGGGACCCAGGTGGCGCTGTGGTTAAACCACTGAGCCTAGGGCTTGCTGATCAGAAGGTTGGCGGTTCGAATCCCTGTGACGGGGTGAGCTCCCGTTGCTTGGTCCCAGCTCCTGCCAACCTAGCAGTTCGAAAGCACGTCAAAATGCAAGTAGATAAATAGGTACCACTACAGTGGGAAGGTAAACGGTGTTTCCGTGTGCCGCTCTGGTTCGTCAGAAGGGGCTTTGTCATGCTGGCCACATGACCTGGAAAGCTGTACGCCGGCTCCCTCGGCCAATAATGCGAGATGAGCGCGCAACCCCAGAGTCGGTCACGACTGGACCTAATGGTCAGGGGTCCCTTTACCTTTACCTTTTAAGGCTACCCATGGCTAGTAGCCACAATGTTCTCCCCTCTGCCTTCCTGGGAATTGCAAGTGGGCAGAGTCTGATATGTTCCAGACGCCGTGTATTCAGGGTTTTAGGAGATATTAAACCTAGACTTAACATATATCGTCATCTTCTTCTTTTTTAAAAATGTGGTTGGTTTTATAGCTACTTCGTAGGCCAGGTTGGCTTCGGTTGGAGGCAGAAGCATCGGAGGGCAGAGGGAGGGAGCTCCGCAGTGTCTCTTCTCTAGCGACTTGGTGAGGTCCTGATAGCGAAGGAACAGGGAGTGCAAATCCCTTGCTTACAGGCACCCAGCGTTTCGGGGGGGGGGACGCGCTCCCATACGTGCAACAGAGAGATTAAAGCTCCTGCGGTTATCAGGAACAGGTTTTGCCGCATCCCCTTCTGAGATTATCAGCTGTGGCCAAGCAGGGCCCTTTTTGCTGGTTTTCGTAGGGATTTAAGTCTTGGCCGTGACTGAGCAAACGTGAGGCAAGGGAGTTTTCTGGTTTTTATCTTTAAAACTACTTGCCATTTTGCTTTTCTCTTGCACACACACACACACACAGAGAGAGAGAGAGAGAGAGAGAGAGAAGTGTGTGTGTGTGTGTGTGTGTGTGTGTGTATTCCTATTGAGACAGATGCATCCCTGCTTAAATTTCTAGGCAGCTTTTCAGCCAAACTAACCTTCAGGATGCCTTTTCTAGAATTGTATAATTGAAAGGGACCTAAAGGGTCATCTTGCCCAACCTCCCCCCCCACTTTTCCAATATTGGTCATCCTCAGGGTAGACCCACTGATATTAATGGACATGATTAACTTAGATCCCTCCATTTCAGTGGGTCTTCTGAGTAAAATTAGTTGTATGCAAACCATTCTGCATTTACACCATGCATTTAAAACATTATGATACCATATTAATACCACTACTACTGCTGCTAATAATTATACTTCTGTCACCCTAAGGTCTAAATGTGGGCCTTTACAACATTAAAACACAATATTAAAATCAGTTTAAAACAACTTACAAAAAATGAGATGGGTCCTAATATACACCTCAAGTGCCAAAAACAGTCATGGCTCCACCCAATGAATTATGGGAGTTGTAGTTTGTTAAGGGAAACAGGGGTCACCTGGCAGTTATTATCAGGCAAACTGCTGTAACTGTTAGGGTGACTTGCTTTCTGAAATGTGTGGCATTTGTGGTCACCTTGATTTGGACGGAGATCCTGAGTTTTGCCTCCACCTCACATCATCTGGGGAAGACGCAGAGAGAGAGAGAGACAGACAGAGAGTGCTTCTGTTGTTTTGCTCCCAGCTGACATGTTAAATTTTTACAACCATCATAAAAAGATTAATGCTTAGCAAGCTTTGCCTGGTCAGAAACCGGTAGTTATCTTCAAATAAGTCCAGATTCCCTTTGGCCTGCTTGTCTGGGTATGGTGTGTGTTTGTCTGTGTCAGCCTTTTAATGGAACAAAATTAAGGGTCCACCCAAAGAGAGGCTTTTTAGGAGCTGAGATGCACCAGTTCACAGCCTAATAAAGAATATGTATTTATTTATTTAGGAAATCTCTGAGGGTAGGGTCCAATAGGATGAAAAACACAACTCATTTATGCAAATCATAATTTTAAAATGGTGCTTGAAATTCCCCAGGCGCCAGGCATGTTTTGCAACTGGTGTGGGTCCAGTTGTGAGCAAGTGAAGATGCCCTGTTGCGAGGTTTGGCGAGTGACATCTGCACCAGCCAGCTGGCCAATCTGTGGAAATGTCTTGTCCGTTTTATTCTGGATTTGATGATGAGACAGTCCGTTGTGGCACCTGTAACCCAGGTTTAAGTGCCATTTGGCGATTAGCTTATATATCTGAGTTTCTAAAACTGTTTAAAAAATAGGCTCCTGTGTAACACACACACACACACACACACAGACACACAAAATTCAGTAAGCCTGCCTAGCCATATAGTAGTCATTTAAAAGTTTTTGCTGATAGTTAATCTGTTTTTAATGGCAAGCTATTTTATGTAGTCTTACAGTTTTGTGGATTTTAGCTGTGTGGTGTGCTATCTATAATTGTACTCAGGGCCGTCTTAAGTATATTTGGTGCTGTGGTGCGACGGATCCCTCCGGCGCCCCCACCCCGTTTCCCAGCGCGGCGGCCGGCCGGAGCTGCACGGGCGGGCGGGCGCAGCGCGGCGGCCGGGGGTGCACCACCCAGCCTGGCCGTAGGGCCGGCCCTGATTTTACTATGCCACTTAGAGAGCCAATTAAGTGGTTTATAAACTTTTCTAAAGAAAATACAGATAACTCACATGGACCAAGTAACGCCAACATGATTAGAACCCAAATCCATAGTAGGCAATCATTAAAAAGAAAGAAAGAAATGTGGTTCTATCCTGCCACGTTTGGGCCTATTGAAATGAATGGACCCAGTTGTGTTAATTGATTTCAGTGAGTCTGCTTTTGAGTAGAACTAACATTCGACACAAGCCACAACTTCCAGGCTACTTGTTGCAAGGATGGATCCTCCAAGTTCCATCGTATCTCAGTATATTAGATGATTTTGGGGGCGGTCCGTCCCATTGGTACCCTGCTTGGGGGGCTGATGGAAGTTGTGGTCTAAAACCTCTGGAGGACACCAGGTTGGCAAAGAACTGCTCTTATTAGTACCCCCACCCACCCACCCACACACATTTTTGTCATGCAAAATCAGCTGTTGGAGAATGCCAGTCATTTGGTGTATACAGTATTTGCTCCCTAGGGTAAGTGTGGTGTGTGACATCGAGGGGGAGAGGGAGGGAGAGAATTTGCCTTGACTTAATTTACTACCTTGAGCAGTTAAAACTAAAAAAATCAAAACAAACCCCAAACCTGCACTCTCCCTCTTCACAGCGCTTGCTCCTTACTAAAATTTCAGGTACACGGTGTGCGTGCTTTGATTTACTTAATACTGGCGAGGTTAATCCTCTCCCATTGCAAGATGCTAAGATCTCACGGGTGTGTTTGAAGATAAGAAGTTGTTTTCTACTTGGGAAGGAGTTTTTGCAGACAAAGGGTGCCAGTGAGGACCTTAACCGTGGGGGCTGCTGGGGAGAGAATCCTGGAGAATTGCGCTGTGAGTGTGTTTGTGTGAAATTGTGTGAAATTCATCAGGAACCTCTCCTGAGCGAAATGGGCCAGTGTGGAAACAGGCTGTGAGACCAGATGAGCTCTATTGGCCTGATCCTGCAAGGCCTTCCTATGTTCTTATGGGGTGAAGCAAAGGGGAAGGACAGGAAGGGAGACTCGGGTCCCTTTGAGCGGCAGAGTGCAATGCCGGCATGACTTTCTGGCCACAATTTTTGTGTTTCCGTGGGCTGAAGCAAACAGTAGCCTCTTGTTCTCTCTGGCATCTGGATGGATGCAAGACTGGGGCAGAGAGTGCACAGCCCACACAGGTCACATGCAGGACAAGAATGTCGGCCTGGGGTAGATTCTAGTGCTCATGAAGGATGCAGAAGGTGTACTTTTAAAGCAGCCTGTTCCTTTGCATTTCTTTGTGAATGCTCCCATCCTGCCAGACTTGGGGGTGGGAATTCTCATCCCTGAGAAGGGTGGCTGGGAAGAGGCCAGGCCAGACAGCAATGACTCTTGCGGAGAAGCAAAGGACACTGGCCCATCTCTGCCTTTGCCAACCTGATTCTCCGTACTACAGCTTCCATCTGGCTGGGACTGATGAGAGTTGTAGTCCCAAGCAGCTGAAGGGAACCAGGCTGGCAAAGACTTATTTATTTGAAAGCCCTTGGCAATGCTTGTTGCGTCCTCAGAAAAACCTGGCAGTGTTAATACAATACCGGTAGTAATTCTCAAAACTGTAGAGCCGTGTGAAGTAGGCTGTTCCTAACCCCCACCCTGGGTGTGCCCACCTTGCAGGAGAGGTTGCTCGCTGCATCTGCACAGTGCCCCCCCCCTCAGCCAGGCTCCGTCTTCAGGGCTGGCAGCTCTGCCTTGGCTCCAATGGGAGCTCGGTGTGGAATCGGCGAAGCTACCTGTCGCATCTCTGAGTGAGTTGCCGAGTGTAACTGTTCTGTTCCCAAGGGGGAGGCACCCATAGTAGTAGTAATAATAATAATAATAATAATATATTATTTATACCCCGCCCATCTGGCTGGGTTTCCCCAGCCACTCTGTGCAGCTTTCAACAAATTATTATAAATACAATAAAACATCACACATTAAAAACCTCCCAATACAGGGCTGCCTTCAGATGTCTTCTAAAAGTCAGATAGTTGCTTATTTCCTTGACATCTGATGGGAGGGCGTTCCACAGGGCGGGCGCCACTACCAAGAAGGCCCTCTGCCTGCTTCCCTGTAGCTTCACTGGCACTGAGGGCAAGCCGCTTCCATCTCTGGCTCTCACCTGCCTGGTGCTGATCTTTGTCTCTCTCTCTCTCACACACACACCCCTTTGCCTGCCCCAGAGACCTATGTATCTTCTCCTTGCCCTACTGCCACTTCCTGCCACCACACCTTCCTGCCCTTCTGAACTGTGGCAGGACCCATTGGTTGCACTCTGGTGCTCTTTCGGGTCTGCCTCCTGGAGATCGATGCAGGGGGTGTTGAGCAATCATTTCTCTGTTAATATTAAATCTGGCAAGTTTTTCCCCCAGCCTTTCCCCATTCCCTTCTTCCCCACCCCCTACTGTTTTCTGTCCTGCAAAGATGCGTCTTAAAATTGCACAGAAATGTTCCCCTCTCAGAGGAGAGCAAGAACTGTATTCTACACACACACACACACACCATCAAACTGTGAACGAAGCAATTTCACCCTGGCCTTGGACGGATTACAAAACCATAAGGAGAGCCTGCTGGATCAGGCCAGTGCCCCATCGAGTCCAGCATCGTGTTCTCACAGTGGCCAACTAGATGCCTGTGGAAGCCTGCAAGCAGGATCAGAGGCAGAGCTTAGTAGCCATCCATAGCCCTCCTCCATGAATTTGTCTCTCTTAAAGCCATCTAAGTCAAAAGCCATCACCTAGATGGGATCCTGTGGGAGCGAGTTCCCCAGGGCAGGGTTTTTGTTTTGTTTTGTTTTTGTTTCATGTTGCCCACCCCTTTTGCTGAATGTTTAGTTTCAAGCGGACTAGAAACTTGACCGTGTGTGTTAAGGAAGGAAACCCGACGGTTGTTTCCAAGGAAGCGTAACTCTGCTTGTAATTTTACTGGCGTCAGCCGCCCTGAGCCCGGATTTGACTGAGGAGGGCGGGGTATAAATAAAAATTTAATATTATTATTTATTATTACGCCGGCTCAGGTGCGTGTTGTGGGGGGGGGGCGATTGGCTGTGGCTTTGCATGCCGGATCTCAGCCCCTTGGTCCTTGCTCCGTTCTGGCCACTGCCTCGGTTTGGAGGACTTCAGAACCATTTGCCCTTCCCCCTTATAGGACGGTGCCCCTGGCTTGTGTAACCACACACTCCGGCTTAAAATCTGGTCTTCCTTCCCCCTCTTATGTAAGGCGGCCCATTCTATTCTCGGCCTCCACCTGTGGGTCTGAGCTGGCGGGCCGGCCTTGGCTCTGCCCTCGCCTTGTTGCCTTCCCCCCCGTTGCCACAACACGGCCCGTCTCCTGTTTGCTCAGCGCTGCATTTTTGCATGGGCCGCAGCTCTGCCTGAACGATTTGGAGCGGGCTTGGATGGCTGCCAGGGTGGTGGTGGTCTCAAGCGGCATAGAAGCTGCGGGAATCTCTGTGTGGGGTGTCAGATTCTCCCTGCGGGAAGAAAGTGGGTGGTTGTGTGGCCCACACTGCATTTATTTATACATTTCTCACATTTTACATACCACCTTTTCTTTTCCTGCAAGGACCTGAATGCGACCTGTACGTGTTTCTCCCTCCTCTCCTTTTTATCCTCACTGCAACCCTGTGGTGTAGGCTAGACTGAGAGAGGCAACGAAGGGCCCAAGTCCAGCCAGTGAGCTTCCTGCCTCTGTGTGGGATTTGAATCCTGAACTCCCAGGACCTACCTAGTCTGATACTCTAACCCAGGGGTTCCCAAATGTTCTTGGTCCACCCCCCACCCCCGGTTCCTTAAATGCCTCCCCAGTGCCACCTTCCCTATAAAAAGCATTATTGAGAACAGTGGTTTGCACAACCCACAAAGGAAGAGAATAACACAATAAAATTCAAAACAGTAACTATTTTGATTGCACATTTATTCAGAGCCCAGTTAAAACTATTTAGTTAAATTAATTCAGCAGAACTGCTGAACTTGGTCCAGTGATGCTTCAGATGTTGCATGGAAAGCTGTTTTCTGCATTCTGACTAATGAAAACGGAAGAGTTAAGGAAGTTTATAGCATAAAAAACAACCCTGCAAGGTAGCTTAGGCCAAGAAAGGCAGTGACTGGGCCAAGGTTACCCAGTGAGCTTCACGGCCCGGTTGGGATTTGAACCCCAGTCCCCCCATGTCCCAGTCCAACACTAACCACTACACCATGCCCCACTTTGCAGGCTAGAGCCAATTCCCGTTGCCTAATCCCTTTTCAGTGGCCATTGCCCCTGCCTGCGTTCCTCTTCCCTGTTTTCTCTTTCCTCCATGGTTCCCAGGGTGTCTTGGTCGAGCGCCAGGGCAGCTCCGGCCATTGTGAAACTCTGCAGGGCAGTCTGCACCCCGACAATGAGGCCTCCTCAGAGACACTTCCGCTGGTGGTTCTGCTCTGAATTGTAGCTGTTTTGCAAAAAAAAACAACCCAATTATTTGCTTGGCACCTAAGTGACATTTTAGATAAGGAGAAAAACACTTCTTCTTTTTTCCTTTTTGGACAGAATGTTTGTAGTTCAGCATTTAAATGCTGAGTCACGACAAAGCCTCTGATCTTGAGAAGAGAACATGCTACAGAGAAGGGTATGGGGGGGGGGAGATGAGGATTGCAGCCAGCCAGACCTCCAGGCTTTATTTCTCTTCTAGTGCAGGGGACAGGGGAGTCCTGTGACCCTTCAGATGTGGCTGGACTCCCAGCTGCAATCGCCTCTGAGCCTTGGCCAGTCTGGGAGTCCCAATCCGGCCCACGGACGGTCCAGGAATCAGCATGTTTTTACATGAGTAGAATGTGTCCTTTTATTTAAAATGCATCTCTGGGTTATTTGTGGGGCATAGGAATTCATTCATTTTTCCCCCTCCAAAATATAGTCCGGTCCCCCACATGGTCTGAGGGACGGTGGATTGGCCCACGGCTGAAAAAGGTCGCTGACCCCTGATTTAGAGGCTCGTGCCTCTCTCAGCCTCGCATGCCTCGCAGGGTTGTTGTGCAGATAAAAATGGAAGGAGGCGGGGACAGGCTATGCACACTGCCTCAAGCTCCTTCAAAGAAATAATAAAGAAAAAAAAACAAAGCTCATAGGAAGAGTGTTCCAGGCCAGTCAAGTTTCTATTCCAGGTCAGGCTGAACTGCCTACTGAAGGGTGAGCCAAGCAGCTGGAATCTAGACAGTACAAGCAGAAATAGAGCATCAAAATAGAGGAGGTCAGCTCTGCTGTAGCCCGGAAAGGGTAGAGAGCCATTCCTCTCCCTTGCTGGCCACTCCAGGCTAACCCGCTTCCTATGGGAACAAATTTATTGCCTGGTTTCCACCTCTCTGATGTCCATTGAGCCCTGCATAAGAACATAGGAGGAACATGCAGGATCAGGCCAGTGACCCACCTAGTCCAGCATCCTGTTCTCACAGTGGCCAACCAGATGCCTCTTTTGGGCAACCCAAAGCAGGATTCAAACACAAGAGCAACTTTCCCCTCCTGTGGTTTCCAGCAGCTGGTATTCAGAAAGCGTTGCTGCCTCCGACTGGAGGCAGAGCAGAGCCGTCCTGGCTAGTAGCCGCAGGTAGTCCTCTCCATGAATTGGTCTTTTAAAGGCATCTCGGCTGGTGGCCATCACTACATCCTGTGGGAGAGAGTTCCATAGGTTAACTCTGCGCTGCGTGAAGAAGGACTTCCTTTATCAGCCCAAAATCACCTGAGCATCACAGCAGCAAGTCTTCCTCGGTAGTGATTCCCCAGCAACTGGCATTTACAGAGGAGGGAGAACAGAGCCATCGTGGCTTCTGGCCATAGGTACCGTAGCCTTCCCCTCCATGAAAAGGGAGAAGCATGGCTCAAACCTGGCGCATGCGGGGGGGGGGGGTCAGCTCCTGTCTCACCTCATTAGGCAGAACATGAAAAGAGAAGGGGGGGAGAGGGAGAGAGTGCTGTTGCAATTGCAGACTCGCTTGCTGGAATTTTCTGCCTGCTTCCGTCCAGCAACCGGCTGCCCCCGCCCTTTGCTTGCAAAAGCAAACAGGTGGGTTTTCCCCCCTTTCCTTTCCTTTCCTTTTGAAGCCACAATCACACACTCCTCAATCGGCTTAAGGGAGTTTTGTTTCTCTTTTCAGCAAACCCTCTGGGCCAGGCCACTCCTGCAAAACAGGCTGACTTTGTACAGGTCCGTTCCTCCGAATTACTCCTTTTGTTGAATGGCCGTTGGGCAGGGAGGAAATCTTTCCTCTGAAGCTGCCTTGTCCATCTATTTCAGTGTTGCCAACACTGGCTGGCAGCAACCCTCCAAGGTTTCAGGCAGGGAGTCTCTCTCTCTCTCTCCCAGCCCTCCCTGGAGATGCTGGGGGTTCAGCCTGGGACCTTCTGCCAGCAAAGCAGGGGCTCTTTCCACAGCCGTCCCACTGAAGCTGATATTGGACAGCTTTCCCTGTTCCCGGAGCCAGGAAATAATCCAGGTAGCTAAGCAAAGTGCTGAGAGTGGGCAATAGCACACACATCCCTGCAGTGGGATTAACTAGGGGGGTCCTAAGAGGCAAGGTGGCTGCAGGGAGGTGCAAATGACCCTCAGACTTTGAAAAGCTGGTCTCCCTGGATCAAGTTCAATTTTGCTGATTTGATTAAACTAAAGAGTTTTAAATGTGTGTGATGCAGTGTGATGCAGCAGCTAAAAAGCCAATGCAATTCTGGGCTGCATCAATAGGAGTATAGCATCTAGATCTAGAGAAGTAATAGTACCACTGTATTCTGCTCTGGTCAGACCTCACCTGGAATACTTTGTCCAGTTCTGGGCACCACAGTTCAAGAAGGATACTGACAAGCTGGAACGTGTGCAGAAGAGGGCAACCAAAATGGTCAAAGGCCTGAAAACAATGCCTTATGGGGAATGGCTTAGGGAGCTGGGTATGTTTAGCCTGGAGAAGAGAAGGTTAAGGGGTGATATGATAGCCATGTTCAAATATATGAAAGGATGTCATATAGAGGAGGGAGAAAGGTTGTTTTCTGCTGCTCCAGAGAAGTGGACACGGAGCAATGGATTCAAACTACAAGAAAGAAGATTCCACCTAAACATTAGGAAGAACTTCCTGACAGTAAGAGCTGTTCGGCAGTGGAATTTGCTGCCAAGGAGTGTGGTGGAGTCTCCTCCTTTGGAGGTCTTTAAGCAGAGGCTTGACAGGCATATGTCAAGAATGCTTTGATGGTGTTTCCTGCTTGGCAGGGGGTTGGACTGGATGGCCCTTGTGGTCTCTTCCAACTCTTATGATTCTATGAAATGGATTGTGAATAATTGTGCAATTAATCATTACTGCTTTGAATTTTATTCTCTTATCTTCCTCCATGGGTTGTGCAAACCACTGTTATGATTTGATGCTTAGGGGTAGGGTAGGGTAAGGGCCTCAGGGGATGAGTTTATGGCCTCAATTGGTTTGCGAACCACCGGCTTCGATGATCCTCCAGTCAGTCGCCCTGGATGGATGCGGTTTGTAACCAAACTCCCTGCCGCACCTCACGGAGCTCTTCTGAGCGCCTGCCCTCGTTTTAACGAGATTTGAAACACAGCGGTGATAGCGCTGCCCGCCTGGCCGTTTGTCTTGCTTTTGTCGAAAACTGCCTGCGCTGAATGATTGATGGAAATTTATTCCAGGAATAGAGTGCTCCTGGTAAACCGATCTCCATCCAGGGAGCCGATGGTGGGGAAACGGCATTTCCAATTTAAGAGGCGATTCTATTGAATCTTGGCATCAGATCTTCCTTTATGGGAGGTGGGAGGTACACAGGAATTGGGGGGGGGGGAATGGGGTGAATTGGAAGATGCTTTTCAACTGGTAGAGCCCTGCTGGGTTATATAGTTGGCCCTTCTTTTACCTGGAATAGCACTGAGCCATAGTTGTTGCCCTAAAAATAAGCATCATAATAGAATTGTAGGATTGGGAGGGACTTTCCTAGCGTCATCTAGTCCAACCCCCTACAATGTAGGAATCTCAGCTAAAGCATCCTTGACTGATGGCCATCCAACCTCTGCTTTAAAACCTCCTAGGAAGGGCCGAAAGACCCTCTACCCCGGCATTCTGCCCTGGTCCGAATAAGACTTAAGATTCCAGTCCTCATGGGTCTTAATGAAGGGCTGATATAAATAGGAACAGAACGAGCGGCCTTGTACTGAATCAGAACATTGCTCCGTCTAGCTTAGCAATTGATTCATTGATTGCGTTTACCTGTACTGTATATCCCTTTTCCTCCAAAGAGGTGAAGATGGTGCACATATAATAATAATAATAATAATAATAATAATAATAATAATAATAATAATAAATAATTTATTATTTATACCCCGTCCATCTGGCCGGGTTCCCCCAGCCACTCTGGGCAGCTTGGAACAAAATATTAAAATACAGAAATCAATATTGTTCTCTCCCCCCCCCATTTATTCCCAACAACCCTGTGAGGTAGTTTAGGCTGAGAGGCAGTGACTGGCCCCAAAGACCACCCGAGGAGCTTCATGGTCAGGTGGGGATTTGAACCCTGGTCTCCCGGGACCTATTCTGCCATGCTAACCCACTATACCAGACTGGATCTCACAGTTGACTACTCTGGCTGGCAGCAGCTCGTCAGGGCTGTAGGCAGACTATTTCTCGGCCCTCCCTGGAGATGCGAGCAGGGATTGAACCCGGCACCTTCCGTATGCAAAGCAGATGCTCTGTATCACTGAGCAAAGGACCAGCCCCAGATAAACGAATGTGGCTCATCTTGTGTTAGACAAGCTTCCTTGGTTGGCGTGACCTTGCTGAAGTCCTGCTATTGCTACTGTTTGTGGCTTTTTGATTTATTCCCCCCCCCCTCTTTGGGGAAAATAAAGGAAGAGCAACATTTGTGTCTAAAATGCATTTCCCCCTTTTGTGGGGAGTCAGCGACTGCTGCTGGCATTCTTCATTCTTTGTCCGGCTGCCGTGCCCTCCATGGCAACTCCGAGGGGCGACCGAGCTGGTAGCCTGGATACGGCGGTCATGGCTTCCGCGCTCAATAGGCCTTGAGGCCCTCCCGTGGAAAGGTCTTCGGGGACGGGGTGGTGGAGGAGATTGAGATGGGCATGCGTCCTTCGAGCCTGCCTTTTTCAACAAAGCACTTTGGCGTGACGCAGGGCAGAAATTGCCCTTTCAAGTGGGCTATTGTGCTCCCTGTATGCCTTCAGCCTGCTATTAAGGCATCTTCTCAACCACGAAATCACAAGTAATATTCAAACTTGTCTGCCCAAATATCCCCATGCTCATCATTTGGAAGCATGCACTTGGAAGGAAAGAACCCAATATCTTAACTTTCCAAAAGCATCCTTCCTTGGTGGCTAGCAGGCAGTCCTTACTCACCCTAGGCGACCAGATTAGTGGCTGTTGGTAAACCTGCTTTTACACCATTGGTGGTATATCCCAGCAGGCTAGGATATTCTGTGGCAGTATTCTGTGACTCCGTCATCGGAATCTCGGGTTGTTTGTTTGAAAAGCAAGTTTCTAGCCTTCCAAGTTTCCAAAAGATTCATTTTGAAGCTGTGGATTAGAATTTCTACAGCTCCATGTTTGCTGAGCAGTATTTCAACGGTTCCAGTGCCCAGTTCAGATCTCTGTTGAGGATGAGAAGTGGAAGGAGAAACTTGATTTTTTTTTAAAAAAAATGCATTTCTGGCACTAGATGAGTCAGCCTGCTCCAGTCCTAAGGGCTTGGGGAGGGTAACAGGTGTTAATTATCCCCAGCCACACAAGAAACCCAAACCAAACCATCTGAGAAACACTTTTGGAAGGTCATAATTCAGGTGTTGTATAGATGTACAAGTGCATGGTGCTCACCTTTAAAATCAACACTGCTTTTGGACTCTAACTCAGAGAATCAATCTTCCTTGGTGTTTGGCATGTATAGGACAAGAGAAACTGAAAGCTGGATTAGCATCTGTCTTTAGAGCCGAGCAATTTGCAGTCAATAAACACATACACACACACACACACACACACACACACACACACACACACACACAACTTGAACTTAAGAGAGCTTGTGGGGAAGATCTCTCCTCCTCAGAGAGGGGAGACTTTGCGGGCGGGACCTAGTCAGAGAGCACTAGGTTTTGAGGATCAAGAAACAGTCTTCAGAGATTAGTGTTCTGCTGTAGCCTTTAGGTTCAATGGCCTGATCCTCAGCTCATGCAAGTCCAAGCAGCTACCGGTACATGGTAGATATGGCCCCAGATAGGCAGTCCTACCCATAAATCAGTGTGTGGAGTGTGTATGGAGCATAGATTTAAAAAGAAGCATTAAGAATTGTAATATAAAATGTGACCCAACTGAAGAAGTGTTCTCTCTCTCTCTCTCTCTCTCTCTCTCTCTCTCTCTCTCTCTCTCTCTCTCACACACACACACACACACACACACACACACAATGCTTTGACTGCGCGCCAAGCGGGGGGGGGGGTTCGGCCCCCTGCTTCACCTATACCTGCTGCCGCACTCAGGCAGGCCCTTGGCTGGCCAATAGGGCTGGCCCGTGGGCGGGGTTTACGGGGTTTACCTGCTTTAAAACAGCGCGGCAGCATCCGTATCTCCCCTTCTGCCGCTGCTCCTCAACGGATCTCCCACCCTCCCTGTAGGTCTTCCCTTGGCGTGTTTGCTTTGACCTTGCTATGGACTTTGGTTGGTTGCCCAAGGGGCCCGGTAGGAGTTTTTTTATCCAATTGGCTAATTGGCACCGGCCTCTTGGTTTTTTCGCCTACCTCGTAGCAATTCGTCGCAACTTCTTTCGGTATTTGGCGGTAGGCATTGGAATATGGAGTTGTCTGGTGTGTTTGAGGACTGGTTGTGGCCATCATCCAACCCTCCTCTTATAGGGGTATCCCCTTAAGGGATCCGGCGGTCGTGGATCCTTTCCGACGCCCCGCTGGGGGGCTAGGGCCATGGCACGACCCCCGGTGGCACCAGGGGGAGCTTTCAGTTGTATTTGCATCAACAGGCTCCTTCCTCGGGGTGTTAACCTGATATGACCCCCCCGCCGAGCGGGGTGGAGTCATGCTTGCTAGTGAGTCCAATGCCTAAGCCAATACCTCTCACTTGCTCTAACCAATAAAGTTGTGGCCTTATTTTACCCATTAACTCAAATACCATGTGTCACTGTGTCTTTATTTCTCGCGGGGGGGGGGCGGGTCCTCGAACTGCAAGAAAGGGTCAAAACTAGGAGGGCATTTTTGTGCGAAAAGACCGAGCTCAGTCCTGGGACTGAGGCTGGGCTCAGAAACACACCATGTACCTTAATTCTCCATGTGGGTCACTCTCCAAGCTGTTCCGTTGTTTGCGTGTGTGATTGGTGGAATGTAGAAAGAGTTACTTTATACCGAGTCAGACCATTGGTCCATACCGCTCAGTATCATCTGCACTGGCTGGCCACAGCGCTACCTGGAGATGCAGGGGATTGAACTGGGAACCTTCCGCATGCCAACCAGCTGCTCTGCCATAGAGCTGCCGCCCTTCCCCTGAAAGTAAAGCAAGAGGCTAGTCCTCATGACTCCACACAAAGGGCCGAAACAGGAACATGGTAAGAAGCTGGCAGAATTGCTCTGGGGTTTCAGAAAAGGCTTCTCTCCCAGCTCTGCTTGGAGAGGTTTGGGATTGATCTGGCGACCTTCCTTCTACATGCAGAGCTGATGCTCTGCCTCTGAACCCAGCCCTCAAAGCACACATCTTTTTCTGCCTCGCTCTCCCAACCCACGGCTTGTTTGAGGGGGTTCTGATGCCAAGGGAGGGTTTACAATGTGCCGGGGTGCTGCTGAAACGAAGGCGCTTCTTGATCCCCTGCCCCGAAAGTTCCTTTGCTGGACTCATGAATCGACAGGCTGCTTTCTCTTTTCAGAAGTGAGTGCTGACTTCAGATTCCCCCCTTCACCTTGAATCTAATTAGAGAAAGGGCCTGAGTTCCTTGCGTGGCTTCGCCTAAATATAGCTGGGTCTGGGCTCCCTGACTAATATGGAGCAGGATGAGACCCTGACCTCCTTGACTCGGCCTTACAGTCCTATTCAGAGTGACTGCAGTGTCCCAGACTCGCTTAGCAATGCATGGCCAAAGGCAGATTTTGCAAGCGACCCCTCCCCCTCCTGGACTCCGGGTTACTTCTCCAGTTGAGCGTCTCGCTTTTTAATTTGCCTGAAAGGGGCTGAACTGACAGGTGGGATCATAGCTGCCCCTCTCACATTTTGTAATGCAACCTTGCATATCCAGTCCCCAAAAGATCCTGTCCACACGTTTAGGTTAGTTTTGTCTTGCCTTGGTAGGGTTTTGAGGTGGGGGCTTTCCTGGTCGCCTTTGGAGAGCAAAAAATGGTCTCCAGCCAACCATGCAGAGAAAGAAAGCTGGGGCGGGGGGAGAGAAACTTGTAATTTAAGTTTGTTCACTGCCCTGCACACCAAAAAAAATCCAAGTTGCAGGAAAGGAGATTTCAACTAAAAGTTAGGAAGAACTTCCTGACAGTAGCATCTGTTGAGTAGTGGAGCAGCCTCCTTTGGTAAGGGGTAGACCTAGGGGGGGTTTTCCTTCCTTCTCTCCTTCCTTGGAGGTTTTTAAGCAGAGGTTGGATGTGCACCTGCCAAGGATCCTTTAGCTGTGATTCCTGCATTGTGCAGGGGGTTGGAATAAATGACCCTTGGGGGTCCCTTCCAACGCTACAATTCTACGATTCTATGCTAAGCTCTTTGATGTGTCCTAAATGTCTAATGTAACAGGGAGGATAGACTGGTGCAAATGTTGGGATTTTGTGACTTTTGCCGGGAGCATCATCATACCAGGTCGTCAACCCGCTTGCCAATCCACCCTGCTGTTGCCCATTGCAGACTCCACCAACCTGGCGCCCTGCTGACGTTTTGGACGACAACTCCCCACCAGGCTCAGCTAGCAGACGCTGGGGCTGGTGGCAGTTGCAGTCCAAAACATCTCGAGGGCACCAAGGCAGGGGCTGTTCTTGGTCCTGGGCAGAGAAGGGTCTTTGCAGAAGTACGGAGGCTGCCTGCTGCAACTCTGCACGAGTCATTGCTCTCTGGCCTTGCCTCTTGCTACTCTAACTCCTCTGAGTTGGGGAACTTTACCATGTTTGGTGTGGTGGCAGCATTCAGAGTGGCCTGTCCTCAAAGCTTCCTGTTGTGTGAGTCGCTCTCATGAGCACCCAGATCTGTGATTCACAAAGAAACTAGAGACAGCCTTTTTCTCCACACATGCAGTTCTTCCTTGACTCCCACATTGTTGGGTTTCAGGTGCCAGTTGAAAACACTTTCATTTGCCCAGGCCAGAGAAGTTTCATAAATAAAAAGTGTATATTCTTTCTGTTTTAATTGGTTTGTTGCAAAAAAAATAAAAATAAAGCATATGTACATATTTTTAGCACTGTCTTACTGAATGCTGTTGAACAGGCAATACTGTACCTTTTTCTTTCTGTCTCTTTGTACAAAGTCAGGTGTGTTTTTAATACCCCGTTTATAGTTGTATCCATTTCATTAGTACATGATTTTATATTTTAACTTTATTATCAAAATATCCTTGTGTCAAACTTACTTGGTTGTTGTTTTTCTCTTTCTGTGTTGCCTGCTTTTGTCGTTCAGTATTTTTTCAAAACTGATTCATACGTTTGCTGAAAACAACCCATTTCCTGGTGCATGGGTGAAGCCTGCCCCCCCCTTGTGAAAAAGCCATGTGCTTCTGGGTGCTTGCTCAATGTCATCGTTGTTTATTTGTATGCTGCCTTTCCATAGTTAAACCCATGCTCAAGGTGGCCTGCAACAGGAAAAGATTTACATAGCTACAAAAACAGGACAAAAGCAGCCAAAAGCAAATAAATAAAAACATATCAAAATAGACACAATGAAATGAAACAATCCCCACATAAGTCATAGTAAGATCTAAAAATAAAGATACAGAGAATTAATGATGATAGCAGCAAAATGTACATATCAAAAATCTGATCTTGACTGCAGCAAAAAAAAACCTCAGCAATTTTTGTGTCTGTTGCAGAAATAACTTCCCCTGGAGCTTTTCCACCTGGAGTCAGCAAGCAGGCTTTGGTTCAGGCCAGTGGCAGACATTTGTTACGTAACCAGACCGTATCTGTGTGGGTGTTTTTGTACGTTGATAAGATTTATTATTGCTCTCCTGCCTGCCAGTGCCTGGGTGTGTCCAGGTTGCCAGTCAAAATAACCTTCTCAACTCTGGCCAGCTATATGAACTTAATAATAATAATAATAATAATAATAATAATAATAATAATAATTTATTATTTATACCCCGCCCATCTGGCTGGGTTTCCCCAGCCACTCTGGGCGGCTTACAACAGAAAAATGAAATAAAATAATTAAAGATTAAAAGCCTCCCTAAACAGGGCTGCCTTCAGATGTCTTCTAAAAATCTGGTAGCTGTTTTTCTCTTTGACATCTGATGGGAGGGCGTTCCACAGGGCAGGCGCCACCACAGAGAAGGCCCTCTTAGGGCTTTTCTCGTTACAAGGCAGCTTTGGGGGCATGCGTGTATTGTGCAGGATCAATCTGTCTTGATGCAAGATGGTGACCTTGCGTGCGGCAACTTTACAACACTTTATTATTCTCTTTATGCAATATCCTGTCCCTATAACAGCTTCCCCCCCTCCTGATCCACTTGTGCACATGTCTTGTGGCTGGAGCCGATGGGAATTGTAGCCCACAGCACCTGGAGTGCGGCAGGTTGGCAGAGAGAGGGTGTGTAGTCCCCAGCCCTGGGGCTTCAATGAAAAAGCCTCTTCTCTCTGTGTGTGCTGCGACCACCTTGTTCGCTGGCAAGTCAGCACAGCTGCCCCTGCAACCCACCCCATTGCCTTGTGGGTTTTCGAGGCACCTGCGGCCGTGCAGATGTTTGCATCAAGCAGCTGTGAGCCGGCGTGACTTTCCCACGCTTGGCGGGGCTGGACTTCCTTTCTCGGAAGGCTCCACTTCCCTGTTCTTTCTCTGCCCAGCTCCGTAATGACGTGTGCGGCGTCTTTCCCTTCCCCTTCTCTCCCCCCCCCCCCGCGCCTCTTGCCCCATCATCTCCTAGGCTGCTCTCTCTCACACACTCTCTCTCTCACTGTGTGCTCAGAGCTGTGTTTACCCTGCAAAGGCAGCTGAAATTCTATGCCCAGAAGACGAAAGGGGAAAAAAACACTTTGTGACCTGCATAGATCATGGAAAAATGAAGCAAGTTCCTCTCCTTTCTCTGCACCAATAACCTACTTATGTACACAGGCGCATAGGAAGCTGCCTTATGCTGAGTCAGGATTGCCTGCAAATCTCCAGGTTTCGGTCTGTCCCCTTGTCCCACCTGGAGATGCCGTTGGGGAATGAATCTTCTGCATGCAAATCAGATGCTGAACTCCACATGGTTCTGATTAAAGGGCTGATTTAAACAGGAATGTAGGAAGGTGGCTTATATGGAGACAGACCAAGAATCTAGTCCTCATGTTTCTTAAAAAAAGAAAGAAAGAAATGGAACCTTCTTATACAAGACCACTGCTCCATCTAGCTCAGTATTGTCAACAGTGACTAGCAGAAGCTTTCCAGGGTTTTGGGCAGCTGTCTCTCTCAGTCCTACCTGGAAATGCCAGTGGGGATTGAATCTGAGACCGCCATATATATATATATATATATATATATATATATATATATATATATATAATTTATTCATTCAACTTCTTAGCTGCCTTTCTTAGCATCAGATCCCAAGGTGGGTTCCAGAAACACAGTTCTACGAAACCGCAAAACAAGAAAAGCATGTAAACTTCTTTTTTTAAAAGTTTCATATTTAAAAACAATTCCATCTATATGAAACCAGCACAAACGTTCAGAAACAAATGTTTAGAAACGTGTGCAAAGCGGTTAAAAGTAGTTCCCATGAAAGATGCAGGCTGGAATAAAGAGGAAGGTCTTTGAACTGCGCTGAAAAGACAGGGACAGCTTACAAGCTTTCTAAGCACATCATGAGGGCTAGAAACTTGGTGAAAGTGCAAGAAATAGAGCCTGTGATGTGAAGGGCGGGACGAGTCCTCCAACCAGTGCAACATCCTGTTTTTGTGGATTTGCAGCCGTTCATATACCGTACATGCCTCCTGTGCAAACTTTCCTTTTGAGTAATAAGCAATCTCTGCCAGTGTTCACCTGGGGCTTATCTCTGAAGCTGATACGTGGCGTGCTCAGATTTGCATAGCCGAAGAAAAGGTGTGCGTTCTGCTTCACCTGTCTCCAGGTGAGCTATGAGGCTGGGTTGTATTTCTGCAACTCTGCCCCATAATAATCTGCTTTGGGTCTTCTTCCTTGTCGTCCGTCCGTCCCCCATCTCGCCCCCCCCCCCCAGTTTTTGGGTTCCTGTTTTTGTATTGAAGACAATTGCTGCTTTTCTGTTCATTCTGTTTGTCTTCATTTGACCTTCTCGGGCCTTCTCACCTCCCGCCTCTGGTTATGCACGAATAATCTGTTTTTCCACATTCTTAAGAGCAAAACCTCACTTAGTTAGCCTCTCCAATAGGGCCTGCTTTGGAGACTGTGTGCTGGTTAGCCTTTTGAACATTTTCTGGTAAGAAACCACCCGGTTCAAGGAGATCTGGAAGGGATAAATTTGTGTGTGTGTGTGTGTGTGTGTGTGTGTGTGTGTGTGTGTGTGTGTGTTGCATTGCATTGTGTTGCATTGCAGAGCAGCAGCCAAGGGAGGCCTCTGCCCCAAGGAGCACCCAATCTAACTTTTGGCAGCACAGAAGGTGAGAGAGGAAGGAAGGAGAGAGGTCTGGAGCAAATGTGAACAAAAACTTTTGTTTTAGCTGGGGATGAGATGCTGAGCTTTGCAGAAGATGCAGATTTTGAGGAGCATCGAGTTAGGGTAGGGAGCCAAGAGGTAGACCAGCTGCTGTGCATGCCACCTGGGAGCAGAGTTCCCAAAACCTCTGGTCGGGGGGGGGGGAGGACCGCTTACCAGCATTGCAAAATTGTTACCTGTTTAAAGCAGCCTTCCTGGGGGCTGATGGGAGCTGTAGTCTCAAGCATGCAGAATGGGGCAGATTGAGAAAGGCCAGTTTAGAAGCTGATGTGGATGTGGGTCAACCCTGAAAGAAATCCCACGTGGTTTGGCCCTCTCTTCTCTGTCTCTCTATAAGCCACGCCAAGCGAGATTTCCTCACTGGAAGTCAAGAGCTCCTCACCTGGTGATGGGGTTCAGGTGTGCCGAATTGTGGGCATCGTGCCCAGAGCTTTTGAGAAGCCGAGGCTCGATAACATCCGGGGTGGGATGGGGTGGGGCAATGTTTATTCCGTGACGTGGGAAGCGGAATGGTTAGATAAGGTCGTAAATGTTGATGATTCAGCCGCAATAATAAAAGGTGATTCATGGCCTGTGGCACCGTTGCTGGCCGGCCTCCGCTTTTGACATGTTACTGGTCCTGTGTTTTTCTTGCAAGTTGCTTAAAGGGGGCATAAGAAGATCAGAAGTGAGCCTGGCTACTGGATCAGGCCAGAGGGGGAACATCTAGTCCAGCTTCCTGTTCTCCCTGTGTCTGAGCAGATGACAGATTTGGCCACCCCCACCCCTGGTTTAGAGAGATGCAATTAACCTGTGGGACTCACTTCCACAAGATGTGGTGGTGGTGATCATTAGCTTTGAAAGGTGATTAGGGAAAGGGTCTATCAGTGGCTACTAACAGTGGCCACTTAATGGAACTGCCATGCCATTGCTAGTAATACATTTCTGTCTCTCAGTCCTAATACTTCCTATTAATTAAAAAAAAATCACCTCACGTACTTTGGAAGCTAAGTGTTTCCTGTTCCTGAACTTCCTAAGGGTCCTGAATGTATTTCTTCTGGAGCCGCTCTGCTGCACTTTTCCATCAGATGATTTTCTGGGCAGCTCACAACAGATTGCGGCAATGCAAAAACAAAACAAAGCGCCTTTCCTTCCAGGCATTTGCCAAGAAAGCATTTGCAAAGTTGGCCTGTTCTTTATCTAATTCCCCTCCTCTCAAAATAAAAAATAAATAAATTTTATAGGTTTCTTTTTGCAGCAGGCTGGGTGCTTTAATTAAACTTCCCTTTCTTTAAATAAACCCCACTGAAGATGCCAAATAGACTTGCCTGGTTCATTAAACATGAGAAGGAAAGGGGGGGAGGCAGGAGGAGAGGTTCCTTGTCTCTCTTGGGAGCATTTAAATCTTGGCCGAGTTGAGTTCTCTCTCTCTCCCTTTTTAAAGCATGGGGCAGAGGGAGTCCTTTTGGCAGCGCCGGGGTGAGTCTGGATCGCTTAGCACCGTGGTTTCTGACTGACCCCTTTTTAAATAAATAAAAAACACACAAAGCAAAACAGCAGCAACTTTGTGTGTGCGAGAGAGAGCGTGGGCCCCGGCTTCTGCGGAAGAGATCGGGAGTGAGACTTCTAACCACAGACAGGGCAGCTGTAATGGATTTCGCAACAGATTGCAGATGTCTTTTCAAATAAAAATAGGGCATTTGAGAAGCCAGCCACCTTAAATGTCTGGGTGGTTTTTCGTGTGTGTGTGTTTTAAAGAACCATTTCCGAAAGGCAGGCTGCTGCTGCTGCTGCTGCTGCTGCTGCTGCTGCTGCTGCAGCAGAACATTTGCAGAGCTGCCTGGGCATCAAAATCCCCATCAGACTGGCACGTGGCCTCTGAATGCCAATTACTGAGGACCCTCGGTGGCAAGAGTTACTGCTGCTGGCCTGCTTCCCATTTGGGCACTGCAAGAGCAGGATTCCCCTTTTGCCTGATCCAGCAGGACTCCTCTGATCTTTAGCTGTGATTTCTGCCTGGCAGGGGGTTGGGCTAGATGCCCCCTGGGGGTCCCTTCCAACTCTACAATTCTGTGTGCCCTGCTAGCAAGCAGTCCATGGAGACAAATATGTGCAAGAGCGTCTCATTGTGGTCCTTCCAAGCCTGCCCTGTGTCCCCTTCATGCGCTCAAACCCCATCATGGTCTGACCCTGCGTATGGTGAGGCCACGTTTCAGCATTCTGTTGTGGGGGCCCCTTGTAAATAGCTAGAACATTTGCAACCCCACTTTTCCTCCCCGGGTGCTCAAGGCTGCATATGTCCCCGTCCCTCTGCCTTTTAATAAAAACCTCCCAACGACCCTGCGAGGCAGGGGAGGCCCAAAGAGAGCGACTGGTCCAAGGTCCACCCAGGGTGGGGTTGGACCCAGGTCTCTGTGCACCTGCTACTCTGAGCACTGCGCAGCACTGCCTCTTCAGGATGATTGCAGCACTGTTGATGACTGCAAGCCATGAAAGGGTGTGTTTGTGTACGGAGGCAATTGGTGATGGAGACGGGGTGTGTGTATGAGAGAGCCCCACAGCCACTCTGCCCCAAGCCCCCCAGTATGGCTCACCCAGTGACATAAAAAAAGGGGGGAGGCTGATTTCATGCCATGTTCTTCCCCCACTTAGATGACAACAGTGCTGTTGTTTTGGGTCCATGACCTTTTCATGCCTTCCCCCAACAGAATATATATATGAGGTTTTGTTCCCCTTTTAGCTAATTCTCTCTCTCTCTCTCTCTCTCTCTCTCTCTCTCTCTCTCTCTCTCTCTTGCAGCATTAGCGAAAGTTTTCTCACGGTAAAAGGTGCCGCCCTCTTCCTCCCGCGTGGAAATGGATCCTCGACCCCCAGGATCAGCCACCGGCGCAACAAGCATGCAGGTAACGCCCCCCTCTCTGTACCTTCCTCCCACCCCAAAATCAAAAAGACCCAGGTCTCTCCTTGGGTTTTTTGCCTATTTTGGGCTGCCCATGAAAATGGCCTCAGGCCAGCCTTCCCCATCCTGATGTGCTCCAGCAGTTTGGCGTTAGAGTTCCCATCAGCCGCAGCCAGCCACGGGGCTGATGGGAGTTGTAGTCCAAAAGAGCTGGAGGGCGCCAGGTTAGGGAAAGGCTGTCTCTAAGCACTGTTAAGTATTTTCAGATTTTATATACATCCCGCAGCATACAGAGGAATACCGGTAATTCAATACCACTCCTTCAGTAATAAGCAGTGGTGTTTTTCCTTCCGCATTGTCAAAAAGTAAGATCTAGCAAGATAGTTATCTGTTGTAAAGTCTAACCTTCTACTATAATTAACACCCTGAAATTATGCTTAACCCGCAAACAAACCATACCCAAGTAATCCTGAAATAAAATTGAAACTCATTATTTTACTTTCTGTAATTATACAGTATAATCATTGCGAACGTTCTGCGTACAGCTCAAGTAAACAGGCTTTTACAGATGATGATAGCCTGTTTTGGAACCGTTTACTAAATCAGCGGCATTGCTTCCTTAAAGACCTTTCCCCCCAAACCAGAAAAGGTCATATGTTAACATTTTGTTTTGCTGTTCCAAAGTAAGCCTACAATACCTTTCTATAATAGGGGGCGGGGGGAGCCTTAGAGCCAGTGGGGCAGGTTTATCTGTAAAATTGCTCAGTCGTTAGAGCATGAGACTCTTAATCTCAGGGTCGTGTATTTGAGCCCCCCGTTGAGCAAAAAGATTCCTGCATTGCAGGGGGTTGGACTAGATGACCCTCGTGGCCCCTTCCAACTCTGCAATTCCATGATTCTTTGAAATATGGCCCCTGGTGCCTCCCCCAGGACTCTCCCCTGTTCATACCCTGCTCTGCACCCTCCCTGAATGCTTTTCCCAGCTGGAATGTCTTCCTGAACTGTGGTGGTGCCTCTGTGAGCATTTGCGGCAGCCGCCACCTGAGGCAATTATATCCATTTGCCTAATGGATGGGCCGGCCCCAGTCCATGATCCAGAATTCCACTCACCCAGGGATGTGGCCGCAGTGGCGGGGCGGTGTTGGCCTGGCTGTGGTGAGGAGGAATCCCGACAGCCTCCAAAAAGACGGTCTCTCTCTTTCCTTTGTGGTTTGAAGATGGGGAGGCAGGAAAGTCTCTTGCTGCCTCCTTCCTTCGCCATCCTGCAGCTCTCTGCATTGTCATCTGCACATGCCAGAGGACCAAGGTTCATGGGGAGGAGGTGGTAGCAAGGCCTTGTAAGCAAAGCTAATACTTGCTGGACCCCTTCTCCATGGGCCTTGAATCCTGGACATGGAAATGTTTGGGATTTGGAGGAGAGAACTTGTGTTTTGTTCATTTGATTTAATGCTCTCATATCCCACCTTTTTATTCAATGAGCTCAAGGTGGTGTATACGTAGTTCTTCCCCCACTCCTCATTTAACCACCACAACATCCCTGTGCGGCAGGTTAAGCTGAGAGGTAGCTGCTGGCCCAGGACCACTCAGTGCAAGTTTCACGGCCAAGTGGGGATTTGAGCCTGGTCTCCCAGGTTGTAGACTTAAGCACTGTACCAAACATGCTCTGCACCTTGACCCTTCCTTCTCCATCCCAGGTGACCTCCAGCAACACCTCCAAGCAATGTTCATGCTGCTCCGCCCAGAGGACAACATCAGGCTGGTAAGTCTCGCACACATGTCCTTTACTGACACCTTAGGGCAGGCATCCCCAAACTTCGGCCCTCCAGACGTTTTGGACTACAATTCCCATCTTCTCCAACCACTAGTCCTGTTAGCTAGGGATCACGGGAGTTGTAGGCCAAAACATCTGGAGGGCCGCAGTTTGGGGATGCCTGCCTTAGGGTGCCTGTGACAATGCTTCTCCCCCTTGCTGTAGTAAAGTGCCCTTGGCGTCTCGTTCCTCCTCTCTGTGTGCCCTCCCCTCTCTTATGGCTCTGCTTGGGAACTTGATGCACAATTCTGATACACACCCCCTTTGAGAGAGAGGTGTGGAACTCAGAATTCAGAACCTTGGAAATCCCTGTTTTTAAAGCTTCTAGTCCTCATGGTTGACTCAGCAAACAGGCAGGCATCTTCTCCTGAAACTCTGGGAGCAGCGAATGAACAAACAGCCGTGGCATTCAAAGCAGGGGAGGGCAGTCAGTGCCCTTCCTGGCCCTTTAGCGTGAACAAAATCAGAATAAATGAATGCAAATAAAGACTTAAATAACCACTGAGAGTTGGAAGCAGCCAGCCCACATCTTCCTGGCAGAGTAGCCATTTGCATACAGAAGACCCTAGGTTGGATTCCTGGCATCTGTGGTTTGGAAGGATCTCTGAATCAGGGGGTAGGGCAGACCCCTCCCTGGCCTGAGAGGCTGTGGAGGGCTGCTGTCAGTCAGAGAAGATGCTGCTTGGGCTAGATCAGGTACCCCCAAACTGTGGCCCTCCAGATGTTTTGGCCTACAACTCCCATGATCCCTAGCTAACAGGACCAGTGGTCAGGGATGATGGGAATTGTAGTCCAAAACATCTGGAGGGCCGAAGTTTGGGGGTGCCTGGGCTAGATGGACCCGTGTTGTTCATACACAGCTTCCTGTGCACTTTTAAGAGGATTAGACAAATTCAGGGCAGATGCAGGCACCAGTGGCCGCTAGCCACCATGACTATATTCTCCCTACAGTGTTTGAGGCCTCTTGAGAACCAGTTGAGGGGGGCTCTCAAGGGGGGGAGAGAGCTGCTGCAAGGCTCAATTCCTGCTTGCGGGCTTCCCTTTGGGGCATCTAAGTCACCACTGTAAAGACAGGAGGCTGGACCAGATGGGCTGCCCCATGGCCTGATCCAGATGCAGGGCTCTTCCGATGTTCTTCTGATCGTTTGCCAAATCCTAGAACCAGTTCATATTCCCACGAGCGGTGCAGAGTTGAACTACGGAACCTGTTCCCACGGGAGGCAGCGATGGGCCACCAGCCTAGATGTCTTTAAAAGAGAAGTAGACAAATTCATGGAAGAGGAGAGGGCTACTGATGGCTCCTAGCCAGGCTCTGCCTCCACGGCTGGAGGCAGCGATATTTCTGAATCCCAGTTGCTGGAAACCCCAGGAGGGGAGAGTTGCTCTTGTGCCCGGATCCTGCTTGCCATTTTCCCGCTGGGGGATCTGGCTGGCCGCTGTGAGAACAGGATGCTGGTCTAGGTGGGCCATGGGCCTGATCCAGCAGCCTCTTCTTACGGAGCAGGTCATGACCCCATCTTCCCCCCAGTGCTCATCGGGTGGGTAGGGGTGTGCTCAGCACTGCCGCCGGCTCCCAACCGATCTGCAAATCATTGTTCTGCGCTATCACTGACGGCTTTGTACATTTTCCGTGGATAGCTTTCTTGGGTTATTTTTGATAAATTGGGCTTTCAAGCAAGGAGAACGAGGGGTCGCAGACGGGGACAATGGGGCCGCTTTGTGCAGTACCAAATTGGGAGCGCCAAAGTCATGCCAGGGTCACTCTTTGATCATCCGCTCCTGTTTGTGCTGGGCCAGTGTCAGTCGATACTCGGAGCTGTAGGGGTAGCAGGAAACTTTTGCGTGGCCAATCCCTGGGCAAAGGAAGGTCCTCCTTCCTTGGATGCCCTAAGAACTGACTTGATTAGTGATTTTATTTTATTTTATTTTATTTTAGAGTGTTAAGGACTGGCTTTGAGAAGACGGTGTTGCCTACTGGTCGAATTTAATTACCTCCATGTATAAAAGCAATACAAGAAAATGGGAAGAGAAAAACTTTTCCTCCTTTTCTTGAAATGCTAGAATTCATGGACATCGAGTGAAGATTCAGGATAGGTAGAATAAAGCACTTCCCGCAGTGTCTGGGAGGTGGGACTTCTTTGCTTGCCACCTGTAACAACCGGAGGCAGACTTCATTTCTGTTTCTGCGGTGAGAGAGCGTCACTTCCTGGGCTGCCATGCTCAAGGCCTTGCTGCTAACCCAGGCATCTCCAAACTGCAGCCCTCCAGATGTTTTAGCCTACAACTCCCATGATCCCTAGTTAACAGGACCAGTGTTCAGGGATGATGGGAATTGTAGTCCAAAACATCTGGAGGGCCGAAGTTTGGGGATGCCTGTGCTAGCCCATAAAAGCCATTAACAACTCAGGACCAGGTTGCCTGAAAAGACCCTCCCGTCTGCCCCCTGTAGACTTGTGAGATCACTTAGATCAGTCCAACAGGTAGATCGTGATCTACCGGTAGATCGCTGGACGTCTGTGGTGGATCACTGGCTCCCCCCACAGAAGCTCAACAACTTTGAGCTGAACCCCTAAAAAGGGGGGCTTTTCTCCCCCCCCAAAAAAAACTCAACAACTTTCAGCTGAACCCCCAGATTACTGCCAAATTTTAATTCAGAAAGTAGATCGCAGCCTCTTGGGAGTTGGCCACCCCTGGGTTAGATCATTGGAGAGAAATTTTACTCGTGGCACCATGCCCTGCAGACATCACAGGGCAGTGACCCCACAATGGTCATATGTGATGCGTTACCCACCAGCTGCTTCAAATGTCATTTAGAGAGACTTTCTTTTTTTGCCCAGCCCATAAGAATTGACCTTGTTGTTCCTGGATTCCTGTTTATGTAACACTGCTTTTTAACATGTTTTTTTGGTATGCTGCTAAAGAGATTTTTTTTTAAAAAAAAAGCTAAGCAGTTTAGAAGTGCTTTTATATAGATAATAAATATACAGAGCAAGCACGTTTAGACGTGCTTCGGAACTCAGCTTTCCTTGGCAGAGGAGTTGGGATTTATTGATTTTTTCCCCCCTAAGCATGCCCTTTGATCTGTGCAGCCCTTCCGAAATCCAGGGATGAGGCCCTTTCGGAGGAAACATTTGTCCTTTCCGGGATTATGGAAAAAGTGCTGACGTTGGTCAGAGCCTAGAAATGACGCCTAACTCTGTGGTCCACGCCAGCTTTCCAGTTTAGAAATAGCCCCGGTTAACGAGCAGATAACAGTAGGAAGTTGCTATATTTACACTTGGTTCCCAAACTTGAGGGCGGTTGGGGAGGGATGACGATTGAGAGAGCGACTCTTCTATGTTGAACCTGTCCTGTTTGCTTTTCCTGAAGGGTAGTTTTTGGTGGCCTTTCAGGGCACAGTAGTGGAGGTCTGGGTCTCCAAAAACCAGTAGTCCTGTTTTGGGTCGTCGGGAGCCATATGGCTGTAGAATGACTGCTTGCTGGGCAGGAATCATTACAGCAAAGTGTGGACTTCTTGGCTAACATCTCTGAGAGATCAGAGCACTTACTTCCCATGCCAGAGGTCCTGGGTTCAAATTTGGTTTAAAGGGACCCTGGGTATCAAGAACGGAAAAGGCCTTTCCCAAGGTCTTGGAATTCTCGGCCAGAATATGCAGAACGGACTTTGTATCACAGAAACAGAGAGTTGGAACGGACACCGTCCCCCCCCCCCCGGGTCGCCTAGTCCAACCCCCTGCAATGCAGGAATCCTGGCCAAAGAATCCCTGACAGATGGCCATCTTCGCAAGAGGTGGGAGATACTATTTCATAAAAGGTAAAGGGACCCCTGACCATTAGGTCCAGTCGTGACCGACTCTGGGGTTGCGCGCTCATCTCGCATTATTGGCCGAGGGAGCCGGCGTATAGCTTCCAGGTCATGTGGCCAGCATGACAAAGCCGCTTCTGGCAAACCAGAGCAGCACATGGAAACGCCGTTTACCTTCCCGCTGTAGCGGTTCCTATTCATCTACTTGCATTTTGACGTGATTTCGAACTGCTAGGTTGGCAGGAGCTGGGACCGAGCAACGGGAGCTCAGGGATTCGAACCGCCAACCTTCTGATCAGCAAGCCCTAGGCTCAGTGGTTTAACCACAGCGCCACCTGGGTCCCATATTTCATAGCAAGGGGTAAAAATGCCCCCAAACCATTGGAGCCTTCCCCACTTTAGCTTAAAGGCAGTTCTTAGGTTGGCAGGGCAGAATCTGCTGTTCCGCTATTTGTGTGAGACTTGCACATAGCAGCCGACCAATCAATAGCTTTGACCAGGACAGATAATTTAGTTCATTTGTTTTTTAAACCATGGGAGGGGTCGAGTATGCTGTCTCTTAAGCCCCGTGGGGATATGCATACGCTCAGACAAATTTCAGAGGTTTTGCTGCAAAACATACCTAAGCAGCAGAACCTGGTGGGCCGGTCTTGTGATTGGTACAAGCAGCATTTTTAAACCTCCTAGATTGGAGGACCCAGGGTCCAAAGCAGCCTCTTTGGACTGTGTGTCCCACCCATCCACCCTCTTGGAAGGACATCCAACAGCGAGCAGGGAGGGGAATGACTCCTCCTCCTGCCGGTCCTAGAAATTTCCTCCCCTCCACCCTCGGCGCTCAGCAAATCCCATTTCGGCAGCTTGAGGGCAGGCCGTCCCCTTTGCCTCTCTGTGCTCTGTTTAGCAGTGATCTTATGTCAAAAACCACCCTGCTAATTATTGCTGCCCAGATTGGTTTAGCAAGCAAATTAGATTACGCTAATCCACTTGATGCCAGACAGGCCTTTGGAGAGCTAGCAGGAAGCCGGAGTCCATATAGAGAGTTAAGGGGAAAGAAGCTGCACTTCCCATTTTAGCGTCTGCTGGCTTCATAGCAGGACATGCCTTGCACTGTATAAAGCCCTGCCGGATCACATTAAACCAGGGGGTTGCCAACGTGGTGCCCGTGGGTGACTGCGTGCCCATCCATACTGTCTTAACATACCTGCAAAAGGTCTCAGGAACTATCCCCTTCTTTTAAAAAAAAACCCAATGCACAAGAGGGGCTTTTTGCTCTTACTGCTCAGTTCCTGTTTGTGGCTCAGCTTCTCCCGCATTGAATATGCACCCTTCGCCTAAGACATGCCCATATTTCATTGGTGCAAATGTGTGAGTGCCTTTTGCCGCTCCCATCAAGGAGAGGAGGGCAGGCCCACTCCAATTTGCGGTCCTCTCTCTCTTTTCTCTTTTATGGGTGGCAGCTGTTATGCCATGGGGACGTGGGTGGCACTGTGGTCTAAACCACTGAGCCTCTTGGGGTTGCTGATCAGGAGGTCAGTGGTTCAAATCCCCGCGATGGGATGATGATAATAATAATAATTATTATTTATTATTTATACCCCACCCATCTGGCCGGGTTCCCCCAGCCACTCTGGGCGGCTTCCAACAAAATATTAAAATACAGAAATCCATCAAACATTAAAAGCTTCCCTAAACAGGGCTGCCTTGAGATGCCTTCTAAAGGTCTGGTAATTGTTGTTCTCTTTGACCTCTAGTGGGAGGGCATTCCACAGGGCGGGTGCCACTACCGAGAAGGCCCTCTGCCTGGTTCCCTGTAACTTGGCTTCTCGTAGCGAGGGAACCGCCAGAAGGCCCTCAGCGCTGGACCTCAGTGTCCGGGCAGAACGATGGGGGAGGAGACGCTCCTTCAGGTATACTGGACAGAGACCGAGGATGAGTTCCCGTTGCTCTGTCCCAGCTCCTGCCAACCTAGCAGTTCGAAAGCACACCAGTGCGAGTAGATAAATAAGTACTGCAGCGGCGGGGAGGTAAATGGTGTTTCTGTGCGCTCTGGTTTCCGTCACGGTGTCCCTTTGCGCCAGAAGCAGTTTAGTCCTGGTGGTCAGAAAACTGTGGACAAATGCCGGCTCCCTCGGCCTGAAAGCGAGATGAGCCCCACAACCCCATAGTTGCCTTTGACTTTTAAAGGATCCAGGGGTCCTTTACTGTCAGGGTTGTTACGACTTCTCCAGAGTAACGACTTTCCACATGCTTGTCTTTTAACAGTCTTTATTAGTGCACCTTATTTACAGTGTAACGAGCTGTTGGTTGCATGTCTCCTCATTCCGATCCAGAATCCGGCACTGCCCCTTTTCGCGACTTGGAACCAACATAAAAGCCTCGGGACAGTGAATCTCCTCCCCTTTCTCCTCCTCCTCAATTCCGGTGTTGGGGGGAAGGGTCTACGGTCTGCCTTCTGCCTGTCCCCCCTTCCCGTCTCTCCCTCTTCCTGCCTGTGTAGCAGGGGCTCTCCTGACTCACCCCTTCAGACCCCGCGCTTTCCTGACTGCTTGGAGATGGGCTGCTTCTGATGAGGGGGGGGGGTTCTCTGTAATCCCTCCCCCTTACATTTATTATTATTATTATTATTATTAATTATTATTATTATTATTATGCCGTGCCCTCATGTACCCACTGGCTCAAAAAAGGCTAGTGGAGGAGAGGGCTATCAATGGCTGCTAGTCAGGATGGCTGTACTCTGCTTGCCTATTTGGAGGCAGCAATGCTTCTGAATACAAATTGCTGGAAACCACAGGAGGGGAGAGTTGCTCTTGTGCTCAGGTCTGGCTTGTGGGTTTCCCACTGGGAACAGGATACTGGGATAGATGGGCCATTGGCCTCAGCCTGCAGGCACTTCTTACGTTCTTAAGTCTGGCACCTGCTACTTAACTAAAATATCTCTGCCTGTGCTGGTTTTCTGTGCCACCAGGGACCAGATTTGTTCCTTTGGGAAAGCCCCCAGCGAGCAGGATTTGCAGGCTCAGCCCTTCCCCTATTTGGCACCCACTTTCCCAAGTTACACTGCTATTGGACATGCATGCTCCATTTTGGCCCTCGTGGGACAGTTGTACCCGCTGGCAAGTCAAAGGAAGTACGAGTGTCGTACAATAAAACCACGTACTCATTCGTAACTGAAGCTGGTGCTCTGTTCTGTCCCACAGATCTGTAGGGGAAAGCCACCGGGCGCTGGGGCCAGATTTCCCATGCCTTCCTGGGGAAAACCACGGTTTCTAACTCTCCGCAGTTGGAAGCTAAGTCACATAAGACTCCCGAGGGGTCTCTGGGGTGGGATTTGTTTTACTTGCACCGGTGCCGGAATGCCACTTCCTGTAGCCTCGAGCCTGCCCTGGAGGAGCCCATCCGAGGTCTCAGGCCCTCCGCCAGGGCCCTCCCGTTCAGGAAATTCTTAGAAAAGAACCACGACTATTTAGCAGAAGTGGTTCTTTCTGTGGTTGGGCTGCTCTAGGCAAAATAAAATAAAATCCAAACACACCCTAGATTGGCCAGTTATCATAATCAAGACGTCCCTTCTGCGGCAGTGCCATGGTTCATCTTGCAGTCTGCGAGGTCAGAAAACATCAAGCAGAATGCAAATTTCTCGGGAGTGGAGCTAGGAAGCTGTAAGAAGAAAAAGGATGCGCCGAATGCCGGGGGTCAGCCCCACCCCTGCCCGGGGGCATCTTCAGGCCACACAAAGCAAGTTCCTCTTGGCTTCTTGTAAGCGGCTGGCGCTGCGTGACGCTGGCTTCCTGGCATGCCGCGTCAGCACCCATACGTATCTTGCCGACTTGGCATCAGGATGGGGAACCGGTGGTGGGAGGATCTGGCATATATAGTCTTCCTTGTGCTGACTCAACTCCTCCACAGTCTGGAGCTGAACCTCACTGGCTATTCTTGGTCCGTACAGCCAAGCGCCCGTCACCTGTTGTTCATAGGCGGGCTCATTTCCTATCATAGAATCGTAGAGGTCGAAGGGGGAACTCCAAGGATCATCCAGCCCAACCCCCTGCAATGAAGTACATGAAGTCAAAGTTTTCCTCTCTGATCATGGGGGGAGTTCTAGTTTTCTTGAAGGGTGGAGGGATTCTGCAGGGCACTTCCGGAGGTTCGGAGCAGGTACACTCACACACACATGCTGGTTGAAGCTATTCCCTTTATCCAGCAGCTCAAAAAGAGTTCAGCAGAGTTTGGGATGCCGCATTGAACATCCCGAGACAATCTCAGGTTTTGGGTTTGTTTTCGTTGTTTCTTTTTAAGAAGAGAAAGCAAGCCTCCTGGCTGCAGAGCGAGGTTTGAAAAGGCCACGGATTTGATGCAGTCTTCAGGAGTTTTCTGCGCTGGCACAGACCTTGGTTCCTCCACAGGCAGTCTCTCAGAAGATGCCCTGTTTTGCAGACATGCAGAGTTTAGGGGATTTGCTGGGTTCCGTGTGCTCTTGGCGCCCTGGGCTTGAGTTAATGTTGATGCAGAATTGCTGCCCATTGAGTCACTATTTTCTTTTAAGGTGGCACCCTTTTCCTGCCAAACACTTCTTGCTGACCTTCCAAGCCCTTTTTCCGTGGGCTTTGGCTCGTCCTGAGAGACAGATACGTCTCCCCTCTCTCAGAGGCTGGCAGAGGTGCAAGGAGCGCTCTTGCTCTATGGCAGAGTCACCTGCATTGCAGGCAGGAGGTCCCGGCTCCAATCCCCAATGACATCTCCAGGTAGGACTGGGAGAAAACTCCCTGCCTGGAACCCTCAAGAGCTGCTGCCAGCCAGTGTAGACAGCAGTGAGCCCTGGTGTAGAATATGGAGAGTGGGCTCTACAAACAGTTGATAAGCTTCTCCCCTTCTTTTCCCAGGCTGTGAGACTGGAAAGCACGTACCAGAACCGCACTCGATACATGGTGGTGGTCTCAACTAATGGTCGGCAGGACACCGAGGAAAACATCGTCCTGGGAATGGACTTCTCCTGCAACGACAGGTAACGTGGTGAATTGGAGTGAGAGAACTGACAAGGATGTGCAATGTTTTATCTCTTTTTTTGCAAGTTCTCCAAGAGGGCTGTCAATCATGGGGGGGGTTGGATCATTGGGGGGTTTGGAGCTGTTTCCCTCTGAAGAACGGGTTGAAACATTTATAGGATCACAGAATTGTAGGGTTGGAAGGGACTCCAGGGATCATCTAGTCCAACCCCCTGTAACACAGGAGTCACAGCCAAAGAATCCCTGTTGTCTAGACTCTAGATTGTTGTCTAGAAAACAAAGGTGCTTAAGAGGAGTGTCACCAATCAGGTCCTCACTGTGAGTGCTGGAGGCTTCCCCAACAACAGCAACAAAAGTGGTGTTGCCACAGAGCACAAATTTCTAGTCCTCGAGGCTGTGACGCATGTTGGTGCACCACAAATCTCAAAGCAGGTGAGACTTCGAATGAGCTGGAGTGAAAATTACTTAATTCTGATTGTATTTTTTCCCAGAAATATCATTGAAGGGATAACATTTATTACGTATGCAACCCTGTTTTCTTTGTCGTAAGCCACTCTGAGCTCGATTTTGTGTGTGTGTGTTTGGAAAAGCAGCATACAAATAAAAGGATGAATGAATGAGTAGCCCATCGTTCCTCCAAGGAGCTCAAGAATGGTGCACCTGGTTTTATCCCCACACCAACCCTGTGGGGTAGTTAGGCTGAGAGGGAAAGATTGGCCTAAGGTCACCGCACTGAGCTTTCTGACTGAGCAGGGATTTAAACCCTGGTCTCCCAGGTCCCAGTCTGACACCCCTGCAAACCCCTGGCCCTGCTCCCTGCTCTGTTCTGGGCATAAAGTGGTTCGGCCCGATTTCCATCTCTGTTTGGTCTTGTTGATGGTGGGTGGAAAAAGTTTTCCCATCCCTTCCAGCCCTGCTTACGTATCTCTTGCTTGCTTCCTCGGACACTGAATATCCCTCCCCTCTGACCCACTGAGTATTTACAAACCCGATATAGCCTTGTTGCTGGGGGCTTTGGTGGAAGCGGTAGGTGGAAGAGATTCCTAAAAATATCTCCAGTCTCTTTGGAAAGCTGTTCAGAGGTGCCCTTTTTCTCCTCACCTCCCCACCCCCTTTCTTTCCATGAGTTAATCTCATTTCCTACACACACACACACACACACACACCTCTACCTTTAAGAAAACCTCCCCTGATGGCTGGGGGTTCCTTTTTTTGTGGAGGGGGTGGGGTTGTCGGCAGACCCTGCCTGTGTGTGATACCCTCTCTGTTGGTTAACCATTTAAAAAAAATTACACGGCTCCTTTCCAAGGTGTCCTGCATCCAAACTGAGAGTGGAAACAATAATACTGGTAATGTAAAGAATAAGAAAAATGTCTGTGCATTTATCTCACTCCTACTGTTTCCTCCAGGTTAGAGAAGTCCTGCCTGGTATTGTTGTTATTTTGCTATGAACTCATGAAAAAAGTGGGGAGGGGAGAAAGGGCCAGTAATTAAATCTTCCCCCCGCCCCTTCATTCTTTTTGTGGGAACAGAAACCGACAGCAAGGAATTGAGAGAAGCTACTCAAGGGGCAATTGACAGGCTGTTCATAATTCATTCTCTACCTTACACACAGAGAGAGCGCTTATCACAAAGCAATAAAACAGTATGAGCCTGTCAGGATGAAAGCAGGGAGTCCTTTGTCAATGTGTCTTGCACGGACAAAGACATTGCAGGAGGTTCCTGGCTGTGGGGAAAGTTCCTGGCTGTGGGGAAAGGCACCGATGAATAATGTTGTGTTCCTCCAGGGGGTCACCATTGTACCCAATGCTAGTCCCATTCAGAGCAGACCCATTTAACGTATTGGCCAAAACTAACTTGGGCGCTTTCATAGAAGCTTAGAAGTGTAGAGCTGGAAGGGACCCTAAGGGTCCTCTAGTCCATCCTCATGCAAAGCAGGAATCTCAACAAGGTCATACATGACAGGTGGCCATCCAACCTCTGCTTTGAAACCTCCAAGGAAGGAGAGTCCACCGCCTCTTGTGGGAGTCTGTTCCACCATGGAACAGCTCTTGCAGTCAAAAAGTTATTCCTGATGTTTAGTAGGAATCTCCTTTCCTGTAACTTGAATCCATTGGTTCGAGTCCTGCCATCCAGAGTAGGAGAAAGCAAGCTTGCTCCATCCTCCATGTGACAGCCCTTGAGATATTTGAAGATGGCTCTCCTCTCTCTCCTCTCAGACTCCTAACATCCAGGCTAAACATCCCCGACTCCCTCAACCGTTCCTCATCAGGCTTGGTTTCCAGACCCTTCATCATCTTGGTCTCCCTCCTCTGCCCACCTTCCAGCTTGTCAATGTATGCTGAAGTCTGTTCCAGTGCTTTAAGACGTCCATTCCCCATGGGCCTTCTTTTTCTTTTTTTGTAAAGGATTCTCTTGCAGAGTTTAAATCATTGTGCCCCCCCTTTTTTTTGTTTCCCACAGCAGTGTTTGTACAATGGGGCTGGTCCTGCCACTCTGGAGCGATGCCTTGATTCATCTGGATGGCGATGGGTAAGAGCCTGTGATTGTCTGGTTTTCTCTCTCCCTCCCCGCCCCCCTCTGCCCCACTTTGCAATGCAGGAAGCATTATTGAGTGTGACCTACATGCAAGTAAATGTTACGGAAGGATCTTGGCCAAGTGTTGAACCATCAGGCAACTTCCAGTAAACCCTGACCCCCTTGTCATCCTTTTGAGGCAGGAGGGCAGCCTGAACCAACATCTGGCCCCCTCCAGGTGTTTTTGGCTGCAACTCCCCATCAGCCTCAGCCAACATCTGGAGGTCAGCAGGTTGGCCAGGGGCTGCCCTCTTTCATAGCCTCCTGGCTCCCAGGAAGGAAGAGCACCCGGCCCTTTTCAATTAGCACTGAGTGTCCAAACCGCTGTCTTTGCTGAAGTGTTGTTTGACTGGGTGTTCTCTCAATTTCCCTTCTTTCCAGGGGCTTCAGCGTCTCGACAGATAACCGGGTGCACATCTTTAAGCCTGTGTCTGTGCAAGCCATGTGGTGAGAGAGTTTGTGTTCCTTTATTTATTTTTTTACACACAGTTTATAGAGAAGGCTTGTGGAGTAGGAAGGAAGAAGTATTCTCAGAAATGTAGGTTCGCAAGAAGCCCTTGGAGGCTGGAAGAATCCTTGGACCTCTTTTGGGTGTGCATCTTTCAGCTGCATTATATATAGAAGCTTAGCTACTCCCAAGACTTTTCATTTGCGCTTAGGTCAGAACTGGTGCTCTCCAGAAGGATGGAATGCAATCACCATGGGCTGTCTTCGATATACCACCAATGTTGCGTTGTGTAGCCAAGGTTGCAAGTTTGATGCCCATATGGGACAGCTGCATATTCCTGCATTGCAGGGCGTTGGGCTAGATCAGGGGTCGGCAACCTGTGGGCCATGGGCCGCAAGCGGCCCATGGGGGCAGTTTAACCAGTCCACAAGCCACCCCCCAACCGAGCTGCCTATTCAGTGAGTTCCCACGCGCTGCGCTAAACCGGCACGGCATGGGGACGCGCTTCCATGGCGCCGGAAATCGCGTCTGCACCTGCCCAGGTGCTGGAAATTGTGCATGCGATCCGGCCCACGGAGAGATCTCCACGGGACTTGACCTGCCCAGGCAGGTAAAACCCTGCTTACCCCTGGGCTAGATGATCCACAGGGTTCCTTCCAACTCTAAAATTCTATGGTTCTATGGTTACCATGGAGCCCTCTGTTACCTCTGCGCTGGTTGGGTGGTTTTAGAGCCCTTATATTTGTTTTAAAGCGCTAATGTCCAAAAGGGCTCCCAGAGTAGCTTACATACAAGCCTTTATAACCAGAGTCCCCTTTCTGCAGGGTTACAATCTATTTAAAAAAAGACACGACATACAAGGAAAAAGGGAGGAGGAGGGCAGAGGAGAGGAGAAAGCAAACACAGGCGCCAGTTCCTAAAAGCGAAGTATTGGTTATTGCAGTGACTAGCTGGAATGGGGGAACAGTTCAAGGTCAGGAAGTTGGCCAATGAAACTGGCCTTTCAGCAGAGCGGCCTAAACTCTGGGTGATGTTTATAAGGGATTCTCTTTGGCATCTGAAGAGCCAGGCAGAGCTTTATTTGTCCAGGTCGTGGCTACTAAGCCTGCTGGATAATCCTTCTCCTTTATAGGACAGTTCTCAGTAGGGGTCTTCTAACAAGTTTGCGGATTCCCTGACTCAGGATCGCTTTCGCTCTTTCGAAATGTGTCACCCGTTGAGCTTGCAATGTATTTGTGGGAGAGCCCCCGTGTCTTTGCTTTTAACCTAGATCTTTCAAGTCACGGGCAGAGTCAGGGCGCCAGCTCAAAACAGGTGGAGCAGCTCTCCTTCTTAGAAAGCGTCTTGGGACATTTTTAAATGACACCACATCCCGTGATGGGCTCCAACCCATTGTGGCTCCCTTCCGAGCTCAACAGCTCTCAGGAAGGGACGCAAACATGGGGACATCACGAGAGCCAAAGGGGCCCACCTGGCCCAGCCTCCTGTTCTCTCAGTGGCCAACCAGATGTCTCTCCTGGGAAAACCACAAGCAGGACCTGAGCACAAGAGCAGTTCTCCTTGCTTGCCATTCCCAACATTTGCTGCCTTGGACCCTGGAGGAGGAACACAGCCACTGATAGCCTTGTCCTCCATGCCAAGGGAAGAATTTGGCACCATGTGAGACTGGACATTGCCCGTTCGTGTGCAGCGTGTGTTCTGGGCTGGCTGTCAGACTGGGCTTTGGAAAACTCTGGGGAGGAGGAGAAAGGTCCCCCCCCCACCAGAAGCTTACTAGGAGATTCATAGAACCATAGAATTGCAGAGTTGGAAGCGGCCCCTAAGGGGTCATCTCGTCCAGCACCCTTCAATACAGGAATCACAGCTAAATGCAGAACGAAGCAGCATTTGCTACATTTATTGTTATTTATATATAATAAAGTGATTGCATTCTGTGAAATGGGAGGAAAGCGGCGGGTGTGGTGTGGGTTATGTGTGCAACTGGAGAATCCAGATATTGAGCGTGGAGCTCCCTTCTTGCTCAGCTCCCCTATAGGTCTCCTTTAGAGGTGCTCTTGCCTCAAAAGGTGAAAAAAAATAGCCAATACTCACAGCCAAGTGCCGCTGCTGCTGTTTACTTTTTATTTCTAATTTTCAGAAGTTTATACAAGTTGATACATACGAATAGCCAAGTGTGATTATTTAGTGGAAAGCAAAAGACAGGTTTTGCAGCATATGGTCTGACTTTGTTGATTCTATAGCAAAATCAGAAGGACCTCCCAGCAGAGTAGCAGCTACAGTACGCATTTATACCAATAATCAATAACCAATAACCTATCCTGGCTGCGTCTCTTTGCAGTCCAGGTACCTTTGATGGGCTATACGACTGACCAGACACTTCTGTGAAGCAACAGGGAGAAATTAATCTCCATTTTATTTTATTTATTTAATATTTGTAGTTATGATGAATGTATTAGGAAAAGTAGTTCCAAATTATCATTTCTCCTACTTTGTAATCATGTGTATTTTCTTTGGGTTGATTCCCTGACTTTTCCTCTCTCTCCCTCCTCCACCTGCTCCATCTAGGTCTGCCCTGCAGAGTCTCCACAAGGCCTGCGAAGTGGCCCGCATCAACAACTACTACCCGGGGAGCCTTTTCCTCACGTGGGTCAGCTACTATGAGAGCCACATCAACTCGGACCAGTCCTCCGTCAACGAATGGAACGCCATGAAAGATGTCCAGTCCCACCGACCCGATTCGCCTGCCCTCTTCACGGACGTGTGAGTAGGGCTGGGGGCCGTTTTGATTCCTTACCTGCTGTGACGACCCTGGTCCCACTCTTCCTTACTATCACTGCGACACAGGAATCCAGAGGGGAAAACACCCACCCTCTTCTCCTGCCGCCTCAAAAATAAACCCCTTTTCCTAATGGGTTTCTAAGTAAGGAGAGCCTTCCAGCCTACGTGGCCTGGTACCTTAAGAAACTCTAGGCTGTCCCCCAGGAATAACCTCTTGCCTCCTGTAAAGGGTCTCCCTCAGTTGGATTCCCCCACTGTAGAAGTTTGCCCTAGGCACTCTGGCAACTTCTTGGCACCTCAGGTTACCCTTCTAAGCCTCCTCCGTGTAACTTCAGGACACAAACCACCACCTCCCTGCCTGAGGTGAGTTTTGCCCTCTCTTGAGTCACCACGGCTGTGAGTCCTGGTACCTCGCTGGAAAAATACAGACGGACCTCTTGTTGGCAAAAACAGAGATGAAGTTTTATTGTGTTAAAAACATAAGTGATTCTTTAACGTGTCATTTATTAATTAGCTTTGTTCCAGTTGTACAAAATAAACTCAGTCAAACATTTAACTTTAAGTTTTCCTAGCCTCTTAACTGTCTTCATACAAGCCACCTCATAACACCACACCACACCTTCCTCCCTCTCCCTCCTCACTGACCAAACCGACTCTCCCTCCTTTTTTAAAACCGGGCACAGTCCCGCCCCCATCAGAGTTCTATGCCAGTCAGGCTGGAGGTGGGTTAACTCTTTGCCAGCCGGGCAGAAATAAACATTTTAAAAGTGCTTCAATTTGTCACATATCTCCCCCACCACAAAGACATTGCGTCGGCTTGCTCTTAATTAACTAGAGCAATGCCAAAGCAATGGGCTTGGGGTCCAAAATACTTCAATGCATTCTATAACATTCATATTACAAAGTCAACTAAATTAACATCTCATAAACTTGTACACAGATAAACCATGTTTGGCATGTGTCAGATTATAACGCCTAAGCACAAATGTTCTGCTAGGGTTATCACCGTTTCATATAATCATTTGCACCATTCTATACCTCTCAAAAATACCTGGATAAAGCGTCCGCTATGATGTTTTTCCTTCCCACTTATGTGCTTACCCTGTGTCTATTTTATGAGTTGCTAGGTTGGTCCTCCCTGGGATGTTTGAGAAGATTTGAGCAAACTGAGCAAGGACTATTTTTAACTGCTCCTTTTGCTCTGGGGTCAGATTTTCATCGAATGACACCTCTGCTAGAGTTGTGCCATTTCTCAGCTCTCCCCACCCAGTTAAATGAATTCCTTGTGTCATCTTCCCCTTTACTTGTAACACCAACTTATTTCTGTCAAAATAAGGCTTAAGTAAATTTACATGAAAATTTTTACATCGGTTCCCTTCCCCATCTAACTCTACCAAATAGTTCACCGCAGATATCCTCTCGACCACTTTGAAGGGACCGTCCCACGACATCTCCAACTTCTTTCGACGTCTTGTTCTTAACACGAGCACACTGTCACCAGGCTGGAAAGATCTGTCTCTTGCGTGTGCATCATACCACTGCTTCTGTCGACGCTGTGCCTGCTGCAAGTTGTGAGCAGCTTGCTCCCGTAGCTCTTGAAGGTCGCTCTGCAGCTCCTGTAGATACGTCACAACATCAGGGCTGTCGATCTGCTCCTCCCCTGACCACGCTGCTTTCATCAAGTCTAGGGGTCCTCGTGGCTGTCGTCCAAATAGGAGTTCAAAAGGACTGAACCCTGTGCTCTCCTGCGGCACTTCGCGATAACCAAATAGGAAGTGTTGCAGCCTCTCATCCCAGTCGTTAGGATGATTGATGGAATAGGTTTTTAGCATCCGGCTCAGGGTCGAATTAAATTTCTCCGTCAAGCCATTCGACTGTGGATGATAAGCCGTAGTTTTAACATGCTTAATTCCACAAAGAGTTAAAAGCTCTTCCATGGTCTTGGACGTGAAGAATGTCCCTAAATCTGTTATAATTTCTTTGGGGAATCCAAGCCTTAAGAACACCGACATGAGGGCTTTTGCTACAGTCTTTGAGTCAATGTCCTTCAGAGGTATTGCTTCTGGATAGCGCGTAGCATAATCCACTAGGCATAAAATAAACTTATTCCCCCTTTTTGTAACTCTGGAGATAGGCCCGAGGATGTCCACTCCTACTCTGGAAAAGGGCTCAGTAATTACGGGAATAGACTGTAACAAGCCTCGCGTTTTGTCCGCTCTTTTGCCTGCTTTTTGGCAGATCACACAGGACTTGCAATACTCTTTGATGTCTTTGCCCATCCCAGGCCAGTAAAATCTTGCTTGGATTCTATCACTAGTCTTTCTAATGCCTAGATGCGCTGCTGAGGGTGCGTCGTGTGCCATTTGTAGCACTTGCAACCGGTAAGCTCTTGGCAACACTAACTGTTTCTTCCTTTCCCAAACAGCAGCAGTTTTCCTCCTCCTAGAAATTCTATACAGTCTTCCCTCAATGGTGGTAAATAAGCAGGGGTTCTCCACAGTTACTTCGGCATTAGGACTTTGTGCTTTACCCCACAGCTCTTTTATAGTTTCATCTTTTTGATCACTCAAGAATTGGGCACCGTGCTCCTGGACCACTGGCACGCTAATCAGCCCTTCACCCTCACTAGGATCTATGGGTGACTCTATAACTGCAGGAGGATTACTCTCAGTGACTTGAGACTGTGACCTAGTTATCACTTGAATACGGTGCTTCTGACTAGCTAGGTCATTCCCTATTAAAAAGGGTACCTCCAACTCATTTAGGATTCCTACTCTCCACTTGCCACAAAATCCTTTGTAGGTAATATCCACTTCAGCTAATGGTACTTCAAAATGTGGGCCCCATATGCCTTTTAAACTATAGGACTGACCCTTGAGGTACTGCTCCTTTGGAACAAATTGTGATTTGACAAGTGAGACTTCTGCTCCTGTGTCCCTCAAACCTAAACAAGACTGACCATTTAATTCAATTGGCTCCATGTAATCTTGGTTGCACTCCTGCTCAGCCCTCCAGACCTGTAAGACCTTAGAAGTAGTCTCAGCTGGACTGTCTGCTTTCTCTGAGCCTTCTGTCTGAGGCGAGCTATTTTCCTGTGACTGCATTACCAGTTTTACTTGTTTAGCTGCAGTAGGTGTAGTTTGCGACTTAACCAGCAGGGGGCACCTGGCACGTACATGGCCCTCACGATTACAGAAAAAACAAGTGATTTTCTTAGACCCTGTCTTGTCAGAAACTGATTCCCTGACAGGAAAATTTTCTTGCCTGTCTTTATTTTCTCTGTTTCTCCATGGATTACCCTTCTGTGAGTGTTTTGGGAATGCTATTTCATTGAAATCTCCTTGTAGTTCGTCTAAGACCTCAGCAACCTGTGCCACAGTTTTCAGTTTTTTATCCCTCAAGAACCAACGTAAATTGCTAGGGATTTGCTTAAAAAATTGTTCTAAACAAATTAATTGTTTTAACTCATCAAAGTCCTTCACTCCACTCCCTTGAATCCATCTGTCAAGTAATTTATCTAAGCGGCTAGCTAGTTGGGCATAAGTCTCTTTATGTTCCTTTTTTGCCTCACGAAAAGCCTTTCTGCTTTGTTCAGCCGTGAGTCCACATCGAACCCTGACCCTTTGCTTAAATACTTGGTAACTTGACAGCTCTTCTTCCCTCAGGTCAGCATAAATTTCGCTTAGTATCCCACAAATTTGAGGTCTTAAATAAAGCATCCAGTTCTCCTCAGGTATTTGAAATTCCACACAAACGCGTTCGAAGGTAAATAGAAACGATTCGACATTATCGTCTTTTCCAAATTTGGGGAATCTTTTTAAATTAATTGCGGTACTATCATTATTAACTGGACTTCGAGTTAATTCTGATCGCAAACGTATCTCTTCAAGCTTCATTCTGTCCTGTTCTAATTGTGCCCTTATCCTCTCTGACTGCATTCTCTCCTCAGCTTCAATTCTAGCTTTTTCCCTCTCATTTTCAGCTTCAATCCTAGCTTTTTCCCTCTCACTTTCAGATGCTATCTTTTCCCTCTCAGCTTCAATTCGGGCCATCTCAATTCGTAGTTTCATCAGTTCCACCTCAGAACCTGGGCTTCCCTCAGCCCCTTCCGTTCTTTCATCTCCTTTTGCCTCTCTGGGTTTTCTTACGTGAGTCATTTTCCTCACAGGAAAATCCTGACAGACTCAAACCAAACTAGGCGCGTGAGCTTTGAATTTCGATCACGACGCTGCCACCAAAAAATGTGACGACCCTGGTCCCACTCTTCCTTACTATCACTGCGACACAGGAATCCAGAGGGGAAAACACCCACCCTCTTCTCCTGCCGCCTCAAAAATAAACCCCTTTTCCTAATGGGTTTCTAAGTAAGGAGAGCCTTCCAGCCTACGTGGCCTGGTACCTTAAGAAACTCTAGGCTGTCCCCCAGGAATAACCTCTTGCCTCCTGTAAAGGGTCTCCCTCAGTTGGATTCCCCCACTGTAGAAGTTTGCCCTAGGCACTCTGGCAACTTCTTGGCACCTCAGGTTACCCTTCTAAGCCTCCTCCGTGTAACTTCAGGACACAAACCACCACCTCCCTGCCTGAGGTGAGTTTTGCCCTCTCTTGAGTCACCACGGCTGTGAGTCCTGGTACCTCGCTGGAAAAATACAGACGGACCTCTTGTTGGCAAAAACAGAGATGAAGTTTTATTGTGTTAAAAACATAAGTGATTCTTTAACGTGTCATTTATTAATTAGCTTTGTTCCAGTTGTACAAAATAAACTCAGTCAAACATTTAACTTTAAGTTTTCCTAGCCTCTTCACTGTCTTCATACAAGCCACCACATAACACCACACCTTCCTCCCTCTCCCTCCTAACTCACCAAAACCGACACTCCCCCCTTTCAAACCTGGCACAGTCCCGCCCCCATCAGAGTTCTATGCCAGTCAGGCTGGAGGTGGGTTAACTCTTTGCCAGCCGGGCAGAAATAAACATTTTAAAAGTGCTTCAATTTGTCACACCTGCCCTCCCCCCTGACGTCCCGGGGCAGGTTGCAGCCATTCCAAGATGCAACATTAAAACAAATAAGAGTCACGAAAGTAAGAACAGACCTGCTGGATCAGGCCAGTGGTCAGTCTAGTACAGGGGTCAGCAAACTTTTTCAGCAGGGGGCCGGTCCACTGTCCCTCAGACCTCGTGGGGGGCCGGAAATGAATGAATTCCTATGCCCCACAAATAACCCAGAGATGCATCCTGTATAATAATGTGCAAGTGTCTCTGCGTCCAGATTCCCTGTGTCCCTGTGTCCGCGCTACTGCGCATGTGCCCCAGGGACACAGGGATTGGACGCAGAGACTTGACGCGCACGCACACGCTCTCCCCACCCCCCACCCCTCTGCCTACCGTTTCCCTCGCAGTCCTGAGAAGAATCACGGCCTTCTCCTGGGCGCCCGCCGGCCAGCTGGGCTCAGCGGAGCGCCTTGACGAAGCGGCGGCCGTGGGAGGGGCCAATCGGCCCCCCCACGCGCTGCCGCCGCCGAAAAAAGCTGAATGCTCTAGCGCCCGTTTATTAAACGGGCTGAATGACACTAGTTTTAAATAAAAGAACACATTCTACTCCTGTAAAAACATGCTGATTCCTGGACCGTCCGCAGGCCGGATTTAGAAGGCGATTGGGCCGCATCCGGCCCCCGGGCCTTAGTTTGGGAACCCCTGGTCTTAGTAGTCCAGCATCCCGCTCTCACAGTGGCCAGCCAGGTGCCCGTGGGAAAGCCACAAGCAGGATTCAAACCCAAGAGCAATGCTCTCCCCTCCTGCGGTTTCCAGCAACTGGCATTCAGAAGCATTGCTGCCTCTGGCTGCGGAGGCAGAGCAGAGCCATCATAGAATCGTAGGCTTGGACGGGACTCTGAGCGTCATCCAGTCGCAACTTCCTGAAATGCAATTGATAGGGTGGGTCTTGAGAAATATACATCTCGGATGTCAAAGGCCGGTGGGTTTGAGAGCATGCTGGTTTCTCTGCCAGCCTCTCGCCTGTCAGCTGGGCTTGTTTTGCAAGGCCGATCCCTCAGCCAGCTATAATCCTCCTCCTCATCATGATGATTTCATTCATCACTTTTACATCACTGGAAACAGTTTCAAAACAAAAACAGCAAACACATTTGAAACAAGATTAAATCCTTGACAAAGTGGACATCTGTGGCAAAGACCCAGTTATCCATTGGGGGAACAAAAATGTATTCCCTTGCTTCTGGAAAGTACATGTGCTGGGCGCCTCCAGTTGTATCTCAACAGGGACGCTGTTCCACAGGGCAGGAGCTGCCACACTAAAAGCCCTTCTCCATGTTATTGTGGAGCCATGCGCGCTCCACAATACTGTTTATTACTCTTGGATTCATTCATTCGTTGGCTCTCAGACTCAGCTGTTGCCACATGGCTTCGTATCTCTGCTGGTGGTCTCAGAGACATCCATCTAGCCGGGATGGGTGTGTGTGCGTGCGCGCGCGCTTTGGTCTGATCCAGCCAGAGGCTGTGTTCACATACAGGACGATGGTATATGTAGGTGGACGAGAGGTGCTTTTTCATGGGCTTCCCAGCCCCAGAGTGCTACGGTCCTTGCTGATAAGCCCCTGGCTATTTTTACCCACCAGCGATAAGGCCAGAGAGGCTGCTGGAATGCACCCGCGGGTGCTGCTGGCTGCGTGGTGCGTTCCATATAAGGAAGCATGGAGTTGTCGTCTGCAGGGCCTCATATCCTGCCCTAAACCCCTGCTGTAAAGAGCTGTGGGCATTGATCTCGCCCATTAAATCCTCGTAAACGTGGACGGATGAAGGTCACACCTGCCTGGTGTGGTTTGCTGTGGAGGTCGTTCAGAAGGGGTTGGGAGCCTCAGGTCCAGGGGCCAGGTGAGGCCCTCGAGGTCTCCATCTCTGGCCCTCAGGACTCTCCACACCACACCCTTCGCTGACCGCTGTCTGTTGCTTGTCCAGATGGCAGGTAGAGAAGGGCCTGGACTCGTGCCTGTAGACATTTGCATTAATTGATCCGCCCACTTTTGTCACCTCTGGCTCCACCCACCACTGGCAGGTGGCCCTCAGAGGGTCACCCAGAACAGAGTGCGGCCCTCGGGATGAAAAAGGTTTCCCACTCAACTTGAGAATTAGACTTTTTTTGTTTTTATTACCCTGCTCTTTGGCCACAATGGCTCCCAGGGCGACTTCCATACCGTCAAAACAAGACGGTCACGACCTGCAGGCTCACAGTTTTAAGAAGACATGGCACACAAGGGGAAAGGACAGGGAGGGAAGAGGAAAATCCAAACTCAGACCCCAATTTCTGAACAGTTGTTCCTAGATTCACCAGCCGGCAGAGTCCCGGGGAAGGAGGAGCTTTCAGCTCGGCTTTGCAGCTCTCCCACAGAGGCAGTCGGAGGGAATGGCGCTTTCTGTCTTGAAGCCAATGTGTGCAGCGCCCCCGCCTGCCCTTGAGATTTCTGAAACTGTTTTCTCTTCCATTTCTCCCCATGCCCCTGCAGCCCGACAGAACGGGAACGCACAGAACGTCTCATCAAGACCAAGCTGAGGGAAATCATGATGCAGAAAGATTTGGAGAACATCACGTCCAAGGAGGTGAGGAAAAGGAGGCTGGTGGGCTGCCCCCCCCCCCAGATTGGTAAAGGGGGCAGGGAAGGCTGAGAAGGGTTTTCTTGGGGGTGGGGAGACACCACATCCTTCAGTCCTATTCCCCATCCGGAGCTGCCAGCTTGAGTGGGGCATGTGGACTGTTTCAACTTTGAAATCACCAAAATAAGGGGTGCTAAAAGCTTGCAACATGACTTGGGAATTCAAAAGTTAGTTTGGTTAAAATAACATAATTTAGCTTTGCTTGGGAGGTGGGATGTGTGCAAAATTGCATAGAAATCATTAAAAATGATTGCCAGGTACTTGAAGTTATATTATATATTAATTATTCTTTAGCATTACCTGACATTTTCAGCAGCCCATATTAAAATTATCTGCTTTTCCAAAAGTAGCTTGTGTGCTTCTTCATCAAACATAGATTTACCAAGCTAAATGTTCTGCAGTCACAAAAATAACAGCAGATTTGAATTCCTCACACCCAAAAATGTATTTTAAGTGAAGAGAAGAATTTTGCAAAAAAAAAAAAAAAAGGTTTCACTCTCTAAAACAGGCACCCCCAAACTTTGGCCCTCCAGATGTTTTGGACTACAATTCCCATCTTCCCCGACCAATGGTCCTGTTAGTAAGGGATCATGGGAGTTGTAGGCCAAAACATCTGGAGGGCCGCAGTTTGGAGATGCCTGCTCTAAAATGACAGTCCCTACTGCTGGAGAGAGGGACCCAGGTGGCGCTGTGGTTAAACCACTGAGGCTAGGGCTTGCCGATCAGAAGGTCGGCGGTTCGAATCCCTGTGACGGGGTGAGCTCCTGTTGCTTGGTCCCAGCTCCTGCCAACCTAGCAGTTCGAAAGCATGTCAAAATGCAAGTAGATAAATAGGAACCGCTCCAGCAGGAAGGTAAACGGCGTTTCCATGTGCTGCTCTGGTTTGCCAGAAGCGGCTTTGACCTGGAAGCTATATGCTGGCTCCCTCGGCCAATAATGCGAGATGAGCGCGCAACCCCAGAGTCGGTCACGACTGGACCTAATGGTCAGGGGTCCCTTTACCTTTACCTTTACTGCTGGAGAGAAGGAATCCCAAAGCCAATGGCTGCCTCTTCACAGCTTTTGGGAGCCTGGGGGTCTGACCTCCTTGCTGTTGGAATTCTGACCTAACCCTTGACTCTTGCGTCTTTTGTCTTCTGCGGGTCTGACTGCTCCTTAAATGTTTTGTTTGATTCCAGGCAAATTTCACAGAATTTTACAATTGGAAAGGTACCCCAAGGGTCACAGAGAAATCACAGCTAAGGAATCCTTTGCCGTTTCTCCTGGGGCCATAAGAGAAGGGAGGTGGGGGTCAGCTAAAGGGTACTGCTACACCCCCCCCCCGGGTGGGGTGTTTGAGCGATGTAATAATGAACCGTCTCAAAAGCAGCCTCTTCCTCCTCTCTCCTCCCCAAGATCCGCACGGAGCTGGAGATGCAGATGGCTTGCAACTTGCGGGAGTTCAAGGAGTTCATTGATAACGAGATGATCGTCATCCTGGGCCAGATGGACAGCCCCACGCAGATCTTTGACCACGTCTTCCTGGTAAGCGTTTGGGTGCATGGCCACTAGGAATGCTCACAAGCTGCTCAACTTTACCTGCTGTTCCCCCCCCCCCCACTTCTTAGAAACCACCCCGCATCTGCTCTGCCATACAGACCACCATCTCCCTCTTCTGCCTTCCTTCTCACTGCTCCGTCACAATTAAGCTTAGCCAGAGTTGCAGAAACCAGCTCTTGTTTATAGAGACTGAGATGTCACGTAAGAACATCAGGCCAATGGCCCATCTAGTCTTGCATCCTCCTCTCGCAGGGGGGCCAACCAGGTGCTTGTAGGAAGGCAGCAAGCAGGATCTGAGCACAAGAACAACGCTCCCCTCCTGTGGCTTCCAGAAGCTGGTATTCCGAAGCATGGCCCCCTCCAACAGTGGAGCTAGAAGCATGGTCGTTGTGGCTGGTAGCCATTTATAACCCTCGCTCCCTCCATGAATTTATCTAATCCTCTTTTAAAGCCATCTGGGTTGGCGACTGTCACTGCCTCCTGTGGGATAGAGTTCCACAGTTTAACACTGCGCTGCATGAAGGAAGCCCTTTCTTTTATCTGTCCCGAATCTTCCAACATTCAGCTTTGTGGGATGTCTAATGCAATGAGATGGGGTGGGAATTGCCTACTGTGGGAGCGAGAACATGCATTTAAGAATGGTGCATTTATTACATTAGTAAACCGAAAAGACCCAAGGGAGAGCAGAGAGTGCAGGCAAACCATCTCCCGCAAGGCAGATGTTTGGTATATCCCCGAATGCCTCTCGCCATCCGGGGGCCTGGAATTTCTGAGGTTACTGGAGCATCCTGCCCACACCCCTATTCTGGGAGAAAACAACAGGAACAAAGGTGTTCCAGGAAAGCTTGAGAACAAACACAGGAAAGGCTTATTCAAGTCTGGCAGGTGGGATTCTGCTTCCAGTAAAGCCTGGGATGGCGATGCTCTGGGTGGAAGCATGCAATATCCCCAACCAAAGGGCCCTCCTCCTCTTTTGGGGCTGTGTAAACACTGGGCTACTGAAATGTTTGAGCTCGCCTGGTGCCAAGGCACGTCTCGCGAGGCTGCGCCGGCTGATGAGTCAGCAGTTCTGGGGCTTTTCCCACCCCCACCCCCTCTGAACCTGGATGCACAGGCCAGGCGTCAGTCAGCAGTTTTACGTAAGAAGACGACTCACCTTTTCAACCCTGACACTCTCGGCGGAACCAAAAGTGGATAGAGAAATATTTCCCCCCTTCTCTTGTAACGTTAGAGCCCCTGGAGATCCAACAAAACTGAATGTTGGAAGCAAAGAAAGTCCTTTTTTTCGCGCAGCACCTGGTTGAACTGTGGAACTCCCTGCTGCAGGAGGCAGCAATGGCCACCCACTTGGATGGCTTTGAAAGAGGATTGGACAAATTCATGGAGGAGAGGGGAGGGCTATTGATGGCTGCTAGCCAGAATGCCTCTGCTCTGCCCTCCACAGTCAGCGGCAGCGATGCTTCTGAATCCCAGTTGCTGGAAACTGCAGGAGGCGAGAGGACTCAGGTCCTGCTTGCCATTTTCCCATTGGGGCATCTGATTAGCCACTTTGAGAAGAAGAAGAAGAAGAAGAAGAAGAGTTGGATTTGATATCCCGCTTTATCACTACCCGAAGGAGTCTCAAAGCGGCTAACATTCTCCTTTCCCTTCCTCCCCCACAACAAACACTCTGTGAGGTGGGTGGGGCTGAGAGACTTCAGAGAAGTGTGACTAGCCCAAGGTCACCCAGCAGCTGCATGTGGTGGAGGAGCAGGGAAGCGAACCCGGTTCCCCAGATTACGAGTCTACAGCTCTTAACCACTACACCACACTGGCTGGACAGGATGCTGGACTAGTTGGGCCATTGGCCTGATCCATCAAGTCTCTTCTGGGGTTCCCTTTCCCCTTTTCTGACTCTCCCGTTTCCCGGCCAGGAGCCCTGGGTTCTTTGCCCAGTATTGTGCACTCCACCCCCACCCCCTGCTGCATTTGTACACCCTGCCCTGTTCTTGACTGATTTGATTCCCCCCCACACACACCCTGTCTTCTCCCTTTGCGCAGGGTTCAGAGTGGAATGCCTCCAATCTGGAAGATCTGCAGAATAGAGGGTAAGTCCCAGAACATGAGATGTCCCAGAACATGAGAGCAAAAAACCAGTGATGACCCCGCCAGTTCCACCTGGTTGCTTTGAGGGGAGGGTGTCTTCAGACCAAGGCAGGGATAGCCAAGGTGGTGCCCTACAGCATCCATTGTCCCTGACTATTGGGAGTCCAATGACATCTGGGAGGACTCAGTTTGGGAGCCATTTCCTTCTCTGTGGCCTGTCTCGCCACTCCAGGAATCAGCTCTCTATCACGTTAACCCTTTGGCAGCGGACCCACAGCCCTCCATGTGCTGCTGAAATCTGACTCCCTTCATCCCTGGCATTTGACCATACTGCCTGTAGGGGCTGCTGGGAGTTGGAAGTCCATCAGCATCCATAGGGTCCCATGTTGGCTGCTGTGGACCAGAACAACAGTCAGGGGTGCAATGGCCATGTGTTGGGGATTTATGAGCTGTGATTCCTGCATTATAGGGGGGGAATTAGATTACCATTGGGGTTCTCTTCAACTCTACCATTCTATGACTCTTAGACATTTCTTAGGGGTGGGAAGGAATCTCCTCACCCCTGGTTTTTGTTTTTTTTTGTCCCTTGTTTTGGAAATACAACTGTGGGGGGGGGGTGTCTAACACACACCCTCCTAAACCAGCCTTATTGCCCTTTTGGCTTCAGGGTGCGGTACATTCTGAACGTCACCCGAGAAATCGACAACTTCTTCCCTGGCGTCTTTGAGTACCACAACATCCGTGTTTACGACGAGGAAGCGACAGATCTCCTGGCTTACTGGAACGACACCTACAAATTCATCTCCAAAGCAAAGCAAGTTCACTTTTTATCTTAATATTAAAAGCGTGTCCACATCCATATAGCATGTGGGCCTACAGCTAAAGATATCGGGTTGTATCCACCTCTAGACTTACAGTCGTCTTCTTCTTTGGCAGTCACTTGTCACTGAGTAAGATTACCATTTTTAAGTTCGGAATAGAGTAGTTGCTTTGGAAGGCGATAATTGGGCCATCCGGACAACCTTTACAGTTAAAGCACTTTGATGCCCCATTAAACTGTCATGGCTTCCCCCAAAGAACCCTGGGAGCTGTAGTTTGTTGAGCGTGCTGAGAGTTGTTAGGAAGCCCCTGATTCCCCCGCACAGAGCTACAATTTCCAGAGCTGTTTGACAATCAATCCCTCTTCATAGGGAAGAATGGGACTCGTAGCTCTGGGAGAATTGGGATTGGGCTTGCTGGATCAGGCGAAAGGGGGCCCATTGAATCCAGCCTCCTGTTCTCACCGGGGCCGGCCAGATGCTCATTGTAGGAAGTCAGCAAGCAGGACCTGAACACAGGAGGTGCCTTCTCCCCTCCTGGGGTTTCCAGCAACTGGGATTCAGAAGCATCACCTTGTCTCCATGAACTTGTCTAAATGTGTGAGTGTGAATGAGGCCTGCCAGTTTCAGAGGATCTACTCTGATGACCCATGGACATCATGGACCCCCCCCCCCACACACACACACAAAACACAAATTGCCAAACTGCTGCTGAGGTGAGCTTTGGTCCACAACATCAGGAGGGCACCAGCTTTGCAAGGTCTTGATATATATATATGGCACTAGCTGGCCCTGCACGCGTTGCTGTGCGTTAGTCGGTGAGATGGAGGGTAATAGCCCCCCTTCAGATCCCCCTGAGCCTCAGAGTCCCCCTGAGCCGAGGCGAGATACTGTGGAGAGGGCAGGTTTCATCCCTGTGTCTCCCCCCCCACCCTGTTGTGACCCATTACCTATCCCTGCCCTCTATTTGGGCCCCTCCACTTGGCAATGTTGGGCCTTGCTGCTGCAAAAAGCCTGTTTTCAGTTCTGCTGAGGTCTTCAATACCTCTGCCGGATGGATGGATGTGAGTGGTGGATCTCGTGGTGGAGGCGGGGTTTGTGGGTGTGGTGTAGATTTCACAGGAAGGGAGGGGGTGTACTGTGGGAGGAAATGCACTTGAGGGCGCTGTTTTACTTTGTTGAAAAAGAGGTCTGTACCTGCGCAGGTGTGAGTTCTGAGGGATTTTTTTTTCTAGGAACACTTGGGGAGTGGGCTGGATCGTTGTGTCAAAATTTCAGAACGATCGGTCAAGCGGTTACGGAGAAAAGTGGAGCCCACACTTTCACGATTTTTACATTTATATATATATATGTGGCATTTATTGATTCCGCCTGAGAAACGCTCTCCCCAGCAAAGCCCAAGTGTGCCGTTTGGGTGATGACTCCGTTGGGAACTTGGGTAACCCTCCTCTCCCCCTCCCTTTCCCTTTATGGTCCTGCAGGAAGAACGGATCCAAGTGCCTGGTTCACTGCAAGATGGGGGTCAGCCGGTCGGCCTCCACGGTGATTGCCTACGCCATGAAGGAGTACGGCTGGAACCTCGACCGGGCCTACGACTACGTGAAGGAGCGCCGGACGGTCACCAAGCCCAACCCCAGCTTCATGCGGCAGCTAGAGGAGTATCAGGGCATCCTCCTGGCCAGGTGAGTCCAAAACAGCCAAGACGGCACCTCAGCGTCCCTGACAAGGGGCAGGTGGGGGGCAGAGGGTGTTTCATGGTATGCCAGTATTTGACTTCTTCTGAATTTCAGCTTTCACACACAGAAATGATAAAAATCCTTGCTCTCTTCGATGCAAAGTTCAGGAAACTTTTGGAGCTGCATTAGCTCTCTCTCTCTCTCTCTCTCTCTGTGTGTGTGTGTGTGTGTGTGTGTAAAAAGAGGGGGCATTTTGGGAGAGCACAAATGCGTAGTTTTTAGCTTAGTTGAATATATTTTTACCCCCTTTTAAAAAAAAGGTGGGGGAGCAATCAAAGCATTTTTTAAATGGGATAAATTGCCAAAATAATATGCGGTGAAATCAGTTGTGATGAAAACAAAGTCACTAAGAACTGTTGGTCAATGAAACCGATGGGGGAAATGGGGGGGGGGGACCCAGCAGGAATGAATTAAAACTTAGATCATCCTTTAAAAATGCTTTTTAGCTGTGTGCACTGTGTGTGTGTGTGTGTGTGTGTGTGTGTGTGTGTGTGTCCCCGCAACCTGCTTCCCCCCAAACAGCAAAACAACTTTGCTTTCTGGCTGGCTCTCCAGGGGGCTGTGTGTTGCCGATTCCCCAGGCTTCCACTTCCCCACCTTCTCAAGTTCCTTTTCTTATGCAAAACTGAAGGGGTTGTTTTTGTAATGAGAGACCCCCATCATCTGATTGGGAAAAGATGTCTCAATATGTCATGTGTCTGTGTCTGTCTGTGTTTTCCTTCTCTCCCCCCCCCTCCTTCCAACTGTACACATGTGTGTCCTCGGGTGACCTCCAGAGAGGGGAGAGAGACGGCATGTCCTGCCAGAGGGATCCCAGCTCACTGCCACGTGGTTCCCAGGTGGCTTTGCTGTGGATGTCGGGCCTTTTGAAAAGTGTGTGTGTTTGTGTGTTGGGGTGGCACATGGCAAATGGGCCGGGGGGGGGGGGGGGAAGGCTAGCAGCAGGTTATCTGCACCGGCCCAACTTTTTAATGTTTGGGAGGTGCTTGCAATGCAGACTCTACAGGGCACATCGCAAAACCCCAATACTTGGCAGTTGCTATAAACCACATTTCAAACATTCAGAGCCCTTTGTGCACAGCCATGATCCTTGCGATAAGCCTGCAAAAGTTGCATCCAACTACGCTCTACTCAAGAGTAGACCTGTTGGAGTTAATGGACCACAATAATAATAATATTATAATAATAATAATTTATTATTTATACCCCACCCATTTGGCTGGGTTCCCCCAGCCACTCTGGGCGGCTTCCAACACAATATTAAAATACATTAATCTATTAAACATTAAAAGCTTCCCTAAACAATCAGTTGTACCTGTTCTGTTCAGCGGGTCTACTCTTAGTAGGACTAAACCTTCGAATAAAAGCTGATCTCCCTATTGCACACTGCGGTTGAGGCATAGAAAATGAGTAGTTCCGAGGCTCTCCAAAGTATTCCTGAGCAATTTTATGACGGGATCCTGATGTGGACAAAGGGGTTTATTAACTTGTGCTTTTGAAATCTGTATTAGGCGATGTCAAATTTGCCCCGAGAGGCACAGGGGAGGCCTATCAATGGCTAAATTCTGCCTCTACAAGCAGCAACGCTTCTGAATACCAGCTGCTGGAAACCACAGGAGGGGGAGAGTGTTGCTCTTGTGCTTGAATCCTGCTTGGCGATTTCTCACGGGCACCTGGTGGGCCACTGTGAGAACAGGATGCTGGGCTAGATGGGCCATGGGCCTGACCCAACAGGCTCTTCCTACGTTCTGCCCCCATCCCACCCCCAAAAAGCAAAAGCAGCAGGTGGATGTTTCCAAATCATTGAGGTCAAGGAGGTGCTGGCATGGCACAATGGTGAGGTGTGGCATTATTTGGGCAAACCCCTTCTCAGGGATGTTTCCCTGTAATCCGAATAGTGAACAGGGGATACTGCCTTCAAACCACAAAGGTAAAAAGTGTAGAGCAGGGGCCAGCAAACTTTTACAGCAGGGGGCCGGTCCACTGTCCCTCGGACCTTATGGGGCGCCGGACTATATTTTGGAGAGAGGAAAAAAGAACGAATTCCTATGCCCCACAAATAACCCAGAGATGCATTTTAAATAAAAGGACTCATTCTACTCATATAAAAACACGCCGATTCCAAGACCGTCCATGGCCTGGATTTAGAAGGCAGTTGGGCCGGATCCGACCCAAGGCGTAGAGGAACCTGACTTCTGGATGTTTACCGAAGACCCACCAAGTCTGACATTCTGTTCTCGCAGTAGCCAGCCAGGTGCCCCAGTGCAAAGCCCCCCCCCCAGCAGTCTCCCCCCCCCCAAAAAAACCTAATGTTCCCCAGCAAGTGATAATCAAAGTTTATTTGTTTATTCCACAACCTGTGTGATTGTATTAAAAACAGCTCAAAAGTGGTTTACAGAAAAGATAAAACAACAAAATCAATTAACAAGATTAGCAGCCATAATTTAAGGCCAATACATGCAGAAAGACTTCAGCTGCCTCCACAGGAATTCAGTCACAAATCTGCAAGAGTGGAATATGGTGTTTTGAGGTTCTTTCGGGATTTAATATGTCGCCTGTCAGTATTCATGGCCCATGTGGGGTGGGCATGCAGGCTCTGTTCTCAAGACGTGCAGATCAGGTTGTTGCACATTGTAGAGGCCGCTTTGAGCACACAAATGGTAATAATGGTAAATATAATAAAGTCCCTGTGTCTCTGCGTCCTGTCCCTGTGTCCGCGCTACTGCGCATGTGCCCCACGGACACAGGGATTGGACGCAGAGACTTGGAGCACAGAGACCGGCCCCTCCTCCGCCTCCTCCCGCTGTCCCGAGTGGCGACGGCCTCCTCCACCTCCCTTCTCCTAAGGAGAAGGAAGAGGCCTCTGCCGCCGCCTCCCGCAGCACGCCTCAGGTAAGCACGCCGCCCCTCGCTCTCCCGCCTCGCCGCCCCGCGTCACTCCACCGCAGCAGGGAGGTGGAGGAGGCCGTCGCCACTCGGGACAGTGGGAGGAGGCGGAGGAGGGGCCGGTGGGCCTCAGGCGCTCGACGGAGGCGACGCCTGTGCGGTCCCAGGGCTTCCCCTCCGTTCCCGCCCGGCTAGCGCCCGTTTACTGAACGGGCTGAATGACACTAGTGGTAAATATAATTGTGCTCTTACGGGAGGCAATAAGTAGCCATTACAACAAGCAGCTGTTGACCAGCAGCTAAAAGTACTGTAGTCCGGAGAAGCCTTTTTGACCCCTGCCTTGTTTACCATCGCTACCCACCCCGGGGCAGATCATTTGCTGATCCACATTCATATGATTGGCTTTTGGGTTTCAGAGCCTGACTGTGCAGGGAAGGTTGTGGTTCTTGGCTTACACCTTTGCCCAGGGTGTGAGAGTGGGCTGTGGGGCCAGGGGTTTTCCCAGCAGCAACTGCTTCTTGATGCGCTGTCAAGCCACATTCCCTCCCACCAGCAAGATCCTGCTCCTATGCTCTTGGACCCTCCTTCCTCCCCAAACTCCCAGTCTCTCTTTTTTCCTGTGCAAGTTGTGGGTTTTTCCTTAGAAACCCTAACAAGAACTTCACAATAGACTGGCTGCTGGATCATACCAGTGACTCACGCAGCCAAGCATCCTGTTCTGGCAGCGACCAGCCAGGTGCCCCGACGGGAAGCCCCATAGCAGGAGCTGAGCGAAACGGCAACAGTCATCCCGTTGGTGATTCCCAGCAGCTGATATTCAGAGGCATAGTGCCTCCCGTGGTAGAAGCAGATTGTAGCCACCTTGGCTAGTAACATTTGATAGCCTTATCGTCCCAAGAATTTGTCTAAGCCCCCTTTAAAAGTCATCCATGTTGGTGGTATTATTGTTATTATTAATAATAATAATAATAATTAAATTTGTGTACCTGCGGGTCTCAGGGTGGTCACAAAATAAAATCACAAAATGCATAATAAAAACAAAAACAACCCAATAATCCCCCCCCCAAAAAAACATTTTAAAGGGGCATGGAATGTCAAATCAGCCCAAGGCCTGGTTGAAGAGGAACACTTTTGCCTGGCGCCTAAAGGTACAAAATGAAGGCACCAGGCAAACCTCCCTGGGGAGAGCATTCCACAAATGGGGAGCCACTGCAGAAAAGGCCCCGCTCTCGTGTTGCTGCTCTCCGGACCTCTCAGACGCACTGTGTGAATAATTCCATCCTTTTCTCTGTCCTGAATCCTTTTGTCTGGTGTTCCCAAGTTCTGTTATTATGGGAGAGGGAGAAAATATTGCATGTACTATCAACTCCCCTTATTTGCCTTTAGTTCTAACTCTAAAGCCCCAGATATTTATAACCCTGCCACAGTTAAAAGTTGAATCACATGGAAGTGATCCCAATCCTTGTGCCCCTCAGAACATGCCATGTACTGGTGGTGGCCCTTGGAGGAGTGCGGCCTGCTTGACACGCCTCCCCTTGGTCACCTCTCGCATGGCTGCGTCAGGAGGGCTGCTACCCTCTCTGGCGCGCAGCTTGCACTGCGATCTCCGCACATGAGAAGGGGAAGACAGAAGCAGCGTCCCTGGCGCTCTGGCTTTGGACGGAGTCCGTGCTCCCTCTAGGGGCCAGAGCTTGTAAGTTGTGGGGCAGACGGCACAAAACACCCACAGCAGCCAGGCTTCTGCCCTTCTTCTCATCAGCTGCAACAACATGTTTTTGTTCCCTGGAAGAGAGCTGCCCTCCGTGTCCCCGGTGGCAGCGGACCGATTCTGGGAACAGGTGGCTGAGCGGGAACAAAACCAGCATCTGACCAGAGACGGCAAGCGCCTGATGAGCATTGTGATTGCAGAGCCCCTTTGCAGGGCAAAAAACAACCTCCCTCCTCCTGGATCCCAACCCAATAGGCTATATTGAGAGCTGTTCCAACAGAATTGTGCAACTCTGGTCCTCTGTCCGTCATCAGAGTTCAAGGGCACTTTTCCAGTCAGGCAGAAACACTCAAGGAGGGAATGCCAAGCGGGGGCAGTAAGCGGGGGGTGGCCTGGGGAGAGTCCTGAGGGCCAGATGGAGAGGGCTGCAGGGCCACATTCAGCCCCCAGGCCTGAGGATCCCCCCCCCTCTTTAATAGGCACTGTTGATTTGTATGATACAGTGGAATCGCATGACCCTTGAGTCCTGGCTCTGCTTCCAGGAAGGGTGCTTTCAGCTGTTCTCCAGAGTCCTCTTCCCAGCTCAACAGGTGTCTCTGCTTTTGCACGCTGACAATTTGCATAATTCACGGAGGCCCATTCATTCTTTGGGACAGAACTCTGGTTGTTTGGGGGACCAGGAGAGCCGATTGCGGCCTAACCCCGTCTCAAAGGCAGCGCTTCCGTCCCCTCTCGTGAACTCTCCCCGTGCCGCTTCCCCGCCCCCTTTGTGCATTTTGTCTGGGCGGCTTTCAAACCCAGCGCTGATTCTCTCCCCGTCTCCTTCCCCGCAGTAAGCAGCGTCACAACAAGCTGTGGCGCTCGCACTCCGACAGCGACCTCTCCGACCACCACGAGCCCATGGGCAAGTCCGGGATGGAGGTCAGCAAGAAGGAGATCACCACGTCGGCGGACCAGATCTCGGAGAGCAAGACCTCCTGCGGCCACCACCACCACGTGCCCATGTCTCCGGGGCCCATGAGCGCTAGTCCGCCCACGGAACCCTTGTGCCACCTGGGCGCCGATGCCGCCGGGAACTTGTGCAGCATCGAGCGGGTGGTGCAGCTGGAGATCACCACGAGAGACTTCAATACCGAGCAGATGGAGGACAAGCTGAACTTGAACAACATCAACGGGTGCTCCTCCGGTTGCTGCTTGGGCGACTCAAAGTTCCCCCTGGATAATTGCAATGCCTCGGATGCCTTGCTGCAGCAGCGAGAGGCCTTGGGGCCAGCGGCAGAGTTTCCGGACTTGGCAGTAGACGACTTGGAGAAGGATGCCCTCAAGCAAGGAGACTGGAACATCCACCTTGTGCCCATGGAAGAGCTGGAGTCTTGCTTGCAGGACGTCTCCAACCATAACTCGCCCAGCCCCCCTCCTGTGACGTCCTTGCCGGAGGAGGCGGACTTTGGCGCTGACCGGATCGACTTCTTCAGCGCCTTGGAGAAGTTTGTGGAGCTCTCTCAGGACAGCCGGCCACGGACTTGCTCCCACTCCAGGACGGAGGATCAGGGGGGCGGGAGGAACGGTCTCTCCAAAGTGTCGGGGGGGCTGGAGCTGTCGCCCTCCAACCCCACAGAAGATGCTCAAGGAAGCAACTCCTCAGACAACTCGCCCCAGCCGTCCGAGGGGTCCTCGGTGGAGGAGGAGCGGCTGAAGGTACGCAAGGCTTTTCTGCCGAGTGTTTTGAAAATAGGAGCCCCGGCCAGAAGAGTCGAGTATTGGGAGGGCAAGAGGGGGATGAGGGAGCAAACGACATCGAGGCACGGGAAGATCGGGGCAGTGGCAGGAAAGATCAGAATATTTATGGGGCTGGGACTAAGGCGAAGTGACCCACTCGGAGGCTATCAAAGTAGGGGGATCTCGGAGGGGGGGGCATGTCACAGAACTCAGCAATGCTCTCCCCAATTCCTCATGCTGCTGTCTGCCAGATTTTAAGGTGTCCAGAATGGCTCTGATGGGGCATTGTGAGGCTTCTAAATGTGGCAGCCAGCAGGGTGAGGCGCCCTGGGGATGCAGCGATGGAAGTTGGGCCCTATCCTCAGAATCCCCTGCCACCACGCCATTTGATTCCCCTCCAAGCTAGAAAGGTGGTTAACTACAGAATATTCTGTCAAAACGCTTGCTGGACATTGGGAGCATTTTATTTGTAAAATTCTAACCCATTCTTTTTTTCTCTCTTAAATTTAAAGCTCTCCGAACCGAGCCGTTCAGGCGGCCTGACTCGCTCTCACTCTGAAAACGCCATCTCTGTGAAAGACATCATCACCGAGATCGAATCGATCCGCCAGGGGGCAGGGCAGGGACAGGCGAAGACGGACGCCTTGAACAATCCGGTCCTGGTGTCGAAGAGAAACACGGTCCATGAGCTCCCTGCCGAGTCGGCCTGGGAAAGCAAGCCTCGAAAAGCCGAGCCGGGCGAAGGCGGTGGCTCGGTCCCGAAGGAGGCGGCTAGTGAGCCTTTGAAACCGGACCGAGAAGCCGCTTCAGCCCAGCCGGTGCCTTCTTGTAAGCTGGACGTAGAAGACGGGAGCAACTCGGGAGAAGACTCGGCAGAGGGCCATCCGAACCCCGGGCCCAAATGGTGTCCTGGATCAGTACGGCGTGCCACCCTGGAATTTGAGGAGCGCCTGCGGCAGGAGCAGGAGCTGCTACACTCTACCCCCGTTGTCCTGCTACCCATCCGGAAGAACTCCAGGATCGAATCCCCAGCGGTGGCCGACCCCACAGCGAAGGGGAAGCACGAAGAGCCATCTCACGAGCAGGCCCAGTCCTCTGGGGAGAAGGTAGCCTCAAGAGCTGGGGGCGCAGAGACTGAGGCTAGTTTGAATCAGCCCCCCGAAATGCCACCGGCGTCTTCCCCCCCACGAGATGGCCTGTTGGCAGAGCTGGAGGGGTTGGCCAGGGAGCACCGCTTGGTGGTTTCTCTGGAAAGCCCGGACAGCCTCCCTGCCCCTGGCCTTCTGCTTCCAAAAAGGATTGAAATCATAGAGTACACCCAGGCGGTCAAGTTGCCCAGCCCCACTGGGCTGGGAAGGGGCCACACGCAAGATGAATCAGAGGAAACCAAGATGGCCACCACCTCGTTGGCGGTTGACGAAAACTGCAACGCTGCTTTGTGTTCCCAGAATCCCCCGGGGCCTTCCGAGCCAGAGAGCAAAGACTTTAAGAAGGCCATTTTTACCTTGGGTAGCCCTGGGGAAGATGCTGTCCGAGGGCCGGCTGACATGCGCACCTCTCCTCCTGCGAGTCGGGCAAGGTGCCCCCCTCCGCCGCCCTCCAATCGCCAGCCCTTTGTTTGCTTGCAGGGGGTCACTCAGGACAGCACAGGCACCGACCCTCAGCCGGCCCCTCTGGGGGGATACGCTGGCAACGGACAGTTTGCCTTTGAGGAGAGGGGAGGTGCTCTGCGCCGGAGGAGTGAGGGCGCTTTGACCCACTGGAGCCCAGAGGACTATGACCCACACCCTCGTAAGGTGGGCGCGGGTGCCAACACCGTGGGGGCTGCTGCCGCACCTCTCCTTCGCTGCGGCCTTCCTCACAGCTCCAGCAGTGACAGCATCAGAGAGCTGAGGGGGGACACAGTGAGGCAGTGGGCAAAGGACCTTGAGGCCCGGGTCTGGCAAGCAGGCCTCACGCTCCCTTCTCTGATGAAGCGCTCAGCATCGCTGGCAAAGCTGGGCGGCCTGAACTTGTCGAAAGACGACTTGCCCTCGGGGAACCCCTTCCCTTCCAGTGCCAGGCCAGCCGCTCCGGAATCACTCCAGGCCCCCTCTGGCCACGGGGAAGCCCTCTCGCTGGGGGGCCTAGCTTTGCCAACGCCAGAACCTGCCCCTTCGTTGCCCGCCCCCCAGCCCACGGCACATTTTGTCGAGCAGCTCAAGATGGCGGCTGAATCCATCGCCCTGAGCAGCCCCGTGGAGAGGCCTCTGGCGCAGTATGCCAAAGAGTTCAGCCTGGCCCGGCAGCTTCCGGGCGCGAAATTGACTAGCCCCCCAGAGGCCCCGCTGCCAGGGTTGTTGGCGACTCCCCACCCGCCCCACTGGTTGGCTGTGCTCCCCCGGCCCCAGCAGGGTAGAACTCGACCGCCCAGAAGGCTGAGAAAGGCAAATGACAGGAAACGAACCACCAACCCGTTGTACAACACCATGTGAACTTCAGCCCTCGTCTCTCTCCCCTCTCCTCCCCACACAACAACTTGACTTATTTTGCAACACCCTTGTCGTGTTTTCTCCAAATGGGGCAGATGTAATATATATTGAAACATGCACTTTATTGGTTTAATTTTTATATGTTCGTTATTTTTTACTGTTTTGTTGCATGTGGGTTTTGAGGTGGCTGGTTTTCATGGTTCTCCCCCATCCCACCCCCCTGTGCAAATGACTGCAAGATCACAATTCCCCCCCCTTTATTTAAAAAAAATGTTTTAAACCCTTAACAAACCTCAACATTTAATTTTTTTTTTTGGGTCTTAAAAGAACACCCCTCCTTTAAAACAAAAGAGAGAAGGGAAGAAAAGTAACTGAAATGCTCTCTTTCATTGGGCCAAAAGAAAGATGCACTTTTATTGTTTTAAAAAAATTACAGATTTTGTGGGAGATGGGGATGCAGAAGGAAGAAAGGAAGACAGGAGGGAAAGGGAAACCATTGGGCGTGAGGGGTGTTCTCTTAAAACAAACTTCATTCTTTTTCGGGGGTTTAACCCTTTCATTACTTGAATAAAGCTGGGGGCCTTTTCAAGAATATGGCCATATCATCTGTTTCCTTTCTCCTCTTCCACCTCTTCCTTCCCCTTCTTTCCTCCTTCCCCAGTCCTGGAATTGCCTGGCCTTCTCTCCCTGCTCTGTCTGATACAATCCAGAAGCTGACTGGTTTATACAAATATATACCCCCCCACCCTTTGTGTTCTTCTCCATCATTCCCTGACGCTTCTCGCGGAAAGGGTTGTGTCTCTTACATTGTACATAACAGACCTCATGTAGATAACTCATGTTTGGGGGGGGGGCATCGGCATCTTTTCGTTTTGTTTCCAGAGGAAAGGGGCGATCGGGCATCTCTTCTGCAGACTGGAAAATGGATTCACCTATTGAACATCGTTTCCTCTGCGGTTGTTGTTGTTAATCTGCAAACACATTCTGGAATGGGCTTCACTTCTTTTCCCTTTTCCTCTCTTCCCCGTTATTTCTTTCTTTAAAAGGTGATTGTTTCTGTCAGCTTGTGCCAAATGTATGCATGCTTCTCTCTCTGAAAAGCAAAGAAATCCTTCAGCTTGCCTGACCTTCTTGTTCCCAATGCATTGTCTACAAGGCACAACTGCCCAGGCTTTTAGCAAGGACATCTTGCTAAAAGGACTCCCCGTCTTGCGCACACATGTGTGCCCGTTCTATTTTATTTTTTCTGGAGATCAGGGTTTCGGTTGTTTTGTTTTTTTAATGTCCTCAGCAACACGCCCCGGTTGTGCTGAGTTCTGCGGTGCGCCAAGACCCCGTGTGTCAAACTGTGGTCCCAAACTAGCGCCTCTAAATTTCTCCATGTTTTTATGGAGGAGACTTTTTACACCTTACCATCTTCTGGTGCACCCAGGAATCTTTGCAGGAATAAAATAATAACCCTGCTTCCTAATGAGAAAGACGTAGGCCCTTTTAACCCCCTTCTCTTAGGAAAACAGCTGCCAGGGAGGTTGGCAAATGCTGCAATATAGGAGAATATCATGAAAAGGTATCTTTGGGACGGGGTGCTTTCACACAAGCCGCCTGTAGGTAAGAGAGGAAGGAGGCCCCTAAAACTAGCCGGGGGGGGGGGGCTTGCTGCCAGTCAAATATCCCTTCCAAAGTGGAAAGTGCTTGCTTATCATCACTGCATGTTGACCTTTGCCTTGATTCATTTTTTAAGCCTCAGCAAAGACGGATGCTTCTCAAATGTGAATCGACTAAATTCCAGGCGGATTTACTTAGTTTTTTCCAGACCTCACAGGGGTGTTGAGTGTGTGCCTCCCTCCCTCTTAAACTTCCTCCTCCTTGGCCCCTTTCCCTACAGCAGGATCGGGCCTCTAGTGAACTTTGCAAAACGGAGGGTGCTGTAAAGCGTAAGGTGTTTTGCCCTGACTTTTTGCTGAGCAATTCTCCCGGAAATCGGGCTTTGTATGTTGGTTTTTGCAAAGTGTCTTTCTGATGACTTCTCTGTCAGAGCCCCAAGCCGAACTAGGAAACTATTAATGCCTTTTACCTTCCATTGCTTTCAGAATCCAGGGCTGGCACTGAGGCCTCTTCCAGAAGCCAAATCTGTGCCTTCTATCTCATCTTTGCCAGGAGTTTTTGTTGTGTGTGGGGGGGGGAATCCCCCCTTCTCTGTTCCCCCTCTTAATATTAAACCCCTGCTCTTCAACTTTGCACTCCATGACCGATCCCAAACTGCCACGTTTATCAAAACTGGATTGCTTAAATGCATTGTAGCTGTTGGCAAGTTTTGTTCTTCTGTATGCAGATCTGCTTGTGGGAAGAAGACAAACTATACCACTGGTTCAAAGCATGGCTGTTTGTTTGTTTGTTTGTTTTAGGGAAAAAAGGGCATTTTCAGTCTTACTCCAATGTATAAAGTTGATGTTTTCTTTCAGGGCGTCTTCCCCTCTCTCCCCCACCCCGCAATTTTTTATTTTTTTTATTTGGTTGCCCTGCAAATGTCAAAAATGTTCAGCATCATCTCAGCAGCAACTCCCCTGTCTCCCAGTTTCCAGCTCCAGTATACCTAGCTGTATACTGTGAGATTTTGTTGAGCCTTGCGCAAAGAGAGGGGTGTGGGGGTCTGGGTGGGTGTTTCTGTGTGTGTGTGTGTGTGTGTGTGTGTGTGTGTGTGTGTGTGTGTTTTGGGTCCTTGCTGATTCTGTATGTGGACAAAATGGATCTATATAAATATATATAATATTTTCTGTACCATTCATTCAGCTGAGTCTTTATCCCCCTCCCCGTATCTCCCAGTGTCAGCTGGCTCTCTCTCTCTTTCTCTGTGTGTGTGTCTCAAACCCACCTGGCTTGTAAGAGAATGATTTCACCCTAAACCGCAAAACTGGCAAACCACCACTCCTTTTGTTTATTTTTAAAATTGGCAGGATGGGAGTTCTGTCTTCCTTTGATGCCTCTCCCCTTTCTGGGGCCTTTGCTTTTTCCTCCCCCCCCCCCAAACCAAACAACTCAGCCTTGGGTGGATCTCTCCCCCATCCGCAAAAAATTGCCATCTTGACACTTGTCCAGAGCCAAAGGGCTAAAGGCGGGGGGGGGGGGGGAATCACTGTGCTTAACTCTGCAAGTCGCCATTAGATGCCCCCTTTGGAGCAATGCTACTCCCCTTCCAAAAAAAATGGCTTGTGTTGGGGAATATCCCTTCAAACCTCAAAGGAGACCTCCCCCCACCTGCCGCTTTCTTGATTTCCCAGCCCAGGTTAAACTCTGGCTGTTGAAATGGGCTGTGCCTACTGGAATAGCAAGCCCTGTTGCGGAATCCAGATATCCATGTTTCGCACTGATAGGAGGCCTTGGTGCCTTTTTTTGGGGGGGGGGAGCTGTCTTCAAGGCTTTCTCAGCCACTTCTGCTCCAGAATTTGGCCAAGAGCGTCGTGGCCTCTCGTCTTGATCCATCTCTCTAAACGCAGCCCTGTCCTGCGGGGATTGTGGCTGTGGGTGTCTTTCGCAAATTTGGAGCCCTCCTGCAACGGCTTGGGGAGAAACACCTCCTTCTATTGCTGGTCTTTTCTTTCTTTTTTTACATATCCTCCCCCTGCCCCTTGACCTTTGCTCTCCACCCACCCAAGAGTGGCTTGTACCATAGACTTTTGCCCGACAAAGGTGTTCGGCTGTTTTTAAATGTGAACTACTGCGTTTTAAGGGTGCGGATTCAACGTTCTTGTTACTGAATAAATTTTTATTTTGAGAAACGAGCGTGTCTTGTCTGAATCGGGTTGCGGGGGGTGTTCATCAGTGGCCACAAAGGAAAGTCAGGACCCTGGGTGGTTGAAGGAGCAGCAGGGGCAAGCCACTCAAAATTGCAGGTACCACCTAACACCAACATTTCTAAGTCCTCTGTCTTTTAGTGTGGCAGCCCCTACACTTTAGAACTCCCTGCCCATTAGCACCTGCTAATAACATTCTTCTTTACACAGGCCTACCTAGATGTTTATTAGGGACCCAGGTGGCGCTGTGGTTAAACCACTGAGCTTAGGGCTTGCTGATCAGAAGGTCGGCGGTTCGAATCCCTGTGACGGGGTGAGCTCCCGTTGCTCGGTCCCAGCTCCTGCCAACCTAGCAGTTCGAAAGCACGTCAAAATGCAAGTAGATAAATAGGAACCGCTACAGCGGGAAGGTAAACAGCGTTTCCATGTGCTGCTCTGGTTCGCCAGAAGCGGCTTTGTCATGCTGGCCACATGACCTGGAAGCTGTACGCCGGCTCCCTCGGCCAATAATGCGAGATGAGCGCGCAAACCCAGAGTCGGTCACGACTGGACCTAATGGTCAGGGGTCCCTTTACCTTTTTAGCTAGATGTTTAGGAAGTTGAAGCAAGTTTTAATCCGGTTTTTAGTCCATTTTTTATATATATACATTTCTTGTTTCATTATTCTTGTTACTTTTTCTCGTTTTATTCTTTTTGTAAACCACTTTGCGGCGGTTGTTTTTAACAGCCGAGGGGTGTATTTACGAAATAAATTATTGTAATGTTATGTAAACCACTTGGTGAGGTCCACCTGAAAAGCAGTATTATCAGTCATGTAAATAAATAAATTTTATTTATTTCATAAAATTTGGTATATTGGCTGGTTGTAAATAAAAAGAGCAGGACCTCAGAGTGGTTTACAGAGGGAAGTTTGCGGGGGGGGGGGCAGGAGCAGATGGAGCTGGACAACCTGCAAAGGGAGACTCTGATCCTATAGCTCCACTGTCTTGTGCAATCTCTTCGGGAGAAGAAAAGGCTAAGGAGTAAACTGTACAAATCAGGAGTGGTTGGATGGTGACTTGTAGGGAACTCTGGCAGCCTAGCTGGTGCCAAACCTCTTGCTCTGCTTTCCTTTGGACCACATCAGCAAGGTCAAGAGGGGGTGGTCTTGTCATCTGGGACTGAAACTGCCTTGGTCGCACTGGTTGATGATCTCCGGCGGGCTAGGGACAAAGGTGAGAGTTGTTTCCTGGTTCTGCTGGATCTCTCAGCGGCTTTTGACACCATCGACCATGACGACCTTCTGGACCGTCTAGAGGGCTTGGGAGCTGGGGGCACTGTCATACAGTGGTTCCGCTCCTTCCTCCTGGGCCGTGTTCAGAAAGTGGTGGTGGGGGATGAGTGTTCAGACCCCTGGGCTCTCACTCGTGGGGTGCCTCAGGGCTCTGTCCTCTCCCCCATGCTCTTTAACATCTACATGCAGCTGCTGTGAGAGATCATCAGGGGGTTTGGGCTGGGTGTTCATCAGTATGTGGATGATACCCAGCTCTACCTCTCTTTCAGATCAGAGCCAGTGAAGGTGGTGAAGGTCCTGTGTGAATGCCTGGAGGCGGTTGGAGGATGGATGGCGGCTAACAGATTGATGTTGAATCCTGACACGACAGAAGTACTGTTTGTGGGGGACAGGAGGCGGGCAGGTGTGGAGGACTCCCTGGTCCTTCAGGGGCACAGTTACCCCATTCAGGACCAGGTCGAGAGGGGGTGGTCTTGTCATCTGGGAGCCCAGGACCCCCAGGCTTGTGTCCTGGAGAGGTCACTTTGGTGCTGCTAGTGAAGCAGTCTTACTCCTCCCCCCCCCCCGCCAGAGGCACACTCCATTATCTCTTGAGACAGATGGATGCCAACAGCAGCTACACTAAGAGATCAGTTGGGTTAGCCTTGAAATATTTTTGTTCATAGAATCGGAGTGGCTAAGAAGCATAACAAATGGGGTTTTTCCCCTCCTTTTTTACTTGCACTTACTCTTGTGCAAGAAGTGTTTTATACAGCAGCCGTCTTCCTGTCAACGTACTCAAGGCAGTTGGCATAATTTTACAAGCGGTCCCAGCGTACAGCTATCCGCAGTGGGGGTGTGTGTGATTGATTCCATGCTAGGGAGCGTACAATCATAGAATTTTAGAGTTGGAAGGGATTTTAGACTTGGAAGGGATCCCCGAGGATCATCTAGTGCAGTGATAGCCAAACTTGGCCCTCCAGCTGTTTTGGGACTACGATTCCCATCATCCCTGACCACTGGTCCTGTTAGCTAGGGATGATGGGAGTTGTAGTCCCAAAACAGCTGGCGGGCCAAGTTTGGCCATCAGTCCCCTGCAATGCAGGAATTGCAGCTGAGGAATCCTAGGCAGGTGGCTTTTCAACCTCTGTTTAACCTCCAGTGGAGGAGAGTCCACTGGTTAGGAAAGGGACTGGATTTTTAAAATAAAATAAATGGGAATAAATGATTGTTTGCCACATCTCCAAAAAAAAAGGGGATTTTGCAGAGCTGGAGAATGTGTAACCCAAAATGATAGCAACCGCCCCTTGCAAAGACAGGTTTGTTTGCTTATTATTCCGTTCCCCAGTTTTTTACGCATACTGGTACCTGAGATGCTGTGCGCTAATAGAATGTCTTTAGCACCCAATCTGTATGGAAAATGCCTTTATGCAATAGCAAAGGCATGGTGCTGGAGGAGACTCTTGAGAGTCCCATGGACTGCAAGAAGATCAAACCTATCCATTCTGATTTCTTAAGGAAATCGGCCCTGAGTGCTCACTGGAAGGACAGATCCTGAAGCTGAGGCTCCAATACTTTGGCCACCTCATGAGAAGAGAAGACTCCCTGGGAAAGACCCTGATGTTGGGAAAGATGGAGGGCACAAGGAGAAGGGGACGACAGAGGACGAGGTGGTTGGACAGTGTTTTCGAAGCTACGAACATGAGTTTGACCAAACTGCGGGAGGCAGTGGAAGACAGGAGTGCCTGGCGTGCTATGGTCCATGGGGTCACAAAGAGTCGGACACGACTAAACGACTAAACAACAACAATAGCAAAGGGTGTCCAGCAGAGGGCCTGCAGTCTAGAACGACGCTTCATGACATCATAGCACAGGGAGTCCTAAACATTTTCGGGGGCCCGCACCCTTGGTTCCATAAACTCACTCCAAGTGCTCTTTACCCTCCCCTTTAAAAACCATTATTCGGAACAGCACCTTGCCCGACCCACTCAAGGCAGATAACACAAAATTCAAAACAGACAACACAGATTGCATTACAGGTAGGTAGCCGTGTTGGTCTGAGTCGAAGCAAAAAATAAAAAAATTCCTTCAGTAGCACCTTAAAGACCAACTAAGTTTATATTTTGGTATGAGCTTTCGTGTGCATGCACACTTCTTCTTCTGTGTATCTGAAGAAGTGCATGCACACGAAAGCTCATACCAAAATATAAACTTAGTTGGTCTTTAAGGTGCTACTGACAGATTGCATTGTTTGCACGTTTATTCAAAATCCAGTTAAAATCCAGTTAGTTTAATGTTTATCTGCGCCCGTCTGTCTCGGGAGGCAATGGAGAAGTTCGCCTTTGGGGGTGAAGTCAAACTGTTGGCAGGTTGCAGGGCCTGCTGTGGCTGTAGAGACCAATGCGGGAGAGACAAGTTTCGTTGCTGCTTTCCACAAAGAACATGGGGGGAATCCGCTAGGCAAAATTTGTCTGGCGGCTTTTCCTGAGAATTAAGAAGAGGAACCCACAATACCACCAGTACCCACCCCCCATCAGAACACAATAGTTGGGTGCTGCTCTTGCACAGAGAGTATACCTGAAGGAGCGTCTTCCCCCCCCCCATCGTTCTGCCCGGACACTGAGGTCCAGTGCCAAGGGCCTTCTGGCGGTTCCCTCGCTGCAAGAAGCCATGTTACATGGAACCAGGCAGAGGGTCTTCTCGGTAGTGGCACCCGCCCTGTGGAACGCCCTCCCACCAGATGTCAAAAGAGAAAAACATCTACCAGACTTTTAGAGGACACCTGAAGGCAGCCCTGTTTAGGGAAGCTTTTAATGTTTAACAGACCATTGTATTTTAATATTTTGTTGGAAGCCGCCAAGCGAGGCTGGGGAAGCCCAGCCAGATGGGCGGGGTATAAATAATAAATTATTATTATTATTATTAGAGAGAGGAAACATATTCACTTTGTAGCAAACAGTATGTACATAATTGTGTTACTCCATTTAATATTTTTTTAAAAAACACCAGCTGGTGGAAAAGAGCTGCTGCCAGTCAGAGTAAGTCATATGGAGCTAGGTGGCCCACAAGGGACAAGTTGCTTGTGGGCTGCCTAGTTCCATATTGCCAATGGAGTGTCAGAGTTCAGATCCCTGCCGGCCCATGAAGCTCACTGGGGAGCACTGCTCTAGTCTCTCAGCTTAACCTACCTTACAGGGTTGTTGTGAGGGCAAAATGGGCTGGAGAACTATGTACACCACCTTGAGCTCTTTTGAGGAAGGTGGAGTATAAATGTGATAAATAAACAGCTTTAAATGTGCCCTCTGGGTTTACACGGGGGCAACACCAGCTAATGGTTACAGCGAGACTGAAGGTGAGTACTGTATATCAAACATTTAAAATGTTTCCAGCCTATCTCTGTACAGAGTGCTTACCCACTTCCTTTCTCTCTCAATAAATTAAACCTCAGCGCTACCAGACGGGACCTATTTGACATGCACATACTTTTTTAAAAAAAAAAAATTTTTGAGTGCATTATATATCTTCATGGATGTACCGAACCCTGGAGTGTCTGGAAGATAGGCTAAAAAAGAGAAAGTGTTAAATAAACAACAACAAAAACCGATGTAGCTGAAGAATTAAAAAAATAAAATAAATTCACAGCACAAGAGGAAAGCAACAGGGGGGGGGGGAGAGGAAAAACCCAAACTCGTATCAATTCTGAAACACTTCTTATAATGACTAGTCAGCACAATTCCATTCTGTCTGTGAGGTTTGGTCCGAGCAATCCTGCTTGCCCACTGCGCCTGTGCCTTCAGATCCTTGGTGAGCGCCAAGTGGAACCTCCCCATCCAGTCGCAGTCTATCCTCGAGGGCAAAAAAGGCAGGGGAGAGAGAGCGAGCGCTGCCTTCATGCCCTTTTGCGAACAGGAGGGGTTGCGATATAGAGGGGGCACTTCTGCTTGCTAGCCCCACAGGGCTTGCTTTTAAAAAGAGAAATTATAACACACACACACACACACCCGGGAGCTGTATTAAAAAAGGGGAGGGGGTCTTTCCTCTCCTTTGCCAGATGCCCTTTCCAGGGCTTGGCTGGGCGTCTGGAGGCGGCCGCCCATTCCCCAAGGAGGGGGGCTCGCAGCTGTCGCCCCCTCCCTCGCTGAGGGGGGGGGATAAGCGAGCGCTGGAGACCTGAGATGGTGGCGGCAGCGGCGGCCGCAGCAGTAGCAGCAGCAGCAGCTGTTCTTCGCTCCAGCCGCATTGAGGCCCCTGCGCCAGGCGCTGCGTGCCAGCCCGTCCGCCCCGGAGGACGCCACCCAGCTTGGCAGCGCCCGGACGGAGCGAGCAGAGAGTCCCCAGGCCCCGGGACGGCGCCCCGCTTCCTCCTCCTCCTCCCGCGCCCCCGATCCCTGGAAATCTAGGTAAGGCGCAGGACGCCCCCCTTCCAACCTCCCCAAACGCCGTGCGCCCTTGGAGAGACCTGGGCGCAGGTGCGTAAAATGGAAAGGGAAGGGGGGCCCATTCTTTCTTTCCTCCCCCCCCCCAAAAAAAACTGCAGGCTGCTTAGCAGACCGACCATCCGTGCACACGGGAAGGAAGCTCTTCTGGCTCGCTCCCCCCCTCCAGCCAGCCCCCCCCCAATATCCCCTCCCCCCTCCGCTCCAAACCCAGAGCCGCTGCAGAAGCCAGACTATATTAGGAAAGTGACCTCTGGGGTTTGCCTTGCAGAGCGCCTCGCCTTCTATAGCCGCCGCAGCGCCGGGGAGGAGTTCCGGCTTCGACCCTTTTTGCCGCCTTCTCCGAGGGCCCATTGAAAAAAAAACCTGGTTGGCTTCCCTGGAAAAGGGACGCTTCCTCTTCGCTCCCACCCCTCCCGCAAGGCAGAATCCCGGAGCCCCGGAGGGGGATTCGTCTTCGCGCAAAGAGGTCCTTGGGGGGGGGGGCTTTCTTCTTCCACCTTTCTGCCTGCACCTCCTGCGCGCTCACACGATCAGGTGAATGCGTGTACGCGTTTCCCGTGCATGTTGCCAGGACTGTGGAGTTCGATACCCGTGCCTGTGCTTTGCATGACCCACCGCGTGTGTGAGTTAACAACTACTTAGGCTTGTACCCAACTAAATGGACCCATAGAAATTGGTGGATTTGTCTCTGTGTGTATTCCACCCCTACCCCGATTCGCCCCGTTGATTTTATTCACTGTCTGTCTCTCCGCCTGCCTTGTAATCTTTTTCTATGCCACGTTTAAATTTTAGAGATTTTGTGGTATGTAAATAGCCAAAGGAAATAAATCAAAGAAATTAAGTTAGGTACTCCCGTTTGCTTTTTGTGGGTCTTAGTGTGGCTTAAAAAGGTAAAGGGACCCCTGACCATTAGGTCCAGTCGTGACCGACTCTGGGATTGCGCGCTCATCTCGCATTATTGGCCGAGGGAGCCAGCGTATAGCTTCCAGGTCATGTGGCCAGCATGACAAAGCCGCTTCTGGCAAACCAGAGCAGCACATGGAAACGCCGTTTACCTTCCCGCTGTAGCGGTTCCTATTTATCTACTTGCGCAACGGGAGCTCACCCCGTCGCAGGGATTCGAACCGCCGACCTTCTGATCAGCAAGCCCTAGGCTCAGTGGTTTAACCACAGCGCCACCTGGGTCAAAGTGGCCTAATTCAGAGCTGGAGATCATCTGCAGATGTTGCTGGGCTCCTAAACCCCCAGCAGCCAGTATGTTTGGTGTTATGAATCGATAGCAAGATGGGTGCACGTTGCTTCCGTTTTAACACCCCCCCACACACACACACTGCTCCCCTTTTCTCCTCCTGTTCTCTCCCTCCTTGCAATGTTCAATTTCAGGTTGTAACACACCCATAAGGGACAGGACCCATGTCCTCTTGTAGCCTTTAAGCTAAGCATTATGCACGCTGATGGTGCTGCTGCCTAAGAAATGGTGTGTGTATAAACATAGGAACAGCAAGTGGATATCTAGGAACTGACGTAGAATCATAGAATTGTAGAGTTGGAAGGGGCCTGGGAGTCATCTAGTCCACCCCCTACAATGCAGAAACCTCCGCTAAAGCATCCAGGATAGAGAGCCATCCAACTTCTGCTTAAAGAAGTTTTTAATATTCTTTTAGGGACGCAGATGGCGCTGTGGGTTAAACCACTGAGCCACAGCTTGCCGATCAGAAGGTCGGCGGTTCGAATCCCTGCGACGGGGTGAGCTCCTGTTGCTCAGTCCCAGCTCCTGCCAACCTAGCAGTTCAAAAGCACGTCAAAGTGCAAGTAGATAAATAGGGACCGCTCCAGCGGGAAGGTAAACGGCGTTTCCGTGAGCTGCTCTGGTTCACCAGAAGCGGCTTAGTCATGGTGGCCACATGACCTGGAAGCTGTACGCCGGCTCCCTTGGCCAATAACACGAGATGAGCGCTGCAATCCCAGAGTCGGTCACGACTGGACCTAATGGTCAGGGGTCCCTTTACCTTTACCTATATGCACAGGTAGCCACCCAGAGTGGCTGGGGGAAGCCAGCCAGATGGGCAGGGCAACAACAACAAAACAACAACAACCTCCAAGAAAAGGAGAGTCCACCACCTTCTAAGGGAGTCCGTTCCACAGTCAAACAGCTCTTACCCCCAGAAAGTTCTTCCTAATGTTTAGTTGGAATCTCCTTCCTTGCAACTTGAATCCATTGGCTCATGTCCGTGCAAGATTGCGTGTGTCTTTGCAACCAGAACTTTTGAGTTGTGTGTACATCTGAGTGTGCACCCTTCAGGGAGCCGACTTTAGGGGGGGGCTTTTTCGGGGGGGGGGGCTTTTGGGGTCGGCAAAAATGGTCTCAAGACCCATTAGAGTGAGATATTTCTCCCTCTTTCCCCATGCTGGTGGAACATGGGGGTCGTGCAGTGAAACCTGGCCAGAGACTCAGAACAGAGGGAAGAGAGCCCCTTTGCACGATCAACAAATGAGAGAGACAGCGTGGTGTAGTGGTTGGGACCTGGGAGACCAGGGTTCAATCTCTGCTCACTGGGTGTAACCTTGCGCCAGTCACTGTCTCTCTCGGTCAGCCTAGCCTACCTCACAGGGTTGTGGCAAGGATACGATGGGGAGGGGAGGACCATGTGCACCCCCCCCCCGTGAGCTCCTTGAAGGAAAGGTGGGATATGACTATAACAATAATAATTGCACTGATAAAAATTGATTACTATTAACTACGTGTTACAGCTGGAAGACATAGGGTTGGCCACTAGCTCTAGATGGCTTTTTCAGAAGAGCTGGACAACGGAGGAGGAGGAGGAGGGTTACTGTTAGCAATGCCAGCTTCACAAAACCTCCATGTGCAGGGGTGGCCTACCTGTGAGTACCAGGCGTTGAGGATATATAGAGGGGCCAGCCATCTCCTCTGTGCCTTGCACATCAGCTTCAATGATTCATCTGACCAACTGCTGTAGACACACAGCGCTGACCTAGATGGGCCAGAAAAGCAATATTCTTCTGGAATCAGTGGAACTCCTGGCCGCAGGATGAAATGTGCATGCTAGGGCACAGTTTTAGGCATGGAAAGCTCAGAGTTCTGGGATGAGAAGTGTCTCAACTAGCTGTAGTAGGCTGGAAAACGGCAGCATTTCTCTTGTTCTCTGCCTCATTTCTCCCATCTGCAATATGGGTCTAATAAGTCTGGTCTACCTTCAAGTGCTGTGGCAGAGAGGAGGTCCATGAACTGCCTTGAAACAGCCCAGAAGCACATCTATCCATGCTGAGGACAGCTGTGATTTAAGGAGGGAGCTAGTGGCCATCTGATCTGAAGGAATGAAAAATTGAAAAGCTAGTTCCTGGCCCCCAAGGCGCTTACATAGCCTGAGGTTTGACAGTGGGCAAAAAATGGAATACCTTTACTACTTCTTTATGTAGAACTGACAAAGACAAAAATATGCAGGTTGTATTCAACTGAGTCCTACTCAGAGTAGGCTCGTTGAAATGAACATGCCTAAGTTAGTGATGTCCATTACTTTAAATGGGTCTACTCTGAGCCAGACTAGCATTGGACGCAAACAATATTGATATCTCTCTCTGTGTGTGTGTGTATGTTGCATAAAATAGACAAACGCACACACACATATATTTTCTTGATTTGCATAACTAGTTCATGGCACCAGTTTTGACTTTTATCAATGCTGTGATTGAATTAGCAGTGCAAGAGCAATAAAAGGGTTGCTGCTGGTTTATTATTATTATTATTTTAAAAAAATACTAACTCCCTGATGGGATTGGAGTGTTAATGGAATTGCTATTGGGGGGGGAGGTGTGAGAAGATGCTGGAGTTTACAGAAGCAGAAAAAATATTGAGGGGAGATACCTAAGCTTTCTCCCCCACCCTCTCTGTCCCACCCACCTCCCAAAAATAAAAAATAGCCAAGGAAAGGAAAAGGGGAGGGAATGAAAAAGGAAAATGGGGTGTATGGGATAGAGTATCCTGGAGGAAATAATGGGTGGCTTGCTCCCTGAACAGGGGCACTCTTGTGGGGAAAGGAGGGTGCGCTGCAACACTTTGTTGCTGCCCCCCCCCATTTTTTACAATAAAAAATTGAGGGGGTTTTAATATGAAAAGTGGGGGGTATATCATGTGGACTACATTTTTAGGCCTTTTGGAAGGTTTTATTTGTTTCATAAAACATCAAACAATAAAAATACTACTGAGAAAAGCTAACGACAGTAATAGAAGACTTTCAAAAATTAAAATAACAATAGACTAAAAACAGGTGAAAACTCACACCAGCTTTCTAAATGTCTGGGTAGACTTAGCTAAACAGGAATGTTTATGGAGGAGCTGAAAACAGTACAAGGAAGGCACCTGCCTGCCGTCAAGGGGCAGGGAGTTCCAGAGGTGCGGTTGCAGCCACACTACAGAGTGGTTGTGGCAGGGCCAGTTCCTCAGATCAGAGCAGTTTATGAGGCAAGGCGATCTCCTCGGTCAACGGGCTTGGCTTGGGGTTGGGTCTGCTTCTTCTGTGTGCCCCCTGCTGACCCCCCCTCTCTCCTTCTTTTTCCACCCTTCCCCTCTGCCGCCCCCCCAAAAAAGAAGCAGGATCCCTCCGCCATGAGTCGCCGGGTGGTGCGCCAGAGCAAGTTCCGGCATGTCTTTGGGCAGCCGGTCAAGGCCGACCAGATGTACGAGGACATCCGGGTCTCCAAGGTGACGTGGGACAGCTCCTTCTGCGCCGTCAACCCCAAGTTCATTGCCATCATTGTGGAGTCTGGCGGCGGGGGGGCCTTCATGGTTTTACCCCTGGCCAAGGTACGTTTTCCACTCACCGCTGGTGGGAGAGAGCATGTTTGGAGGAGGGGGAGGCGGATGGTTGCGAATGGTTGTTCGGCTAAGAATAATGACTTGCATAGCATTCAATATCTGTATATTCAAAGCATGTTGCGTTCCTTATCTCTCTGCAACAACCCTGCGAGGTGGGCCAGTTGTCTTCTGCCCTGGAGTGTGGATGGAGTTTTGTGGCTTGAGGAGGGTACCTAGCAGCAGCCCCCCCCCCCCGGTGTTGCTGGGTTCCAACTCTCATCATCCCCAGCCACGCTTGGGCTGCTGGGAGTTGTAGTCCAGAGGTGGTTGACTACAACTCCCAGCAGAACATTAGACAATTCGGGACAGGGAAAAGAAAGTCCGTATTCACTCAGGGTATAGTTAAACCATAGCTGCCAAGTTTTCCCTTTTCTCGCGAGGAAGCCTATTTAGCATAAGGGAAAATCCCTTTAAAAAAGGGATAACTTGGCAGCTATGAGTTAAACCATGGAACTCGTTGCGGCAGGAGGCAGCGACGGCTGCCAACTTGGATGGCTTTAAAGGTAAAGGGACCCCTGGCCATTAGGTCCAGTCGTGACCGACTCTGGGGTTGCGGCGCTCATCTCGCGTTATTGGCCTGCGGGAGCCAGCGTACAGCTTCCAGGTCATGTGGCCAGCATGACAAAGCCGCTTCTGGCGAACCAGAGCAGCGCACGGAAACGCCGTTTACCTTCCCGCTGGAGCGGTCCCATGCTTTCGAACTGCTAGGTTGGCAGGAGCTGGGACCAAGCAACGGGAGCTCACCCCGTCACAGGGATTCGAACCGCCGACCTTCTGATCAGCAAGCCCAAGGCTTAGTGGTTTAACCCACAACACCACCCACGTCCCTCTGGATGGCTTTAGAAGAGGACAAATTTCAGCAGCACCCTGTGTGACGTTAAAATTGCCCCGTGCCTCTTGCCCTCAGTTCTACGCCGCTGGCACCCAAGGCAGCCAAACTGGTCATGCTATCCTAAAATCGCTTCTGCTAGATGGGCCACTGGCCTGATCCACCGAACTCTCGTTACGTTGTAATGGAGGGCAAGGTAATATTTTTGCTGAGGGTTCAATAGCTTCACGTTGGTAGCCACTGCAGCAGAGGTGAAAAGTCTGATGCCCTTCAGACAGTTCACAGGGTCTTAGAATTGCAGAGTTGGCAGGGACCCCCAAGGGTCATCCAGTCCAGCCCCCTGCAATGCAAGAATCTCAGCTAGACCATCAGCACCCTGTGTTGGCCGTCCAACCTCTGCTTCTAAAACCTCCCTTGAAGGTTCTGTTGCCGAACAGCTCTTACCCTCAGAAAGTTGTTCTGATATTTAGTTGGACTTGTGACTTGAAGCCATTGGTTCGGGTCCTCCCCTGGGGAGCAGGAGAAAACAAGATTGCTCCATCTTCCGTGGGACAGCCCTGGAAGTGGTACAGCCCTGACTCACCTTTGCCGCATCTGTCTATCACCTGTACTTTGGTCCAGCATCACCTTGAAATCTGGGCACCCTCGCTTCTCACCTCCCGGTGTTTGGGAGAAGCAGAATTGATCAACATTCTCCCTTTTGGCATGACTATGAAAAACTGCCAGAGGTCTCTGTGCATTCCCAATCCTAGCCCTTTTTTTGGGGGGGGGGAAGTTGCCTGAACCCCACCCCCTTCTGTTCCTGCATCCATTCTTGGGAAGAATTATTACCCCTTATTGTTATGCAACCTTGCATTTGAATTCTCAAGAGCTGTTTTTTTAAAATCTCTCCACCACACATGCCCCAATATCCTCAGGCACAGCAGGGTTTCGGGGAGGGGGGGTCCCAGCTGCCTCGGCAGGGGGCACGTGTGTGGTTGTAGGAGAAAGGAGACCACCTGCCGTTCCCCTTTCTGAGGGGGCCATTTTTTGTGTTACCATAAGAATGGAAAGGCCCCTTGCCCGGGCTGGGCCTGCTGCTTAGAAGAACATCTAGTAAGGAAGCGTGTTTTTGCTTTGTGGGGATCTGAATATACGGTATCAACCCCTTTGAGTCCCCACAAAGTTGCAGGAGTGGTGGGTGGGGAGAAATGAGTTGGATAAACTAGGTTTCTCTGTATTAAACCAGCAAGATAATTTCCTGGTCTTCTAAAACATGGAGGCTGTCACCCAATGTAAATGGATTTGCCAGCTGATTAATTGATGTAACCGCAGCTGATTAATCCGTGAACTGACTGAAGATCATTGAATCTTCCCTTAACAGGGGCCTTATTTTCTTGGGAGATTTATGTCTCTGCGAGAGGGTTTTGATTTTTCAATGAAAATGTGCTGTTAAAAAGAACCGCTAACATTAGTATCTCCCTCTCTTACATTTCCTAATTACAGTAACGCACCAGGATGAAAGTAGGTTTTTATTTTGTTTTATAAAAGATAGCAAACGTGGATTTAGCTGTTTCCAATACAGTAGCTTGATTCTTTTAAGTGAATCAGCTGACGCTTCCCATTCATAAACCTACAGCTTAGACGTTTTGCAACCTCACAGAGTTCTTTCGCATAATTCCAGCAGACCCATTGACACAAATGCATAAAAGCGTCTAAGCATAATAAGCATTTTTGACACACCGCCTTCTTGGTTACAACACAAGCACAATTGTGGGCCAGTGTGATGTTAATGGTTGGATTAGGACAGTGATGGGCAACCTTTTGAGCTTGGTGTGTCAAAATTCGCCAAAAAAACGAGGATAACTCGGGTGGTGTGTCACTTTGAGGAAAAAACCACAATTTCGCGATATTTATAATATAAATAACAAAAATGTAGAATTATAATATATAACTGTATTTAATATACCAAAAACTAATTATTTAACCAAACCAAACCAAAAAACCCTTATTTATCACAAAGTGCCCAGAGTTGTTGAGCTTTTTGGGGGGAGCTGCTGTTTTGGAGGTTTTTTTGGGGGTGCAAAAGTTGCTTTGCTTTTTGGGGGGGGATGCCCCAAAGCTGCTGCGCTTTTGGGGGGGGGGGAAGAGAACAGAAATAAATGATGAATAATACCTTCACTGGAACTAACACGCAGCACCGACATAGTCTGCCAAAGCGCCAAAAATCCCAGCACAGAACGGGTTAAAAAACCAATCTCTGGCTACCAGCAACAACAACAACAACAACAACAACAAAAGGATCCGGGTTTTAACAGCGGAGACAAGCTGTAGCATGAGGAGGAGTGGGAGAACAAATGGGGAAACAACAACAACAAAACAACAACAACAGTGCGAATGGGCCGATGGGGTGCGTGCCAGCAGTGAGGGCTTTGCGTGTCACGTCTGACACACATGTCATAGGTTCGCAATCTCTGGACTAGGACTCTGGGCGCGAGACCAGAGTTTGAATACCTGCTCTGCCATGGAGCTCATTAGATGACCTCAGGCCCACCACTCACTCTCAGACTGACCTACCTCACAGGGTTGTTCTGAGGATATAGTGGGGGGGGGGGAGAGCTATGTACGTCACCCTGAACTCCTTGGAGGCAAGGTGGGGTATGCATAAAGAAACCGCTTGTGTTTCTCCAGTGATGGTGCTGATTATTGCTAGGTTGTATTCAACTTATGTTTCACTCAGCGTAGACCTATTGAAATTAATGGACATTATTTAGTTTGCAATCCTGTACAGTTCTACTCAGAGGTCAGCCCCATAGAATTCATGGGTACATGAGTATAGGATTGCAGCTTGAGTCACGCTTGTTAATTTCAGTAGGTCTAACTCTGATTAAAACAACAACAACAACAACAACAACAACAACAACAACAACAACAACAACAACTTATTTATACCCTGCCCACCTGGCTGGGTTTCCCCAGCCACTCTGGGTGGCTCCCAACCAAATATTAAAAACACAATACTGTACAGCGTTAAACATTGAAAACTTCCCTAAAGAGGGCTGCCTTCAGATGTCTTCTAAAAGTGAGATAAAAAAATTCCTTCAGTAGCACCTTAAAGACCAACTAAGTTTTTATTTTGGTATTTTATTTATACCAAAATAAAAACTTAGTTGGTCTTTAAGGTGCTACTGAAGGAATTTTTTTATTTTGCTTCGACTCAGACCAACACGGCTACCTACCTGTAACTAAAAGTGAGAAAGTTGTTTATTTCCTTGACATCTGATGGGAGGGCGTTCCACAAGGCGGGCGCCACCACCGAGAAGGCCCTCTGCCATGTTCCCTGTAACCTCAATTCTCGCAGGGAGGGAACTGCCAGAAGGCTCTCGGTGCTGGACCTCTTGGTTGAATAACACCGATCATTATTGATTAAATGTCTTTTCTGTCCTTATGTCCAAAGGAGCCCAGGGTGGCAAACTCCCCGAGTGCAATTAAAAATAAAATAAAAACTTTATTTTAAAACCTTAAAAATACTGAAAAAACTTTTTAAAAAAGTAAACATTGTAAAACTTAAAGGAAAAAAAGCCCAGTGGTTTAATGGAAACATTAGAATATGGAGAGGAGTAAGATGGAGACCTGTGTTGATGTCACGTAAGTCAATGCCCAAGATGCAGAAGGGGCACCCCCCCCCCCAACTTCTCCTTCCCTGGTCTTTTGGGACTGGAGCCTCAAATAAAATGGTGTTCCCCCTCCCCTGGTTTTCCATTCTGGGCAGGCAATCTGGAAGGCTGGAACAGTTGATGGTCTTGTGGTAGTTGTTATAAGGATTTACTTACAGAATCAGCCTTGCTGGCATTTTGCAACAAGACAGGTCTCTTTTCCTTGAGGAGGCTAGTGATAGTATCTGTTAGGCCACTGAACAGGAGGCTGGACTAGATGGGCCACGAGCCTGATCCAGCAGCCAGGCTCTTCTGATATCCTTACATTAGCACAGGGGACTCTTGCACCTTTAATTGTGCAGGAAAATCCTTCTGTACATTTTAATTAAAGATGCAGTAGCCCCCTGATTTTTTTATTATTTTTTGCATCCAGCCGTCCTACATAACTGAGGGGAGGGAGATTCCACGCCCTGATTCAGAATCCTGTTTAAAAATAAATAAATTCAAATTTATCCTCCTCTATGAACCAGATTTCTTTTATTGCTGGGGCTCTTTGGCTAAAGCGAAGCTCCTTTTCAGTTTTTTGACTTCATCCTCCAATGTGTTTGCAGTTCCTCCCGCTTTTGTGTCGCCTGCAGGCAAGGCTCCTTTTGTATGTGACGGGTAACTCGTCTTACGCCGCTGTGTCCAATTAAAAGGACGTCATAAAACCCCCAAGGCGTTGTACGAAATGCTCGTTTTACCCCGAGCAGATCCGTTGAAAACAAAGGGAGTGACTCATCTTGGGTCCGTGAATTTTGGCCGATTAGCTCTGAGCAAGACGTGGTTGAATGCATCCCAAAATGTTGATTGAAACCCCTCCCGATGTGTTCATTTTCCAGCTTTGTCTCTGCAGGACTTCTGTCCCCTGCTCCTGACCCCATCCCTCGCTTTCCTTTTTCACTGTCTTTTCCTTCCTGATGCCCTCCCGGCCTCTCAAGGGCCTCTCCCAGGTCCAAAACTTTCCCTCCCCTCCCCAGGCGATGGTTGAGAGATGGACGGACGAGAGCAGTTGGCCTTTCTGGGGACAGCGCTGTGCTCACAATAATGAATGACTCACTTCGGGAACAATTGAAATGATGGCAGGAAGTTGGGGGGGATCACTTTTTCCAGGGCTCAGGTTTCCAGCTGGGCTGTTTACTGCGTGACGCAGGGGGATCGGCCCGCCTGACAAGGCTGGCTCTCTCAAGGTCGTGTGGCTAAGGCAGAGGGTGGGATATCTCGGCTGGTTGAGCACGAGACACTTCATCTCAGGGTCATGGGTTCGAGACCCACGTTGGGTAAAAGATTCCTGCACTGCAGAGGGTTGGACTTGATGACCCTCGTGGTCCCTTCCAACTTTATGATTCTGCGGTGAGAACAGATCAGTGATGGAACCATTTGCCTAGACCAGTGTCTCCCAAACTTGGGTCGCCAGCTGTTTTGGGACTACAGTTCCCATCATCCCTGACCATCCCTGCTAGGGATGATGGGAGTTGTAGTCCAAAAACAGCTGGAGACCCAAGTTTGGGAAACCCTGGGCCCTGGAACATTCCCTCAAGCAGAGATTGGACAGGCATCTCCTGGAGATGCTCTAGCTCTAGATTCTTCTAGCTCTGAGTTGGACTAGATGACCCCCGAGTCCCCCTGACGAATCTTAGTATTCTATGTGTTGATAATATACTTTACTGTTGTCTGGGGAAAAGTTCTGTGACCTAACATACCCTGTTCAGCAGGGCAGGAAACCTTTAGTAGGTTGGCCTTCTTTTTGTGGGTTTGGGGCCAAGTGTGTGGGGAGAGGAGGGCTGCCTTTCCCAGAAATTCCCAAGATCTCTGTGTGTTTACAGACGGGCCGTGTGGACAAGAACATCCCCCTGGTGACGGGGCATACGGCCCCCGTGCTGGACATTGACTGGTGCCCCCACAACGACAACATCATTGCCAGTGCCTCCGAAGACACGACCGTCATGGTAAGCGATGGCACCTTCGGAGCAAAAGCGTGGCCAGTCGAGGGAGACACCGACATCCTGAATATTGGCAATTTCCTCCTATTTTTAGAGGGGAGGATGTTTCTAATCGGCAGAGGGGGCATGTACTGGACGTGGGTAGACACCTCATCACTTTGAGTGCCCGGATGTAGTACAACAGCATTTTTCGGAGGTGGCATGGGGGGGAGATGATTCAAACGCATCAGGTAGTGGTTTTGGGGGGGCACTCCACCTTTTGCTCAAAGCACACAGAACCAGCCTCCTCTTCCAAGCCAGGGAGCGTGGCCGTTTGCCTTTAAATCACTGGAAAAGGTGTCAAGGGCTGTTTATAGCTGGCCGGCCGCGTCCTCAGCCTGGCGTCTGACTTGCCTGGTATGATGCAGCGTTTTGGGCTAAGAATAGCTCGGCGCACGACAACTCAGCAACTAAGAATAGTTGGCTCTGTGGCCTTGGCCGGAGGGGGGTGGGTGGGAATGAAGAAGGCGGCAGCTTCCTCTGATTCCCCCCCCCCCAATCCTTTTCCTCCCCTTTTTCTTCTTCTTTCGCAAATGGCACCAAAGTGTCCTCCAAGGAAGATTTTTTTTTAATGTATGTGTTTATCTTTATGAGTTCAGGGAATGTAGGCAGCTGCCTTATCCGGAGTCAAGTCCATTGAGTTCACTGTTGTCTACACTGACTGGCAGCTGCTCTCCAGGGTTTGAATCAGGGAACGATTCCGCCCCTACCTGAAGGTGCTAGGGATTGAAGTTGGGGCCTTCTGCATGCAAAGCAGGTGGTCTGTCACAGAGCTGCACGGCCTCCTCCCCTAAAATTGGAACAAGTTCCTAGTCCTCATGGTTCTTAATTAAAGGGCTGGTTTAAACAGGAACAAACCATGGGCCCATTTAGCTCAGTGTGGTCTGCATTGACCAGCGGCATTTCCCTGGGGTTTCAGGCAGGGGGAGCCTTATCCCAGCCCCAACTGGAGGTGCCATTGGGGCTAGAACCCGGGACCTTCTGCATGCAGAGCAGGTGCTGAATGCCTCTGAGTTGCTGCCGTCTCCATCGCCGCCTCTTTGTCCCACCAGGTGTGGCAGATCCCCGACTACGTCCCCATGCGCAACCTGACGGAGCCAGTCGTCACCCTCGAAGGGCATTCCAAGCGTGTGGGGATCCTGACCTGGCACCCCACAGCACGCAACATCCTCCTGAGCGCAGGTGAGACCCTCTCCCCAGATTCAGGCCCCTCGCTGTGCCTGGTATGCTTATTTCAAGCCTGCAACTCCCAGGATCCCAAGCCATTGGCTGGGAGGGCACCAAGTTGGCAAAGGCTGCTGCTTTGAGCTCCTTGGAGGGAAGGTAGGATTCAAATACAACATCAAGTAGCGTATGTTGTACTAGGGGCTGCCTTCTTGGCACATCCTCTGCTAAAACAGCTCACCTGGACCTCCTGCCACCCTTTCGTCCTGCTGGAGTAGGCATGGCCACCTACTGGCAGCCACAGTTACTGCAGCGTGACGGCAGCCTTACATGCATCTGTATATAGTAAGATATTTGTCTCGATCAGCCTTCCTGCAATGTGATGATGCCTTCCAAATGTTTGAGGATTGCAGCTCTCATCACAGCTGACTGTTCTGTCACGCCAGGCTGACTGATGCCTCATTTTGGCCCTTTCCCAATTCCCCTTCCTTCCTGCAGGGGGCGACAACGTCATCATCCTCTGGAACGTGGGCACTGGGGAGGCGCTCCTGACCCTGGACGACCTGCACACCGACCTCATCTACAATGTCTGCTGGAACCACAACGGGAGCCTCTTTGTCACCACCTGCAAGGACAAGCACCTGCGGATCATTGACCCCCGGCAACACCTGGTTGTGGCAGTGAGTAGCCGCTGCTCACCCCAGCCTGCCACTGAGCATGTCTGGACAGCCTCTCCTGATCCCTGGCTTGTCTCTCCTTCCCTCTCTCCCCTCCCTGCCCTGGGACAGACATCTAAGGGTAAGCAGTGTGGCTCAGATTCCCTTGGACCTGTGGGTCTGTTGCTAGACTCCAACTCCCATCAGCCAGCATGCTCAATGGTCGGGGACAACGGGAGCTAGAGCTCACTAGATGCTTGACAGCTCGTAGCGGAAGCGGTGGGCGGACTCTGCACATGCTCAGAGGCCCACTCTTCAGGCACCCTCAGGGGTACTTTTCTCCCCACGCTGTCCCCAAGCTTAACAGTGGGGTGTTCCCGTTCAAGTGTGTAGCCACTTTGAGGTGCTTTTAAACATATGTATTTATTTATTTCATAAAAGTTATACGCTGCTTGATTGTAGAAAACCGCAAAGCAGTTTACAAAAAGGATAGAACAAGAACACTAAGAAAAGAATCGCAGCAATCATTTAAAGCTTTCAAAAAGTTAAAATAACAATAGATTAAAAGCAAATTAAAACTCTCGCCACTTGCTTAGGCTTCTCTAAACAAAAATGGTTTTAGCAGCTGCCAGAAAAAAGGGACAGTGAAGGCCCCTGTCTGATATCAACAGGCAGGAAGTTCCAAGGTATTTTATTTTATTTTGCTTTTTTAATGGATGAGCCTCTTTCACATCCCAAATGAGCCAGGGGTGCGAAGCGATCCTGCTCACATCGTGATGGAGATACGGTGTCAGGAGAAGTAAGATTGTGGTCCTCATTTTTCAAAAGAAATATCTGGTTTCAAGAGGAAGCTGCCTTAGGCCGAGTGAGACACTTGGTCCACCTGGCCCAGTATTGTCTGCACTGACTGGCAGCAGCAAGGCAGAGTTGCAGGCAGGCGCATTTCCCAGCCCTGCCTGGAGATACCATTAAGATCCTGGGACATTCTGCATTCAGGGCAGATGCTCTCCCAGTGAGCCAGTGAGCTCTGACGCTTTCCATCTGGGAAGGGGCAAAACAGCACCGATCTGTATGTTTACGGCAGTTAAACTGGGCTTTTTTCGCGATCTGTTAACTGGGACGTGGTTTGCAAAGCCAGATCTGGTTTCGTCTCAGACCCAAAGCACCCTCCTTTAGGATCCGTCCCCCGTTTTGCACTTGCACAGACGTAAAAACGAGCCTCTACGTTAAAGAGATGTGAGTGCTCTGTGTCAGGGACACAGGGAGCAGAGAAGAGCCTGCTGGATCAGACTCACGCCAGCCTCTTCTCACAGTGGCCAACCAGGTGCCTGGGCCAAGCCCTCGAGCAGGATTCGAACACAGGAGCAGCTCTCCCTTCCTGTGATTATCCCGGCAAAGAGCTGTGTCCCTTCTTCCTCTCCTCCCCGGAGTGTGCTCTTACTTGGACCTCTACTAACCTCGCCTTGTGTGTCTTGTCTCTCTGTTTGCTCCTAACCTGCTTAACCCTGCGGCCGCCAGGAGAAATTCAAGCCCCACGAAGGCGCCCGTCCTGTCCGAGCCACCTTCATGGCCGATGGCAAGGTCTTCACCACCGGGTTTAGCAAGATGAGCGAGCGGCAGCTAGCGCTTTGGGACTTGGTACGGCTTGGGGAGGGGGGGGACACCTCTGGGGCTGCATGACGGATGGTGGGGAGGTGTGTGTGTGTGTGTGTGTGTGTGTGTGTGTTTCTCGGGAGGTGGCGGGCTAGCCTGGCCTTTCTACCAGCAGGAGGAGATGAGAAGGAAGGAGAGCATATTGAAAGCCATATCCCGGGAATCACCTCTGGTATTTTGGGAGGAAACTGTCTAAACCACAACAAAGGCCTACCAGAAATGTGTACTAACCACAGTTTCCCCTTTCATTATCAGGGGGGGGGGCAAGGTGGAGAAACCTCACTGCCTCCCCCCCCCCCCCGTGAATCATTTAGAAAACTTTTTGAACTGGTTGCCTGGAGCTGGTTTTAACTCGCCCCAGGCAACCAGACACATCTGCTAGGGCTCCCCTTGCTCTCTGTTCCATGATCTGCGGAGATGTGGATGTGAACGGAGATAAGAGGGAAAGGTTAGGGACAGATTAGGAAACACTGACTCTGGACTACATTAAAAGCCAATTTCCTTTCCCTGAAGAATCTTGGGAAGTGTAGTTTAAGGGCGCTGGGAATTTTAGCACTTTGTGGTGGTTAAACTACAGTTTCCAAGATTCTTGGGGGTGGGAATAATGTTCTCTAAATGTATTATTATTATTATTATTATTATTATTATTATTATTATTATTATTATTATTATATTCCGCCTTTCCTCTAAAGAGCACAAGGAGGTGTACTTAATTCTCCCCCTCCATTTTATCCTCACAACAACCCCGTGATGTAGGTTAATCTGAAAGACTGGCCGACGGTGAGCTTCATGGTCAGGTGGGGATTCGAACCCTGCTCTCCCAGGTCTTAGCCTAGCACTCTAACCGCTACACCACACTGCAAGAATGTGTCCCATGGAGTGGGGAATGAGCAGTGCTGCCCTCTGTGGCTTTACCTCAGTTTTGCCACTTGGGGGCGCACCTCTCAAGGAAAAGAGACACCAGAGAATTACAGTACAGTGGTACCTCTACTTACAAATAACTCTACTTACGAATTTTTCTACTTACAAATGGAGCTCCGTCTGCCATCTTGGATGCGGTTTAGATAGGATTTTTTCTACTTACGAATTTTTAGATAGGGTTGCTTCGACTTACGAATTTTTTCTCTCAATGCATTCCTATGGGATTCGACTTACAATTTTTTTCGACTTACAAATGTGTGTTCGGAACGCATTAAATTCGTAAGTAGAGGTACCACTTACAGGGATATCCCACCACACAGTGAGTTTTATTAGAAACTAGCTGGCCCTGCCACGCATTGCTGTGGCTAATCCCTGTGACTCCCGTCCCATGACGTATCATGCCCCCTCTTTCCCCAACCCCCGGCTCATCCCTGTGACTGGTCCCACCGTGTCCTGACCCAGGCGAGTCCGTACCTCCATTCGGCCTAGTTTGTAAAGGCTTCAGCCTAGTATGTAAATGGCAGCCGAGGTGCTGTTTAGAGGGAAGGTTCTATAGGTGCAGTACCCATGTAACCACCACTAGAGGGTGCTGGTTTGCAACCTGGTTCTTTTCCCAGCATGCACTTTTGGCTGAGTGGTGCGTTCTGGAACAGGGTTTTTTTGGGGGTTTCACCTGGCGGAGGTGTGGCATCTGTCTTTGGTAACTTTCTAAGGTCCATCGGACATTCGCATGTGACGCTGTGTCAAAATTTGAGCGCAACTGGTCAAGCGGTTTCGGCGAAAAGTGGATACCCACCCACATGCCCTTTTTACGTTTTTTATATATATAGATAAATGTGAGGTACGTGAATAATGACCTTTCTTGAGAAATCTCGAGGGGCAGCAGCTCCCGGCCGCCAATCTCTCTCTCCGTCCTTCTCACCTCCTCCTCGCTTTTCCTTTCCACACACCCTTTTTAACCCTTTCTCTCCCCTGCTCGCCCCAGGAAAGGTTTGCCCCCCACGAAGGGATGCGGCCGATGCGGGCTGTCTTCACCCGCGATGGACTTGTCTTCACCACAGGGTTCACTCGCATGAGCCAGCGAGAGTTGGGACTCTGGGATCCGGTAGCTCAGCCACGCATGGTGTGGAGTGTTTTCCCACCCCCCACCCCACCCCCAGGAACCTGGGCGCTTTCTGCGACATTGCCACCTCTCTCGGCACGCCGAGTGTTTGGAGCCAGGCCAGAGTCAGGCAGCTGCAAAGTTCAGGCGAGGGGACATGTGATCAAAGGCATTAATGCGCAGAGGAACATCAGAGGAACATGGATCCAATGGGGCTGGTCTAGTCCACCATCCTGTTCTCACCCATGTGGGCCATCCTCTCATTCAGTGTTTCCCAAACTTGGGTCTCCAAATGTTTTGGACCACAGCTCCCATTATCCCTGGCTAGCAAGACCAGTAGCCGGGGATGATGGGAATTGTAGTCTGGAAACAGGCAGAGACCCAAGTTTGGGAAACAACAGCTCTAATTCACACACGCATAAAGAATCAGGCGTTCTTGCTCACTGGCAAGGCAGGCGGGCAATTGAACTGATTTGCATTGCTCAGTCGGTAGAGCACGAGACTCTTCATCGCAGGGTTGTGGGTTCAAGTCCCACGTTGGGCAAAATATTTCTGCATCACAGGGGTTTAGATTAGATGTCCCTCGTGGTCCCTTCCAACTCTCCGGTTCTAAGATTCTAAGACAGAGGTGGCCTATAGCTAACGTTAGTCCTACTCAGAGTAGACCCACTGAAATTAACAGAGGTGACTACCTGAGGTTCATCCCTTTCCCTGTTTTGCCCCTGGAAGGCGCATCTCTAAGTTGCTTCCTGGGAGATGTAGTCTTTCAATGCCTTGTCGGTGTTGGATTAGGTGGCGCTGAGGACTTCATCCCCCATCATGCATTGTGCAGGAGGCCAACTTTACCACATTCCCCTGAGTATAAGGATCGTTGGATTCTAATCCAGCCACCATTAGAGGCAAATGCCATGTTCCTGGAACCTTGCAGTGGTGTGGATTTGCAGGCATGTGTGCTTGTGGGGAGGGGGGGGGCATGAAAATCGCAGAGCATGCTGGGAATGCTGTGCTCCTAAGTGTGCAAAACATAGGAACTGGGACTTCTGAAAGAAGAGGTGGGGTTTCTAGTTGGGGGGGGGGCTGCCCATACCTGGGGGCAGGGAGAGGCATCTCCACCGCCACCACCCAAAGAGAAGTGTTAATCCCAGAGCTGCCACAGGGGGGGGGGGCCTGTGTTGCCAGGCCTTTACACACCTGGCATTTGGCATAGCCTGCCTAGACTTCCCGCTCCAAGGCCAGCTGTGTGCTTGAAGAATGACCTGGCCCACAGCACATGCTCAGAGGCACGCGGTCTCCTTGTTTTGCTCCTTCTGGCATGGGAACCCAAAAGTCAAGATGGTGGAAGGAAGGCGATTCAAACGCCTGACAAAGGGAAGCAGGGGGGTGTCCCTAGCTTAATGGGATTGGTTGGCGGGTCAGACTAGATGTCCTTTGAGATGCCTTTTAGTGGAGCTCAGTGGCAGAGCCCCTGCTTTTAGAAACATTGCACGCTGCCTTTGTAGACCATGCCAGGCTCTTTCTCCGTATTGCCCAGTGTTGTCTGCACTGACTGGCAGCGCCTCTCTGGGTCTTTGGCAGGAGAAGCTCTTTTCCCATCACAGGATACCAGTTTCTGGAGATGCCAGATTTCGAACCTGGGACCACCTGCGTGCAAAGTGGGGGCTCTGCTACTGAGCTCCAGGCTCCCTCTCCACTTGGCTCCTGTGGCTAAGAGGGAGATCGAGTAGAGCTGGGCTATTGGCTGAGAAAAGCCATCCGAATTTGTGTGTGTGTGTGATTGCTGTGCCAAGATTGTGTCTGGTCTGGTTTTGCCCCCTGTGCCCTGACACCCCCCTTCTTCCTGCAGAAGAACTTCGAGGAGCCCATAGCCCTCCAGGAGATGGACACAAGCAACGGGGTTCTCCTTCCCTTCTATGACCCCGATTCCAGCATAGTCTACCTGTGTGGCAAGGTAAAAAGTAGGAAGCTGTAGCATTCCTGTCTGGCCGCAGAAGAGATGGGGCACTAGAACACCTGAGACCAACTGCCCCCATTTCTCCCACTGTTTCCATTTTGGGCATTCTTAGAATTGGTACCCGAGCTTGCTTGCTTGCTTTCCTCTACCCTCCTCCACCCTTTTCCTTTTGCAACAACACTTCTTCTGCGGCATAGTGGCCTGTAAGAGTGTCTTGGCTCCTGGGGTTCAGCCATGAAGCTCCCTGGGAGACCTCACACACTGGCCACACACTCTCTCAGCCTGCCTACCTTGCAGGGTTGTGAGGATAAAACAAGGAAGTGGGGAAAGAGTCTCCAGGACTGATATCCAAGGAAACAGTTTGCCTTTCAGGAAAGTGGAAAGATGCTCAAACATATGGATTTAGCTTCTTGGATTTTGGATTTATGTAGATTTTGAGGGTTTGGGGTTTTGTTTTTGTTTTTCTCTTTAAAAATATATTTTGATGTTTTGAGATATTTTGGATTTTTAGATTTTATTTTTTTAAGTTTTGATTTGTAGAAAGAGAGCTCTCCCCTAAGGCATGCCTTACCCTGATTTTCAAAAATGCGTGTGCATTTTTTCCTATTTATATTAACCTTTCCACTTGGGGCATCCCCTATCCCTGCTTTGCAAACTTCCGTGCTGATAAAAACGCAGCAAACTTTTCCTTGCACCCTGAAATGTGTGAGATTCACGCTAACTAATTAAAAAACAAAAAACAAAAAGCCAAGTTACTTCCCATCCTAAATCTCCTGCTTCCGTGCAGGGGGACAGCAGCATCCGGTACTTTGAGATTACGGACGAAGCCCCCTACGTCCATTACCTGAGCACCTACAGCAGCAAAGAACCCCAGCGAGGGATGGGCTTCATGCCCAAGAGAGGCCTGGATGTCAGCAAATGCGAGATTGCCAGGTATGGCTCAAGGTCCAAGAGGTGGAGGGTGGCTTGAGAGGTGTGGGGAGAAGGACCTTCCTAAGGTAAGTTTGTGGCTTCGGAAAGGGGGGAAAAATCAGTTATTACTCCCTCTATTGGCAACCTCAGCTGGTGCATGCCAGCCTGACACAAATTGGACGTGAATTGCATCACAGAACTGTAGCTTTGAAGGGGCACCCCAAAGGTCATCTGGCCCAACCCCCTGCAATGCGGGAATCACAGCTAAAGGGTCCCTGACAGATGGCCGCCCAACCTCTGCTTAAAAAAGAGAGTCCATCCCCTTCCAAGGGAGTCCCTTCCGCTGTCAAACGGCTCTTAATCAGTGAATCACCCAGTGGGCCTCCCTGGAGAGCATGTTTCACTGATGGAGGGGCCACCACCGAGAAGGCCATTTCCCCAATGGCTGCTAGCTCCATCTAGGTCAGTGGGATCTGAATAAAAGCCCCCAACAAACACGACCTCAGTGGATGGTGCAGCCCAGTGTCCGGGGAGCTGATACTTAAGGTGTTGGCGGCGCAAGAATCTAGCACGGGTTAAAAGGTTGTGCCTGCCCCATAACCCACAGAGGGGGAGCCACAGCCCAGGGCCCAGGTGCTGCTCTCCAAGCCTCTCTTCCTGGCCCTCGAAACTTCCCCCTGGCCGCAGCCCTTTTCCCTCACTGGCCCCACACCTGGTGGTTTTTGCCTGGCTGGAAAATGCCTCTCGAAACTCTGACCGTGGCTCTTCGCTTGCCAGGATGGAGGATGCAGAGGTGGGTGGGTGTGTCTGTGTACAAAATTGGTTGCTCCCCACACTTTTGCCTCTTGCCTCACCCCAGCCCTGGCATGCTGCCCCCAGACTGAAAAACGGGCTCCCTGCCCTCACCTGTGACCTCGTGTCCCCCTTTGCCTCTCCCCCATGAAACAGGTTTTTCAAGCTGCACGAACGCAAATGCGAGCCCATTGTAATGACTGTTCCACGAAAGGTGAGCAAAAAAGAAGATTCGGGGACCGTGGGCATGTAAATTTGAACTGGGGAGGGGAGGGAAGAGCCATTATTGGGGACACCCCTTCCCCAGGCTGCATCAGTTTCCCAGTATACCTGAGCTACAAGCCCCGCCAGACCCAGAATCCAGGCTTGGTGGGAGTCATAGTTTAGCAGCACCTGGAGGGCTAGAGGCTCCCCCACCATGCCTGCTCTAGAACCGTGGTTCCCAAAATGGGCAATTGTGCTCTCTGGGGGCGGTGGGATCACCTAGGGGGGCACTAAGAGGCAAGTGTGTGCGTGTGCTGGAGGGGTAAACGACTATCAGACTTTGAAAAGCTGGGGAAAGTTCACTAATTCTATTTAATTAATTAAAACAAATAGTTTAAATTTTGTTTGGAAGAAATGTGCAATTAATGGTTGCTGCTGGGAATTTTATTGTAATATCGTCTTCCTGAATTGCCATTCCGAAATCTAAATACGTAATGCTGTTTTGTAGGGGAGGGGAGGGGGCATGGGGGTGAGTTTATGGAACTGAGGGGGGGTGTGGCCCCCAAAAGTTTGGGAGCCATTGTTCTAGGTGGAGCAGGGCATTATGGGTAGCAAGGACAGCGCAGTCTGGAATCTCTCCTGTTCCCTCTTTCCTGTCCTGGGCAGTCCGACCTCTTCCAAGATGATTTATATCCGGACACGCCGGGTCCTGAACCCGCACTGGAGGCAGACGAGTGGCTGTCGGGAAAGGACGCGGAGCCCATCCTGGTTTCGTTGCGGGACGGCTACGTCCCTGTCAAGAACCGGGAGCTCAAGGTCACCAAAAAGAACATCCTGGACAGCAGACCCCCCACAGGGCCACGGCGAAGCCAGTCCACTTGCGACACAAACCTTTCGGTGAGTTTTTCTCATCCACTCAGGGGCTGGAGCGGGGAAGGGGAAGCGCCTGGAATGCTCTCTGCTGCAAGAGTCAAATCAAGTTGCGGCGCCACCTGGTGGCGGTTGGAGAAACAACCACGCAATGCCCTTCAATGCACTTTGATGCTGTTCAGTTTCCTCCAAAGTGGAAGTTTCAAGGGGGCTGCGGAGTGGACCCGAATGGCTACAACATTGGTGGAGGCTCACAATGCTGTGGGCTAGAAGCTTGCTTTTCCCCAACCGAAGGAATGAAGGGTTGAGACCTTTCTCAGGGAGCGTGGTGGGGTCCCCTAAGTTCTTCCTAATGTTTAGGTGGAATCTTCAAACTACAAGAAAGAAGATTCCACCTAAACATTAGGAGGAACTTCCTGACAGTAAGAGCTGTTCGGCAGTGGAATTTGCTACCAAGGAGTGTGGTGGAGTCTCCTTCTTCGGAGGTCTTTAAGCAGAGGCTTGACAGGCATATGTCAAGAGTGCTTTGATGGTGTTTCCTGCTCGGCAGGGGGTTGGACTGGATGGCCCTTGTGGTCTCTTCCAATTCTATGATTCTAACTCTTGCCTTTCTCTCTCTTTCCTTCTCCATCCCTTCTCCCCACCTGCTCCCCCAAAGCGCTCCGCCTTGGAGGAGCTTCTTGAAGAGATCCGGTCCTTGCGGCAAACTGTCCAAGCTCACGAGAAGCGCATCTCTGACCTGGAAAACAAACTCTGCCAGTTCACCAACGGGACGGACTAGCAACTCCCCCCACCCTCCCCGAAAAACCCACCCACCAGCCTTGGCCATGCCTGGGGACACCCTCCGCCGGAGACCCGGATTCTGCATCTTTCCCCCTTCCCGGAGACTCTGCTGCTTATTCTCCCATGGCTCAGCGGACGTTTGCAGTGGGGAGCAGGGACATACACACACACCCTGCCTACTGGAAATGGCCCACCACCACCCTGACCTCCACCCCTAGCTTGGACTTTGATCTTAGCTGCTTTGGAACAACAGGCAAGACCTTTTCGGGGAGGGGGCAGAGAGAGTGAAGATGAGAGGGATCATATCCTGGCTCCCCACCCTGTCCCAAACTGGGCCCGACACCCACCCTCTACCTCATCCTGCCTTCTCCTTGCCACGGAACAGGACAACTGTGTTATTTTTTTGGGGGGGTGTTCCACGTGTGTTTTGGGGTGCAGTGACTGGGGTGGGGGTCGAGATTTGAGGTTGAATGGAGACTGGGGCGATGGGGGATGAGGGAAGTGGGGGGGAGAGACAGACCCTGCAGGCGGGGGCAGACATTGGCCAGGGGAGAGCACATCAGGTAGCCGCTGTGCTGAGCGAACCGGTGGGGCATTATGGGATGGCTCGGAACCATTATTCAGAGCCCTGATGAGTTGCCTCACTTCTTTGGTTGTTGGGGGGCGGGTTGTTCTCTGCAATATTTGGTGGGGTTGGGTGGAGTGCCAGCTGGTTAAAAGGGGGCGGAGATATTTGTAGGCCATCCCTGATTTGTGCCCAGGCTTGCGAGGATGTGCCAATGAATTTTGGGGATCCCTGGAATGGAGCGGGAGAGGGGGCTGTCCCCTCCCCCCCATGCTTGCATTGCAAAGCTGCAACCTCTGGTGGGGGGGGGGACAAGGCAGGAGGGCCATTGCTCATGCGCAAACGCTGATTAAAATATATGTGCAGTTAAAAGGTGCTCGTCAGAGGCATTCTCTTTTTTCTGTCTGTAAAAGGACAAATCTGTGTCCATCAATCCCACCGGATCCCTTCCAACTCTTATGATTCTATAGCCTCCAGGGCAGTGTAGTCATTGGACAGGGTTGGACCCAGGAGGGGCTGGGTTCGAATCAGCGCTCGGCCACAAAGCTCATCCTCAGGTGGGTTGCTCTCTGCTTAAGCTACCTCGCAGGGTGGTTGTGAAGATAAAATGGGGGAACAAACCACGAGGGAGCTCTGCCACAGGATTTCAGCAAGGTAAGAAATAAAACGAAAGAGCTTCTTCTTAAACCGTAGCTCCATGGTAGGTCCCAGATTCAGAGTTGCGGAGCCTCTCTCAACCCACTGAGCTACCACCCTTTCCCAACAGACACCAAAAGGATGGAGGCAAGAGACAGCGAAGGTTCACGAGGTTTTATTTTGTGTCTCTGTGTAGGTAACACCTGAGCGGGCTGGTTGGTGTGGCTTCCCCCTGGCACATGGGGGTTAAGGACCCACATCCTTTCCAAAGAGCCACATACATCCCCCCCGACCCCAGACCACCCCCCAAACTGTGCACGACACATTTGTCTTGTCTCGATGGGGTGTTGAGGTGGGGGCACGTCCGAGAACTAGGCCTAGAGGCATATCCCTGGCCCCCCCGCCATTGCCTGGCAAAAGTTTTGGACAAGGAAGAGGCGTGTGTGTGTATGTGTGTGTAGGTTAGCACCATTGAACAACAGGGGGTTGTCGTGACCTCAGAGAGCCTCAGACGCTCTAGTGGGGCTACACCAGGGGAGGTGTGTTTTTCAGGGAGAAGGGGGGGGGAGGAATAAGAACTGGAGCTAACCCTTAGCTGCAGCGTACAACCCCCTCCCTTGAAGCCAGTAAAGCCAGCGTTCATGGCTGAAACCTTCCACTTCAAAACCACTGGCCTGGTTCAGTAAACCATGGTTTACTGTGACGCCCGCCAACTTCCGAGCTCTGTCTCAAAGAGGAAAAGAAGCAAAGAGTTTGGGGCAGGGGTCTGTGGGAGAGCGGAGGACAGTGAGGCAGGTTCAGGGCCGTCACATGGAGGATGGAGCAAGCTTGTTTCCTGCCGCTCCGGAAGGGAGGACCCGAACCCATGGCTTCAAGTTACGAGAAAGGAGATTCCAACTCAACATCAGGAAGAACTTAAATGGCGGCAGAGCAGACTCCTGGTAGGTTTGTAAGCGGAGCTCGGATGGGCACCTGGCGTGTATGATCACATTGAGATTCCTGCATCGCAGGGGGTTGGACTAGATGACCCTCGGGGGTCCCTTCCAACTCTACAGTTCTTTGCTGCTAGGGTGCACCAAGTTGCACATGTCTCCACCTTCAAAATCAACCTGCTCATTTACACGGACTCAGCTGTAGACGGCGATCGGAGCCCTTGAGATGTCAAGGAAAGCTTTCCCTACTTCCCGGGCTTGGGGGGCACGGCTTCCTCCCCCCCCCCCATGCCTGGCACTTAGGCAGAGCTAGCAAAAGGTTTCCCTTGCCCTCCCTTTGGAGTTTGGAAGCCATGTTTAGGCAAAAACAGCAATACAGCATTGATACCAAACAGGGAGGGTCCGGAATCAGGCAGGAGAGATCTGGGTTTTGGAAAAGCGGGGTTCGCAAGGGCACTTGGTCCTGGAGAGCAGAGGGTACTAGCAGAACTGCAGTTTTCAAATTAAAATAACCTAGAATTTATCTCCAGGTTAAATTGTCCCAGCGCTGTGGACTTACAAAATGCAGGGCTGAAAGTGGGGCCCACCACACCCCACCTCTCTTTTGGGCCCTTAATCCCCAGGCCCCACCCTCTCCCTACAGCCCCCACCCCTAACTGCCCCTGCTTGAAGATTTCTGCCTGGAAATGCGTCCTGCCCTCTTGGATGGATAGAGCAGAGTGAAGACAGGTAAAATTGGCATCCTTTGCTCCGCCCACTTTCCCCGAGCCCCACCCACCACTGTCCTTCCTTGCCAATCATCTCCTGCTTCTCTGTGCACTGATTTTCCTGCTCTGATTCAAGCACAAGTAAAAATAAAGCTCGTGAAGAGATGCAAAGGGAAGACCCTCTGCCGGGAGGGGGGAGGCTGTCTGCCATCAAGGTGTGCAACGTTTTAAACTTAAACCAACACCTTGCTGCAATTCTGGCATTGCAAGAGAGGTTGGAGTAGATGATTCCCTTATAATAATATAAATATAATACCTATCCATTCCGCCATTTTATTCTCCTCCCCCCCACCCCGCTTGTGACGTTGATGGTTTCTCCCAGGCAAGGGGAAGAAATTAATACATTTTGGATGGCGCTGGAACCAAGGAGTTGTACTCAAAGCTGACTCTCCTCAGAGTAGACCCATTGGAGCGTATAGATATGACTGACTTGGGTCCATTAATTTCAATGGTCTACTCCGTGAGCAGCCCCACGGACTCCACCTGTCTTCCACCCCCAGCCCAAACACACACAGAAGTCACTGCTTTCCGGCCCATCATCCACATGTACGGTATCTCTGGTGCCAATGAGGGCTAGAACCTTGCTGCTTTTAAATGAAAGCTGTTAGCCTGAACTAAATAGGACATTAAATTCTCTCCTGGTTAGTTAGTTAGTTTGTACATCATTAGCAGCCCCGCAGGCTGCTTTGAAGACTGCGGCTGGAGAGATTAAGCGGCACTTGAGGAGAACGTGTTTAAACCTGTCTAACGCTAATTTTCCATAATCTGGATTCTTAAACTGTGACTCCTGCATCGCGGGGGTTGGACTAAATGACCCTTTGGGGTCCCTTCCAACTCTACAATTCAATGGCTCCAATTCATTTAAATTTTCTGTTTTTAAATTCCCCCCGCCAGAGCTAACAACTTCTGTCTTCCTCCCAGATCTAATAGCAGTTGGTGAGGTTTTTTTTTTGGGGGGGGTTATTATTGTTATTGCTTTCTATCGATTTAATGGTTTATTTATAGTCTGTATAAGATACTCTGGGTTTTTTTTTAATGTTTGATGTTTTGTTGTGTTTTTATATATGCTGTAAGCCGCCCAGATGGGTGGGATATAATTTTTTTAAAAAATATTATCATTAGTTGTATCTTGGTTTTCAAACAGCTTAGTTCTCAAATGTTTTGGCTCCCGAATGCCGCAAACCCGGAAGTGAGTGTTCCGTTTTGCAAAAGTTATTTAGAACCCAGACATCTGATGGGGCTTCCGATCTGAGTGCAGGAAGCTCCTGAAACCACAGCCTGGTTTTCGAACGTTTCTGGAAGTCAAACAGACTTCCGGAATGGATTCCGTTCAAGAACCAAGATACGGCTGTATTAAGAACATGAGAAGAGCTTGCTCCATTAATTTGCCCAGTTCTCTTTTAAAGCCATCTAGGTTGGTGGGTTAAGTTAGATCGGGGAACGTAGAACGTTAAACAGCTCCTCTTTCCACCCACGAATCCCCCCAACTTCCAAGGCCAGCGGCTGCTGCATAGCACTCCCCACCCCCAAAATATCCACTCTGGCCCGATATTCATCTCCGCTCCCTTTGCTATATTCTGCTGGTGCCCAGAATTGCAGAAACACACACAGCCGCGCCCCCCCCTGCCCCTGGCCACAGCCCCATTGGGAGGGTGGGATGTTTTTCATGGGCAATGCATAACCGTGAGGACGGATCCTGCCCACCGCAGGATGGGGAAGACACCCAGCTAAGTCTGGCAGGCTGCACAGGAACAAGGATGAAGTGTTTTGAGTGTGTGTGTGTGTTGGGGGGGAGGATGCAATTTCTGCTTCTCTCCTCCCCCCCCTTTGCTCCCCTAAGTGCCTCCGCCGTGCAAAAACCTCCAGTTCGTTGAGACTTACCTGCCGCCCACCCCCCACCCCCGTAAAGGAGTGGGGAGGGCTGTTAAATGGCTCAGTGTTGGAGAGGTGGGACCCATTTGCGCCTCCCCAGTCGGGTCAGCATTTCTATGCCACGCCCCCAAAATAATTCAATTCCTGGCCCCCCCACCCCAAATTCTTGCTGATAAGTCACTTGGCATGGCTGAGAATAGAAAGGGGGGGTCCTCAGAGTCCGCGGAGCTCTGGCGCCACCTGGAGGCAGGGTAGGGGATTGTGCATGGCTGCTGCTAGCTCCCCACCATCACGCAGCCCCCCCTTCCCGGATCACTGGGTGTGTGTGTGGGGGGGTGCTCTGCTACTGTTCGGTGAGTGAGAGGCGCAGGATCCGCTCAAACTCCTCCTCTTCCTGCCGCGTGCGCCGCTCGGCCTCCTCTTGCTCCTTTGCGGATAACTCCATGGCTAGGCGGAGTTGCTCTGTGTAACTGGGCAGCGGGTGGCTGGTCCCCCTGCCCGCCGTGGGTGCCGTGGGGGGCTGCTGTGGGGTTGTGGGGCGGAGCGGGGGCGTGTGCTGGGGCGTCCTGGGGGAACAAAGGAAAGAGAGGTAACTTATTCAGTTAAAAGATATCGGCCAAGGGAAGACTTATTCTGCTACCTGAATGGAATTACAGTGGTACCTTGGTTCCCGAACTCAATCCATTCTGGAAGTCCGTTTGACTTCCAAAATGTTCGCAAACCAAGGCACGGCTTCTGATTGGCCCCAGAAACAATGCCGACAGCCAAAACGGACGTTCGGCTTCCAAAAAATGTCCACAAACCAGAACACTTACTTGCAGGTTTGCGATGTTCGGGAGCCGATTTGTTCAGGGGCCAAGCCTGAACCAAGGTACCACTGTATAACATACAGAGATTTCGATTTATTTCACTTTGTGAGGATGCGCGAAGAGTCCTGTTGGAACAGGCCAAAGAGGGCCCATCGAGTCCAGCACCCTGTTCTCACAGAATAATGAGGGCTAGGAACTCGTCTCTTAAAAATGAAAACGATCTTCTCCAAAAGCTGAATTCCACAGCTAGCGTTAAAGAGCAGAGCCTGCAGGATCAGGCCAAGCCAAAATATTCCTGCATTGCAAAGACTAGATGACCCTCAGGGTCCCTTCCAATTCTACAAATTCTATGATTCTGTGGTTCTGAATCCAGCATCCTGTTCTCACAGTGGCCAACGAGATGTCCCAACAGGCTCTTCTGATGCGAGAATGGACAGTTTTACTACGTTTGCTACACTGAATGCTGGATCCCACCCACCAACCAGCCGTGGACAAGAAAATCTATCACCAAGGAGGGAGAAAGGTTGTTTTCTGCTGCTCCAGAGAAGCGGACACGGAGCAATGGATTCAAACTACAAGAAAGAAGATTCCACCTCAACATTAGGAAGAACTTCCTGACAGTAAGAGCTGTTCGGCAGTGGAATTTGCTGCCAAGGAGTGTGGTGGAGTCTCCTTCTTTGGAGGTCTTTAAGCAGAGGCTTGACAGGCATCTGTCAGGAATGCTTTGATGGTGTTTCCTGCTGGGCAGGGGGTTGGACTGGATGGCCCTTGTGGTCTCTTCCAACTCTACGATTCTATGATTCTAAGACAACCTTGAAAAATACAACCCTGTGCATAGTTCTCTATTTCAACATATTATAATACAAAACCAGTAACCACTTAAGAAGGTTAATGCTTCTCCTTCCCTATACAGTACAATTTTGCCAGTTCGATCTTCTGATGTTCTTAACGCTTATACCGTAATAAAAGATGTTCTTCTTTTACGAATGAAGTGGACTCTGGTCCACAAAAACTTGGGGCCATAATAAAATGTGCCAAGCCTTTAAAGCAGGGGTCCCCAAACTACGGCCCCCGGGCCGGATGCGGCCCAATCGGCCTTCCAATCCGGCCCGCGACGACCCCCGCCGCCCGCTGCCGCCGCCCGCTCTCACGGCGCGCGGCGCAGCGACGCTCTAAAAAATCGGCAAAAAATCGCCGAAAATCCTTTGTGCGCATGCGTACGGGCCTCTCCCGACCCGGAAGAGGTCATTTCTGGTGCACTTCCGGGTCGGGGGAGGCCCATACGCATGCGCACAAGCGATTTTCGGCGATTTTTTTTCCGCCCGTGTGCGCATGCGCACGGGCGCGCACTCCCCCGCCCTCCGGCCCGCTGCGCGCGCACTCCCCTGCCATCCGGCCCACCGCGCGGTCGGCGCGGCGGGCACCGGCCCGCCGCTCGGTAAGTCTGGGGACCCCTGCTTTAAAGTAAAACAAGGCACTTTGTGGATGTTGACAAACAACTGGGAGTCAACAACTGGGAGACAAACAGCAGTGGGAACACCCAAAAAGTGCCTCACTCCACCCGCCATGGTCCAGTTAGGTCTCTGAATCAAAAACCAATCTTTTGCTAACGGGAAATGGACTTTGGCACGAGCCCATTGTTGAAAACAGATCCCTGAGCTCAGAGGCACTCTGTTCTCAAAAGTTTCCCCCAATGTATCTTTTGCAATTGGTTCTGGTTTGGGGGTTCTGTTAAAGAAACCCAAATCAGATCCGACCTGGGTGAAGTTTCCCCGCCCCTGGTGTGGAGACCCCAGAAATGGAGAAGGGATTTTGCCAGAAGCATCCTGCGCTTACCTGTCGACTTTGCGCCCATCTTTGGACATGGGGTGGGTGCCTGGCTTGCTGTTAGTCAAGGCCTCCCAAATGGTCACCTGCAAGGGACGAGAGAAGGTGAGGTTGCTGGGGGGGGGGGACGCAGAAGACATTTGCTTCTCGGTGCACCTGAGAGCTTGCACCCTCACCTTTCTGCCTGCTTTTGTACTTTAGTTTAGCGTTCTGCGTATGAGCGGAAGAATCGGGAAGGTTCCGCTTCCCTTTTCAGCTAACCACAGTTTAGGGTTACGTCCCAATCCAAACAAAGCATGGCTAGCCTTAAGCGTACTTTGTTCAACTGTGGTTTGCCGAAACCACGGTTTCTGAAGCTGGCTCATTTCTTTTAAACTGTAAGATCAGTCACAGTTTAGGGTTCAGGCATGCAAGCCACAGTTTAGGGTTCTGTATGCAAGGGTCGTTGCATACAGAAACAGATGCACCGGAAGAAAAGAGGGAAGTGTGTGAGAGCCCAGGACCACTGCATGTCACAGCAAATCATAGTTCATTGTTGCAACCAAAGCAGCCTCTTGCTTGCCTGCAAGGAGCAATGCACATACGGATGAGAGCCATGTCTGGTGTGCAGCCACTGAAAGGTTCTCACTAGGTTCCCCAGCCTCGATTTAGCAGATTACTCTCGCTCTCCCCTGAATGGCAACAGCTCCCCTACGCAAAGCTCTCCCCACCAGCCAGGCTCCTGGAGGTCCTTTGAGACACCGGGGGGGGGGGGCGGGTCTGCCAGTGACTCTTCTGCATGCAGAATAACAGATCCCCCCCGAGCCCTACAGCTCCGGGCTCCGGGAACAGGGGAGGGAAGGAGAAGCCCACCTGGTCATACTCGCTCCCAGCTTCTAGCAAACTCTGCTGGATGGCGAATTGGAGGAGGTCGTCGTCATCTTCTCCCCGCAGGGGCTCCGGATGGGTCCCAATGACGCTGTAGCCTTGCGGGGCCTCGAACAGAGACGGGTCCATCTCATAGCATCGGCAGGAGCCTGGGGGCGGGGGGGGGGGGCGGAGAGGATCAAAGCCACAGCACAGCACCCCTGCCAAAGATGTCTCGCTTGATCACGGCCTGCTCTGCTTCCTCCCCCCCCTCCCTGGAAAATGTACCTGCGCCCCCCCCCCCAATGCTCTGCCAAATGGGGCCTCGGACTTCTGCCCTTTCCTCCGCTATGGGTCTGCTCTGGGTTTTGGAAGGTGGTTTTTCTGTTTGCTGGAATCAGGTTTTGCAGGATAGCTCCCGAGACCAAGGAGCAAGATTCTTGCCCGTATTTGGAGACGGTCAGACGCCAACTTGAATCAAGACTGCAGCGGAGAACAGCCTTTACCAAAGGTGTCATGGGCTTTGAAGAAACTCGAACTCAGGACGCAAGGGAGAAACGTGCTAAGAGGAAGGCACGCTTGGCAGATCCACACCGGGATCAACTCCCGCCCGGAAACCCATGTCCCCACTGTGGAAGGACGTGTGGATCCAGAATTGGCCTCCACAGTCACTTATAGACTCATTGTTAAAACCATGTTTATGGAAGACAATCTTACTCAGCTACGAGGGATCACCGAAGGAGGAGGAGGAGGAGGAGAAGGAGAAGGAGGAGAAGGAGAAGGAGAAGGAGAAGGAGAAGAAGGAGGAGGAGGAGGAGGAGGAGGAGGAGGAGGAGGAGGAGGAGGAGGAGGAGGTTTTAACCACTTGTTTCCAAACTGCACTGATTATTATAATTTTTGTTTTGTTTCTGAAACTTCTGAAGCAATGTTGGGCACGTGGCCCCTAAGTGGTGTTATGATTCCTTCTGGGTGCATCGAGGATTTTGTATCTTGCTTCATGCCCCCCCATTCTCTTTAAAAGCCCCCCTTTACATCTATTCCCCTCGTGCCTCATACAGCTGAGGGGACCCCCCTCCAAAGGCTCCCAGCTGTTTCTTCAAACGGCACATAGCTAATCTATGCAACTCCCTCCCACAGGAGGCAGTGACGGCCACCAACCAAGATGGGTTTATAAGAGGATTGGACTGCTCTGTCTACACACACAGAGTCGGCGATGCTTCTAAATCCCAGTTGCTAGAAACTGTAGGAGGGGGAGAGGGGTCTTGTGTTCAAGTCCTGCTTGTGGGTTTCGCTTTGGGGCATCTGGTTGGCGACTGGGAGAAGAGGAGGCTGAACCGGATGGGACATGGGCCTGATCCAGCAGGTTCCCCTTATGTTCCTCCTCCTCTACCCCCCCCCCAACATACCAAGAGAGCTGGAGCTGCTTATGCTGGAGCGATCACTGCCTGGCGACGGGGCGTCACTGCCGGGGCTGCCGGCCCCTCGGATCGAGACCACGGCTTCATCGCAGCCGTTGAGGTTTCCAAAGGTGATGCGGGCATTGAGGATGTGGAAGATGGGGATTTCTAGCCAGGTGGGGAGAGAAAGAGAAAGACTAGTTGTTTTATAGAACGTTACTCCTACTCAAGAGTAGAGCCACCGAAATGAATAGGCATGCCTATCTGGGTTGGCGTCTATCTGTCTCTGAAGACAAAGGAGTGCGCCTCCAGTGGGGCAGACGACAGGTTTGTGAATAGGGATTTTTTGAGGGATGGGAGAGTGTTGCAGGTGGAAAAGAATAAGAACAGCCCTGCATGTTGGGTGTGACATCTCCATTCCCTATGTTGATGAGAAAACCTCTGTGTAAATGCAGCTCCAAACGCAGCCGGGGACAGAGGGGATGATGACCTCTCTGCATTTCAAGCCACGAATCTTAACATACTCAGTGTTGTCTACAGGCCCTGCCTGCCCAGAATTAGCCACGAATCCTGCACTGCAGGGGGTTGGGCTGGATGACCCTTGGGCCCCTTCCAACTCCATGATTTCTGGGAAGTGGAAAGGCTGCAGATCACCCAGTTGGGTCTCTTGCTCGGAGTGAAAGGAGCATTTCGTAAAGTCGTTGATCTATTCCTCCAGGTGCTATAAGAAAACTGCAGATATTGTGCAGGACAGTGTACATCCTGGAAATGATCTCTTTCAGCTTCTGCCTTCATAAAGACCAGGGCTAGCCACCTGAGAAATAGCCTCTTAGAATCATAGAATCGTAGAGTTGGAAGAGACCACTAGGGCCATCCAGTCCAACCCCCTGCCAAGCAGGAAACGCCATCAAAGCATTCCTGACATACGCCTGTCAAGCCTCTGCTTAAAGACCTCCAAAGAAGGAGACTCCACCACACTCCTTGGTAGCAAATTCCACTGCCGAACAGCTCTTACTGTCAGGAAGTTCTTCCTAATGTTGAGGTGGAATCTTCTTTCTTGTAGTTTGAATCCATTGCTCTGTGTCCGCTTCTCTGGAGCAGCAGAAAACAACCTTTCTCCCTCCTCTATATGACATCCTTTCATATATTTGAACATGGCTATCATATCACCCCTTAACCTTCTCTTCTCCAGGCTAAACATACCCAGCTCCCTAAGCCATTCCTCATAAGGCATTGTTTTGAGGCCTTTGACCATTTTTGTTGCCCTCTTCTGGACACGTTCCAGCTTGTCAGTATCCTTCTTGAACTGTGGTGCCCAAATTGGTCTATCCAAGACCAATTTCAGTTTTGAACGCAGCGAAAGGCAGTCTGTGAGGGAGGGTCTGTATTCAGTCATGGGGCATCAGAGTTTTAAGGGGTAAATCAGGAGGGGTATTAGAGTTTTTTTGGGGTAACTATGTTGATGGTTGTGAAAGCTTGATGTAGATGTTTAATTTCGCTGTTCTCCATGGGACAATGACAATAAAGATTATCGTATCGTATTGTATCGTATCGTATCGAGTTGCAAGGCACCTCGAGAGTCACGTCGCCCAACCCGCTGCAATGCACAAGCATTAAGGACAAGGACCAACCAGCCCAGATCTGCCCAGGTGTGTGTGTGTGGGGTCTCCTCACCAATTTTCACAGGGAACCCCGGGGGCAGGCGCAGAGTGATGAAGTCCCGCAGTTTGGCAAAGAGGGCGTTGCTGACGGCCATCAGGTCGATGATGGGGGCCACCTGCTCAGCCAGCGAGAGAGGGTGGTCTTCACAGAGCCACAACTTTGCCTTGAACCTGATGGAGGGAGACAGAGAAGCCCAGGCGACGGGGGTGGGGGGTGGGGAGAGACAGTGAGCCCTGGGCTGTCCTTCACCCCCACCTCACCCAAAAGAGGATCCCCCTCCCTCCCTCCCAGCCAGCCTCACTTCTGCGTCTTGGTGGTGAGTTCAATGGGGCGCCCCATATCCCGGCTGCCCAGCTCGAAAGTGGGGTTGAAGTATTCCTCCGGCGTGATGGCGTTGGGGTTGGCGTGGCTCAGCGTTTGCGTGATGAGAGCCTGGGGGGGGGGGGAGAGAGAATCGAGTCCAAACCCCTCCAATGCAGGAAGCGCAGCTGAACAATCCCAGGCGGATGGACAGCCAAGCTCTGCTTAAAACCCCTGATGAAGGAGGGTCCGTCACCCTCAGGGGACGTCCGTTCTGTGGCTGAACGGCTTCTGCCATCAGAAAGTTCTCCCTGGTGTAACTTGAAGCCATGGGTTCGAGTCGTACCCTCCAGAGCAAGAGAAAACAAGCTTGTTCCATCTTCCAAGTGACAGCCCTTGAGATGTTTGAAGCTGGCTATGCTATCCCCTCTCAGTCTCCTTTTCCAGGCTAAACATACCCAGCTCCTTCAACCGTTCCTCATCAGGCTTGGTTTCCAGACCCTTCATCATTTAGGTCGCCCTTCCTCTGCGCATGTTGCACCTTGTCAATATCCTCCTTAAACTCTAGTGGAGGACTTTGGGTGGATGTCGGCACTCCAGACACTTTAGGGGGTGGGGTGGGGGACGGTGTTTGGGAAACCAAGGCAAGGTTGGAGGAAGGGTATTTTAAGAAGGGGGGCTTTGTTGCTTCGCCAAACCTTGGTTTCTGTTTGAGATCCTTTTTATCCCACCTTACGAGGGGGACAGCGAGCCAGTGAAGGCATTGTGGTTAGAGTGTCGGGCTGGGACCCCAGAGAGACCAGGGTTCGAATCTTCCCACTTGGCCGTGAAGCTCTCATTGAGTGACCTGGGACCAGTCAATCCCTCTCGGCCTAACCTACCTCGCAGGGCTGTTATGGGGATTAAATGAGGAGATGTGGAGAACTATTCACGTCTCCTTGCACTCCTTAGAGAAAAAAGGGGGGATATCAATTCAATGAATGAATGAATGAATGAATGAATGAATGAATGAAGGGAACCGTCATCAGCAATAAAAGCTGAAAAAAGGACAGGGGCCTTTCTCAGCCTTAGGGCCACCCTGCCTTTCAGACAAGCTTCTGGGGGCCACAGGCCAGAGGTTGGTGGAGCTAGAGGCAAAAGTGGGTGGGACAAGAAATGCCAATTTTACCTTCATGGACCAGGCTGGTTTCTACACAAACAGCCCCCCTCTCTGTCCTCTATCCTGGAGCCGTTAGCAGAGCTCAAGGACACCTTTCCAGGATGGGGCAAAGCAAGGGGCAGTGAGGGGCCTGGTCAGTGCAGGGGGCGTGGCCTGGGAAGAGTCCCATAGGCCAAGCAAAGTAGCCTAGAGACCCACATCTCGGTCTGAAGATCTCCAACTGTGCAGCAAAACAGTATTACAACAAAAGGAGCCTTCAAATGGCCTCTGAGGTGCGGTGTCCCCCATACCTGCTGCCCCCACTTATTACTCACCCCATTGTTGGGGCCCACGTGTTGTTCGGCAATGCCCAGGAAGGACTGGAGAGGGGTTTTCCCGCCTGTAAAAGATAGACACATCAGAAGAGCTTTCTCCCAGGCTGGGAAGCTGTGCCTTCCTCTTTTTTCTTTTCTTTTCTTTTTTGAGTTTAAAAATATACTTTATTAATCTTTAAAATGTTTACAAAATCATTAAATCATATAAATCATATATATCAAATCCACTCATTCAACATAAAGATTGAATAAATCATATAAATCATAAATGTTTCAAATCCAGTCATCAAACATAATATAACTGATAAATACAAAATCATAATAATTGGCTTACATAATGAAAAATGAAAGAAAAAAATAAAAAAGCAAAAAACAAAAATAGAAAAAACAGAAGCAAAAAATTTATTCCTACTATTTACGGCACGCTTTCCTTCTCCTAATCACTTTTCCTGCTATATCTCTCTATTCCTTTATTTATATTCTTTTCTATTGACTGTACATCCCTCCTCTCCTTTTATATCTTTCTTCTCAATGCTCAATGCCTTCCTCAATGCTCTCGGTCGTCAGCCCTCACCCAGCTCTGAGACTTTGGGAACGGGCCGCAGCTCAGCGGTAGAGCATCTACATATGTATAGGAAGCTGCCTTGGGCTGAGTTGGTCTCATCAAGCCCAGTGTTGCCTGCACTGACTGGCAGCAGCGGCTCGCCAGGTTTCCCAGCGAGGGGTTTTGTCTTACCTGAAGATGCCTTTGGAGACGCAACCTGGGACTTGCCACTGAGCTACAGCCCTTGACTTTCAACTGGACTGGCAATTGGTTTGTCCACCGCAAATCCACCGAATCGCCCTCAGTTTAGGCTCTAGACCGAGGCAGTGTGGTTCTTGGGTATCAGGATTCTGCCCGCCTTGTACACCCTGGAAGACGCCTGCAAGGCTTACCTTTGGTTTTTCCTTTGTGCTGCTCCGAGAGATGCTCGGTCCGCGTCCGAGTGATAAGCTCTACATTGGAAGCCCCGTAAACCTGAAGAGGGAGGCAGGGGAAATGCCAAAGGTTGCTGCCGGTGGCTCTGGGAAAGCACAGCTTCCCCTGGCTCCCCAACATTCCCTGCGGCAGCTTCAAGCTCCTCGTCTTCAGCGGTAAAGCTCTCTGCTTCCATCACCCTGACTGTATGGTCCTTTGCTTACTCTCTCTGCTCAAAGGACCCTTCTCCTACGAAGAGACTCGCCCCGGCCGGTCCTCACCTTGGCCTCGTACCCGTTCACCACCTCCGTCTTCTCGCTCCTCCAGCCCAAAATACCCGTCTTGTTCCTGGAAGGGAGAGGTGACACAACAGCAGAGGGGAAGCTTATCTCTCTCACCCGGCCACGGAATAAATCACCACTCAACTCCATGGGTCCAGTTCAAAGAGGAAGATGGGGAGAGGCCAGGTGAAGCCCAGTCTTGGGTGCGATTTCATAGAATCGTAGAGTTGGAAGAGACCACAAGGGCCATCCAGTCCAACCCCCTGCCGAGCAGGAAACACCATCAAAGCATTCTTGACATAATGCCTGTCAAGCCTCTGCTTAAAGACCTCCAAAGAAGGAGACTCCACCACACTCCTTGGCAGCAAATTCCACTGCCGAACGGCTCTTACTGTCAGGAAGTTCTTCCTAATGTTTAGGTGGAATCTTCTTTCTTGAAGTTTGAATCCATTGCTCCGTGTCCGCTTCTCTGGAGCAGCAGGAAACAATCTTTCTCCCTCCTCTATATGACATCCTTTCATATATTTGAACATGGCTATCATATCACCCCTTAACCTTCTCTTCTCCAGAGAAGAATGGATCTCTGGATCATCTCTGGAAGCAATCAGCTGGAGGAGACGTTGGTTGGAGATCCCTACAAGGGGGGCTCTCGCAACTCAACCCAACCCAACATTTTCAAAACGAGGGCCACATGTCCTCCTGGGCAGCCTCTCAGGGGCCAGATCTCAAAGGCAGAGCAATGCTTGAAAGTTCTCCCTTTCTTCAGTAGGAGAGCTTCTACTCTGTCGTCATGGACTGGATGAATGCAGAGGAGTGTGGGGAGGCAGCACTTGAGGAGCCCCCAAGGGAAGAGGGCTCAGAGTCAGGGGATTGGTGGTGAGACGACAATGACTGGTCAGAGGGAGAAGAGGGAGGAGGACGGGGTGTCGGAAGCTGAAGAGGTAAGGACTTAGTGAGCCAAGAGAAATCCAGAATCAGAGGCATAAGTGGAGGCTGGAGAGGAGGGGGGGTGTCAAGAGGCAGAGATGAGGCAGGCTGCTGAAGAAGCCAGGGAGCAGCTCATCTCCCCCTGCTCACGCAGAACCAGTAGAGGTATGAAGAGGGTGAAGCAGACAGGCAAGATGAAGGAGCCTCAGACTGCTTGGGCAAGACCTGGGAGAAGAAGAGATTTAGGGAGCAACTGCCTCCTTGGGGCAAGGGAAGATGTGCTGTGACCACTAGGCCTGCGCTGTTTTGTTTCTTTGACTAAAGAGTCAACTTCACTGACACCTTGTGCGTTGTGGCTGAGCTGCTCCCGGCACCCACCCTGACACTGACACACCCACACCCTGCTCCTTCCAGCCCAGCAAAGAGGAATGATCAGGCGAAAACACTCAAGGAGAGGGTGAAGGAGGGGTGGCAAGGGGCGTGGCTAAGGAGAGGGCGTGGCTTGGGGAAGAGTCCTGGAGGGCTACATTTGGCCCGCAAGGCAGAGGTTTCCCTCCCCCCCTGCTCCAGAGGATGCGATCCTGGCTCACCTCTCAAAGGCAATGTTGCGCGTGTCCAGCTGGGTGGCGACCACGGGGGCCAGGAGGCGACCCATCACCTGCTCCTCCGTGGGCTGCACCATGGCCAGGAGTCCCTCCCGGTCATGGGTGGCCAGCGCCAGCGTTTCGGTGTAGACCACTTGCCGGTCGTGGTCAATCTCCATTACGACGGCGCTGCTGTCTGCGGGGCAGAGGAAGAGAGAGAGAAATGACCGGTGCCCTTCTGGGAGGGGTGTATCCTGACAATCTGGCTTGGCCAAAGGGGAAACCAGTGGAAAACAAGGCACTGCCCCACCATTGCTAGTCTGATCTCAGCCAGCCCCCACCCAGCTGCCTTTTTGCTGCCTGCCAGTCTCTGGGGCTGCTAGCTTCCTCCTCCTCCTCAGTCTCCGTGAGAACTTAGCAGGGAGGAGGAAGACGGGGACAAAACAGAAGTTGGCTCTGGTGCCACCTGCCGTCGGGCTCTCTGCCTTCTGCCCCATCTGTCCCCAAAGGGCACCAGCCACCATAGGGCGCAACCCAACCCCCCAATTATTTGCTGCTTTGATAATGTGTATACCCCTCAGTATCAAAAAACAAACAAACCCCACACAAATTGTAGCAATTGCAGCAGCAAAGCTGCCAGTTGCACTAATACAACTTGTGCAGCACGCAGGTCAGGAACAAGCTTTTTCCCACCCTTCAGCCTAGCCTACCTCGCAGGGTTGTTGTGGAGGCCGCAGGCAGGTGCCTGCAGCCTCAAGGCCCTTAGAGCAGGTTAGAAATACAGAGCAGCTATACAACCAATACATATTTTATACAACTCGTCACGATATCATTGTGCCCCGTTTCAGAACCATGCACTCCTGTGGTCCCCCAAAAGCACTGGCTTTCCGCAACGGGAAAGAGTGGCCCCTGAATTTTCCTCCTTCCTCAAGTTCCCTTCCCTACGGGGTCCTGGGACGCGAAGCGGCTCAGCCGAGCTCCCAACCACCTTGTCCTCGGAAGATGAAACTGCGGCTGCCACGCTGCCATGTCATGTGGTCGAAGCCCAGGAGCGTCGTGTCCACTCGGAGGTTCTGCCCACACTTCCAGACCTTGTACGTGTCGCTGGGGCAGATTTTGGAGACCAGGGGGACTGCCGAGGGGAGGGGAAGAGAGGCAGGATTAGGGGTCGGAGCTTCTGGGTCGTCCCCTAATTTACCCTGCCCGTTTTTCTATTTTGTTTTGGCTGCATGGCTTTGTGTATTTTTGCTGGTTTTTAATGGGGCAGTCGTCTATATAAATAAAGATCTTGTCCGCTGGGGCAAAGAGGGATCCCAGCCATGGCTCAAAGCTCCCCCTAAAAGCCTGGCTTGGAAACCCCAAAGTGGGGGGGGAAGGACTCTGTGCATGTTCAGAGGTGCTCTTGAATTATCCCAAGGATGCACAGAAGGCACTGAGGGTGGACGATAAACCCCAATTACGCTGATATCACCCATTCACCTGGGCACACTTTTAAGGGGGACAAGGGCTAGATTGCAGGATGGAGGTGGGAGCGTGTTTATTTCAATGATGGGAGGGGGAGCCCACCCACCCCCAAATGAACCCAAATTAGTTATTATTAATGTTGTTATATTTATTGTTGTTGTTGTTGTTGTTGTTGTTATTATTATTTTTATTATTCTGCATGCAAACATACCCCAGCTCGTAAACTCCCACTTCATCTCCACGTAGAAATCTTGAGCCTGGTGTAAGGAGAGAAGAGGTCAAAGGTCAAGGGCTACAGAGGTCAAAGGGACACCGGATGCCTGGGTTCACTCCTGGCCCAGCCCTTGCCCAATCTTCTCAGTATGAGGCTTGAAAATTTGGCCTCTAGCCCAGGCATCCCCAAACTTCGGCCCTCCAGATGTTTTGGACTACAATTCCCACCATCCCCGACCACTGGTCCTGTTAGCTAGGGATCATGGGAGTTGTAGGCCAAAACATCTGGAGGGCCGCAGTTTGGGGATGCCTGCTCTACTCTAGCCCATCTCTCTCTCTCTCTCTCTCTCTCTCTCTCTCTCTCTCTCTCTCTCCCCGATTCATTCATTTAAACGTACAACTAGAATTGCCAACTTTCTTAAACCACCCCGGACTCCTCTGCCTTTAACAACAGCTCTAACCCCCAGGAATTAACAGATGGGAACATTTACACCGGTGCTGGACTCCAGCTCCCATCACAACCCTGTTTTGGACCACTCTGGCTGGCACTGGTGGGAGTTGTAGTCCAATAGAGGAAGAGAGGAGAAACAGAGGCAGGGGTAAACGGGGGGGGGGGAGGGAGGGGATGCATTTATTTCCGACAAAAGGCTATAGGTCCCTGCCCTGAGGGAGTTACAATCCAGAAAACCGCAGGCAGCCGAGACAACCAGGAGGGTATTTTTTTATTCTCCCTTAGGGATGACGATGGCAACGAGTTCAAGGAAGTCCCCCTGCGTACCTTGCGCAGCCTCTCAAGCAGGAGGGGGATGCCGGCCAGGCGCTTGATGGCCCGCTGGTAGTCGCGGTAACGCAGCACCAGTTGGACGAGCTCCAGATCCCGGGTGCTCACCGCCTCCTGCAACACTGTGGAGGGAAGAGCAAAGGAGAGTCGGGGGGGGGGGCATCTGGCATAAAGTTCTTCCCGTGGTTTAGTCGGAATCTCATTTCTTGCAACTTGAAGCCATGGGTTCGAGTCCTACCCTCCAGAGCAGGAGAAAACACGCTTTCCCCCTCTTCTATGTGACAGCCCTTGAGATATTTGAAGGTGGCCATCCCATCTCCTATCAGTTTCTTCTTTTCCAGGCTTAAAAGACCCAGCTCCTTCAACCCTTCTTCATAAGGCTTAGTTTCCAGACCCTCCTCTGCCCACCTTCCACCTTGTCGATATCCTTCTTAAACTGAGGTGCCCAGAACCGGACACAGATGGGGTCAGACCAATGTATATAAAGAATTTATCCCTGCAAACTTCACACATCTGATGAAGTGCCTGACAGCTGACATCATAATAAACCAGCTCGCCTTTGCAGGGTGGGCTGGGGGGGGGGGGCTCTGGTCCAGGATGCAATGTGGCCCTGCACCCCTGTCTGTCTGGCCCTTGCAAACTTTCTCTAGGCCCCTCCGCCCCTCCTTGATTGCTTTTTGCCTGCCTAGAACGAGTCCATTCCTCCATTCCCTTCCTGGATGAAGAAGTGAGGGCAGGTCTATGCCGAAAACTCCCAACTTTCCCTGTACAAAGGTACGGTAGCATTTACCTTTGTTGCCACGCCCACTTTTGCCCTAGGCCCCGCCCACTGATGTGGGAATGTGGGCCCCCCACCTCTGATGAAAGGAATTTCCTTGCTGTCCTTAAATTCATTCACCTCCCTGCCATACCCCGCCCCCGCAGGAAAAGACCTGGAGTGACCCGGGTTCAAATCCCCCCACTCAGCCAACTCACTGCCTGTGACCTTGGGGGGTCCTTCATTGCCCCTCAGCCCAGCCTACCTCATAGGGTTGTTTTGAGGATTAAACGAGGAGGGGGAAACTAGTGTGCATCACCTTGAACTCCTTGGAGGGTATTGTGCTGAGATAATTATGATATTAAAAAGAGTTAAGATAAGGTGAAACACCAAAGGAGAGATAAGTGAAACACCATGGAAAATGGACTGGGAAATAAAAAAATAGAAAAGAAATATCTTTTTAAAATGTGTTGGAATTTTATGTGCCTTTTTAAAAAAATAATAATAAAATTTTTATTATTTTTTTAAAAAAGAATTCCTTAGAGGAAACGGTAAATCAATAAATAAATAAATAAATAAAAATTATTATTTATACCCTGCTCATCTGGCTGGGTTTCTGCAGCCACTCTGGGCAGCTTCCAACAGAAAAAAATGAAATAAAATAATCTATTAAACATTAAAAGCCTCCCTAAACAGGGCTGCCTTCAGATGTCTTCTAAAAATCTAGTAGCCGTTTTTCTCTTCATAATAATAATTTATTATTATTATAAAGTATTATTATAAAGTAAACCGCAAAGCAAAAAAGTGAAAAGTAAAGCTGGTCAGAAGTTAAACCAACAAACCCATTGTTTAAAATAGAGAAACAGTGAATTAATAACAGGTTGCACATCAGCCGTGGTTGAACCGGGCCGTCCAACGAGAGCAAAAGCTGGTTTGGAGAAATCTAGCTCCGCCTGCTTGTTTCAAGGCTTGTCGTTTAGCAGAGGAGCGCAATTCCATCCAAGTGCGTTAATTTCATGATTGGCTCAGCATCCTGGTAGCCGAGCTGGAAGCGATTATAGGAGGCAAAATCTCTGGAAGGACAGGCCCCATTTATGCCGAGGACACCTCGGTGGTTTTGATGTTTCATATGGCAAATTCCCTAAATAATTTTTCAAAGCAGTTAAGGAACACTCCCACCCACATCAGGAAAACCACAGAGTCGCGAGAGGTTGAAAGAAAGAAAACAAAGCCACGTAATGAATTTGTAAAAGCGACAAATCAAATATTTATTGCCGTAGGGCCGGCAAAGAGATCAAAGCTTACATCCCGTCAAAAAGGCAAAGGCATTTTAATTAGGGCAGTAAATGGGCCCTGGTGGAGGAAGGCAGTGGCGCCGTCCCAGGAAAATTTACTCGGAAGGAAGCCCTGCTGCGTTCTATGGGACTTACTCCCAGCTAACTGCCTACGTCAGGGGTGGGGAACTATTTTCTGCTCAAGGGCCGCATTCGCTTCCAGGCAGCTCCTTGGGGGCCACACGACCACAGTGGGCGTGGCCAGAGGCTCCAAGAGTGGACGGGGCAACACATGCAAACGTTACCTTTATACAGGAGCCTGGCTTCTACACCTGCACACTTCTCTCTGTCCTCCGTCCAGGCAAGGCAAGAGGCATGGACAGAGTTCAGGGACCCATTCCCAGGTGGGCAAAAACCCTCGTGGAAGGTGTAAAGTCGAGCTAGTGAGAGGCACAAACAGACCATGCGCTTGGCATCTGAGGCCCAGAGAGGCTCAGAGGGTGGCAACATGAGACCTGGCCTTTTCTGTGGTGGCCCCCCAATTGCGGGATGCTCTCCCCAGAGAGGCTCACCTGGCGCCATCATGACATATCTTGGTGCCAGGCAGAATCATCCCTCTTGACCCAAGCCTATGGCCATTAAATAATCTTATGGCCTGTCAAATGTAGGAAGGACTGCTATTGCGATTATTTTATTATTATGCTCAGTGTTATGTTTTTATTATTGTGCTGCGTAAATTATATTCTTAACGTTGTACATTGCCCTGGGATAACTGGATAAAGGGTGATATATTGAAACGATAATAAAGATGATGAAGCAATAAATAGATAAATAGCAAGATATTGAGGAGCCGCCTGTGGGGCTTACCTCTGAGTAAGCATATGCACAACTGTGGCTTGTGCACTGATCCAGCCAGACTAGAACACTATATCAATGGGAAAGACTGATGCACAAGCACTGCAATCAAGGGGGTGGTACTTCATTTTGGCCAGATCGGGCCCACCCCTTTCCTGCATAGCTGCCAAGTCTCCCGTATTCCCCGGGAAACCCCCGTTTTTCCAGCTGTTCCCAGCCAAAAAAACCGGATTTTTTTTTGTTTTCCCCCGGTTTATTCTGGCGCAACGGCCATTTTGGAACTGGGCGGAGCATGCTCAGAAGCGACTTTTGATGCTGCTTTGCCCAGTTCCAAAATGGCTGCAGCGCGACTTCTGGTGCGGCGGCCATTTTTGAACAGGGCAGAGCAGCATCAAAAGTCGCTTCTGAGCATGCTCTGCCCAGTTCCAAAATGGCGGCAGCGCGGCTTCCGGTCTGCTACTTCCGGTCCAGTCCCTTATTTCTCAGGCCGGAACTTGGCAGGTATGCTTTCCTGGCCCTTCCCCTGGCCTGCTGCTGCCAGCCAGTGCGGATCAGGCTGGCCCAAACAAACTGGCAGCCTTTCCCTGTCCCCCACAATGCTGATTTCAACTCCCAGGCGGAAGAGGTGAGACTCACCTGTCCAGCCGCTGCGGTTCTCCTTGCCCACGTCTGCCCCATGGCGCAGGAGGACTCGGGCGCACTCTAGGTGCCCCAGGGTGGTGGCTAGGTGCAAGGGGGTGCGCCCTCGGGGGTCCAGCTGTTCGATATCCACCTGCCAGGAGAAAGGAAGGATGAGGTCAGTATCCTTGGGGCAGGGAGGACCCTTCGCTTTCCCCCGGTTCTTCTCTGCCTCGGTGCCCCGTGGAATCGACAGCTTGCAAAAAAAAACACCTTTCTGGACAGAAGCACTGAATATTATACAAGCATGTTGTCGGCTACTCCCGCACAATTTAGAGGAATTAGGCAAGAAAGTCCACTTTCACGCTTGCTTTTCAATATTTGCGTGGAAACCTTGGTTTGCGTTAAGAGACAACATAGGGAGAACTATATAGCAGTATATATTTCAGTTGGATATAAACTGTTTTTATTTACAGATGATAGTCTTCTGTTTATGCCTCATATTACTATTCCCATGTGGATGCAAATGACAGGTGCCTTTACTAAAATATCAGGATATTCTATTAACTGGTCCAGGGTGGAAAGAGAGCTAATTGATTCCAATCTGGTGAAAATTTGGTCACCCATCCATTTAAGGAGTATCAGTTCTGCATTTGTTCTGAATCCATTTAGGTATGTCTATACCAAAAGGTCATCACTTTGCCGACAAAGGTCCGTATAGTTAAAGCTATGGTTTTCCCAGTAGTGATGTATGGAAGTGAGAGCTGGACCATAAAGAAGGCTGATCGCCGAAGAATTGATGCTTTTGAATTGTGGTGCTGGAGGAGACTCTTGAGAGTCCCATGGACTGCAAGAAGATCAAACCTATCCATTCTTAAGGAAATCAGCCCCAAGTGCTCACTGGAAGGACAGATCGTGAAGCTGAGGCTCCAATACTTTGGCCACCTCATGAGAAGAGAAGAATCCTTGGAAAAGACCCTGATGTTGGGAAAGATTGAGGGCACTAGGAGAAGGGGATGACAGAGGACAAGATGGTTGGACAGTGTTCTCGAAGCTACGAACATGAGTTTGACCAAACTACGGGAGGCGGTGCAAGACAGGAGTGCCTGGCGTGCTATGGTCCATGGGGTCACGAAGAGTCGGACATGACTAAACGACTAAACAACAACAATACCAAACGATATAACTGTTAGTAAAATGAAATATAAATAAAATATATAACAAGGTTTCTTCAGATATTGATAGATCGGTGTCATTAAACTTTACCCTTTGGCAATTTTATTTGTTTAGAAAATATTTATGGGGTTCTTCAACTCCAATAATGTATTTACAGAAAATGCAATTACAACTTAATGAAGGAGGGTTTGGTATTCCGAATATGGAGCTATATCATATGCTTACTTATTGCCATATATTAAATACTGGAAGGCAACAACTGTCATCAATTTTCTGATCTGGGCAACTTTGGAAAGCACATATATAATAACACCTTCAGTTGGACGGACAGTATTAGGATCAAAATACGTTAGAACTTGTGAATCTCTGGAAACAATTATGCCAGTTAGAAAGTTAAGGAAGATTAGACACCTTTTCCCATGCTAAAATTGACTTTGTGGGGAAACCCAATTTTAAAAATTGGGGGAAAGATGGTGATATGAAAAAATTGGATGGAAGTGGGCATATTGACTTTGGATCAACTGATAGATGATGAAATTTTAGCATACATTGTCTTAAGAGATAAATCATCTATTGGATAATAATAATATAATAATAATAATTTATTATTGGGCGGCTTCCAACAAAACATTAAAATACAGAAATCCATCAAACATAAAAGCTTCCCTAAACAGGGCTGCCTTAAGATGCCTTCTAAAGGTCTGGTAATTGTTGTTCTCTTTGACCTCTGGTGGGAGGGCATTCCACAGGGTGGGCGCCACTACCGAGAAGGCCCTCTGCCTGGTTCCCTGTAAATCAGCTTCTCGTAGCGAGGGAACCGCCAGAAGGCCCTCGGCGCTGGACCTCAGTGTCCGGGCAGAACGATGGGGGAGGAGACGCTCCTTCAGGTATACTGGACCGAGGCCGTTTAGGGCTTTAAAGGTCAGCACCAACACTTTGAATTGTGCTCAGAAACGTACTGGGAGCCAATGTAGGTCTTTCAGGACCGGTGTTATGTGGTCTCGGCGGCCGCTCCCAGTCACCAGTCTAGCTGCCGCATTCTGGGTTAGCTGTAGTTTCCGGGTCACCTTCAAAGGTAGCCCCACGTAGAGCGCATTGCAGTAGTCCAAGCGGGAGATAACTAGAGCATGCACCACTCTGGCGAGACAGTCCGCGGGCAGGGAGGGTCTCAGCCTGCGTACCAGATGGAGCTGATAAACAGCTGCCCTGGACACAGAATTGACCTGCGCCTCCATGGACAGCTGTGAGTCCAAAATGACTCCCAGGCTGCGCACCTGGTCCTTCAGGGGCACAGTTACCCCATTCAGGACCAGGAAGTCCTCCACACCCGCCCGCCTCCTGTCCCCCCCAAACAGTACTTCTGTCTTGTTGGGATTCAACCTCAATCTGTTAGCCGCCATCCATCCTCCAACAACAATATCTACAACATTCGTTAACAACTTTGTTTGGACCAGCAGCATTTACGATGTCTGAGACACCTGAGATAATGGAAATATGTCTTCTTAAATGCCTGCATAAGCCTAGCGAAATACAAGCTCTCAGAATTTCTAGTGGCAGAGGGTTCCACAGGACTAGGCCAATGACAGTAAAGGCTCAGTCTCTTGATGCTGTCAAAAGACCTTGCCAACTTGGGGAATGACTTACAATGTTCCTGCATGTGATCTCAGTGATATCACTGCGGTTCACAAGGTACCTTGAACCTAAGTTGCTCAGGGATTTGTAAATTAATACAAAGACCTTGAGCCTGGCTTGGTAGTAGATGGACAACAGCCAATGGTGCGAGGCTCCTGAGAGCCAAGCTGCCTCTCTCAGGGTTCGAATCCTGCCAGGGCAGGTGTCGGATACGGTTCCCTCGAGGGGGGATCCGCAAAGAGGCGGCGACAATCTCCGAGACTTGTGCTTGTTAATTGCAAATAATGGGAGCTTGCTAGCATTCCAGGCTGCAGCATAAAGGAAAACATTTTGCCGAGTTTCAGGGGCGAGCTTTCCGAGAGACAGTTGCCAAGGGGCAGACCCCTGCCATCCATCCCGGCTCGTTTGTTCTGTGTCGTGACACAGTTTTGACGGCTGCCTTCTTGCCTGCATCGGATCTGCGTTCTTTTGAGAGCTGCCCCCCCCCCCGGGGAAGGATGCTTGGTGATAAAAGGCAGAGGATAAATTTTGCAGAAAACAAACGATTCTTTTCTCCACCTCCCCGCCCCCCTGCCGTGCCACAGAGCCCCCCCCAAAAAAAGAGCTGTGCTTTATTTGCATTTTTACAGGTACCAGGAGGCAACTATACAAATCTGCGGACAGAGGATTGCGTGGTGTTTGCATCAGCCGAGTCACTCGGCCACCACCTACCTGTTTACTCAGAAGTCAGCCTCACTCTGCTCAAAGGGGCCGACTCCCCAACAATATGAGAATACGTGCAACCACAGAATTGCATTTTTATTTTTATTTTTATTTTTTATTAAATTTGTATACCGCCCTTCATCCGAAGATCGCAGGGTGGTTCGTAACATGGAAATACAAAATGAGAACACAAAATGCACAGCAAAAACAAGTGATCAGTTGGTTAGAGCAGGGTGCTGATAACGCCAAGGTTGCAGGTTCGATCCCCGTATGGGGCAGAAGCCTATTCCTGCATTGCAGGGGGTTGGACTAGATGATCCTCGGGGTCCCTCCCAACTCTACGGTTCTCTGAAGTACAAAGAACAAGCCAATAACCCAGGCATCCCCAAACTTCGGCCCTCCAGATGTTTTGGACTACAATTCCCATCTTCCCCAACCACTGGTCCTGTTAACTAGGGATCATGGGAGTTGTAGGCCAAAAATCTGGAGGGCCGAAGTTTGGGGATGCCTGCAATAACCTCTCTCCACATCCTAGTTTGTCTACGATTATAGCCTTAGGGCCATTTCACACATTAAGTTTGTCACCCCATTCTATCTCCTTTGCGAACACTCCCGCATAATATATATGTGTGCAAATTCGACGCATTATAGATTTTTAGGTACATGTCTAAAAAGGTATCTGCCAAAGAATCTAATGTGTGGAAAGTCCTTCATTTCTTCAAAATGGAATTGCTTGATTACGATACAATCATAGAACTGACTTGTGCTCGCTCAAGGTCCTGAGTATATTAAAAAACCAAAGCTTGCTTTGGCTAAGAACATAAGAAAAACCTCCTGGATCAGGCCAATGGCGCGTCTAGTCCAGCATCCTGTTCTCACAGGGGCCAACCAGATGCCGGGGGGGGGGGACCTACAAGTAAGACCAGAGCACAATAGGAGCCCTTTGATAGGCCTCTCCTTCATTGAGATGTCCCCGAGTCCTAACGTTAGGAGAGAGGGAGGAAAACTTCTCTCTCTCTCTCTCTCTCTCTCTCTCTCTCTCTCTCTCTCTCTCCACTTCTGAAGCGAACTTTCCCATTGAAAGTAATGGAAAGTGGATTAATCCGTTCCAGACGGGTCCGCGGCGTTGGTAAACCGAAAATTCGTAAACCGAGGTGTTCATAAACCGAGATTTCACTGTATAGGGGATTTGCTTCATCCCCTTATTATTCTACATTGCCCTTTTCTGAATCTTTTCCAACTCTCTACAGTATCCTTTGGGAGGCGAGGAAACCAGAATATGTACACTAGGGTTGCCACATTTCAAACAGTGAAATTCTGGACAGAAAAGTTGTTGAGCTATTTATTTATTTATTTTGCCTGGCCCCCCCCCCCCAAAAATATATTTTTTAAAAAAATCTGTTTTGGAGCTATTTTTAGGGGGAAATGGCAAAAAAGGCGCTGCTGACACAGACTGCCTTACATCCAGATTTTCCTGGACTTTCCCCCGATTTTCGCCCGGACACTGCTGCAGACTGCAGTATTCCAAAAATGTCCAGGAACTCCGGACGTATGACAGCCCCACTTGTACACAATAGCCCAATACGGTGTGTGTGTGTGTGTGTGTGTGTGTGCGCCTTTCCTGGCTTGAAAGCAGCGCTCAGCCCTGACTCCCACACCCCAATATCCACTCCCCAGGGTGTGACTTCACAAGTCCGTGGCTTCCTTTCCCTCACCTGCTACACACCTCTTCCCTCCTTTCTGCCCCAAAAGCTGAAATAATCCCCGGTTCCATCTTCCGCTCCTATCCCCACCAGCCACTGCGGGAAGATCTGTCGTTTCCCTTTAATTACAAACCTTTTTCATTAAAGTAATTAAAAGAGTGTGGCACTAAGAGAGAGAAAATCACCCTCTCGAGTTTCAATTAACTGTCCTCGCTCCTTGGACATTGTGCGCCTTGGTTGATTTGTCCTCGCGGAAAGAGCGTAGCGAGGGGTGGGCACTCTGTACATGCTCAGAAGCTTTCGCCTTCCCAAAGTCCAGCGTTGGGTCCCACCAATGGGAAGAGACATCCTTCCTAGACCCTGAACATCACTTGGTCTCAAGTCTTAGGAGCAAGTCAAAGCACAGCTCTAAAATATTCCTCCCAAGTTACTAGCCCCTTTGATCTGGAAAAGACTTTTTCCTCCCACCCTAAGATATGTGGGATCTTAGATGGCTCTTTAATGGGGTACATCCTAGGGTGGGGTCAGTTTCTTTGGCATAATACAATTCTGGTTCCCCCAGGCAGCTCTTTGATGAAGCCATTTCTAAGATAAGGAAATTAATCAACCTGATCTCAGATCTCTTTGCATTTATGCAAATTTAGAACCATCCACTACAGGTAACAGACAGTGGCCTTAAAATAACGAAGAGCAACAGGGGGAGGGAGGGGGAAGCATTCATCAATAAGCGTTCTGAGAGGTTCTGCTTTTATAAACCAGGAAACTGAACCCGAGGCCTAGGGGCCATTTGCCAGGCAAATATGGAGTGAAAAGTAATCAGGACAAAGAGGAGGAAGAAGTTCTGCAAACAGAGCATAGTCTCCACTAAGTCTCTGAGTCTGTGCAGAGTGCATTCCCCACTCAAGGCATTAACTAATGTCAGTCCACTTCCATGTATCTCACAATACAAGAACATTGGGGGGGGGAGTAAAATTGGCAGTTCGTCAACAGCGGAATTTTTTTGGGGGGGGGTAATTTATTCAGGAAAGCACGCTTAAAAAGACTTCACGAGAAGTTGTGTCAACTGCTAGATTAAATGGGGGGGGGGGAAGGGTGACCTAAATTTATGGAGGAGCAGATCTTTATCCTTGGCTACAACGGCTAAGTAGAGCCCCCATACCCAGAGGAAGTCTATTGAATACCAGATACAGAAGAACAAACAACAGGGGAATGCTTCCGTTTCTCCTGGGCACACTAGTGAGTTTTCCAGAAGGTCCCCAGTTGGTCTCTGATGGAAGGAGACTGGACGAATGAACCATATATACCTGAAGGAGCATCTCCACCCCCATTGTTCAGCCCGGACACTGAGGTCCAGCGCCCAGAGCCTTCTGGCAGTTCCCTCTTTGCGAGAAGCCAAGTTGCAGGGAACCAGGCAAAGGGCCTTCTCAGTAGTGGCACCCACCCTGTGGAATGCTCTCCCACCAGATGTCAAAGACAAAAACAACTACCAGACTTTCAGAAGGCAGCCCTGTTTAGGGAAGCTTTTAATGTTTAATAGATTATTGTATTTTAATATTCTGTTGGAAGCAGCCCAGAGTGGCTGGGGAAACCCAGCCAGATGGGCGGGGTATAAATAACAACAACAACAACAACAACAACAACATATTATTATTATTATTATTATTATTATTATTATTATTATTATTATTATTACTGTACTACTACTACTATTATAACCACACTTATAGAAAGGGGGAAACACAACCATTGTAAATAGCAGCCTCAAGGTGCATTTCAGATTCTTGCTGGCCAGCACTGAATATTCAGATGCCCATCCTGGCCACCAAAAGGACGGCTTCCTTAGCAACTTGTGCCAACCCAAACTACAACTCCCACCAGCCTCAGTGTGCCCTGTGTTATTTTGAAATTTGGAGGGTAAGGCACAATGGGATGGAAGTGGTGGGAGAGAGAAGCCAAATTAAGACCATTGACTGCCGCCCCCAGCACAGACAAGACACCTGCCGCCTCTCGGAAGCCAAACAGGAACCCAAATGCCCCTGCACAGCCCCACATATCCTCTCCTGCCCTAGATCTACCCTTGATAGTCAATACCATAAACCCCAAAGCTCAGAGCATGATCTTGTTTGTTTGCCGGCAGATCCCCAGCCACGCCTCACCGCTGTTCATTGTTAAGAAAAAGGGGGAAATCCGGGTGTGGCAAGGACGGTTTCTGCAAACACATCTCACCCGGAATTGAGAAGGTCTGGCAAACAACGCCTGAGCTGTGCCTTTAGGTGTCTGAGATTCATGCACCAGGCCCTAGATTTCAGCGGTGATGTCTCATCCATCTGTCACAAATGGGGCAGTGCCCCACCAGACCCTAGCAGGGTGATCAAGTCAGGAGGATCCCGGACCCTGAGATTTCGGGGCCCTCACCTGAGACCTAGGGACTGCCCCAGGTTAACTTCCTTCATAGAGCTTCATTATGCTGATGGCAACGTAGTGTGTGCACACTCAGAGGATGACCTCCAAACCATCCTAAATATCTTCACAGCTTATGGAAAGCTTGGCCCATCGCTCAACATCCGAAAAACCAAAGCACTGCACCAACAAGCACAAAACAACACCTCCGCAGTGCCACAAATCCACCTCAATGGTATAACGTTGAAAAGTGTTGATCACTTCTCCTACCTGGACAGTTATCTTTCCACAAGGGCTGATATTGATGCCGAAATCCAGCATCGCCTGAGCCCTGCAAATGCAGCTTTCTCCCGAATGAAGCACACTGGGACATTTGCAGGGAAACCAAAATGCTTGTTTACAAAGCCATTGTAGTATCAACCTGACTGCATTATTGCGAAACATGGACCACTTATAAAAGCCATCTTCAGCTCCTCGAAAGATTCCATCAATGGTGTCTCTGAAAATGTTTACACATCACTTGGGTAGACAGGTGAACTAATATCAGTGTACTGGAAGAAGCAAAGATCACCAGTGTTGGAGCAATGATTCTTCAACGTCAACTTCGTTGGACTGGTCATGTTGTCCGGATGCCTGATGATCGACTTCCAAAGCAACTACTCTATTCCGAACATAAAAATGGAAAGTGTAATGCTGGTAGTCAACAAAAGAGGTTTAAAGACTCTCTCAAGGCAAATCTTTAAAAATGTAGTATAAACACCAACAATTGGGAAACACGGGCCTGCGAGCGCTCCAGTTGGAGAAAAGCCTTTACCAAAGGTGTCATGGTCTTTGAAGACGCTCAAACTCAGGACGAAAGGGAGAAATGTGCTAAGAGGAAGGCATGCTTGGCAAATCCACACTGTGATCAACTCCTGCCCGGAAACCGATGTCCCCACTGTGGAAGGACGTGTGGATCCATATTGGCCTCCACAGTTGCTTACGGACTCACTGTTAAGACTCACTGTTCACGGAAGACAATCTTACTCGGCTACGAGGGATCGCCAGAGAAGCAAGGCCCTGGAAATGGAGGTTAAGTGGGAGAGGGGTTGGGCAGACCCCACAAAATGTCTATGTTAGAATTTGCAGGCTGCTGGGCTGAAGCTGGCAAGATGCATCATGCACAGTCTTCTTAATAAGTTCCAATAACTTGGAAATTCAAGCCCACCCACCACCAGGAGGGAGGATCAAGCAAACCTGGAAACTTCGGATCAGATCTGAAGGTCTGCCAACTCTACCCACCAACCTCAGTCCATCCTTTTTGCTGCCTGCCAGTCACCAGAACAGTCAGCTTCTCCCTCAATTTCAGTATTGCGCCTTGTAGAACTCAGCGGGGAGGAGGATAGGGTCTGCATAGACAGCTTCCTGCCAGGTGGTGTGTCCAATGGAGGCTGGTTGTCTAGGGCGAATGGGGCACTGCCCTCCCAATCTCACTCCTCCCTCAGCCAGCCCCACACCTCTAACTGCATTCTTGCTGCCTGCTGGTCTCTGGGGCTGCCAGCTTCCTCCTCAATCTCAGTGTTGTCCCTTGTAGAACTTAGCAGGGATGAAGAAGATGGGGTCAAAACTAGAATGTGTTGCCACCGCCCATCGTTAGCTCTGCCTCCGCCTACTGTTCAGATCCCCTGTCTTCTGCCCTACCAGGCCCAATGGGTGCCAGCCACTTCTGGATGGGGCCTGTTCCTTTAAGGAGCGAGCAACACCCCTGGGAGCAGAGTCAAATGCCCTTTTTTCAATTCCATTCCTCCACTTCCATGCTATTCCACTTGGCCAGAGTTGCTGGATCCAGGAGGAGGAAGATGAAACTTCCAGAATCAGAGTTTGGAAGGGACCCCCAAGAGTCATCTAGTCCAACCCCCTGCAATGCAGGAATCACAGCTGAAGAATCCCTGACAGCGGGCCATCCAATTTCCTGGACCCCGTCCCACAACGTCCCTTAAGACTGCAATCCTATATAAGCTAACTGGGGTGGGGGTGGAAATTCCCATTATTTATAGGTAATTTTCTTCCGTTAATAAAAGGATGGCAAAGGTGAGGTGTCTTCCAGCAGCCAGCCATTGCAACTTTCCCCGGCCTGGTGCCCTCCAGTTCTTTCAGACTACAAGTCCCATCTGCCTTAGTGTCTCTCGGCTGCGCTGACTGGGGCTGATGGCAGTTGTAGTACGAAACACCTTGAGAGCACCAGGCTGGGAAAAGGTGAGCAGTTTTCTGTTGCCAGCTAAGCAGGTGCCTTTGCTGTCCTTCACTGTGGGCTTCCAGAAGCCCAGAGCTCTTCCCCAGTTCACTGCTTCCAAGCTTTTCTGCAGCAGAGTGTGCTTGCGGGACGGAGGGGGAGAACCACGACAGGGGCCTTCAAAGGCCTGAAAGACTATCAGACACAAGATGGAACAGAACACCTCTGGAGGCAGAGGTCTCTCCCCTTCCCCTTGAAGCTGAGACCACCCATCTGTTATGCTCTCCTTCCACCCTGGGTCTCAGACCCTGCACTGAGCAAAGCACTCAGTCCAGGAAGCCTTGTCTCCGGTTCTCACAGGTATACTTCCTCTGATTGTGGAGGTTCCACCTTTGGATATTACAGGTACCAACAGATGGAAAGTTTTCCTTTGCTTGGAACTTGATTGCTCTCTAATGGATAGTCACACCTTGGTTGTCGAACGGAATCCGTTCCAGAAGTCCGTTCGACTTTCGAAAATGTTCAACAACCAAGGTGCGGCTTCCAATTGGCCGCAGGAGCTTCCTGCACACAATCGGAAGCTGCAGAAGCCGCGTCAGACGTTCGGCTTCCAAAGAACGTTCGCAAACCGGAACACTCACTTCCAGGTTTGCGGCGTTTGGGAGCCAAAACGTTTGACTCCCAAGGCGTTTGGGGTCCAGGGTACAACTGTACTTATTGATCACCAAAACGATCACCCTGCCTCCCTACCGAAAGCTTGAAGCAGGCTAAATTTTATGCAATATTGTCCAAGAATGCAAAAGCAGGCCTGGAGGGTCCAGCCAGTTCAGCATCCTGTTTTCAGCATCAATTGGAAGCCAAGAGAGTCTTGTAAGCCTAGGGTGAAGGATGTTGTTCTCCAGCAACTTGGCATTGAGGACACAGCCTTAAACACAGCTGTTCAATTTGGAGCCAAGAGGTGCTGATAGCCTTACCCATCGCAAACTAGGATCCCTGTTTGGCTAACCCAGCAGAGCTGTTCATCTTCAGAGCACAGGGGAAGCGAAGCCGGTGTGGATCTGTTCTATACCTGGGCTGGCAGGTGTGTTGCAAGAAAGGTGAGGGATAACGGTAAGGAAATGGTAAGATTTTGTGAGTTTCAACAATCCCGGACCACTGGCCAGACTCGCTGGGGCTGGTGAGGGTGGCAGTCCGAGAAGCTGCCTTGTTGTGACTCAGACCAACAGTCCATCTAGTTTGGTATCACCTACACTGACCGGCAGCACCTCTCCAGGGTTTCAGGTGGTCTCTCCCAGCCCCACCTGGAGATGCTGTCCAGGGTATCTCTGATTTTTCTTTTTGGAGGGCACTAGATTGGGGAACGTAGGGACCCAGGTGGCGCTGAGGGTTAAACCACAGAGTCTAGGGCTTGCTGATCAGAAGGTCGGCGGTTCGAATCCCTGCGACGGGGTGAGCTCCCGTTGCTCGGTCCCTGCTCCTGCCCACCTAGCAGTTCGAAAGCACATCAAAGTGCAAGTAAATAAATAGGGACCGCTCCGGCGGGAAGGTAAACGGCGTTTCCATGTGCTGCTCTGGTTCGCCAGAAGCGGCTTAGTCCTGCTGGCCACATGACCCGGAAGCTGTCTGCGGACAAACGCCGGCTCCCTCGGCCTATACAGCGAGATGAGAGCCGCAACCCCAGAGTCGGACACGACTGGACCTGATGGTCAGGGGCCCCTTTACCTTTACCTAGATTGGGGAACAGTGTCCTAAAGCAGGAGCGGGTAACCTGTTAAGACTCTGGCTCCCATCAGCCCCATCCAGAACAACCAACGGTCAGGGATGATGGGATTTGTAGTCCAAGATACACCTGGAGGGCCACAGCTTAGCCTAGGATGGAGGTGTTTGTGAGAACGAGGCAAACGACGACCTCCGTGACAGCAAATCAGAGGCAACCCCAGAATTGGGGATCGTCGGGACATGATTAATTTCTGAAGTGGGACCCCTGTAATGTAGAGCAAAATAATAAATTGTGTAGCGCATAAAGTAATTATGTGAACCCCAAGCAAGAGTGGCTGGGGAAACCCAGCCAGATGGGAGGGGTATAAATAGCAAAATTATCATCATCATCGAATAAACATCATAAGCAGGGAGGTTGTTTATTCCATCCCTCAGCTTTTGGAAGGAGTGAATAGCAGGTGTAGTGGAAATGGACATGGGATTCAGTTAAGCCCCAGCATGGTGCTAGATCTCAAGTTCTTGCTCATTGGGGGGGGGGAGCGCAGGAAGGAAGTCAGGGCCCTCCCCTCCTTTGGCCACCTTGAGGCCACATAGCCTCCAAAGAGTTGGGTCCTATTACGCTTCTGCAGCATCAAACGAAGGCTTCTCTGCACATGCTCAGGTGCCCTCTTTTACTGTGCGTCATGCCCATGTCTCTCTCTCTCTCTTTTAGGCATGCCAAAGACAGCGCCATGGCTTTCCTCACCTTAGGGAGGATCCTGAAGGCTGTTTGCTGCCAGAGGGTTTCAGGGTGGCGGAGGGATCTGCTTGTGCCAAGCCACAGTCGCCAATGCCAAACCCTGGAAAGAGAGCGTCTGGTGCCAAGACTGGGGGAGGAGGCCGGGGGGGGAGAAGGGCCCTCCGTTCCTTAGGAACCCCACAAAACTCCAAGTCCCCCTATCCCCTTGCCTTTTGATGCCCAACCCCTAATATCCCAACAGCTCTGTAGGAACCACAATGTTTGTGTGTTTGTAGGAGAGGGAGCTACATCAAGAGCAGCCCTCCTCCCAAACATGGTTGGCACTAGAGGCTGGGCAAGGAGCCCCCCTGCCAGACAATGAACTTGTCCCCAACTCCCCCCCCAATATGCTGGACTCTGTCATTAACATACACTGTTATTTTTCTTTTGGGGATCTCCCCCGCCTACAAATATACTTTGCCCATTCTGTGCCCAACAGGATTCCCCCCCCCGGGGCTACCACAAGCCTCTCCTCCCTCCCACCCCCCAAATCATGGCACCTTCCCCTCCCTGCCCCCCATCCATCCCCCCTCTCTCTCTTGCGGGCGCCTGGTGGTTGCAGATATCGGGGGAAGCCCCTGTTCCCGCGAAGGATGGCGAGAGCGCTTCCTCGGAGCCGCGCCGCCGGGCGCCTCCTCAGCCCCTCTCTCTATTGTTAGGGTGGGACCCCAGGCAGCCTCCCCTCCCCTCTCCTCGCCCGTCCGCCCCCACCAAGCCCAGCCCCGCCAGCTCCCAGGGACACCCACCTGCTTGGAGCTGAGCTCGGCCTCGAGCTCGCGGGGCTGGTTGTGCCACACCAGGGAGTGGAGCGGGTACCCGGCCTCGGCGCCCTTCCTGGCACCGGGAGAGGCGGCCAGCATCCTTTTGGCACCGGGGCGAGGCCGTCGGGCGGGCTGCAGCCGCATGTGCGCCGCCGGGCCGGGCTGGGCAGGAAAGAGGGAGGGAGGGAGGGAGGGAGGGAGGGGGATCGACGCTGCGGGCCTCTCCGCCGAGCAGCAGCAGAGGGGAGGGCGAGGGGGAGGGAGGAGGAAATGCAGGAGGAGGCGGCGCGAGGGTGGCGCGCGGCGGGATGGAGAGGATGGGGGTACCCCCACCCCACCCCGCAAACCACCGCTGCCCCCGCAGCTGCAAAGGACTGGGGAAGCTCCTGCCTCGCCCCAGCTTGGGGAGGGGGGGGAGGCAGACGCGGCAGCAGGGCACCACGGGACTTGTAGTCTTCCGAGGGGGCTGGCAGCGTGAGGGATGGAGGGGGGGGGCGCATGAGTGTCGGAGCATCTGCTTTGCGCGCAGAAGAAGAAGGTCGCGGTGCCACATCCCTGACACGTCCAGGAAGGGTGGGGAAAGGCTGCTAGCCTAGAGAGCCGTTGCTGCCGGTCAGTGTAGACAGCACTGAAGAAGGTGGGACATTGATCTGACTCAGCTTCGCTCCAGGGGTGCCAAGGTGAATAAAATATTGGGGAGCCCAGGGGAGCCCCATCCTGCATAATCAATCACAAAATATGGTGCGCACACATCATTTGAATGGCAATGTCCATACACTTTTTTTTGGGGGGTGGCCCCTCAAATATTTTACTGGGGTCTCTGTGAAGACCCCTTGGCCCCTAGGAATTGTCTCCTGTGCTGAGAGCCAGTGTGGTGTAGTGGTTAAGAGCGGTAGACTCGTAATCTGGGGAACCGGGTTTGCATCTCCACTCCTCCACATGCAGCTGCTGGGTGACCTTGGGCTAGTCACACTTCTCTGAAGTCTCTCAGCCCCACCCACCTCACAGAGTGTTTGTTGTGGGGGAGGAAGGGAAAGGAGAATGTTAGCTGCTTTGAGACTCCTTCGGGTAGCGATAAAGCGGGATATCAAATCCAAACTACTACTCCTAATCCTACTCCTCCCCCTCCTCCTCCTCCTCCTCCTCCTCTTCTTCTTCTTCTTCTTCTTCTTCTTCTTCTTCTTCTTCTTCTTCTTCATGTGATGCCGTTTCAAAGCTTGAGTGGCGGGATCTTGGTTTATTTGTAAAGGAAGGGTCGTGGCTCAGTGGCAGAAGACCTGGCCTGACCCAAGGTTCGGTCCCCCAAACCCTGTCAGTGTAGACCAGGCATCCCCAAACTGCGGCCCTCCAGATGTTTTGGCCTACAACTCCCATGATCCCTAGCTAACAGGACCAGTGGTCAGGGAAGATGGGAATTGCAGTCCAAAACATCTGGAGGGCCGAAGTTTAGGGGTGCCTGGTGTAGACAATAGTGAGCCAGGTAGACCAATGGCCTCTTCTGATGTAGGCCAGCTTCCTTAGCATCCCATAGCTTCCTTCGTGTGGCTCTAGGGCGATGGCTGCCCCCTGCCTCAGACCAGGCTTGGGTGTTGCTCCATTTCCCCCAGCACCGACCATTTTCACCCGCAGCGGCTTCTGGGGGTCTCTCTAGGGCAGAGAGGGGGTTCGTCCCTCTGAAAATAAGCAGGACCCTGTAGCTGGATCAAACCCTAAAGTCCATCTGTGGCCCTCCAGATGTTGTTGACTGACCATGCTGTCTGAGGCTGGTGGTAGATTTGGAGCCCAACATAATACTATAATGATAATAAATAATAATTTATTTATTTATTCCCCGGCCATTGCCGGGTTCAGGGCGGCTAACACAAAATATAAATTACAATAAAACGTAATAGAAGAAAAACAACAACAAACAACAGTTAATTAAAATAAGGCTTAAATTACAGCTTAAAATACAGTTTAAAATGCAGCCTCATTTTAGTAGCAGCGCATAAATCAAGACCATAAAGGGAGGAAACATCAGATATTCACCCGAGCCAGCTATCCATGCTGTTCCTACTTGGGCCAGCAAAAAAGCCAAGGGAAAATTTATATACCAAATCCCATATAAGGGGTCAGAGTGAGTCTAAGCCGAAGACCAGGTGGAACAGCTCCGTCTTGCAGGCCCTGCAGAAAGATGTCAAATCCCGCAGGACCCTGGTCTCTTGTGACGGAGCGTTCCACCAAGTCGGGGCCAGTGCTGAAAAGGCCCTGGCCCTAGTTGAAACAAAATCTAACCTCCTTGAGGCTCAGGACCTCAAGTGTTGTTATTTATGGACCTTAAGGCCCTCCGCTGGGCATACCAAGAAAGGTGGTCCCGTAGGTACGAGGGTCCTAGGCAGGCTGCAGCTTCTCCACCCTGATACAAATCCATCGCTTCTCCCACCATTTGATTTCCAGACAGGCATTACAGAGGAGGAGAGCATCTTATATTGTGTGGGACCAGTGGGCTCCTTTTCCTAAAAATAAAGCAAGGCTCTAGACCTCTTGGATCTGAATAAAGGAACAAATTAACAGAAATATCCTTTCCCAGTGTTGTCAGCTACACTGACTGGCAGCAGAAGCAGCTTTTTAGGATTTCGGGTAGGGTCCTCTCCCAGCCCTACCTGGTTGATTCCATTGTGGGATTGAATCTGGGGGTCCCCGCATGCAACACAGATGCTCTCTATACCACAGAGCTATGACCCTTCCACTGAAAAACGAAGCAAGATGCTAGTCCTCATGGTTCTGAATTAAAGGCTGGTTTAAAGAGGAACACAGTAAGCTTCCTCTCTACATGGTCAGGAGAGAGAGAGAGAAAGAGAGAGAGAGAGAGAGAGAGAGAGAGAGAGAAAATAACCAGCTGCCGAGAGCTTGCTTAGTCATGCAGGTGGGTAATCTCTGCAAGGAGTGTGGGATCTTGCAAGCAGATTTAGGATTCCGTCCAGGATCAGACCACAGCTGGAATTCCAGGTGCAGGACTGCTGCTCCAGAGAAGCGGACACGGAGCAATGGATTCAAACTTCAAAAAAGAAGATTCCACCTAAACATTAGGAAGAACTTCCTGACAGTAAGAGCTGTTCGGCAGTGGAATTTGCTGCGAAGGAGTGTGATGGAGTCTCCTTCTTTGGAGGTCTTTAAGCAGAGGCTTGACAGCCATCTGTCAGGAATGCTTTGATGGTGTTTCCTGCTTGGCAGGGGGTTGGACTGGATGGCCCTTGTGGACTCTTCCAACTCTATGATTCTATGATTCTAGGACGGCTGCAATTCCAGAGTGAGAATGACAAAGGATGAACTTCCTAGACAAGCCACAAGGGGAAGCCCTTGTGGGATAGTGGTTACAGTCTTGGGCTAGGGTTAGGAAGACCTGGGTTCAAATCCCCACTCAGCCCTGACCCTACCCCTGTTCTGCATGGTCAGAGGAAAGAATGCTTCTGAATACCAGTCGCTGGAAATGACTGGAGGGAGGAGTGGTGGTGTGCTAGGCTGCTTCTCGTGGGTGGATCTCATTAGGGGATCTGATTGACCACCGTGAGAATAGGATGCTGGGCCAAATGGGCTCCCTTTTGGCCTGATCCAGCAGGGCCCTTCTTACGTTTTTAAGCTCACGGTGGTGAAAGCATTTGCCGGGCACTCACTACCTCTCCAACCAGCCTACCTTGCAGGGTCGTTGTGAATATTACATTGTAGGGGACTGACCTGCGTATGCTGCCTTGAGCTCCTTGGAGGAAAAGTAGAATACAAATGTAAAATAAATAAATGGGAAGATAAATATAATATATGGAAAGACAAATATAATATATAGTTTTTACACTACAGTATTTCATTTAATGTACTGTATAGCCTGTCCTTCCTCCAAAAGGAACTCTGATGTTTACTAGCCCCAAAGTGGAAAACGCAGGATGTACCAACTATTGAGGAGTGGCAGACAAAAATGATGGACTATGCTGAACTGGCAAAGTTGACCTGTGGGACCCGAAACCAGGGAGAGGCAAAGTTCCAGAGCGAGTGGAGTAAATTTATTGACTATATGGAAAATTCATTGACTATATGGTGCTGGAGGAGACTCTTGAGAGTCCCATGGACTGCAAGAAGATCAAACCTATCCATTCTTAAGGAAATCAGCCCTGAGTGCTCACTGGAAGGACAGATCCTGAAGCTGAGGCTCCAATACTTTGGCCACCTCATGAGAAGAGAAGAATCCTTGGAAAAGACCCTGATGTTGGGAAAGATTGAGGGCACTAGGAGAAGGGGACGACAGAGGATGAGATGGTTACGAACATGAGTTTGACCAAACTGCGGGAGGCAGTGGAAGACAGGAGTACCTGGATTGCTATGGACCATGGGGTCACAAAGAGTCGGACACGACTAAACGACTAAACAAACAACATATGGAAAAAAACTGTACAAGTTTAAATACACTTGCAGGACTGAAATAAATCCTACGAAATTGGACTGAGTTTGCAAAAGGAACTGCGAGATAGGAGTGAAATAATAAAGCCGTTTGAAGGGAGGGAGGTCACTCACAGCTCGGCAGAGCAAAAAGAGATTAGATGAATATATGATGTAATTAATAAGTTTTATTTTTGTGCATGTTTGTGTGTATGTATGTATGTATGTGTGTTTTATGTTTTGTTTAATTGGAAAAGTGAATAAAAATTATTTTCAAAAAAATAATAAAAAGGAACTCTGATGAGAGAGAGAGAGAGTCAACTCCCCAGGCCAGTGGTCCCCAACATGGTGCTCATGGCCTCAGTGGTGCCAGTGAGGTCCCCTAGGGCTTGCTGATCAGAAGGTCGGCTGTTCGAATCCCTATGACGGGGTGAGCTCCCGTTGCTCGGTCCCAGCTCCTGCCAACCTAGAAGTTTGAAAGCACGTCAAAATGCAAGGAGATAAATAGGTGCTGCTCCTGCAGGAAGGTAAACAGCATTTCCGTGCACTGCTCTGGTTCGCCAGAAGCGGCTTTGTCATGCTGGCCACAAGACCCGGAAGCTGTACACCAGCTCCCTCGGCCAATAACACGAGATGAGCGCCGCAACCCCAGAGTCGGTCACGACTGGACCTAATGGTTAGGGGTCCTTTTACCATACACACACACACACACACACTGTGTGTGTGTGTGTGTGTGTGTGTGTGTGTGTGTGTGTATGCGCACAGTGTACAATATGCATGAAAGCTTAATATAACATGGTGTTGTTGTTTAGTCGTTTAGTCGTGTCCGACTCTTCGTGACCCCATGGACCAGAGCACGCCAGGCACTCCTGTCTTCCACTGCCTCCCACAATTTGGTCAGACTCATGTTGGTAGCTTCGAGAACACTGTCCAACCATCTCGTCCTCTGCCGTCCCCTTCTCCTAGTGCCCTCCATCTTTCCCAACATCAGGGTCTTTTCCAAGGATTCTTCTCTTCTCATGAGGTGGCCAAAGTATTGGAGCCTCAGCTTCACGATCTGTCCTTCCAGTGAGCACATCATGATAACATGAATACTCAAATGCAACAGGAGAAGTGTGCATGCACACGAAAGCTCTCTTTTTTTTTTAAAATATAATTTTTATTTCAGAATTTTTAAAATTACATATTAAAGGAACAGGAAAAAAATAAATACAAAGAAAAAAAACCAACAAAAAATCACAAAAGGAAAAAGGAAAAAGAAAAAAAAAGAGGGGGGATTCAATGCTCCCTCCTTCACAAATTTACATAAATCATAACTTGTTCTAATCATGCGTACAGAGCCAATACTTCCACACATACAAAAATATACTAATCAAATCATAATAACCAAGGATATATATATATATATATATGTACCTGTATGTATATATATATATACTAAATCAAAATTCCAAACATTCACCACCTAATTCATACAGCAATTTTTAAACATAATTTATAAGGCATAAACACAAAACGAAAAAAGTAATAAAAAATACCAGCAAAAATAATAATACAAAGATAAGAATACAAAAAAAAAGGGGGTGAAAAAAGGAAAAGAAAAAAGAAAAATGTAGAGGTACTTCCGATTGTCTGTCCACTGTTGTCTTACAGTATACTCTTCCTCTTACTTGTTACATTCCCACTTTCCTTTCCGGCTAATTCCGGATGGTTTTCCCTTACTTTAACCTAACATATATTATCTCTTTGTACGGATCTTAATTTAAACATATCACCAATTCGGAATTTAATCCCTCTTTTATTAAATAATCATCTAATAATTTCCACTCACTTTGGATTTTTTGTTTCGGGGTATTTCTTATATACGCTGTCATCTTTGCTAAATTCATATACTCTATTACTTTGTTTTGCCACTCACAAACCGTCGGTGTCTCCTCTCTTTTCCATTTCTGTGCTATGAGGGTCCTTGCTGCTACCACCGCGTATAATAAAATATTCCTTCTATCCTTGGGTATGTCTTTGGGAACCATACTCAGTAAGAACAGCTCTGGGGATTTCCCAAATGTACACTTTAACATCCTCTTTAACTTCTCATAGATTATGTTCCAGAACCTTTGTATTTTTTTACACTGCCACCAACAATGCATGTACGTTCCAATTTGTTCGTGGCATTTCCAACACTTATTTGAACCTTCTTTATATATCTTCTTTAATTTCTCTGGTGTCAGGTGCCACCTATATACCATCTTCATTGTGTTCTCCTTAATTGCTGTGCAAGCTGTAAATCTTATACTTTCTATCCACAAATTCTCCCATTTTATACACTCAATAGTCCTACCGAAATCTTGTGCCCATTTTACCATAACATCTTTAACTAATTCGTCCTTTAGATTCCACTCCAACAAAAATTTATATATTGCTGCCAATTGTTTCCCCTCATTTTCAATTAACAATTCTTGTAATTTTGATTTATTTTTCTGAAAACCGACTTCCCTATGCTTCCTAAATAAACTTTGTATTTGAGTATATTGTAACCAGCTTGCACAGTAATTTTTCACCTCCTCATATGGTGTCAATGTGTACTGCTTGTCTACCTCCTTTATCAGGTCCTGGTACGTTAGCCACTTTTCCTTATTTCTTCCTCCCCCCCCCCCAGGGCCGTTATTTCAAAGGGTGATGCCCACCACGGTGTCTTTGGTTCTAATAATTTCCTAAATTCCAACCATATCCTGAATATCGAATTTTTAATTACGTGGTCAGTGAATTCCTTATATATCTTTTCATTTTCTTGCAGAAGGTATGCATGCCACCCAAGAGAATTTCTAAATCCCTCCAGATCTAAAATCTCCCTATTGTCTAACACAATCCATTCTTTTAACCAGCACAAATTTGCCGCTGCATAATATAATTTTAAATCCGGTACACCCCAACCTCCCCTCTCCTTGCTATCCGTTAATAATTTAAACTGTATTCTAGGTTTCTTTTTACCCCAGATAAATCTACTTAAAATTCTCTTCCAATTATTAAAGATCTCTAATTTCCCGATAATTGGCAACATCTGAAACAAAAATAAGATTTTTGGCAATATCATCATTTTTATCGTTGAAATTCTTCCCATTATGGATAGGTGTAGATTATCCCATTTCTCTAGATCTTTTTCAATTTCCTTCCACAGCCTTCTATAATTGTTCTCATACAAATTAACATTATTCTTTGTCACTATTATTCCCAAATATTTTACCTTCTTCGCCACCTCCCAGCCCGTAGCCAATTCTAATTCTTTCGCTTCCTTTTCCCTCAAATTTTTAACAATCATTTTGGTTTTCCCCATATTCACTTTAAATCCTGCTATTTCCCCATAATTTTTTTAATTAAATTTCAATTTACCTACCGAATCTGCTGGGTCCTCCATTATTATTAAAATGTCGTCCGCAAAGGCCTTAAGTTTGATCTCACTCTTCCTGACTCTCAACCCTTTAATATTTTTGTCTTCTTTTATCTCCTTAATTAAACATTCTATTGATAGAATAAATAGGAGAGGGGACAATGGACATCCCTGCCTCGTACCTTTTTTAATCTCGAATTCCTCTGTGGCTTCGCCATTTATTAACAATTTAGCTGATTACTCTTTATATATCGCATTGATTCCCCTTAAAAAATTTCCCTCAATCCCAATCTCTTCCATTGTTTTCTTCATGAATTTCCAAATCAGATTATCAAACGCTTTCTCAGCGTCGAGGAAAACAAAGGCTACTTTTTGGCTCGGGTGCCAGTCGAGGAACTCGATCGCATCTAGGAGAATTCTCATATTATTATGCATCTTACGCTTGGGCAAAAATCCTTGCTGATCTTTGCCCAATATCCTATTTAATACTTTCTTTAATCTATTTGCAAGGATCAGCGCAAAAATTTTGTAATCCGAATTTAAAAGGGATATAGGTCTAAAATTTCCCACCTCCTCCTTTTTATTATTTTCCTTTGGGATCAAAACAATGAAAGCTTCTTGCCAGGAGTTGGGAAAAACTCCCCTTTCCAAAATCTCATTAGCCAATTTTTGATATATTTCTAATATTTCATCTTTAAAAATTTTATAATGTTGATTTACTAAACCGTCTGTCCCGGGCGACTTTCCTTGTTTTAATTTATTTATTGCCTCTAATATTTCCTCTTTTAATATTGGGGTATTTAATTCTCTTCTCTCTTCATCTTTTATTTTGGTCAAATTCAATTTCCTAAAATACTTATTCAGTTTCTCCTCACTTATATTCTCCTCTTTATATAGATGTTTATAATAATTTAGAAAACACTTCTGAATATCCTCCCTTTTTGTCCAAATTTTCTCCCCCTCCCTGATACTTGTAATTAGGCTACTTTCCTGTTTTTTCCTCAATTGCCATGCTAACAAACGTCCGGCTTTCCCTCCCAATTCAAACTGTCTTTGTTTTGCCCATTTTATCTTTTTTTCAATTTCATTCCCTATCACCATTGACAGACTATTTTGTAAAATTTTAATCTGATTTGCTATTTTTAAATCTTTTGGATTTTTTCCCAATTCCTTCTCCTTCTCTTCTATTTCCTTTTCTATTTTTTTAATTCTTTCCCTCCTCTCTCTATTAATTCTACTTTTTTGTTGAATATAAATGCCTCTCACGAAAGCTTTACTCGCCTCCCAGACTGTTGTTATGTTCGAGCCCTCTCTCATATTCACTTGAAAGAATTCCATCAATAACTTTTTCACCTTTGCGACGAACCCCTCATCATTTAACATCCCTTCATCCATTCGCCACCTACCTTTCCTACCTTCTTTCTCTTTCAAATTTACCATTATCGGGTTATGGTCACTTATTGATTTTGGTAAAATTTCGCTATTTGTCACTTTTAACATCAGATTTGCGGATAGCCACGCCATATCTAGTCTGGCTGCCGACTTATGGAGATCTGAGTAATGAGAGAACTTCTTTTCCTTGGGGTTTCTTATTCTCCAACCATCTTTTAGTTCGTATTCCTCTATTAAATCTCTAAACTCTTTTGGTAGTTCTCCACTACTCTTTCTCTCTTTATTAGTTCTATCCATTTCTGCATTCCAGACCCCATTAAAATCTCCCGTTAAGATGATTTCCTCCCCTTCTATTACCTTACTCATCTGATCTCTCAACTTTCTAAAAAAACCAGATTTACCTCCATTGGGTGCATAGATGTTAATTACTGTCACATTACCTCCTGGTAAGTGTAGCCTTGTACCCACCATTCTTCCTTCTCCGTCCTGGAGGATCTTTTCTGTCTTGATGTTTTTCTTTACATAGGTGGCTACACCCCTCTTCTTTCCCTCATCCAACGATGTGTATACCTCGCCCAACCTTTTGTTTTCTAAAACTCTCTTATGTCTATTTGCTACATGTGTTTCTTGGAGGCAGATCACATCCCAGGCACCTTTCTTCAGGATGTGTTCTACCTTATTCCTCTTCAGTTTATTATTCAGGCCATTCACATTCCACGAGACCACCTTAAGATTCATCACTTTATAATTTCACTTTAATAACTCAAACCAACCGATAAAGCTCACGCTTTACCCTGCACCTATAATGGAAAATAGATGGATTATACGGAGACTTATGTCAGATCTTGTATATTATTCTGACAGCTTCAAAGCCCGAAACCCCCCCTTAATCGTTTATCAAGAAAAAAAGAAAAAAAAGAAAAAGAACAATTAATCCAATCAAATCAAAGAAAAATACATGCAGCCAATTCTTTCCCCCTCCCCCTTTTATTCTTCTACTTGACCTTCTTCAATGTCGCCCTCCTCCCCTCCTATCTCATTCTTGAGTCTTCTGCTGAATTTCTCCGCTTCATCAGCTGATTTTATCGTCTTCCTTCTTTCCTTATAAAAAAAGTCACACCTTCTGGGTACTCCCAGGTGTACCAAATTCCTCTTCTCCTCAGGACATCTGTCAAGCTTTTATATTTTTGTCTTTTCAATCTAAACCTTTTCGGTATTTCTTTGTAGATGGCTATCACTCTCCCGTCAATTACAAGCTCCTCTTTCTTCTTCCTTTGTAAGATCTTATCCTTCAATAAAGATGAATTCAGGTGGAGCATGCAATCTCCTATCATCTTCTTCTTTTTGTCCATCTTTACTCTATAGATTTTATCCACGTCCATCCATAAGTCCTCTTCCTTTACCTTTAGCCACGCCGCCAATTCCTTCACCAATCTTTCTTCAATCTGTTCATTTTGGGCCTCTGGGACACCTCTCACTCGGAGAATCAGGGCCTTCTGCCTCATTTCAATTAATGCCAGCTGGTCCTCTAGTTCTTCACATCTTTTCCTCCAATCTCTTCTGTCATCCTCCTCTTTATTATGAAGTCTTCTCAGTTCTTTTGTCTCTTGCACCACTTTTTAAATAGCCTCCTCCTGTTTATTCACTTTCTGGTTTGTCTCTTTTATTGCTTTATCCAGCTCTTTGTTTTTGGTGCTTAGTTCTGTTATTTGTCCAGACATATCCGCAATCATTTTGGAGTTTTGTTCTATTTTAGACTCTACAGTCTCTATTTTGGACTCAACGGCATCTAGTTTGTCACTCAGAGATTTATTCATCTCCGTAATGAGTTCTTTGATGTCTAATAGGGCGTCATTATCTGGAGATGATGATTGTCTCCTGGCTTGATTTGCTGATGCCGATGTTGCTTGCGTTTTATTTTTATTCATATTGTCAGACTTAAGGATTACTATTTCATAGATGTCCCGTTTCTCTCTCACTGGGAGTTCCCCACTGTTAAGCTGTTATCACATTAATTCCTCTCTCAATGCAAAGAGTGAACTCCCCTTCTTGTCTTTAATTTCTTTTCTCCAACTGCTTGCCTTTTAAAATACAAGTTTAAAGACTCTCAGTTTCATTGGGGGGTAAATATTCCTCCCCGCCTCCAGATGTCGCTCTCTGCCACTAATCCTCACTCCTCAGTTCCTTCTTTACTATAGAGGTGGGCACTTCGTCACTCAATTGTCCATCATTACACTACTCACTTCCTTAAAGAAGGGGGAAGTCCAAAGACTGCATGAGTCTGCTAAAATCCGTCCTCCATCTTTTAATATTCTCTGCCCTCCTAGCTCCGTTCCAAAGTTCGTGAAGTAAAATAGGGATTCCTCCCTTCCTCCACACACCAATCAGTCTTACTTTCAATCAACTTCCTCCTCTTTATCTCGTCTCTTTCGCCTCCCGCTCGCCTGCCGCCTCCACTAAATTGTGCCGGCGTGGGCTTGCTTCAGGCTTTCCGTTAAAATTATCACAACTTGGTAGCAACTTGGTGAATGCTTCCCCCAATTAAGAATCTTAAATGTCCGTGCAAAGTCGCGCCTTTACAAGTTTCTTCCCCAGTGGGAGCACGGCAACCCTCCGACCTTCCTTCTCTCTTACCGCCTCACTCTTTCTCTCCTCTCCTCTCCTCCCACCTTCACGCCTCACCTTCGATCGTCGTTGGCGGTTTTCTTATAATCTTAGGTCGGAGTGCCTCGGCGCTTGCTGAACGGGAGTTCAAAAGGGAGCGTCTTGCCAAAGAGCCGCTAGTAAGTTTGCGCTTGGCTCCTCTCCTCCCCCCCTTCCACCGTATTTCAGTGCCGGGGAGCGGAGTTCTGCCTCTCTCGCCGCTTTTTCCTGTTTCACGATAGCCCCGTGCTATCGCTGAAGCTGGGGGGGGGATTGACGCTGCCCCCCCCTCTCGCTTAGCTCTTGGCCGCTTGGATTTCTACGATCACGGAGCTCTTTCCAAGCGTGTCTCTCCGCCAGCGCGCCTCGACCGGAAGTCCGCACACGAAAGCTCATACCAATAACAAACTTAGTTGGTCTCTAAGGTGCTACTGGAAAGAATTATTTTGTTTTGTTTCGACTACAGCAGACCAATACGGCTACCTACCTGTAACTACAACAGGAGTGCTAATGGTAAAGAATGAAAAATGAAAAATCAGGCTTTAGGGGCCAACAAAATGTTTGGGCATAGAGAGATGTTCTCAGGAGATCAGGGTGGAAAAGGCCCCACCCACTCCACGAGGATGCCAGCATGGTTAATGAGCAGTGTCAAGGAAACTATAAGAAGCAAGAAGGTGCCCTTTAGAAAACTTTCCTGAGCAAGCAGAAGAAAAGGAAAGCAAAATTAAGGGAAAATAATAATGTAAGTTAGTGAGAAAGCAAATAAAATATTTTTGAAAAATGAGAAGATATTGTTTCAAAATGCCAGGCCCAATAATATATATTTAAACAGAGGCAGGAAAATGGAAAGGGAGGTAGTTGGACAACTGTTAAAGGAAGATTAGAGGCAGGATGAATGAATACTTTGTGGCTGTCTTCACCACAAAAAATGTAGGACAGATATTTGTGGCTGAGCTGGCAAAGGAGTCTGAAGAACTGACCCGGGCAGTGGTGACAAGAGATGGAATTCTAGGCCTTTCTTTTGTTAAAAACATAAAAACAAAAAATAATTGGGTCCAGGCAGCACCTGTAGATCTGGGAAACTGCAGGTTCTACACCAGGCATCCTCAAACTCAGCCCTCCGTATGTTTTGGGACTACAATTCCCATCATCCCTGACCACTGGTCCTGTTAGCTAGGGATGATGGGAGTTGTAGTCCCAAAACATCTGGAGGGCCTGTTCTGCCGTTTTATTGGCAGCTGGTCCATAGAGAACAGGCCTCTCAACGACATCTATAATGGAGCCTGCATGTCCAATAGCAGTGAGCCTCTGAGTATGCAAGGGGCAAAGGAGACAGCGGCGGCCTCCGTGCCTTGCTGGTTGGAAGCAGGGTGCTCTAAACGGTGGAACTCCCTCCCACAAGAAGCAGCGATGGCCCCCGACTTGGATGGCTTTAAGAGAGGTTTAGACAAATTCAAGGAGGAGGAGGCTGCCAATGGTGACTAGTTCCCGTGATTCTGTCCTCCCTCCTCTGTTGGAGACCGTAAATTCATCTGAATACCAGTTGCATCTGGTTGGCCGTAAGAGAGGATGCTGGGCTAGATGGGCCTGATCCTTGGGCCTGATCCAGCTAGCCAGGCTGTCTCCTGATGTTCCTCTGGTCAAATCCACGAGGGCAGGCTTTGGCTGCTGTTCAAAGCACACTTCCTTACAATGGGGCAATGGGTGGTTAGGTTTCTGGGATCATGCAAATGGTACCGAGATGAATATTTAGAAGGCAATGAATAAATCGGTGATGATAACGATAATAATTATGATGAAAATAACAGAATCATAGAGTTGGAAGGAATCCAAAGGATCATATTTTGGTTTCCAATGCAGGAACCGCAGCTAATACTGCAGTTTTAGCCTCTATTGTGGGCCTTATCCCTATTGTGGGGTGTTAACTCCATTGTTGGATGAACGCTTTTAGGAAATGTTTCGTGGGCTGTTCTTTTTAATCTCCCATTCAAGTCCACCTGCTTATTATTTCATCTTCTTGTTTACATGATTTGGCTGTGCCCAATGTCAGTGGAAGAAAGGAGTGCCTGGCGTGCTATGGTCCATGGGGTCACGAAGAGTCGGACACGACTAAACAACAACAACGTCACCCCTACTCAGAGCAGACCCATTAAAGCGAATAGGCACAACTCAATCTGCTCCATTTCTTTCCATGGGTCTGCGGAAAGCATCACTTAATTTGATACAACCCCCCTTTTCTTTGTAGAAAGAGACAAATATTGTTGATGTTGTTATCCCACATTTCCCCCAGCCCGGGACTGAAGGCAGCTTACACAAAAACCCAAACAGCTAAAACAGAAGAGAATCATTAGAAAGCAAAAAAAAAAAAACCCTCGAGCAGAATTGAAACAGTACACAATAATGATACATATATTTAAATAATAATAATAATCGAATAAAATACAGAGCAACAACCCCGACTAAAATGGAACCCTCTTCTCAGAGTGCTCCTGAGCATGTGCAAAGAGCCCGACGCGAGGCTCCTGCCCTGCAAAGTCAATGCGTTTCTGCTGCCCGCGTCCACTCTCCCCGCGGAGGAAAGGACCCAGGTGCCCTGAGCTCCAGAAGCCAGGATCCCTCCCTCCCTCTTTCCGAGGGTCTCGAAGGGACCCAGGCGTCCGTCCCGCCCGGCGCGGCTGCTCCCGGGGACCCAGGCGTCCTGCTTCCTCCTCCTCCTCCTCCTCGTTCCCGGCGAGGTCGCGCCTCGCTGCGCCCTCCCGCCGCGCGCCTCGCTCCGCCTCCGGAGGGCCGGCCTTGCGCGCCCGCCCGCCCGCCCGCCCGCCCGCCTGGCTTCTTCCTGCAGGAGGCGGAGGCGCAGGAGGCGGCTGCTGCTGGCGCTGCTGCTGCTGCTGCTGGCGCTGCCACCGCCGCCGACGGCCGCGCTGAGCCGCGGAGCCCGGCGGCCGAGGGAGCCCGAGCGGGGCGGCGCCGGCGGGGTGGTCGCGGCGCGCGGCGCCCGCTCAGGATGTCGCGCAAGGTGCCCCGCGCGGAGGTGTGCGCCGACTGCAGCGCCCCAGGTGAGCCCGGCGGCGCCGGGAAGGCGGGCGGGGAAGGAAGGGAGGAAGGAAGGAAGGCGGGGCCGGGCCGGGCCTGCAGCAGCACCAGCTCCGGCGCCCGCTCCGACGCCGCCGGCCGCCAGGTAGGGCGAGCCAGCGAGCGAGCGCCGAGGCCGGGCCTGCTGCTCCCGCTGCTGCGGCGAGACCCGCGCGGAGCCTCTCCGGGAAGAGAAAGGCGAGCCCTTCTTGGGCTGCCTGGCTGGCGTCGCCCCCACCGCGGGCGCCCCGATCGGCCCCCGGGAAGAGGACCCAGGCGTCCTGGCGCACCGCACCCCACCCCTGCTACGCGCGCTAGGAAGAGGACCCAGGCGCCCTGGTGCCCGCACCCCGGTGGAAATACCTGGACCCAGGTGTCCTGGCGCCCCCCTCCCCCGTAAACACTAGGAATAGGACCCAGGCGTCCTAGTGCCCCCACCCCTGTTGAGGCACTGGCAATATGAGCCGGCCATTCTCTTTCCCATAGAAAGAGCAGGAATAGGAGGACCCACCTCCCCATCATAGGGAGACTAGGAATATAGGGCCCTGGTGCACACCCTCCTTACCGTAGAGGCACCAGGAATAGGACCCAGGCGTCCTGGTCCTCCCCCACCCCCCTTTATCATTCACGGACAGGGATATTTGCATTCTTATTCTGCTCATGCCGCTTCTCTGAGCGATGGCTCAGGGGCAAGGAGGACACCTGCTCCACATGCAGAAGGCACCAAGTTCGCTTCCGGTTGGCCTCTCTGGTTAGGGCCAGTCGAGAGACACCCCACCTCTCTGGTGTCCTGGGGAACTGCTGCCAGTCAGTGTGGGGAGTACAGGGATCGATGAGCCAATGGTCTGACTGCCTTGGAGCCTCCTGCCCCACCCAGACCCTCTTTCTTTTTCCTCCTCCCCCAGGCATCTTTTGCGGCCCCTCCCAACCAGCACTGAGGAAGGAGACCCCCCCCCACCATGCCTAGGCCTTCACACACCCCTTATCTATCACACTTCTAGTGACCTGGAACAGAGCCCAGCAGCGCTCCCATCCTGCAAGCAGAACCCAACTGTCTGGGTGCGCCCCCTGACATCCCCCTGTACCCTCGGAGAGACATGTGTACACATGTGACCCCCATCTTTCAGCTGCCCAACCAAGGCCTTCCTAAAGCGGCCTGGCATTCCTTGGGGTCAGTGTGTGTGTGTGTGTGTGTAGGAGATTGTAAGATCATTGGGGCAGAGTTCTCCCTCTTCCAACCCATTCCAAAAAAACAACAACCATCCACCACTTCCCTGTGGATCTGAAACGGGGTGTTTGCTTGTTATATAAAATCCGGAGGCCTGAATTGTAGAACCTTTTTCTCCGGCAGGAAATCGCAGCTCTTTCTCTCCCTCTCCCCCCCCCCCCCTTTGGCTAATTAATAGGAGATCCAAGGTCTTGGTTGCTATTTGTAGTTTCTCAGGAGTTAAAAGTTTCATGGGGTGGGGAGATCCCTCGCCAGGTGTGTGTCTGCGTGTGTTGAGATTTATCCTCACCTGGGCACAGGTGTGATCTTCTCTTTTGTGGTTGGGGGGGGGGGGGTTCCAGGGTTGGCTGGTTGCTTCACGGAGCAAAACTAGGCCCCTATAATTTAGGAACAGAGGAACTTCTATTGGGTCAGAATGTGACTCCGTGTAGCTCAGTTGTGTCTACACTGACTGGCAGCAGCTCTCCAGGGTTTCAGGCAAGATGCTGCTGTGGACGGTGGTATGGCAAATATCTAGATTTGATAACACAACTTTTCTGTAGAAGTCTACTGAAAGCAGCTTAGCACAGAAGGAAAATAAATGCAGATCATTGCATCATTACGGCGGCAATCAAATATGGCTAAATTGTTTCAGAATGTAACAAACCTGCCAAATAACATTGTTTGATTATGTGTTTGAACCAGGGACACCCTGTCCCATGGAGCTGGGATACTTCCTCCTAGATTGCAAGCTGCCTTATACTGAATCAAGCATTGGGCCACCTAGTGCATTATTGACTGGCAGCAGCAAGGGGGGGTGTCTTTCTCTGGGCTACCTGGGAATGCTGGGGATTCAATTTGGGACCTTCTGCATGCAAGACAGGTGCTCTACCAGGAAGCTACAGCTCTTCCTTTAAAACAGAAGACAAGATTCCGGTCCTCATGGTTCTGAATTAAAGGCTGCTTTCAATTGGAACAGAAGAATCCATCTGCAGAGTCCATTGTCCACCCGGCTCAGGGCTGTTTACTCTGACTGGCAGCTGCTTTCCAGAGTTTCAGGCGGAAGATATTCCCAGCCATACCTGGAAACAGCAGAGATGAAACCTGGGGTGTGCTGTGTTCAGGACAGAGGCTCTACCATGGAACTATAGCTTTTGGCCCCAGCTGGTTAATGACTCTGACTATTGATACTGGGAGATTGGTATCTACTGGGAGATCTCTGGGTGGTTTGCAGCAGATCTACAAGGATTTCTTACTCCTGCTACATTAAATGACTTTTCTTCCCATCCCCGCCATTAGGCTCCTGAAATGAAGAAAACTTGATGTAACTTGGAACAGATTTTTGGGGAGATATGGAAGGACCCTCAGCTCAGTCCTAGTACAGTCGTACCTTGGAAGTCGAACAGAACCCATTCCGGAAGTCCGTCCGACTTCCAAAACATTCGGAAATCAAAGCTTGGATTCTGATTGGCTGCAGGAATCTCATGCAGCCAATTGAAAGCCGCAGAAGCCCTGTCAGAGGTTCGGCTTCCAAAAATCGTTCGAAAACCAGAACACTCACTTCCGGGTTTGCGGCATTCAGGAGCCAAAATGTTTGAGAACTAAGCTGTTCGAAAACCAAGATACGACTGTACTCGAAACCAATCTCTGTGCCCCATCATGCCCTTTCATTCTAACTTGGCTCACTCTCTTGAGCTGTCCATGGACCATAGCCCAGTGGTAGAGCACCTGGAGTTCTTGGGTTGAACTGCTGGCATCTCCAGGTAGGGCTGGGGGTGTCCCTTGCCTAATATCCTGGAATATCTGCTGCCAGTCAGTGTGGACAATACTGAGTTAGATACACCAGTGATCTGGCTCTGAAGGAGGCAGCTTGATACATTCTTATTTCGAGAACCAATGTCGTGCAGTGGTCAGAGTAGGACCTGCGAGAGACGAGGGTTCAAATCCCCCTCGGCTGTGAAACTCGCTGGGTGTGACCTTGAGCCAGTCACTGCCTCCCAGGCTGACCCGCCTTGCAGGGCTGTTGTGGGGATTAGAATGAGGAAGAGCTGTCACCTTGAGATGATTGGAGGGAAATGTGGGGTAAAAAAGAAGAGAGAAATAAACATTTAAGCCACCCCTTAATTTATGAGCATGAGGACTGGTATCTTAGGGGGTTGTTTTAAAGCGAAGAATCATAGCTCAGAAGTAGAGCACCTGCTTGGCATGCAGAATGTCACAGCTTCAATGCCTGGCATCTCCTGGTAGGGCCTGAAACCCTGGAAAGCTGCTGTTGCCAGCCAGTGTAGGCAGTACTGAGTTAGATACCCTAATAGTTTGACTCTGTCTGTATAAGGCAGCCTCCTATGATTACCGGCAGTTGAATGTGAGAGCTCAGGTCTTTCTTTCCTTTTTTTTAACAACCCCACTGCACTTGCAATGTGATAGGAAATGTTCTGTATTTACAGCATTTCAGCACAAATACCGATTCTGGGTCAAGGGGATGACTGTGTGAATCGTTCCTTAAAAATGGGAAGGGGGAGCAAGGTCCTCAACTGCTTACGAGTCCTTTGGTTGTGGGGGAAGAAAGGGCTAGATCGGAGCAGGAGCCAAATTTGAGCCTCCCTATACAGGAGCAGCCTACCTCGGAGTGCCCTGCTTGTGATCTTCCTTCCGCTTGCTTTGTGGGGAAAAGACTGTGGCTCCAGTCCTTTGTGGCACTTACTAGATTGGGCTGGGTATGTGTCCCGTCCCCCCTGAAAACTCTGGAGAGAACTACTGCTGCCAGTCAGTGCAAACGATACTAACCTAGGCAGGGCAATGGTGCTAGTGCAGGGAGGTTTCTGTGTTGGCCTGGAGGATTCCCTGGCTTGGGTCAGAAGTCCTTATCTTGCAGAATGGCCTGTTGAGGAAGTGAACAATAGAGAAAAACATTAGAGGGGGGGGTCTGTTTCCTGCAGAGGGTAAATGCAGAATTTTGCTCCTTGCTCTGCCTTGCTATCATCCTTATATGTGGGTAAGACACACCCTCCATCCACATCTCCCCGCTCTGCAAAGAATAATCTAAATAAGTTGTTTTTAATATTGTGTTTTATTTTATTTATTCCGTACAATATATGCACTGTTTGATTGTAAAAGCAGCAACAACCCTCAAAGCAGTTAACAGTGAAGATACCGGTAACACAGTAAAACGATCAAGGGAGTGAATTAACCACAATAATTTTAGACTTATTTTAGACTTTAGTAAGAGCTGTTCGGCAGTGGAATTTGCTACCAAGGAGTGTGGTGGAGTTTCCTTCTTTGGAGGTCTTTAATCAGAGGCTTGACAGGCATATGTCAAGAATGATTTGATGGTGTTTCCTGCTTGGCAGGGGGTTGGACTGGATGGCCCTTGTGGTCTCTTCCAACTCTTGTGATTCTATGACTTTGGAAAAGTTAAAAGAACAACAGAGCAAAACTCACACCAGCTATCTAAGCATCTGGCTAGGCTTGCCAAACAAAACTGTTTTTTAGCAGGAGCCGAAATGGGTTTATAGCTTCGGAGGCTGCTTGGTGTCAATTGGCAGGGAGTTCCAAAGTGCAGGTACTGCCACCCTAAAATACTGAGCTCTTGCAAATGTTGCAACATGCTATGGGACTTTACATACATGCCTAATTTTATTTGTATTACACCTTCTTTCCACATTTCAAGCCATGCGCAAGGCAGCTATAACTATACATAACTGCAACATCGCAAGCGTAGTCATGAACAATAAACAAAACATCGAGAAATACTCAACCAAACGGAACGGTTTCCACATAAATCACAAGATCTGAAATACAGATACACAAAAACCAACAGCAAAAACACCCCACCCCATTAAAACCCTCCCCCTAACAACACCGCAGCCTAAAAATCTCTTCAGCAGCCTCCGCTATTACGGTAGTTTCTCTGGTGGTGGTGGGGAGGAAATAAGAAATTAAACCAGGGGTCAGCAAACTTTTTCAGCAGGGGGCCGGTCCACTGTCCCTCAGACCTTGTGGGGGGCCGGACTATATTTGGAAAAAAATATATGAATGAATTCCTATGCCCCACAAATAACCCAGAGATGCATTTTAAATAAAAGGACATATTCTACTCATGTAAAAACACACTGATTCCTTGGGCCTTAGTTTGCCTACCCATGAATTAAACTTAAGGTTGCAGATGCTGGGGTGGCCCTAGCGTCCGGAAAGCTTCAATTTTATTTATTATTTCTCAAAATCTATATACCACTTGGTTATTAAAAAAACCCCAAACCTCAATGTGGTTATGAAAAGTATAAAGCAAAATATAATTATGAGTAAGAACCATTAAAAAATAATTAAACCAGCAATGAACAATAAATTGAAATAAAATACCAGTATTCTAGATATCTGGACTGACTTGTCAAAACAAAAAATGTCTTTCGCAGGCACTGAAAAAAATACAGTGAAGGAGCCTGTCTGATATCAAGAGGCAGGGAGTTCCAAAGTGCAGATGTGGCCTCTGATTGCTGGGTGTGACTCTGCTGGAGATTCCCAATGTAGATGGGCTAGACCTGATATTGGGCCTTCCGCTGTTCGTTCTTTCCTATTTCTCCCCTTTGTCCTTTCCTTTTGTTTAGAATGATCACAAACTTGGGGGACGCTTTAAAAATACATTCTTCCGTGGTTTTGCGAGGCTTGTCCCAAGGGTGGGTAAAACCTGTGGGACTCCAAATCCCATCAGACCTAGTAGCTGGGAGTCGGGGATGATGGGAGTTGTATTCCAGCAATATCTAGAGGGCCGCAACTCCCCTGCCCCAGCTTATGGGGTGTTTATCCGTCTTGTTCCCGTGTGCCTGAGAGTCAGTGATTCCTAGTGGTCACCGGAGCACCCCAGTTCCTTGTCTTGGATTTTGTGGGGCGATATTGCTCTGAACCCGGGGTGGGGGGGGAGGCTCCTTTCCGATGCAGCCGGGGGGGGGCACCAAGGATTGGAGATCTAGCTCCCCTTCCCACCTCCAGCCTCGGTTTCCTTGGCGGCAGGAGGAAGAGGGATGCCGCTGGCAGGGAAGGCTCTCCTGACGCATGACAAGCTGTTCCTCGGTGCCAAAGGCTCCCGGAGGCACAGAATGCAGACATCTGCCAAGTCAACTCTCTCTTCACTGCCATCTGTGCTGGATGAGGCCCCCCCCACATCCTTCAAGACTTGGGAATGGGAGGCTGGGAGGAATGGCTGGAGAGATCCTCGCCAGTGCTTCTGGTTGGCGCTGGGGACCCCGAATTGAGAAGGAGGGGCATGAAAATCCTGCCTGAAACCCCAGAGAGCTGCTGCCAGTCAGTGTAGACCAGGCATCCCCACACTGCGGCCCTCCAGATGTTTTGGCCTACAGCTCCCATGATCCCTAGCTAAGAGGACCAGTGGTCAGGGATGGTGGGAATTGTAGTCCAAAACATCTGGAGGGCCGAAGTTTGGGGGTGCCTGGTGTAGACAGTACCGACCTAGAAGGACAACCATTGGTCCAAAACCTACCGAAGCAGTGTGTGATAAAATAAGAATAAAGTGCACATGATTACAAAGTCGGGTCAACAAAAAGCGATAAAACAATTTCTATGCAGCTGTACAGTTGAATAAAAGAATCCTAATGTGTTGGCAGTGGATATAATGGAACAGTGAGTTTGCCTATGGAACTTGCTGCCACAAGGTAGATGGTGAGAAGTCCCTGGGTTAGATGACTTTAAAAAAGATCGGATATCATTACCTACTGAGGCCTGTTAGTCTCTATGGCCGTATAGAGTCTTATCACCTGATATACCGTACTTGGTGAGCCTCTGGGTATATTGGGTGAGCACAGAATTGTGGAGTTGAAAGCAGCTCTTACTATCAGAGAGTTCTCCCTAATGTTTAGCCGCAAGACCCTGCAGGCATCTTGTCCTTGGCTGTCCACTGTCTGAAACACAACACTGGGTTTGGCGGTCATCTGATTTAGCATGGCATTTTTCGGTATCCTATGAGGCTGAGTCTGGCTGACAGATGGCAAAGTTGATAGGTGAATTGGATGCTGCCCTGGGCTCCTTTGGAAGGAAGGGGGCGTAAACTAAATTCATAAATTATTATTATTATTATTATTATTATTAAGAATGATGCTTCTGCTTACACACATGCCCTATGTGCTGCAGACTCCAGGATCCCAGAGCGGATGGTACCACTACTTGGGGGTGGGATTCCCTAGGGCAGGCATGCCCAAACTTCGGCCCTCCAGATTTTTTGGACTACAATTCCCATCTTCCCCGACTACTGGTCCTGTTAGCTAGGGATCATGGGAGTTGTAGGCCAAAACATCTGGAGGGCCGCAGTTTGGGGATGCCTGCCCTGGGGGGGGAACTGAGAGGCAGGGGGGGCACCAATGCCAATGCTAATCAGACTTTCAAAAGTTGGTTTCCCTGGCTCGAGCTCACCAATTTTGTTGAATTAATCAACCACAAAGTTTTAACTTTGAACAAATGTGCGATTAATTGTTTCATTGTGTTATGATCTTCCTTCGTGGGCCATGCAAATAATGCTTTTTCGTGGGGTAGGGGGCACTGCCGATGTGTTTATGGAATGGGGGGGGTGTCCCCTCAAATAAATTGGGAACCACTGAACCAGATCCTGCCTTGTTTTGTCAGCCGGGGCTGGAGACTGCTGTCCGTTCTTTCCATTCTCCGCAATCCAAACTTCGCAGGTCAGCCATAAACTTCCCCCCAGGCCAGGAGAGGAAGGAAATGTCGGGAGGGGCTCTCCATCTGCAAGCCCTGGGCATATCCTGCCTTGAGTTGGGCTGTGGTGTCAGGCTTGTTTTCAAGTTAGGGGCTGGGACTGCCTCCCCCCCCCAAGTCTGTCGACACCTATCTTGCCTTCTCTTCTACACAACCCCATGAAATCACAGTTTGGTGGTGGGGAAAGGGACCCAGGAGTCCTGCGGCCCGCCCACTTTTCCAGGCCTCATTTCCTAGCTGGGGGCGGGGCGGGGTTGGCTCTGTTTTAAGTTCCTCCCCTTTGTGGGTCTTAGGAGCTCCTTAGCAGTTGCCCATCTATGTACCTCAGTGTTGTCCACACTGGCCGGCAGCGGCTCTCCAGCATTTCAGGCAGAGGGCGTTCGCAGCCCTGTCTGGGGATGGCAGGGGCTGAAGCCGGGAACTTCTACATGCCACGCAGGAGCTCTGGGGCTGAGCTACAGCTTATCCTCTAAAAATAAAACCAGGTTCTAGTCTTCACGGTTCTGACTGAAGGGTTGGTATAAATAGGGACTTGTGCAGGCCATTGGGCTATCTTGCTTGCTACTGCCTGCACTGACTGGCAGCAATGGCTTCCGGGTTTGAGGCAAGGGATCTTTCCCGGCCTCGGGGACGGGCATGGCAGAGTTGGAAAAGGTGCAGGAAAGGGCGACCCAAATGATCCAGGGGGTGGAGTGACTCCCCAGGGAGGAAAGTTGGGTCTTTTTCATTTACAGGAAAACTAAGAAGTGGCAAGAGAGGAGTTAATCAAATTATGCAAGGCAAGGAGAGAGGCGGGAGAGAAAAGCTTTTCATTCCCACTCATAATGCTAGAACTGGTGGACACCCAGCGAAGCTGAAGGCTGGAAGATTCAGGGCAGACCAAGAAAGAGTTGAACTGTGGAACTCCCTCCCACAGGAAGCAATGATGGCAACCAACCTGGATGGCTTTAAGAGGACTGGGCAAATTGGAGGAGGAGGAGGAGGAGGAGGAGGAGGAGGAGGAGGAGGAAGAGGAGAGGGCTATCGCTGGCTGCTAGCCAGGAGGGTCATAACCTGCCTCCATAGTTGGAGGCAGCCATGCGTCTGAATGCCAGTTCCTGGAAAACTCAGGAGGGGGAAGTTGCTCTTGTGCTTGGATCCTGCTTGCTGGTTTGCCATTGTGGCATCTGTTTGGCCCCTGTGAGAACAGGAGGCTGGGCTAGGTGGGCCCTCTTTTGCCTGATCCAGTGGGCTCTTCTGGTGAATGCCCGGGATCAGACCTGCGATCTTCTAAAGGCAGAGCAGGTGCTCTCCCACTGAAGCACAGCCTGCTTCCCCAAGCCATTCCTCACCAGCAACTCATCCTAGCATTTCAGGGGGGTCGGGCAAGATGACCGCTTGGGTCCCTCTCAACCTGACAGTTCTTTGGGAACCAACTCCAGGTGCGGCAGGAATAGGCAGCAGCAGGCTGCTCACAGTTGATTCGGGGTTTTTTTAGGACGAGCCTCTGCGCTCCCAGCTGTCTCCCACGCCCTGTTTCTGGCGGAGATTTGCATCCCACAGGCCTCTCCGAGACATGATTGAACAAGGCCAGGCGGAAGCTGCGGCCTGCGAACGATTTGGGAGCCGCCGCTTTGCTCTGAAGCCACTGTACCCACATGAAGCATGCCCCCCCCCCGTTCGCCCAAAGAGGGAACAGTTGTTGCCAGCTGTGGCCGCCCATCCAAGGAAGCTGGGGAACTCTGAAGCAAAGGCTGGGTGTTTGTTGTGAACAATGGAAGTGACACAGAGTTGGGTGAGGAATAGGAGGCGGACATGGAGCAGCCGCTTGGCAGGCAGAAGGACACAGGGTAGGGCGCGGAAGGGCTCCCTGCCCGAAACTGCTGCCAGCCTGTGTAGACAGTACTGAGCTGGATGGACCAAGAGTCCGATCTTGGTAGAAGGCAGCTTCCTATGTTCCTGTTTCAACCCTTTATTCAAAACCATGAGGACCAGCATCTTAGCAGTCAGGTTTTTGGGAACCACCTGGTTTTAAAGAAAGGGCTCCTAATAGTTCTGTGCTGTTTTTACTCTCCAAATTTTTGTTATTTAATTTTTGTTTATTAAATTTGTATACCTCCTTATATCTGCAGGTCTCAGGGCAGATACAGCATACAATCACAAAATACATAATGAAAATGAAAACAACCCTTTAACGCCCCCCCCCCCCAGCACATTTTAAAAGGGCACATTGCATGTCAACCAGCCCAAGGCATGGTTGAAGAAGAACATTTTTGTCTCGCGCCTAAAGATATATAAAATGATTTTTTTATCGTTTTGATTCTGTCAGAGCTGAATTACCTTTCAACGATTAGCTTTTTAGCTGTTTTGTGTTTTCTCTGAGTTGCTTTTAATTTGTTGCAAGCCACGTCGAGTCTTGGTCTGGGAAAAAGGCAGGATATAAATATATTCAATGCTTTTTTCCCTTCAAAAATAACCATGTTTAGGGGTACTCTCATTTTCCTACGCCTATTGAAATGCTGCCTCTCAATCAGGCCAAACTTAGATTCACAAAATGTTTAGGGGTATGCGTCCCTTACGGGAGGCTGTGGTACTTTTAGGGGACTTGGAGTGTGGCCTGTTGGCCACGGCAGGGTCAAAGCTGGGTGAGGGAGCCGGCGGGGTTGTGGGCGGGTGGGCTGTCTCTCCCTGTATGCCTCCTTTGCTGGTTGACCTTTCCATCCTGCTTGCTTCTCTGTTCTGGAAAAGAGAATCGAGAAGAAAAGGCCCTCTTGTCAGGGCGGCACAGCTCCCCTCCCTTGCAGACCCACAGCGGGGAGGTGGCGATCGAACCAATTTTTCAGCCGTGTGAAGTACAAGAGGGCGCAGGTTTGATCCCTGGCCCGTCCTGGTTGAAAGGACCTCCGTTCATGGGGAACAAAAGAATGAAGGATCTTAGAAATTGCAGATATTCCAACCCCTGCAGCGCTGGAATTTGCAACTGTCCCATATGGGGATCGAACCTGCAACTTTGCTGTTATCAGCACCACGCTCTAACCAGCTGAGCTATCCAGGGAGTGTATCGTAGAATCGTAGTAGCATTGGAAGGGACCCTGAGCGTCATCTTGACCAAGCCCCTGGTGAATAGGCATTCCTCTGTGGCAACCGTAACCTAGGTTAAAAGTGCCATTTGGTGGTTAGCTTATATATCTGGGTTTCTAACACGCGGCTCAATGTCAGAAGTGAGGTTACAGGGAACCAGGCAGAAAGCCTTCTTGGTGGTGGCTCCCACCCTGTGGAATAAACAGCTATATAGTGGAACCTCGGTTTTTGAGCGTCTCGGAACCTGGACGCCGAAAACCCAGAAGTACAGTGGTACTTCTACTTACGAATAACTCTACTTACAAATGTTTCTACTTACGAATAGAGCTCCGTCTGCCATCTTGGATGCGGTTTAGATAGGATTTTTTCTACTTACGAATTTTTAGATAGGGTTGCTTCTACTTACGAATTTTTGTCCCAATGCATTCCTATGGGATTCGACTTACAAATTTTTTCGACTTACAAATGTGCATTCGGAACGCATTAAATTCGTAAGTAGAGGTACCACTGTAATTGCTTCTGTTTTCAAATGCGCCTCACAATTTTTGCCATTGAAATTGCCGACAGCCCTTTTGCGCCTCGGTCGTCGAATGTTTTGGAAGTCAAACGGGGGTCTTCCGGTACAGAGGTTCGACTGTACGACTTTTAGAAGACATCTGAAGGCAGCTGTGTTTAGGGAAGCTGCTAATGTTTGATGTTTTATTGTGTTTACATATCTGTTGGAAGCCACCCAGAATGGCTGGGGCAACCCACTCAGATGGGCAGAGTACAAATAAAATTATTATTATTATTTATTATTTAGACTCTTGATTTAACAGCCTTCCGAGATGGGGAGGAGAGGCCCCTGTATAGATGGAGGCATTGCTTCTGTCTGGGGTGCCCCTCTGAGCCAGACTGACTGGGGCCTCTCTGTTTAGGGTGGCCCTTTGTGCCCTCAGTCTCTGGAGGAACGGGGGACCTCCTCTAGGTATTGGGTCAGGGTGGCATCTTCTGAAGCGGCCCTGTTTGGCAGCTGGCGTGAGTCTTCTCTGGGTCCAAGGCAGGGTGCCGGCCATCTCTCCGCCCCCACCCAGCAAACAGCCTTCCCCGGTTTCAAACGGCCTTTTGTGCCAGAGGAACAAAAGGTCCCCAGTGATTTGGTGGCAAGGGGGGAGGGGGAATCCAGGGACTGGGCCTCCCGGCAAGGGGGAGGCGAGTGACGTCTCAGAGCCTCGGGGCAGCGCCCAGGGACCGGCGTCCCCTCCCAGGGGCGTCACAGTGGCAAAGGCAGCAGAGGCCGCACTTAGAAATCTTAGCAAAGAGGATTCCAGGGCGTTCAACAGTTGTGATTCCTGCCCTCCAGGGGGACTCTAAGGATCCCTTCAAGCTTGGCAATTCTGTGATTTAGCCGCACCTTGTTAATTGTTTGTTTGTTTGTTTTTTCAAACAAAACTAGTTTTGAAATAATTGTAAATAGTTGGTTTTTTTAACTGATTAAATCAAAGAATTGTAGACTTGGAAGGGACTCCGAGGATCATCTAGTCCCGTTGTTCCCAACATGGGGCACACGCCCCACAGGGGGGCAATTTGATTTTTAGGGGGGCGGCAATTCGAGAATGAGTTAGACCAGAGGTCAGCAAACTTTTTCAGCAGGGGGCCGGTCCACTGTCCCTCAGACCTTGTGGGGGGCCGGACTATATTTTGAAAAAAAATATGAACGAATTCCTATGCCCTACAAATAACCCAGAGATGCATTTTAAATAAAAGAACGGATTCTACTCATGTAAAAACACCAGGCAGGCCCCACAAATAACCCAGAGATGCATTTTAAATAAAAGAACGCATTCTACTCATGTAAAAACACCAGGCAGGCCCCACAAATAACCCAGAGATGCATTTTAAATAAAAGGACACATTCTACTCATATAAAACCATGCTGATTCCCGGACCGTCCGCGGGCCGGATTGAGAAGGCGATTGGGCCGCATCCGGCCCCCGGGCCTTAGTTTGGGCACCCCTGAGTTAGACCAAGTTAATGGCCTTTTAGGCTTCCTCCATGTGAATAAGAGTTCATTTTCTGAATAATAAGAATTCTATGTCACACGGGGGGGGGGAGCGGAATCAGGATTTTAGAGATGCTTAGGTGGGGCATGGCCGAAAAAAGGTTGGGAACCACTGATCTACTCCAAGCCCCTGCTGGTGTCTTCTTCTTGTTTTTTTGTAAACAGGTTTATTATAAATCTTGCGAAATAAATGATCTGAAAACTCCTTTTTCCCTCTCTTGTTTCTCCAATGCACCCCCCCCAAAACCCCCAAAACCTGATCAATGATACCGTGGGGGTCATTGAGCACAACCTCTTCACGTGCTCAGAAGTGCTCTCTCCATTGTCTCTTCGTACTCTTGGTGGTGCAGAATTGGGCCTTGGGTACATTGAGACAGAGGAAAATGCTTTCTACTGAATCAGGCTATTGGCCCACCTGGCCTGATCTTGTTTATACCATGCCTTTAGGATTTCGGGCAGGGAGTGTCTAGAGACCCTAGGCATCGAATCCAACAGAAATATTAAAATACACTAATTTCTAAAAGATTAAAAGCTTCTCTAAACAGGGCTGCCTTCAGATGTCCTCTCAACGTCTGGTAATTATTTTTCTTTTTGACATCTGGTGGGAGGGCGTTCCACAGGGCGGGTGCCACTACCGAGAAGGCCCTCTGCCTGGTTCCCTGTAACTTGGCTTCTTGCAGCGAGGGAACCGCCAGAAGGCCCTCGGCGCTGGACCTCAGTGTCCGGGCAGAATGATGGGGGTGGAGATGCTCCTTCAGGTCTACTGGACTGAGGCCGTTTAGGGCTTTAAAAGTCAGCACCAACACTTTGAATTGTGCTCGGAAACGTACTGGGAGCCAATGTAGATCTCTTAGTACTGGTGTTATGTCAGGCATCCCCAAACTTCGGCCCTCCAGATGTTTTGGACTACAATTCCCATCTTCCCCAACCACTGGTCCTGTTAGCTAGGGATCATGGGAGTTGTAGGCCAAAACATCTGGAGGGCCGAAGTTTGGGGATGCCTGTGTTATGTGTTCTCGGCGGCTGCTCCCAGTCACCAGTCTAGCTGCCGCATTCTGGATTAATTGTAGTTTCCGGGTCACCTTCAAAGGTAGCCCCACATAGAGCGCATTGCAGTAGTCCAAGCGAGAGATAACTAGAGCATGCACCACTTTGGCGAGACAGTCTGCAGGCAGGTAGGGTCTCAGCCTGCGTACCAAATGGAGCTGATAAACAGCTGCCCTGGATACAGAATTGACCTGCGCCTCCATGGACAGCTGTGAGTCCAAAATGAGAGTCTTCTGGGTGCTTCTGAAGGAGATGGCAGTGTTCTTGGGCTGAGGAACACGTAAGCAAATTCTGCAATCCTCCTGAATTGGGGTGGGGAGTGGAGGGTTGGCGCTGCAAATTTCGGTGCATCCCCGGGGAGCACAGGGTGGGGGTGCCAAGCTTGGAATAGCTACTTGCGTGGGAGCCTCTCTTTTGGTTTTTAGTTTTATTTGCACATAGGCAAAGGGAGGTGTGAAGATTGCACAGTGTTTTAACCATGAAGTCTGGTAGCTGTGCGGTGCAGAAGGAAATCGGCGGTGGTGGTGGAGGGGGCATAGTTAGAACAGGGTGACTGTTGCAGCCTCGCTTCTTCCTCTCTCCTCACCCGCTCCCTGCCTCCAAGATTGTTCCTCTGATGCTTTATCTCACCAAGACGCCCATTCTGCCCCACTTTTGGGAGCCACATTGGGCGTCTCAGAAAGATGAAGGTGCCATTTGGTGCCTAGTTTATATATCTTGAGTTTCTTAAATTGCTCGCTGCTGGAAGTGAAGTTACAGGGAACCAGAGGGCCTTCTTGGTAGTGGCACCCCGCTGTGGAACGCCCTCCCATCCGACGTCAAACAGATAAAGAACTATATAAGTTTCAGAAGACATCTGAAGGCAGCCCTGTGTTGGGAAATTGTTAATGTTTGAGGTTTAATTGTGTTTTTAAATCTGTTGGCAACCCAGTCAGATGGGCGGGGTCCAAATATAATAATACAGTGGAACCTCAGTTGCCGAATGCTTCAGAAGATGAACAATTCGGAACCTGAACGCCCACAACCCGGAAATGAATGATTCCGTTTTCGAACACGCCTCAAAGGTCGAATAATAATAATAATAATTTATTTATTTATACCCTGCCCATCTGGCCGGGTTCCCCCAGCCACTCTGGGCGGCTTCCAACAAAACATTAAAATACAAAAATCAAACATTAAAAGCGTCCCTAAACAGGACTGCCTTGAGATGCCTTCTAAAGGTCTGGTAATTGTTATTCTCTTTGACCTCTGGTGGGAGGACATTCCACAGGGCGGGTGCCACTACCGTGAAGGCCCTCTGCCTGGTTCCCTGTAACTTGGCTTCTCGTAGCGAGGGAACCGCCAGAAGGCCCTCGGCGCTGGACTGGACCTCAGTGTCCAGGCAGAACGATGGGGGAGGAGACGCTCCTTCAGGTATACTGGACCGAGGCCGTTTAGGGCTTTAAAAGTCAACACCAACACTTTGAATTGTGCTCGGAAACGTACTGGGAGCCAATGTAGAGCTTTCAAGACCGGTGTTATGTGGTTTCGGCGGCCGCTCCCAGTCACCAATCTAGCTGCCGCATTCTGGATTAGTTGTAGTTTCCGGGTCACCTTCAAAGGTAGCCCCACGTAGAGCACATTGCAGTAGTCCAAGCGAGAGATAAGTAGAGCATGCACCACTCTGGCGAGACAGTCCGCGGGCAGGTAGGGACTCAGCCTGCGTACCAGATGGAGCTGGCTTCCATCTGGTCAAATGGCTTCCGAGGTGTGTTTCTCCATTTTTTAAAAGGAATTTCCGGTCTTCCGGAACAGATTACATTTGACAACCAAGGTTCCACTGTAACAACAACAACAAGTATTTAACAGCCTCCCTAATTTATATATCTGAGTTTCTAACATTGCTCTTATGATGTCATTATGTCCTTAAATCACCTGAGGATGCTTTTAAAGCAGAGGTCCGTAAGGTTTACCTCGCCTGAGCTGGTTCACTCCAGCGGAGATCCCTCTGTGGGGTGATTTCTGGCATTTTGCGTCTGCGCAGGCGCAATTTCCGGCCTCTGCGCATGTGCAGACATGATTTCTGGCACCGCGGAAGTGAGTCCCCCTCCATGTTGTGCCGGTTTAGCGCAGTGCGCAGGGACTTGTCGAGCAGGTGGATCGGTTCGTGGCGGTTCGTGGACCCGTTAAACGACCTCTGTGGGCCGCTTGTGGCCCATGGGCCTTAGGTTGCCGACCCCTGTTTTAAAGTGTCAAGGCCTAAAACACACTCGATTTCTCTCTTTGTCACCTTGCTGGAAGGGGAAGAGTTGTCTCGATGTTTCTAGGGCGGCCTTTCGGGTTTCCTTAGCAACCAGGCAGGAGAGACAAGGTGTGTCTCTTCTGCATCAATAGATTTTTGATGGGTGCTCTCCCACCTCCTAGCTTTCCAGTGAAGATGGGAGGGGAATTCCCTGGAATAAGGTTTGCTGCGGAGGGGGCAGAATCTGCATTTCCAGATCTTGGGGGGGGGGAGGAAGGGCCCCCTCCCACAGCCAGTGGCCAAATGGAGGAGTGTGGAGTGTGGATGCCATCAGGGGCTGTGGACTTGAGCCCAGACTTAGCCCCAGAATGTGTGGGACGAGGAGACTGTCCTCTGAGCATGTACAAAGGGGATTTTTTTTGGGGGGAGGAGCATGCTACATGAAAATGTTAATGTTTCGTATGATAATTGTTCTTCTTTATGGCACAGTGCATTTTTTTTGTAAATTTCCAACGAAACATCAGGCTAAACTATGCCATAGGAAAGAGGAATAAAAATACAAGATTTCTTAAAAAATGAAGTTTAAAAAAAGAACGACTAGTGTAAAATGTATTCCATTGTGGGATGCACAGTTCATATTTATATAAAATGTATCAAGTGTTCAAAAACATTGCCAGATAAAATCATATTTAGTAGTCTTATTTGTATGTATAGTGTAGGGTGGTATATTTATGCTTTCAAACGCAAAACAAGTTACCTTTTAAGTAACTAAGTGATGGCTAATAATAATAATAATAATAATTACAGAAAAGCTTCTCCTCTCCCTGCTCCCCAAGCTGAGAGTTAGAGGCAAGTCAGAAGTCCAGAGGCCCCCAAACCTATTTAAAAAATAAAATTTAAATGTGCTGCCTTTGCATCTGATGCCATCTTGGTTTTACTGGATGATTTAGTTATTTTTAATGATCTGACAATATGAGGATGCCTTTGTAGGTGTGAAGAGGCAGCTGTAGCTGTTTTTAATTATAAATAATTCCAAAGCGTTGGCTGCACTGCAGCGATAACTCATCAGAAGCATCACCACCCCCATTTCTGCTTCCCGATATTGTTCGTGTTATTCATTTACAGCTTGCCTTTTTTCAGAAAAGCGCATGAGCCGTCTTCACATGAAATCAGGGTAACACAAGGCACCCACGTCCCCCTCCTGTAGCTCAGGGGTTTAGAGTACTTGCTAGGCATGTAGAAGGTCCCTGGCTCAGTCCTTGACATTTCCAGGTAGGGCTGGGAGAGACTCCCTGCCTGAAACCCTGGAGAGCTGCTGCTGCCAATCAGTGTAGACAGTACTAAGCTAGATGGGCTCAGTGGCTTGGCTTCGTATAAAGCAGCTCCCTGTGTTCGTTCTCCAAAAACACATTTCCATTTTCTTTTCGTGAATATACTTTTAAATTTCGTTTTATAATGTATATAAAACAGAACCGAAGTTAAGAGCTGAAAGTTAAAAGATGAAAAAACAAGAAGCTATAAAATAGGCACGGAGAATTGAGTCCAATTGCACGTGGGTTAAAATAACAAAGTCCAAGTAAAGAATATTAGTGTCATCTGATTATCAGCTCCGGTACAAGGTTGGGACGAGGGTTTTCTTGAAAATGTTGGCTCTGTTGTACATGTAATAAAGGAATACCAAATCATTTTTAAAGGGCCTGTTCCTTGTCAAAATCCCAAATTATGCGTAGTTTTCTCCATTCTAGCTCTATTCCAGAGTGATTGGTACCAAGCGTCCAGAGTGAGATTTTGGACCATTTCCCATTGAGTTGCAAATAACTATTAGAGCTGCCAAGATCATATAGAAGACCAATTCTTTTGGCACTATATCTACATTGGCACCATCAGAAACATTAATTTTGGACAACAAACCATGGTTTCTTTAGTAACATGTATCGTTTCCATCAAAATTAAGCTCCAGGAATCTTGCGTTGACTTACATTGAGACGTTTCCGAGCACAATTCAAAGTGTTGGTGCTGACCTTTAAAGCCCTAAACAGCCCCGGTCCAGTAGACCTGAAGGAGCGTCTCCAGCCCCATCGTTCAGCCCGGACACTGAGGTCCAGTGCCGAGGGCCTTCTGGTGGTTCTCTCGCTGCGAGAAGCCAAGTTGCAGGGAACCAGGTAGAGGGCCTTCTCGGTGGTGGCGCCTGCCCTGTGGAACGCCCTCTCACCAGATGTCAAAGAGAAAAACAACTACTAGACTTTTAGAAGACATCTGAAGGCAGCCCTGTTTAGGGAAGCTTTTAATGTTTAATAGATTATTGTATTTTCATATTTTGTTGGAAGCCGCCCAGAGTGGCTGGTGAAACCCAGCCAGATGGGCGGGGTATAAATAATAAATTATTATACATTCCCATCCTAAATGTGCCGAGTTCATCGCAGCAACCATCTCCAGCAATTAGGTGATATGGAAGAAAGCGTTTCTGACATTTGCAATTTCAAGGCGTTTTCCCTAAGAAAACCGGAAACAGGCATTAAGGGTCGCGATTTCCAAACTTTGAAGCTTGTGTTTTCTCTCCCTCCAGACCCTGGCTGGGCGTCAATCAATCGCGGAGTGCTGGTCTGCGACGAATGTTGCAGCGTCCATCGCAGCCTGGGGCGCCATATATCCATTGTCAAGCACCTTCGCCACAGCCCTTGGTCTGCCACCTTGTTGCAGGTGGGTGGGGGGCACCTTTTGGGATGGGGGCGGAGGGACAGTGGCACCCCCAGAAGGGTGGCACAAAGCTGATTTTGAAGCGTAGTCTGCTGTTACCGTATTGGCCCGCATATAAGCTGCACCCGCATATAAGCCGCACCTTTAAAATTTGGCGGCTTGGGGGAGGTTTGGGAACGGCGGGAAGGCTGGGCACCATTGCCCCAGGCTCCTGGTTTGCTTCTGGGGGGGGGGGCAGGGAGCCATGTCACTTTTGCCGGAAGCATAACGTTGTGAATATAAGCCACACTTTAACTTTTCACGATCGGAATTTGGAAAAAAGGTGCAGCTTATATTTGGGCCAATACAGTATTATTATTATTATTATTACAATATAAATTACAATATAAAAAAGACAAAATATTCCATAATCCAGATGGAGAAATGGAGAAATTTACCAGAAGAATAAGAAATCAAGATAGCAAACTTTCTATAAAAGAAATGGAAAGGTTTTATTGAATATTTACAGATAAATTGTAAACACATTAAAAATGTTGGCTGGGAAGTTGTAATAACATGCCGTTTCATTAGCGTATACATTTAAAGAAGATGAATAAATGAACAAATTAAGTTAATTTGGATATGCAGAAGATGTTAAAAATAAATTTAAGGAACCGCAGAAAGTGGGGGGAGGAAGTCAAGTTTTGAAATGTCAAAATGATTGTAAAATCAGTGAAATGTATAAATCTGAGAAGTATAAATGAAAATTAAAAAAGAAGACAAAAGTAAGAACCAAAACAAAGCACTATAGCCCTCCCACAACACATTTAAAAGGGTATCGGATGTCCCTCAGCCAAAGGCCTGGTTAAAGAGGAATTGTAATCTCCTTGGGGGCAGGGGGCTGTCTCTTCCATCTCTCTTTCCAGCACACCAAAATGCAATTAAAAAAAAAATTATTAAGAAGATCCCCAGTGAAGGAAGGTTGCAGTGTTCAAATTAGAAAGAAGGCAAATGAGAGGCGATGTGAAAGAAGTTTATAAACATATATATGGCATAATTGGTTGTCCATGTGCTGGAACTCATAGACCTCCAATGCAGCTGAGTCAGGGCCGGATTGAGGTTTGATGCGGCCCTCGGCTCCTGAAGGGAATGGGGGCCCTTTATATGTCCAGCTGTCCTTTGTCAACAACAAATTCTTGCTGTTTTTTGTGTGTTGAATAGGTGCTATATGGCAATTTAATATACACAAAACACTGTTACTGTATGTAGGTTTTATTTTATTTGCTTTTTATATTACATTTTGGAAATGTACACCCCGTTTTCCCCCCTTTTAACTTTTTTTGGGGGGGGCAAGAGAGTGGGGCCCTAAGCTATAGCTTGTTGAGCTTATACGTAAATCTGGCACTGAGCTGATTGTTGGGTGATTCAGGACACACAAAAGGCAGGACTTCTTCACACAGTTAAACTGTGGAACTCCCTGCTGCAAGAGGCAGGGACAGCCACCAACTCGGATGCCTTTAAAAGAAAAATGGACTCATTCATGGAGAAGGAGTTTCTCATTGGGGAATCTGGTTGGCCGCCGTGAGAACAGGATGCTGGCAAAGGGGGCCCTCTTTGGCCTGATCCAGCAGTCTCTCCTTATGTTCCTAAACAAGTTTTGCTCAGCTTTGGGGCTGGGGGGACCATGCCGCAGTCTTTGCAGGAGTTAGTGGGTCGCGGAAGAGGCAGACCATGGAATCATTCAGAGAGGACGTTCAAGGCCTGTATTGTTAAAAAGCAATGAACAGCAGGTATTAAAAGCAATCAAAAGGCTTAGGGAGCTGGGTATGTTTAGCCTGGAGAAGAGAAGGTTAAGGGGTGATATGATAGCCCTGTTCAAATATATGAAAGGATGTCATATGGAGGAGGGAGAAAGATTGTTTCCTGCTGCTCCAGAGAAGCGGACACGGAGCAATGGATTCAAGCTACAAGAAAGAAGATTCCACCTAAACATTAGGAAGAACTTCCTGACAGTAAGAGCTGTTCGTCAGTGGAATTTGCTACCAAGGAGTGTGGTGGAGTCTCCTCCTTTGGAGGTCTTTAAGCAGAGCCTTGACAGCCATATGTCAAGAATGCTTTGATGGTGTTTCCTGCTTGGCAGGGGGTTGGACTGGATGGCCCTTGTGGTCTCTTCCAACTCTATGATTCTATGAAAAGGTAATTGCAACCAGCAACATACCGAAAAGGACACGTGTTTTTTGGCACGTGTTTTAATCTCGACATTCTCCATGCCTGGATGGCCTTGCCTATAAGCAGGCGCCGAAAAGAGCACACCGACATCAACAAGCAGGGAGTTCCAAAGAGGTTGGTTTCTTACAAGCGTGTTAAAACGAGAATTATTCTGGCACCTGTAAGAAATACCAGTTTCACAGGCCAAAGCGGTCAGACGAGCATCGATGCAACAAGGTGATCCTGCAGGTGAACTGGCAATTTTCCTTTTGACTTTCTCTCTTTCTTTTTTTCCCTTCCCACCCTCCCAATCCCCGCCTCCCGGTCCTCAGATGGTGCACACCCTCGCGAGTAACGGTGCCAATTCTATATGGGAACACTCGCTGCTTGATCCGGCGCAGGTCCAGAGTGGGAAGCGCAAAGCTAACCCCCAGGATAAAGTCCAGTGAGTGCCAGTGGATTGGGGGAGGGGGTGGACGGGGAGAGGATTGGGGAGGGGTACCTACCTGGAGAGATGGGTGGGGCTCATTCCTCCCGCAAGGAGGGGTGGCAGTGGGCATTGACCATTCTGCAATTTATGTGGGGGTTACGGGGTGCATAGAGAAGGGAGGGGCTGCTGGGTGATGCCTGCTGTAATTAGGATTTTCTGATACACCCCTGTCTTACTCACGATGTCAGTGTTGGACCAGTTAGCCTCCACTGACAACTCATCTTAACTGGAGCCATTAAACTAATAATAATTGTTTGATGGTTATTAACAACTCCCAGATAAAATTGCTGCAAATTGTAACAATCTGCAAGAAAATACGACTTAGCGTAAAATTGCAATATTTCTTCCAAAAACCTCTCAAAATCTACTAGGATTTGCTTTTGTGGGAGGGCTTTGTTTTATTGACAATATTACATAGGGGCAGCCGGTTTCCCCTGAATTGTTTCCTGTACTCACTTGCAATTCTGGCCCTTGAGGCATCGTTTTTCCTGCCACTGCAGCCAAATCCCAAATTTTATTGAGCATTCGTTCCAAGAAAGTAACTTTTGAGCCATTAGCAGATAGCATGCAAGTTCCTTAAGTGTTCTTTGCATGTGATAGGCGATGTACAGTTGAGCAGTATCGACCGTGGATCTAAGGGAACTTTGCGTTTCAATATTTTTCTTATCATTTTATCACGCACCTGGAATTGGAAGGCAGACCGTACAACCCAAAGGATGAGGGCAGCTTAATTTTAAAGCCCATCCTTTTATTCTGTATAGAGTTAAATCTGCTTTTGCCAACCTGATGGCCTCTCAGAGGTTTTGGACTACAGCTCCCATCAGCCCTAAGCGGCCTGGCTTTGTCTTGGACTGCACCTGTGCTGACTGGGAGTTGTAGTCCAAAACCTCTGAAGAGCGCTGGGTTAGGGACAGCTGTTCTATACACTCTCCAAAGGCCTCTCTGATCATCGAATCATAGACATGTAGAGTTTTAAGGGATCCTTAGGGTCATCTAGTCCAACCCTCTGCAACACAGGAACCTTTTGCTCAACATGGGACTCGAACCCACAACCCTTTGATTAAGAGTCTCATGCTCTACCGACTGAGCTATCCCTTATGCCTCTATTCTTTAACTGTGGCCGAATTCCTGGCCTACTCGGACATCTCAGCCTCCTGCAAGGGCCCTTTTAATAGTTCTGCAAACGAAGCGGGGAACTAATTTTGAACTTGCTGACCACAGCAGAGAGAGGAGAGACCCAAGAGCTCTATGTCTATCTTGGAGCGGACGTCTTAAAGCATTGGAGAAGGAGCAGGAGCAGCTCCGGTTGCAGAAGACACCTGACGAAGTCATAACTCTGCCTTTGCCAGATGTTTCAGACTACAACTCCCAGCATCCCCAGCAGGCATGGCTGTCTGACGCTGGGGCTGATGGGAATTGTAGTGCAAAGCATCCAAAGGGCACCAGATCAGGCAGAAGCGGAGTTTAGATTTCCATGGACACCGTCGGTCATTTCCACACTTCACCCAATAACTTAGAACAGGCATAGGCAACCTTGGCTCTCCAGATGTGTTGGAACTACAACTCCCATGATCCCTGACCACTGGCCCTGTTAGGTAGGGATCATGGGAGTTGTAGTTCCAAAACATCTGGAGAGCCCACTCCCACAAAGGTTGCCTGTGCCTGACTTAGAAGATTCAAACTCTTTCAGAAATGATGTGTGGGTTGTCTGAGGTGGTAAGGGACCCACAGATCATTTCTGACAGTGTTTGAGCTACTGCAAAATCAAGGGAAATTATTTTGCCCTTCACAGAGCTTGCATTTTTTCCAAGTTTCATTCTGTTCTTACTCTGCACATCGCTCTGACGGCTTTAAATTCTGATGCCACCTGCGCTTCCTGCATTGCAAGGGGTTGGACTAAATGACCCTTGGGGTCCCTTCCAAGTCTACATTTCTATAAGATGATGATGATGGAAGAAGGCAAAAACAATGCATAGCTGCCAAAGTGTTTTGTAGGTCTCTAGGTTCAACTGCATTTCTTGGGTTTATTATTATTATTATTATTATTATTATTATTATTATTATTATTATTGGGGTTTTCTGCCTTGCAGGCAGCCTTCCACTTTACATTCCAATCTATATTTTGTTGTTTTTAATAAAATGTTCAAACCAAGAATTAGAGCCTTCCCAGGGCAGGGCCTGAAGCTTGTGCTGGAGGAGGTGGAGCAGAGAGGGAAAGAGTGCCTCTGGTCATATGCAGAGGTGCTCTAATAATAATAATAATAATAATAATAATAATAATAATAATAATAATTTATTATTTATACCCCGCCCATCTCGCCGGGTTCCCCCAGCCACCCTGGGCGGCTTCCAACAAAACATTAAAATACAGAAATCAAACATTAAAAGCTTCCCTAAACAGGGCTGCCTTGAGATGCCTTCTAAAGGTCTGGTAATTGTTGTTCTCTTTGACCTCTGGTGGGAGGGCATTCCACAGGGTGGGTGCCACTACCGAGAAGCCCTCATTATCCAGAAGCTTGATGGGCTTCCAGGCTGTCTGAGTCGTCTCAAGGCCACTGCTGTGAATATATCCCTGATGGGGAGAAAGGCCTCACCTGTACAGTTCATTTAAAGCCGCATCATACAGTTGTAAGAGTCTTGGCTTCCCCCAGAGAATCCTGGGAACTGTAGTTTTTTGTTAGGCGATCCCTCCCTCTGTGCCCTTCACAGAGCCACAATTCCCAGAGTTCCCTGGAAAAGAGGAATTGATGGTCAGAACAATTGAGGAATTGTACTTCCGCGAGGTGAGAATGGTGTGTGTGTGTGTGTGTGTGTGTGTGTGTGTGTGTGTGTGTGAACCTAATAACACTCAACACTCATGACAAACTACAGATCCCAGGATTCCTTCTGGGGAGGAAAGCCACGGTTGTTTAAAGTGGTATAATCGTGCTTTAAGTCTGTAGTGCGGACGGCGCCTTAGTGTGGTTCCTCACTGATCTGCTCCTGTCGAAACAAAATCAAAAAATTCCTTCCACTTATCTGAATAAGTGTGCATGCACACGAAAGCTCATACCAATAACAAACTTAGTTGGTCTCTAAGGTGCTGCTGGACGGATTTTTTTTTATCTTGTTTCGACTACGGCAGACCAACACAGCTACCTGCCTGTAACTGATCTGATCCTGTTCTGTATCGCAGCCCCACCAAGTCTGAATTCATCCGTGCCAAATACCAGATGTTGGCCTTTGTCCACAAACTCCCGTGCCGAGATGACGACGGCGTCACCGCCAAGGACCTCAGCAAGGTAAACCACCTCTGTGTGCGCACCTGAAAGGGGTTTACGAAAAGAAGAACTTCATGAAACCATCAGAGTTAAAAGCAGTGCTTTTTTTCTTTTTTAAAAAAGTTTAGGGGTACTCTCATTTTCCTACTCATATTAAAATACTGCCCCTCAGTGAGGCCAAACTTAGATTCACAAAATCTTTAGGGGTATGCGTCCCCTTGTGTCCCCCCCCCCCAGAAAAAAGCACTGGTTAAAAGCAACGATTTAAAATAATTCAAAATAATAATAATTGGAATAAGGTAAAAACCAGATGAAAACACATGTCGGACTTTGCCTAAACAAAGAAGTTTTTAACAGCTGCTGAGCAGAGTACACAGCGAAGGCGCCTGGTGGATATCTCTAGGCAGGGAGTTCCAAAGGACGGGAGCTGCCAGGCTAAAATACGGATTTCTTACAAATGAAGAATGAGTATTGTGTGGCATCTGTAATTATGGCAGCTTCACAGCCTGGAGTGGTTGAGAGGGATTAAATGGGGTGTATGAGCTCTTGTTTTCTGGGGTCTTTGTCCCTCGGCGTGGGGGGGGGGGCTGGCCTGTTTGTGTGTGCACATGTTTGTAGATAGCTTTGTGTGTTTTCTTCCACCTGACATCTCTCCTCGTCGTCCTCCTTCCTCTGCAGCAACTGCATTCAAGCGTCCGGACAGGGAACCTGGAGACCTGCTTGCGCCTTCTTTCCCTGGGCGCCCAGGCCAACTTCTTCCATCCGGTGAGCCCCCACCCTCCGCCACTGCCCCATCCCCCAATGTCTGGTTTCTTACCCTGCCGCATCCTGCTAGGTCTTGGAATATCTGCCCTTTTCGCTTAATTGGTAGAACAGCCGGGAGAGAGAAAGAGTGCCTCTGGGCATGCGCTGTGTGTGGTGGTAGAGCAAAATCCTCTGCTTTTTGTAGGAGAAAGGGACGACGCCCCTGCACGTCGCTGCCAAGGCGGGGCAGATTCTCCAGGCCGAGCTGCTCGTCGTCTACGGGGCGGACCCTGGGGCGCCTGACGTGAACGGACGCAGCCCCATTGATTATGCCAGGTGAGAGTGTCTATAAGATTGACATGCATGGCCCCGCCCACTTCTGACTCTAGCCCCTCCCACTGCTGGCCCAATATTGCCTATCAACAGGGTAGCACTGTGCTCTAAATCCCTGAGCCTCTTGGGCTTGCCAATCGGAAGGTCAGCGGTTCGAATCCCCGCGATGGGGTGAGCTCCTGTTGCTCTGTCCCAGCTCCTGCCAACCTAGCAGTTGGAAAGAACACCTGTGCAAGTAGATAAATAGGTACCGCTGTGGCAGGAAGGTAAACGGCATTTCCGTGTGCTCTGGTTTGCACCAGAAGTGGTTTAGTCCTGCTGGCCACATGGCCCGGAAAGCTGTCTGTGGACAAACGGCGGCCCCCTCGGCCAGAAAGCGAGATGAGCGTCGCAACCCCATAGTCGCCTTTGACTGGACTTAACCAGGGGTCCTTTACCTTTTTACCTTTACCTATCAACAGTCTAATAGATGGTTACCTATTTGTGGTTCCTGGTTGCAGCAGATCCACTCTGTTGTGTTGAGTTTGGAACAGGTCTCTCTCTCTTTCTCTCTTTCTCTCTTTCTCTCGTTCTCTCTCTCTCTCTCTTTCTCTTTCTCTTTCTCTCTTTCTCGTTCTTTCTCTACCTGGGCTACCTCGTCTGACCAATGTCCCTCCCTCCCCACAGGCAGGCATCTCAGCACGAACTGGCCGAGCGCCTGGTGGAATGCCAGTACGAGTTGACGGACAGGCTGGCTTTCTACCTCTGCGGGCGAAAGCCAGGTAAGGGAACGGCACACCGTTCTGAGCAGGAGGGAGCCGATCCTCTGGGGTAACAACCTACTACCGCTGCAGCTTCCCGCCGAGCGGCCTGTCCAGCCTCCCTTCTGAACACAGATAAGCTGGGGGCCAAGGGAGGGGTCCCTGTTCAAGACAAAACAGCTGCAGAGCAGAAACAGGGTTGGCAGCCCAATTTGCATGGTGGGGCCTCCGTACCGTGCACTGAGCCAGACGGCTGGCCCGCCTAGTTCAGCGTTGTCTCCACTGCCTGGCAGGAGCTGTCCAGGATTTCAGATACAGCATCTTTCCCAATCCAATCTGGAGATGTCCAGGATTGAACCTGAGACCTTCTGCATGCAAAGCAGATGCTCAGTGCCACCGAGTTGCAACCCTCTGAGCCAACATACGGAGTTTCTTGTGCTCCCATTTAAATCAGCTCCTAACTCAGAACCGTGAGGACCGAAATCTAATTTCTAAGAAAAGGGTTGCAGCTCGTTGGGAGAGCATCTGCTTTGCACACTAGAGGCCCCAGAATCAATTCCCAGGTCTCCAGGTAGGGCTGGGAAAGACAGCTCCCCTCCAAAAAATAACCATGGAAAGCTGCCGGTCAGTGCAGACAACACTGAGCTAGATGAGCCAATGAATCTGACTTAGGACAAGGTGTTTTGATACGCTCGTGTGATTCGCTCGTCCTTTCCCAAGTTCCCCATTTGTGCGATATTTCTATTTTTCTTGGTTTATTAAAAAATGCAGCAATCGGAATTGTGTTTACCGTGAATGCAAGAGTGGCGTGACTTGATTCTGTTTAGGAACTTCCCGTCGCTCTTCTCCCAGGAAACTTTCGCTCACACGTAATGATGGCATGGCTGTTGTTGTTTAAAATCCTTACCTCTCCAAATAATTCCTGGCATTCACTGTTTCTGCTGCAGCAGACCAAGTGGGAATGTATATTTCGGTGGTGCTGGGGAACGAGCCATCCTGCTAATCTTTGCGGAACCAGGGAGTCGGCCCAGGGACCCCCAGGGGTCATCTAGTCCAACCCCCTGCAATGCAGGGGTCCCAGTGAGCCAGCGAGCCCACCTCTGTGCAAGCGGGTGGCGGCTGGATTTGGAAAAGCTGCTCTCGATCTCACTCAACCCATTTCCTTTCTTCATTTTGTCTCTCTACGCAGACCACAAGAATGGGCACTACATCATCCCGCAAATGGCAGACAGGTGGGGAACGGTGACAATTAATGGCACGTTTGTTCCAAACGCAATTGAAACCATTTAACTCGACAGAACTGGCAGACTTTATGCAGGGAGGCCAGCTATTTCAAAGTCTGATAGTCGTTTGTGTCCCTGCTGCCCGCATGCCTTTTAGCCTCCCACTTTGAGAACCACTGCTCTGGGCTCCAAAACTGCGTCCTAGTACAGTCGTACCTTGGAAGTCAGGCAGAATCTCGCCCAAAGTGAGACTCGAACCCACAACCCTGAGATTAAGAGTCTCATGCTTGACCAACTGAGCTATCTACAGCTGAATCAAGAGCCTGCCATGTCGTTGCTCCTCAGCTCTGACCTTTTGATGCTTCTGCCTCAAGGGCTGGGTGGCGGCGGCCCCTCTGACGTCTCCCAGGAGGGTTCTTAAGCAGGTCGCTCTCACCCACCCCAAAGGGGATCCTCTGCACCAGATACAGGGGGCCCTGGCTGCTTGTTGGGGTCCCCAGACTGTGGTGTATTTTTGTCTTAGAATCATAGAATTGTAGAGCTGGAAGGGCCCCTGAGGTTCATCTAGTCCAACCCCCCTGCAGTGCATCCCTCGGCTCAGTTTCAGGCATGGCCTGGGTCAGTGTTAGGCGAGGAGAGGTTGGCTTGATATCTCGACCCAGCGAGCCCCTGCAAGACCTTCAGGAGGCGAGTGCGAATCCCCACCCTTTGGCTACATAACGCTCTGCTTTTGTTTTTTCTTAACATCCTCACTTCTCCTCTCTTTTTCCAACCCCTTGCTGCCTTTCCGGAGTTCAGAGTGCGCCCAAAATGCATGTCTCAAAGGTACTAAGGCCTCAGCTACGTCTGCATGACGCCCTTTGTGCTACACGCACCCTCCAAATTCCTGTGGGGTCTAGGGAGATATAACGTGGATTAGCAGTGTCCGTTTTATGGGGTGGGCTTGGAGGAGTTTGGGTGCAAAGGGGCAGGGAGGGTGGGAATAGAATATTTTGTGATCATGTGTGGCCTATCAGTCTGTTGCCACACCCCCAGTCTTCTGCAGGGCTGGAAAATCCCCCAGGATTATGAATGCTTAGAAGGTTAGGTTACCCTTGAGAGAATCTGCCCAAGGGTCTAGGGATCCGAAGAGAGCCTGGAGCCCACCTAGTCCAGCACCCGCTTCTCACTGTGGCTAGCCAGATTTGGCTAAATGCCGCCACCACTGGCGGCAAGCAGAGTCGTATGGAAACCGGAGGGAAGTGCGATATAAATGGGCATAAGAAGGGCCTATAATCTCCAGCGCTCTCTCACCTGAATCCATCGGTCTGAAGACGAACCTGCCTCCCTAATAATAATAATAATAATAATAATAATAATAATAATAATTTATTTATACCCCACCCATCTGGCCGGGTCTCCCCGGCCACTCTGGGCGGCTTCCAACAGAAAAATAAAACACAGTAATCTATTAAACATTAAAAGCCTCCCTGAACAGGGCTGCCTTCAGATCTCTTCTAAAACTCTGGTAGTTGTTTTCCTTTTTGACATCTGTTGGGAGGGCGTTCCACAGGGCGGGCGCCACCACCGAGAAGGCCCTCTGCCTAGTTCCCTGCAACTTGGCTTCTCGCAACGAGGGAACCGCCAGAAGGCCCTCGGTGCTGGACCTCAGTGTCCGGGCAGAATGATGGAGGTGGAGACGCTCCTTCAGGTATACTGGACCAAGGCCGTTTAGGGCTTTAAAGGTCAGCACCAACACTTTGAATTGTGCTCGGAGACGTACTGGGAGCCAATGTAGATCTTTCAAGACCGGTGTTATGTGGTCCCGGCGGCCGCTCCCCTCCCTCAATTTTGATAATAATAACAGAACTGTAGAGTTGGCAGGGCCCCCCCAAGGGTCATCTAGTAAGGAATCCCAGCCAAGGAATCCCCTGACCAATGGCCATCCACTCCCAGCTTAAAAACCTCCAACCCGTTACAAATCTGTTAGTCGCAACTTCTTCGTTGGGGGTATTCTGCAGATTTGAACGGTCTGGTGCCAGGCAGGCAGCGTTTGGAGAACGTCGAGCGTTTGTGTGTTGGTGGGGTGCATGGAAATGGGTGGCGATCCTCTCTTCCGCCATTCATTTCCACTTTTTGCCCTTCTCCCCCCATAGCCTGGACCTCTCTGAGCTCGCCAAGGCAGCCAAGAAGAAACTTCAGGCGGTAAGTCTCCTTCTTATTGAGGACGGTTCTGGATTTTGTTGGTGGGGGGGGGGGTCGTAAGCCTGTCCCTGAGAGTCAGGAGGCCCCCATGGCCAGTTCAAAAACGAATCTCCCCGCCCAAGGCTTTCTCCCCCTTGAAAATGTGCTGGTTTTTTTGCCCCTGAATTGGGGACCCATCATGACCCCATCCAGATGTTGCTCGAGTCCAGCTGGGGATGATGGAAGTCGGGAGACACACACCTCCAACATCTGGAGGGCCTGCAGATCCCCTCCCATCCCTGAGATAAGGGCATTCCCCTGTCTCTGGAGGGAAAACCTCTTTTAAATTGCTTCTCCTTTGAATAAAGACGGGGGCAGTCCAAATAGGGGCATTCTTCCTTTGCTTGCTTTCTAAAAGTTACCGTACTTTTCCGTGTATAAGACTAGGGGTTTTTTACTCAAAAATAAGCTTTAAAAACTGGGGGCGTCTTATACATGTGTAGTGGGTCGGGGTGAGGGGTGATTGGTTGCAGCTGCAAGGAGACGCTTGTAGTATACACGAGCGATTGTCAGCTGGCTTGAGCGATTGCAACTGTCAGGTTAGTGATTTACTGCATTCCCAGCTCCCCAAAAAAGCTCAACAGCTCTGGGCAATCTTTCCCCCCAAAAAGCTCAACAACTTTGGGCCATTTTCTGAAATTGGAGTCCCCAAAATTAGGGGGCGCCTTATACAAGGGGGCGTGTTATACACGGAAAATGACGGTACTTTAGATTTTCTTTGGGATACAGTGTTAAGTAGTTTATAAAGCAAGTTTCTCTCCTGCGTCTTACACCCCCAAGGAACATAACAACACAATGAAATTCAAAGCCATTGATTGCACATTTGTTCAGAAATCCAATTAAAAATATGGAGGTTAATTAGTTCAAAAACTGATGAACTTGATGCAGTGACCCCAGCTTTGGGGAAGTCTGAGAGTCATTTACACCTCTAGCGCACACACACACACACACACACACACACACACACACACACTTGCACTCCCCCCCCCCGGAATCCCACCCCCACATCCCACTTGGGGAACCTCTGGATCACGGGATTACTGCCTACTCACGAGTCTGGCTCCTGGCTGGCTGTAACTATTAAGCAATGCTTCCCCCTCTGGACGGCCCAGTTAAAACCATTCCCTTCTCTGCTCTGACATTTTCCTTCCCCAATTGCCTCCTGGAATCCTGTTAATGAGCAGACGTCTTATCTCATTTCTTTCCCCTCCCACCCCATATATATATATTATATAGCTAAGCAACCGTCTCTTTGAGGAACTCGCCATGGACGTCTACGATGAAGTGGATCGCCGGGAGAATGATGCAGGTGAAGAGTTTTTGGGGCGGGGGGCTCAGGGGGGGGGTTGAGGTTGGGGGGTCATCTAGTCCAACCCCCTGTTGAGTGAGGGTGGGGATTTCCCCTTTCTCAGTCATATCCTCCTAGACTTTTTTTTGGGGTGGTGGTGGCAAGGAGATTCCAATGCTTATAGGCTTTGCCTGGCTTGAAGACTTATGAATAAGGAGGGGCAGATAAAATCTCTCTCCCCCCCCCTTTTCAAATCAGTTAATTCATTGTAGTTCCTCCTCTGGCCTTTAGGTGGCAATATGCACTCAGTTGCTTGTGGTAATATCATTGGAAGAATCTATTATTATTATTATTATTATTATTATTTGGGGAGGGGGTGGATGGATTTGAACTCTGGCTCCATCCAAATTCCCTCCAACACCCTCTAGTTCAGGCATAGGCAAACTCTGGCCCTCCAGATGTTTTGAGACTACAATTCCCAATATCCCTGACCACTGGTCCTGCTAGCTAGGGATCATGGGAATTGTAGTTCCAAAACATCTGGAGGGCCAGAGTTTGCCTATTCCTGCTCTAGTTCCACTGCCCAAACTTATTTCTGTTTCCTTTCACCTTGTATTTTCTCCCCCCAACTTACATTTTCTCCCCTTATCTGCAATAGCTGGGGTTGGGCTAGAGGACCTTTTTGCTCCTTTCCAACTCTGCAATTCTGCGATTGATCCCCTGCCCCAACTTTGGTTATGGCAGTTTCTGTTCTGAAATTTGAAAGAACCTGTTTCTTTCCCGCCCCGCCCCTTTTATAAAGTATTTTAGTGGTTTACTCCAAGAAAAGGCTAAAGATTATTAAGGGGGGGGGGCGTCAATGCAACTTGGCTCACTCTGAGAGCCACCTGGAATCATTTTGCTGTGCTAGAGTTCTTGTGTGTTCTACTCATTGGTGTCCACTGTGGGTGGTGGTGGTGGTGGAAAGAGAGCTGTCTCTTCCCCCCCCCCCAACTGACAACCCATAATTTCCTGGGATGTGAGAACCGGAAGGCCAGAGAAGTGAGGTTCCTCCGCTCCTTCCTTAAGCTTGCCTGCCACCTTCTTTTGAGACAGGATGCTTAAAGGAAGATTTTCCTGCTGGTCTGAATGTCTTTTGTATCTGGAAGGAGGCAGCTGCCATCTTCCTCTGTGCTACAGGCTACAAAATATATTGTGTCGGCCCTGGGAAAAAGAGGCAGGGGTGTTTGTGGGGCAAAAAGATGCCATCACCTCCCAAGGGTGGGGGGGCGAGTAGGGTTCACCTGCCCCTTCTCTATGCCCCCACCCTGCCTGCTTTTAAACCTAGTTTGGTGTTTTATTCTGGTGGGTGATGTTTGTTGTTTTTTACTATTTCATTTCATTTCATTAAATTTACATGACACTCGATTGCAAAGCAAACAGGCAAAACTCTCAGCATTTTGCAAAAAGAGCAAAACAATGAAATTACTCGTTAAACACAAAAACCTGCAAAAGAAAATTAAGACCCAATGATAAGCTAAAATAGTCTTTGCCTTAACGAAAAACGTTTTTAGCAGGCGCTGGAAATAGTACAGCGAAAGCACCTTCCTGGTGTCAAGAGGCAGGGAGTTCCAGAGTCTGGGTGCTGCCGTACTAAACGATGGATTTTTTTTTTACAAACGCAAAATGAGCATTATGTGGCCAGAGCCTCTAATTATTTAGTTCTGCTGTTGCTGCTAGGTCTTGTTTTGGTGCTGAAGTTCCTGCCGTTTTAATTTGTGGGTTGTTGTCGTAAAGATTGCTGCGAGTTCTTAATGGTTGCAATTTTCAGATTTGGTCTCTGTGTGTAAAATGTCCGGCGTTTTCATCTCGAGAGAGAGCAGGACCCAGATGTGAGAATAAATTCGGGGCAGGATGGAGAGAGTCTCCGGGGAGCTGACTGCTTGGTGCAATTCCCGCATGCTCCACTCCCCTTTCCTACAGATTCGAATTCGGTACACACATTTGCAGTGTGTCAGCCTGTGTACATGCAAGACACATTTAAAGCGCGTTCCCCCCCCCCAAAGTGTCCTGGGAACTGCAGTTTACCCCACGCAGGGCTATATTTCCCAGCAAACTACAGTTCCCAGGACTTTTTTTAATTGCAGTGGGTGGGGAATACACATTAAATGCATGGCGTGTGCACAGCGCATTGAAACCTCTCCATTGTCCTGTGAATCAGGACAATGCGTGTGGCTCACTGCCGTCCTGTGCCCCCCAGTCTAGCTTGTGAGAGGAAATCAGTCAGTGGTTTGTTTGCAGATTGTTTGGGGGGCTCATAAATCAGCCTCAGGCCAGCACAGCCCTTGCATCCTGACTGGGAGCCTGCCTCTTTAAAACCAAAAGTCACCTTCTCTGAAAGCTGAATTCTGTCGCCGAGATCAGAGCCTGCGGAGATGCTGGCTGCTGGATCAGACCAAAGGCTTTTAAGGTTTTAAAGCAGAGGTTGGGTGGCCATCTGCCATGGATTCTTTAGCTGGGATTCCTGCATTGAAGGGGGGGGGTCTGATCCAGCACCCTGTCTTCCACAGCTGCCACCTGGATTCCCATTGTAGGAAAGCCCTCAAGCCCCTGGGATTCGAATGCAGGATTTTGACCAGGCGCCTCCCTCTCTTCCCCACTGCTTCCCCCCCCCCCCAAAAAGGCTGCTCCTGGCATCTTTGCAAATCTGTTTTCGTCCGCTCCTCCGGCAAGAAAGAAAAAAACCACTCCGCCAGCGATTCCTTGCCCAGGCGCGGCTCGTTCATCTCCTTGGCCCGAAGCCCGAAATCTTGGCCGTGTGGCTGAGTCATCCCAAAACCCAGCCCCTTGGGAGAGCAGGGAAAGGGGGGGGAGTGGCGTGGGAAGGGGGGGTGTTCGGGAAGGGGGAGCAAGCCTGACATCTTCCATCAGGCTAAGTCCTGCATTGTAGCAAATCTCCCCCCCTCTTCCCCCCACCCAAAAGAACGAGGCGGCAGAACGAAGCGCTTTGGCTGTACTTCTGTGGGAACGTGGCCACTTTTTTCTCTCTTTCCCGGCCACCCTGGAGCGGGCCTCACTCCCCACCCCCCCACCCCGTTTCATTCCTGGCTGGCCGCATCCTTTGCAGGGATAAATCTTCCCTTTTGCTCCCTCTGCAAACTCCAGGCCTCTTTCTAAAAGTTGCCCCAGAGTCCGGACGAGGCTGGTGCTTGGTAAGAGGGTGTTTGTGTGTGCATTTGGGGACGGGGGGGGCAGCGGTGGGTGGGCGAGGTGGGTGGGTTGTCGTGGAGCCTGCTGAGTTTTGGGGTGGGGCTTCCAACCAAGCCCTTTTAGGGACCAGAGAACTCCCAGGCTGGATTCCTTTCTTGGGGTGGGGTGGGGTAGGGTCACCCCCCACCAACACCCACCCTGTCTGGGCACCAGCCAAGGCTGCTCCCTTCGCTGCAACTCAGGAGTAGCTGGTTTCCTCCCTTGCAGTGTTAAAAAGATTTACGCATCTTCCCAGAGCTCGCCTGCAGAAAGGGCATGGCTTTCAAAAAGGCCGCAGGGAAGTTGTGATCTGTACAAGCGCTGTTGTCTTTTTAGCTGTGCCCCAAGGGATCTGGCTGGCGCGAGTTGAGCTGGGGACTTGCCTGGTTTTGTTTTGTTTTGGGGGGGGGCACGGCTGGGGTGTTTGCGTTTCAGGAGGAGTGGGAACATCAGGTGTGTTTTCCGCTTTGGACGCAACTGTTATTGATGATGGTAAAAGGGGAAAGAGGAGCAACTGGCCTTTTCCCAGTTCAAGAGTCCAATGACGGGACAAGTTTGCGTGGAAGGAATTTGCCGCTGCCACCAGCGCTTGGCGTGAGATTGCCCCTCTGGTGAGCATGCTTGTCTGACTTGCAGCCTCATATTTCTGGGGAAAGGCTGTTCCTCGTTTGCTGAGCATCTCCGTTGCATGCAGAAGGTCCCGGGTTCAATCTCCGGCAGAACCATGAGGACTGGAACCTTACTTTAGAAGCAGGACCGCAGCTCAGGAGTAAAGCACCTGCTTTGTATACAGAAGGTCCCAAGTTCAATCCCTGGGCAGCAAAGGAGAGACCCCCTTGCCTGATACCCTGGAGTGCTGCTGCCAGTCAGTGTAGACAGCGCTGAGCTAGATGGGTCAAATGGCCTGACTCCGTATAAGGTGGTTTCTTATGTTCCTGCTTGAACCAGCCCTTTATTTGGAATCCTGAGGACTAGAATCTTACTCTGTTTTTAGGGCAAGAGCTCAGTGGCAGAGCACCTGCTTTGCATACAGAAGGTCTTGGGTTCAATCCCCATGGCATTTCCAAGTGCTGGAACTCAGGAGGGCCTCTGCCAGTCAGTGTTGGCAATACTAAGCTAGGTGGTACACGGAGCTCCTTGCTTATTAGGTTCCTGTATCTTAAGGGGCAGGCTGTAGCTCACTGGTAGAGCACCTCTTTTACATGCAGAAGGTTGAATCCTGCATGGCATCTCCAGGCAGGGCCAGGAATATCCCCTGCCTGAAACCCTTGGAGGGCTGCTGCCAGCCAGTGTAAGCGAGCTAGATGGACCAATAGCTCCCTGTGTGTTGTAGTCGTGTGTGTTTGTGTGTTGCCTATGCATCCTCCTGCAACAACAACCCTGTGAGTTGCTCATAGGACAAGGAACTGCCGTTGGCAGCGTGAGCGAGTCGCTGAAGGGTACTTAAAGATACGAGTGGCAGGTTCAGAGATTTGTCATCTGGGCGTCTCCGAGAATTGCTAATAATACACACCCAAAAGGCAGTGATGTTTACGGAGCAGTGGCTGGGAGATTTCGGCAGAAGAGAGCCCTGCAGTTGCATCAGACCAAAGGGGAACCCACCTCGCTCTGCATCCTGTTGTCACAGCGGCCAGGCAGGGGCCAGGCCTGCCATCACCGAGGACCTCGTATCACTTCCAAGAAAGGTCTGCTTCGTCTCTTTCAGGCCAACTGCCCCTTCCTAAGAAGGAGAGACAACAGCGCAGGAAGTGAGAGGCTGGAATAGGGCGTGGAAGTTTCAATTTGTGCAGCCCAACATGTCTTGAATCCTCTTCTTTGGGGGCATCTAGCCCTTTTCTTTCCAAAACAGGGCAGACAACGGCATGGGAAGGGAGAGCCTGTAAAAAGGGTGTGGAAGCATCAATTAGTGCTTTCAAACTTCCTCAGGGGCACTGATAAAATATGTTGGCATCCGTCTATCCTGAGAGACAATGGAGTGCGCCTCTGCGGGTGAAGTCAGACAGCTGTGTTTGCAAGCCTGGACAGGGTAGAGGGAGGTCCTGGGCTGCCCAGATGACAAGATGTGGTCCAAAGAAAAGCAGAGCGAGACGTTTGGCACCAGCTTGGCTGCAGGAGTTGCTGGAAGGAGGCAGACAAGGCACCATCCAACTGTCTTAGGGACTCCACTCCGGATTTGTGAAGAGTTTACTCCTGAGCCTTTTCTTTATTCAAAGATATCCTGCAAGGCAGTAGAGCTTTAGGATCAGAGTTTTCCTTCTCCAAGATGGGCTCCCTTCCCAGGTGGACGAGCCCCACCTGGCCCTCACTTCCCTCTACAGCACACACAGAATCTGCCTTCTTGGCCATTGGATCCACTCCTGTTGTTGTTTAGTCGTTTAGTCGTGTCCGACTCTTCGTGACCCCATGGACCATAGCATGCCAGACACTCCTGTCTTCCACTGCCTCCCGCAGTTTGGTCAAACTCATGTTCGTAGCTTCGAGAACACTGTCCAACCATCTCGTCCTCTGTCGTCCCCTTCTCCTTGTGCCCTCCATCTTTCCCAACATCAGGGTCTTTTCCAAGGATTCTTCTCTTCTCATGAGGTGGCCAAAGTATTGGAGACTCAGCTTCAGGATCTGTCCTTCCAGGGAGCACTCAGGGCTGATTTCCTTCAGAATGGATAGGTTTGATCTTCTTGCAGTCCATGGGACTCTCAAGAGTCTCCTCCAGCACCATAATTCAAAAGCATCAATTCTTTGGCGATCAGCCTTCTTTATGGTCCAGCTCTCACTTCCATACATCGCTACTGGGAAAACCATAGCTTTAACTAGACGGACCTTTGTAGGCAATGTGATGTCTCTGCTTTTTAAGATGCTGTCTAGGTTTGTCATTGCTTTTCTCCCCAGAAGCAGGCGTCTTTTAATTTCGTGACTGCTGTCACCATCTGCAGTGATCATGGAGCCCAAGAAAGTAAAATCTCTCACTGCCTCCATTTCTTCCCCATCTATTTGCCAGGAGGTGATGGGACCAGTGGCCATGATCTTGGTTTTTTTTATGTTGAGCTTCAGACCATATTTTGCGCTCTCCTCTTTCACCCTCATTAAAAGGTTCTTTAATTCCTCCTCGCTTTCTGCCATCAAGGTTGTGTCATCTGCATATCTGAGGTTGTTGATATTTCTTCCGGCAATCTTAATTCCGGCTAGGGATTCATCTAGTCCAGCCTTTCGCATGATGAATTCTGCATCAGATGGATAAAATAAAGCATCTTATATTTCCCATGGACTCGCTTTGTAACAGGGCACATAGGAAATTGCCTTGCGTTATTTCCCCTGTGTCCCTGATGCAGACATTTTGAAACACATTGGGCTGAGTATAGGGGATATTTCTGCATCTAGCCTTCCCTTCCAGCGAAATCATTTGTGGTCTGCCCACCCCTTCGACTGTGCCCCTTTATGGGGGCGAGTCTTGGGATGATGCCACCTGGCCTTCCAAAACCTTTTCGGGTGTGTCTGTGCAGGGCCCGATGGCTAGGCAGCTGGCTAACAATACCTTTTTGCCTGCCCTCCTTTCTCCCTACAAAGTCTGGCTCACGACGCAGAACCACAGCACCTTGGTGACGGAGCGCAGCGCGGTCCCCTTCCTTCCCGTGAACCCCGAATATTCTGCAACGCGCAACCAGGTAAAGTGGGTGGGACCCTCCTTCTTTCTGTGTGGCTGAGGGCCTGTCTTCTCTGCCTACTGTGGCTCCAGGCAGGGGTTAATTCTTGGTGGGCAGGGATGGAGAGAGGTGGCTGGGGCTTCTATCTGGCTCTTGAACCCAGGGCTGGAATTCCTGGGGCTTGCCCAGATTCCAGAGAGCCAGTGGGGTGTAGTGGTTAGAGTGTTGGAATAGGACCTGGGAGAGTCCAGGGTTCGAATCCCTCTCTCGGCCAAGAAGCCCAATGTGTGTGGCCTTGGGCCAGTCACCACCTCTCAGCCTATCCTACCTTGCAGGGTTGTTGTGAGATAAAACAGAGAGGAGGGGAACTGTCTTGTATTTTAATGCAGAAAGTCCTAATCCTGACTCTGGGTGTTCATCGCGACTCCTGGATCTGGGCCGAGCTCTGCCTCTGTTCTGAGCTGGTCCACCTCCCTCCATGTGGATGATTCTGATTCTCTCTCTCTCTCTCTCCCTCTCTACCAGGGACGGCAGAAACTTGCCCGCTTCAATGCCCGGGAATTTGCCACCCTCATCATCGATATCTTAAGCGAGGCGAAACGTCGGCAGCAGGGCAAAAGCCTCTCCAGCCCCACAGGTTAGGGGGCAAGAGAGATGGGGCGCGGTGGGAACAGGGGGGCTGGAGGTCCACCCTGTCCCTTTATGGGGTTGTCACCTTGTCCCTGCAGAGATCCTCGACTCCTCCCTCCACGGGCCCAGCGACCTCGACGACCAACACGACTACGACAGCGTTGCCTCAGACGAGGACACGGACCAGGAGCCCCTCCGCAGTGCCAACGCAGGCCGCAATAACCGTGCTCGGGTAAGCCTCCCCCATGGGGAAAAGGGGGGGGAGGGAACCGTGACATATGACGATCATCAATGAGGACTAGTTTCCTGAGTAGTAGCTTTCATTTCCATCAAATTGAAATTCCAGACATCTTGTCCCATCTTATGTTCCCACCATAAGTGATAATGCTCACCAAGTTTATTGCAACCCTTCCAACACTGGAGAATGACATTTTTGACATTTGCAAAGGAGCGCAATACCATCTGTGTAGTCATTCCAGGAAACTGGAAACAGATTTTTAGGGTCACGATTTTCACATTTTGTTCTAGTTGTTGGGGGGGGGGGAATGTGCTCCAATATCTGGTTCCTATACCTTTGTAAGGGGGATTAACAGATCTGTAAATTACATGAAGAAATATAGAGTACAGTTTAGAAACTAATAGGGCAAAAATTCTTCCAGCTTTTTCTGGAGTGTTGGGAGGGGGGGGGAAAACTGCATTTCCTGGCAAAATCTGCTTGGTTTGTTGCTGTTGGCATTCCGCACTGATTTACAAGCATTCCGCAAAGCATGTTGTTTTATCCCTGGAACATTGTTGTGTCAACCCCAGTAATGACCCCATCTGACTGAGCTCTCTCTCTCTCTCCCTCCCTGGAAAAAAAGAGCATGGATTCCTCGGACCTCTCAGACGGTCCCATCACTCTGCAGGAGTATTTGGAGGTCAAGAAGGCGCTGGCCACCTCGGAAGCAAAAGTGCAGCAATTGATGAAAGTCAACAATAGCCTGAGCGACGAACTGAGGCGGCTGCAGAGAGAGGCAGGTTGCTGTTTGGGGTTGGGGGGTGGGTGGGAAGGGAGCGCCCTGAAAGTGGTCTGAACAGGAGCAGCAACCGCGCGGTGAAATTTGGCAGCTTCATAAGGTGGAAGGAAGGAAGGGTCTGAGATCGATGGGTGAGGCCAAGGGAATGGAGGGTGCTGCCATATGTTATGTCACGACTGTTGGTCCAGATCAGGCATCCCCAAACTGCAGCCCTCCAGATGTTTTGGCATACAACTCCCATGATCCCTAGCTAACAGGACCAGTGGTCAGGGATGATGGGAATTGTAGTCCAAAACATCTGGAGGGCCGAAGTTTGGGGATGCCTGGTCCAAATAGTTCTCTGCAGTGTGGTGCAGCAGCAAAAAGAGCTAGTGCTATTCTAGGCTGCATCAAGAGAAGTCTAGTGTCTAGATCAGTGATGGCCAAACTTGGCCCTCCAGCTGTTTTGGGGCTACCACTCCCATCATCCCTAGCTAACAGGACCAGTGGTCGGGGATGATGGGAATTGTAGTCCCAAAACATCTGGAGGGCCAAGTTTCGCCATCAGTGGTCTAGATCATGGGTAGGCAAACTAAGGCCCGGGGGGGCGGATCTGGCCCAATCGCCTTCTAAATCCGGCCCGCGGACAGTCTGGGAATCAGCGTGTTTTTACATGAGTAGAATGTGTCCTTTTATTTAAAATGCATCTCTGGGTTATTTGTGGGGCATAGGAATTTGTTCACTTTTTTTTTTCAAAATATAGTCCAGCCCCCCCACAAGGTCTGAGGGACAGGGACCCTGCTGAGAAAGTTTGCTGACCCCCTGGTCTAGATCAAGGGAAGTGATGGTCCCACTCCCTTCCGCCTTGGTCAGATCTGTCCTGGAATACTGTGTCCAGTTCTGGGTGTCACAATTTAAGAAGGATGTTGACAAGCTGGAAGGTGTGGAGAGGAGGGCGACCAGGATGATCAAGGGTCTGGAAACCAAGCCTGATGAGGAACGCTTGAGGGAGCTGGGATGTTTGCCCTGGAAAAGAAGAGACTGAGAGGAGATATGAGAGCCATTTACAAATATCTGAAGGGCTGTCAAATGGAAGAGGCCTTGATCTGGACACTAGACTTCTCTCAATGCAGCCTAGAATAGCATTAGCTTTTTTTGCTGCTGCATCACACTGTAGAGTCATGCGAAACTTCTGGTCCACTAAGACCCCTAGATCTTTTTCACATGCACTGCTAGTAAGCCAGGTGTTCCCCATCCTATATTTGTGCATCTGGTTCTTCCTGCCTAAGTGCAGAACCTGATATTTGTCCCTATTGAAATCCGTCCTTTTAAATATGTTTGTGGGAGTGGGTGGGGGGAGTTAATTGGTTTCCAAAAAATGCATTTTTGTGTTTTTATCTTGCGCGTTTATGCTGAGGACTGCCCCGAGATCTACGGATGACGGGCGGTATACAAATTTGATAAGTGCATAAACTTCGCTAGCTCTGACCCAGTCCTCTAGTCCGTTAAAATCCTCTCAAATTGTGATTCCGCTTTTGGAGGTATGAGCCGCCTTCGGCCGGATCCAGGCCTGACAGTCCTATGCCCCTTCCTCTCGTGTTTCAGATCCACAAGCTGCAGGCGGAGAACATGCAGATTCGCCAGCAGGTGGGGCCGACCCACCCGGCGGCAGCGCCACCCCCCAGCGAGCGCCCCGACCACGGCCACATGGCCTCCACGGCCACGGGAGCCCACCGCCGGGACCGCCACGCCTTCTCCATGTACGAGCCGGGCACCGGGGCCCTCAAGCCCTTTGGCCAGCAGCCGATGGACGACCTGGTCACACGCCTTTCCACCCCGTTCCACCCCGGGGTGAGTGCCGAGGGGGTGTGTGTGCATTTGTGGGTGTGTGCCAGAGGACCCAAGGGTGGGTGTCAAGTCTTTGGGTGCATTTCCCCACCTGACCTCTTTGCTTTAAACGAGAAAAAGTGGCTGGCGGGTTCCTTGCTTTGTGTAGCTGTGAGTTGAGGGTGACGTCCGCAGGGTTGGGATTCTGCCATCCAACAGGCGCTGCTTCTTTGTTGGGGGTCGCAGGGTTGCCCCCCCCCCCCCCGCTCACCCCTTGTTCTTCTGCCATCACAGGAGGTGGACGAGGAAGCCTTGTATTCCATCCACAACCAGGCCAGCATCTACCGGGTGAGTGGTGCTTCTTCCGCCGTTGCTAAATCCTTCAAAGCCTCAGGGTCCAATGTGACGACAACACTCTGCCAGTTTATATGTACAGATACCAATTTTCACTAATTGGTAGGAAGGGAGTTTCACTAGCCCTGTGCTTTGCCGCAGAGCCCTATGAGCAAAGTATTTATTTATTTACTTTGTTTTTAAGTTTTAAAAGGGGGGGGAGGCTCAGGGTGAAAGATCTGGGGCTCAGCCGCCGCCCCCCCCAACGTGGTTGCTTCTTACGACAGACTTCGCCGACCTCAGACCCTCAAAAAGGTTTGGACCGCAACCCTCATCATAAACTCGCTAACCCAGGGGCTGATGGGAGTTGTAGTCCAAAGCAGCAGGAGGGCACCAGGTTGGCGAATGCTGCCATTTTTTATATTTATTTCATGAAAATTATACACTGCTTGACTGCCTGGGGGGGGGACATTGAAGCAGTTTACCAAAAAAAGATAAAACAAAAAGATTACCAGTAAGAAGAATTTAAAAAAATTGAGGCTTTTAAAAAGTTACAATAAAAATAGACTAAAAACAGATTAGAATTCACACCAGTTTCTAAATATGTAGGTAGGCTTGTCTAAGTGAAAATGCTTTCATCAGGTGCCCAAAAGAGCATGTACCTACATGGTTATCAATCGGCAGGGAGTTCCAAAGTGTAGGTGCTGCCACACTCAAAAATGGGTTTCTTACACTTGTGGAAGGAGTGCTATGTGGCACCTGGCAAGCGGGACAGTCCCACGGGTCAAAGTGGGCCACCCAGAAGACTTGAAAAGAAAATCTCCTTGGCAAGAGAAACTGATGAACTATGCTGAGATGGCAAGACTAACTGGGAAAATTCGGAACCGGCAGGACCAGACTTTCCTAAGGGAATGGGCGAGGTTTATGGTATATTTGGGAAGCAATTGTAATCAATTAACATCTCTTGTAGGGTTGAAAGAAGTTTTGTAAGGAGTATCATATAAATTGCCGCGAAGAGAATTAAGAATAGTTGTATTTAAGATTTGGATTTGTAGCAATAATTATAGGAACAAAATGCACAATTAGAAAAGACTTTAGAAAACCATCATAGAATCCTAGAGTTGGAAGAGACCACAAGGGCCATCCAGTCCAACCCCCTGCCAAGCAGGAAACACCATCAAAGCATTCTTGACATATGCCTGTCAAGCCTCTGCTTAAAGACCTCCAAAGAAGGAGACTCCACCACACTCCTTGGTAGCAAATTCCACTGCCGAACAGCTCTTACTGTCAGCTCTTACTATCAGTCGAGGTTGAAGTAAGTCCTAGGCTCTAACTGCTGCCTCCCGCCCTCTTCCTTTCAGATGCGGAAGGGCGGATCCATCTCGTCAATGCCGTTCCCTCAGTCTTCTCCCCTCTTGTCCTGCGCTCCTGAGAGCGGACGTCACATGGTGATTTAAGACATTTCGGTTTGCAGGGTGGGGTTGGGGGGGGGTTAGTGTCTGAAGCTTCCTTTTTATTCCAGAGCAGACTCTTTGCCCATCTAGCTCAATGCTCTCTGCTCTGACCGGCAGCAGCTCTGCAGGGTCTCAGCGGGTGCTTCCTTTCCTAGCCATTATTCAGCAATGGTGGGGATTCAACGCGGGACCTTTTGCGTGCAAAATAGAGGGCTCCACCCACTCCCTGTCTGGCTGGACTCTTTGCCCACCTAGCTCAGTATTGCCTGCTCTGACCGCCAGCAGCACTTGGAGTTCCTTTAAACTAGAGGCGCCTAGGAACCCTCGGCATGCAAAGCAAGCCTCTGCTCCGGTAACACAACAGGGGTGCCTGCCGTCAGCTCCCCGCCCCCCTTTAACTTTGCCCAATTTCTCTTCCCCACTCCTTCCTAGACTGGAAAACTGGACCGACACGGCAGCGGCACCGACAGTGATTATGACAACACGCAGGGCGGGGATCTGCCTCTCAGGTGAGGGCGAGGGCTGTGCAGGGCATCCCTTGCGGGGACTTGCCTAGGACTAGCTGCTTGAGAAGACCTTGTGGCTCAAAAGTGACTAAGAATTCCAGGCTGCATCCAGTGTGTTATTCTGGGAGCAGACCCGGTGACATGAATAGAGACGGTTAAGTCCATTCTCTGCAGTGGGCCTACTCTTGAGTAGAGTTTCATTGGAAACACCCCTCAGCTGCTGGCAAGCCAAATTCTGCGTCGAGGGAAGTTAGGTTCTGCAACCTGCTAGCGTTATGCCACTCTGTAAACCTGCGCAACCCTTGTTTTGACAAACTGGGATGTGAGGGTCACGTAAGCAGCTCTGGTATCTCCCCTCTCTTTTTCAACAGCTGGAAATCTTACTCAGCAATTCTCCAAGTTTTTGTGGTTTTCTTCTCTCTCTCCCCCCTCACCCACCATAAGGACTAGGAACTTACATTTTTCCTTTAAACAGAAGCGAAGATTCTTCTGGCGCTCTCCATGGTCCCTGCCTAGAAATAGCACCCTCCCTTGCTCTTGATGATATCTGAGTTGGCATCAGGGATCAGGAGGGTAGCAACTTTCACTGCCCCCAAACTCACTCTGCCTCCCCCCCTCCTTTCTCAGCATGGACGGGAAGCGCTTGCTGGACCTCAGCAAGGATGACGACTTGCACCCAGAACCTGAAGCACTGGAAGGCGACCTGGACCCGGGCTTGCCCAGCACGGAAGACGTCATTCTCAAGACAGAACAGGTCACAAAGAATATCCAGGAGCTCCTCCGAGCTGCCCAGGAGTTCAAGCACGACAGGTCAGGATGAATCCCTCCAGGAATCCTCTGGGGAGGGCAACATGGGGTAGGAACAGATGGGTGGTGGGCATTGGTACCCGTGGGCCGCGAGAAATGAAAATGAGTGTGCCTGCTGCATCTCTGTGTGATTCTCCATTCTGGTCTTCCACTCAGCCAGCCTCCGCATGAGGGAAGGTTGTCATTCTGGTATACTTTTTGCTGTTGTTAGCATTCAGTTGTTCGCGCTGGGGAGACAGCTGCAGGATTTGGTTCCTTTTGGAGGATATAGTCCTGTTGTGTGCCTCTGCATGAGTCCCTGCTCTGAGTTTGCCACTTCCTCTTTTTTTTTTTTAGAATTTAAATTTAACTTTATTGGAATTTAAATTAAAATACATTCACACACAAAAACAAAAAAAACATAGAAATAGTGACATACAAAAAAGCAAAACGATAATATAGAAATCATAATATACAAAATCATATATAAATAATAACCATAAAACATATAAAATAATACCGTATAGCTTCTACTACAAATAATATAATGTAAATGATAATAATTATAATAATCATAAACATAATAAATAAAGACAATACAAACAATCAACAAACAAAAATAATCACTCATTCAATTCTTCAATCATGTCTGAAATCACGAGATCAACATACGCTTCAACTATATTCCTAATTCCTTATTTACCTTGTTTATTTTAATCCTTCCCCTATGTCTCCTCCTCCCATATTAGACTTTCACTTATCTCTATCTCAGATTCTTTAATTACTATTCTCTTATACTGCTACCCCTCAATTCTATATAATTATATAAATATATCCTATAATCCTCAAATAATATCTAAATTCAAATAACATCAAAACTCCAAAAAAGAGAGGAAAAAATTCACCATTATTTAATTTTATCCATTTAAATTTAAACTCAAATTGGCTCAATACGAGGTATTAGAAATAAACCCAAGTTTTCACCGCGTGGCACTGTCCCTTTATATACTCTCCAAACTTTTCCCAATTGCCGCTTCCTTAGCAAGGAGGGGCACCCAGATCTGTGACTTGTGCAGGCGACGGGGAGGCGGCAGATTCCCTCAAATGCTCTTAAGCGATCAGAATTGCTCTGCTGAATAAAGTTTGCTTTCTTCTTAAACCCCTAGAGCAGGGGTCAGCAAACTTTTTCAGCAGGGGGCCGGTCCACTGTCCCTCAGACCCTGTGGGGGCACGGACTATATTTTGAAAAAAAATATGAACGAATTCCTATGCCCCACAAATAACCCAGAGATGCATTTTAAATAAAAGGACACATTCTACTCATGTAAAAACATGGTGATTCCTGGACCGTCTGCGGGCCGGATTTAGAAGGCGATTGGGCCACATCCGGCCCCCGTGCCTTAGTTTGGGGACCCTGCCCTAGAGGGATCTTTGGGTAATTCTGTGACTGGGGTGGGGGAACTCACAAGACCTGTAACGCAGGTGTGGGGGAAGGAGTCAGTGCCTGCACCCTGCGGCTTTGGGCCTGGGCCTCATTCTGTCCCTTCTTAACCCCAGCAGCTTCGTCCCCTGTTCGGAGAAGATTCACGCTGCCGTCACGGAAATGGCGTCGCTTTTCCCCAAGGTAGGAGAGTCGCTTCTGCTGAGAGAGGGGTCTGGGTGGGGAAATCTCCTTTCCAGCCCGGGAAACATCCTCGAAATGAGCAAACGCCACTCCCAGGGGCTTCTCCTGGACATGACACCTCCCAAAGGATGTTGGCAGAGCTTGGGAAGTTTCCCCGATGAGGAAAGGTTGCAGCGCAATTTGCAGTTTAGAGAAAAGATGGTGTGGTAGAACTTTATAAAATGATGCCCGGCATTGAGGTGGTGGATCGAGAAAAACTTTCCTCTCTCATACCACTAGAACTTGTGGGAGATTTGGGGCAGACAAAGAAAATCCTTCTTCACGCAGTGCAGTTAAACTCTGGAACTCCCTGCCACAGGAGGCAGGAATGATCACCAACCGGGATGGCTTTAAAAGAGGCCAGATTCATGGAGGAGAGAGCTATTGAGGGACACTAACCAAGATCGGATGCGGCAACGATTCTTAATATCAGTTGCTGGAAAGGGCAGGGAGGGAGAGTTTTCTTTCATGCCCGAATCCTGCTTATAGGTTTTTCACTGGGGCATCTGTTTGGCCACTGTGAGAACAGGATGCTGGTCTAGGTGGGCCATGGGCCTGATCCAGCGGGCTCTCATATTCTTATGGGGCTCCTTAGAAGCAGGGAGTGGGAAGTGATAGTTTAAAATAGGGCCGGGGGAGGGCAGCAACATGGGACCCTCTCCCATCCCCCAGGAGCCAAGCTCCAACTTCCACCTCCTCTCAACCCGCCCACCCCCCATTATTTTGAATTTTTGCATACACACAGAGATGAACAAGTCTATGATCCTATGATCAAGCAGGATATAACTTTTATGAAATACGTTTTTAAAAATTCACCGCCTAATGAATTTTTGGAAATGTAAAGCAAAACAGGCAACCTTTTGAGGTTCTCTGCACATGTTTTTGGCTTGGTGAAGGGTAGGGTTAATTCAGGCCCTTACTCTGAACTGGCTAGATGTGCAGGGTTAATTCAGACCCTTATTCCGAAGTGGCTGTGTAGGCCAGACAGAGAGTGCCTTTAGTCAGCAGTGAGGCTGGGAGGCCGCCTTGCGAGTTCACAATAAGATGGTTAGACTTGAACTCGGGACCTCTGGACGTGAGTTGGGAGTCTTACGCCACTCTCCCTTTCCGCAGAAGCCGGCTCTGGAGACGGTGCGCAGCTCCTTGCGCCTGCTGAACGCCAGCGCCTACCGCCTGCAGAGCGAGTGCCGCAAGACGGTCCCCCCGGAGCCAGGGGCCCCCGTGGACTACCAGCTCCTGACCCAACAGGTCATCCAGTGTGCCTACGACATCGCCAAGGCCGCCAAGCAGCTGGTCACCATCACCACCCGCGAGAAGAAGCAGTGAAGGGCGGCCAGGCGGGGGGCGGGCGGGCGAGGCTGGCTCAGCCCCTCTTCCCCCCCCCAGCTCCCCCCTTCCCCACTGGAGGATTTTGGGGGGTGGGTCATGCAGCCACTTGGAAGTGTCCTTTCCCCACCGACCCACCTGCCCCCTCCCTGCTAATCGGCCCGCCTGCCCAGGCTGGGTTGGGTCAACGCTCCCCACTGCAGCTTGCGGGATCGGGGCCCTATAGGGCACACGCCCCATGGCGCTGGGGTGCCTGCGCAGTGAAGAAAACTCCCCCTGTAAATATTCCCATCTCCCCATCCTTTGGCACGGGGCGGGGGGCGTACCTGTGGCGTTAAAGATGTGGCTTCATTCCAGCTCTCAGCAGCCTGGGAGGAAGCAGGCCATGGAGCCCCCCGTCTTGCATGCTGAAGGTCCCGGGTTCAAGCCCCAACGGCATCTCCAGGCGGGGCTGGGAGAGGCCCCTTGCCTGAAACCCTGTTGGGCTGCTGCCAGTCAGTGCAGACAGTCCTGGGTGGACAAAGGGCTTGGACTTGGTCCAAGGCAACTTCCTTAGTTCTCCAGCGACATCTGGAGGGCCACGCAGGCCATGGAGCCCCCCGTCTTGCATGCTGAAGGTCCCGGGTTCAAGCCCCAACGGCATCTCCAGGCGGGGCTGGGAGAGGCCCCTTGCCTGAAACCCTGTTGGGCTGCTGCCAGTCAGTGCAGACAGTCCTGGGTGGACAAAGGGCTTGGACTTGGTCCAAGGCAACTTCCTTAGTTCTCCAGCGACATCTGGAGGGCCACGGATTCTCCGCCCCTGCGGCCACTCCAGATGTTGTCCGACTATTGCGTTCAGCATCATCACAATCAACCCCGCCCGTGCTGTCTGCTCCGGGCGGTGGCGAGTTCAAGTCTAGAGCCCCTAGCCGGAGAGGGGCCACACATGCTCCCCAGCCTCGCCTTCAGACAGGGACGGCTAATCTGTGGAATCACTATGTAGCCCAACCCCCTGGAAGGCAGGAATCGCAGCCCAAAGGGATGCATCCGGACACACCTGGGGGGGGGCGCAGGTTAGCTTTCCCTGCCCGTTTTAGCAGGGCGGGGGTCCTCCTGAAAGGAGTCAAATCTCTCCCCCCCCCCTGCAAACACCACTCCTCCTCCTCTTCTTCCTCCTCCTTCTCCTCCCCACCTTCCCATATAGTGCGTGGAACTGTATGTGTCCCGTTCCTGACTCACCTGACCACGCACCGATATATATATATGTATAGAGAGATATATAAACACCAAATGTATTTATCTCACCACGTTCCCTCCCCTGATAGTGTTAACACTGGAATTACAACGTCTAGGTGCTGTGGGTCAGGGCCTCATCCCCCCCCTCCCTGGAAACCTCCTCCGGATGGGTCACTTCTCCCCCTCCATCATTCCTTTTTTTGGGGGGTGGGGAGTATGGGGGCTGCCTTTGCCTCTGTAGCAAGGAATCGGTTCCCCTCACTTCCCTCTCACTGGCCAGTCGTGTTCCCCCCCCCTGCCCCCTTGAAATCTGTGAAGTTTTTCAGGCCATTGAGGGAATGTGGGGTGGGCTACCAGAGTGTGGGGAGGGGCAACACATGGCTATTGAGGGCTGCAACTGGGCACTGCGCTGGAAATCTTGTTTGTCCTGTAAATTTGTAACAAATAAAAAAGATGTGAGCATCTCCCGGGGCTGCCCCGTTGGAATAACTTATTTCCTCGCCTCTAAAAACTGCCACACTCTAGAGGTCATTTGAACTCGTTACCCTACCCCCAGAACCGGCTGAATGTCTTGTCCGCCCAGGAAGATTCCCGTGTTTTGAGTATGCGCACGTTCCTTGGATCTAGGACAGGAATGTCGCCCTGTCACCCAGCAGTAGAGCAGAAGGTCCCAGGTTCAACCAGTGCGAGGCAGTGTCGCATAATGGTTAGACCCTCAGACTAGGACCTGCGAGAAACCAGGGCTCAAATTTATCCCCATGCAGCTCGCTGGGTATGACCTTGGCTCAGCCTAGCCTACCTCACAGGGTTGTTGCGGCAATTAAATGAGAAGGGGGAGAACCACGTACGACACCTTGAGTTCCTTGGAAGAAATGGTGTTGCGTCAACGAAATAAATGAACCCCTTAAAAAGGCCCCCAATGAGAGACTGCCAGTCAGTGCCAGGGAGCAGGCCCTTTGTACCTCTCTCTGCAGCCTAATCCCAGGTGGCACACGCCCTCCTTGAGTGCTTTGGCCAGGCTGGAAAGTGTCCTTGAACTCTGATAGAATCAATGAATTGTAGAGCTGGGAGGGACACCAAGGGGTCATCTAGCCCAGCCCTCTTCAAAAAAATTTTTTTTTACGAAAACAAAAGTTGGGGGGGGGGGCGTGCTCCTTTTTCTACCACTTGCACTTGCCCGGCTGCTGACATGCAGCTCACAGGAAAGTTTTAGCTTTGCGCCAAGCGCCTAGTCCTCATGGCTACAGAAGACCTTATCTGTGCTGCCCTCAGAAAAACCCAGGCTAACCCACGCAAAACAGACTTGGCTATGTGGCGTGCCTCCCCCCCCCCCCCCGGATCTGCAAATCTCCTGGTTGCTTTAGGGATGCCTCATCCTGCTTTTGTAGCAAAAATAAACGAGATTTTATTGCGTAAGAAAAACAAACGAAGGCCAGGAGCCAGCTCCTCGGGAGAGTAAACAGACCACAGTCGGGCTGCTGTTTCGCCGGAACACCAAAGTTTCGCTCGCAGACGACCTCCTCCCTCTTTGCCTCTGTTGGCAAAGCCCAGATTTCTGGGAGGCCTGTGGCTGGACGTCTCCGCCAAAGAGGGTCGTCCCTAATCCGAGCTGTCGCTGGACGTCGACAAAAGAGGCGCCTTGGGCGGGAGCTGCTGCCGGCTCCGCTTCTTGCGCCTGGTCTGGGCGGAGAGAAGACGCCGCTTGATCACAGCTGCAAAAGGAGAAAGGGGAGGAAAGACTTTGCAAGCTGGCAGGAAGCTCTCGGTGCAGGAGATGGGGAGCCAGCCCTACGGCTGACCCCTTGGAGCCACGTCTCCTGCCGACTGTGGGTTCATGGAGATAGGGGAACTTAATAGGGCACCCTCCACGCCTCACCACGGGGGCCCAGCAAAGCAGTCATCCCCCCCACAACCCCCACTGCAGCCAGCCCCACTTATTTTAGGCAGGGGTCCACATCGCTGGGATGCAGGGCACAGTCTCCAACAGGAAGGTCCCAGGTCTAAAGCACAGCATCTCAAGGTAAGACTAGAGATATCTCATCAGGTATAAAACCGATCAAACAACTGGGTGGCAAACACAGAAGACCCTTCCTGAATGAAAATTTGCATCTGCGTCCTCGCTAGCCGATGGCCATTTCCAAATTGTTGTTGTTGTTAATAATAATAATATATTATTTATACCCTGGGACCCAGGTGGCGCTGTGGTTAAACCATTGAGCCTAGGGCTTGCCGATCAGAAGGTCGGCGGTTCGAATCCCTGTGACGGGGTGAGCTCCCGTTGCTTGGTCCCAGCTCCTGCCAACCTAGCAGTTCGAAAGCACATCAAAATGCAAGTAGATAAATAGGAACCGCTACAGCGGGAAGGTAAACGGCGTTTCTGTGCGCTGTTCTGGTTTGCCAGAAGTGGCTTAGTCATGCTGGCCACATGACCTGGAAGCTATACGCCGGCTCCCTCGGCCAATAATGTGAATGAGCGCGCAACCCCAGAGTCGGTCACGACTGGACCTAATGGTCAGGGGTCCCTTTACCCTTTATTTATACCCTGTCCATCTAGCTGGGTTTCCCCAGCCACTCTGGGCAGCTCCCAACAGATGATTATTATTATTATTATTATTATTATTATTATTATTATTAGCAATAAAAGATCAAACATTAAAAACTTCCCTAAACAGGGCTGCCTTCAGATGTCTTCTATAAGCCAGATAGTTGTTCATTTCCTTGACATCTGGTGGGAGGGCGTTCCGCAGGGCGGGCGCCACCACCAAGAAGGTCCTCTGCCTGGTTCCCTGTAACCTCACTTCTCGCAGGGAGGGAACCGCCAGAAGGCCCTCGGAGCTGGACCTCAGGGTCAGGGCTGAACGATGGGGGTGGAGATGCTCCTTCAGGTATACAACCCCGTTTAGGGCTTTAAAGGTCAGCACCAATACTTTGAATTGTGCTTGGAAACATACTGGGAGCCAATGTAGGTCTTTCAGGACTGGTGTTATATGGTTCCAACCTCTGCCGTGAACTTCTCCAGTGAGGGATGGCCCACCACACCTCTAGGTAATTGGGAGGTGGGCTGCCCGAATGCAGAGACCCCCTTCAGCTATTGCTAGAAGGTAACTCTTAATATTCACCCCCAGAATGACTTTGCCTGATTCAGAAGTGCTGAGTGTAAAATCTCAGGGGAAAACTGCTGGACTCCCATCATCCCTGATCTACTGGGCATCCCGGCTGGAGTGGTTGCGAGTTCGGAGTCCGGCAACACCCGGAAAGCCAAAGTTTCCCCACACGCTCTCCTCTAAGCCTTCACCCCTCTGGTCAAGCGCAGAGCAGGGGTAGGCCGCATCTTGCGGCCAGGAGTTCCGCAGTTTATCAACAGCCAGCAACCAGCATTTCCCACCCACCCTCGTCAAAACACGGAGCTCGAGTAGGCCGCATCTTGTGGCCAGGAGTTCCGCAGATTATCCAATCTTAGGTTGCTACAGTAAACAACCAGCATTTCCCCAGAGTTTAAAATTGGGCACTGGGTTTGCTCTGGATATGTGCACAATGCTGCACCTGCCCCACAGCATGGGGGGGGGAGGGCTGAGACCCCACGGCCTTCCCCGTGGGCCACTCACCAGCCACTGTGTCGCTCCCCTCCTCAATGCTTGTGGTCCAGTAGAGGCTTCTCCCACGGCGGCACTTCCGGTGGAGCCGTGTGTAGAGGACTGCGAGGGTCAGCACCACCAGCAGGAAAGTGAGGGCGCTGGCCGCCCAGGCCGCCTCTTCGGTGCGTGGGGTGGGAACACGGACCCCCACCTGGGACCCTCTGGCTTCCTTCCTGCCTTCGTGGCCTTGCGCTTTGCCGAGTCCTCCATCCGGACACCGGCATCCCGTGCCGCCGGACGGTCTCACCTCGGTGCGCAGGACAGGCAGCGAGGGGCGGATGTCCTGCGTGACGAGGGGCTGCTGCCCGAAGAGGCCGCCTGGCAGGGGCGTCGCACTCAGCCAGACCCGTCCACCGAGGTCCATTGACTCTGGAACGTCCTTTTGCTCAGCCTGCAAGCTCAGGGCAACAGGAGGCGGGCCACTGTTTGCGCCTTTTGCGGAGTTGGCGGTTGCAGAATGCCTTCCGCCACCCACATCTGCTTGCAGAAGGCCATCTGCCCAGCGACGAAGAGCCCGGCGCTTCCTGCCTGGTCTCCGCAGTTTCCGGGGAACTCGCGTGGCTTCCCAGCATTGGAGCAGCTTCTGCAAAGCCTGGGAATGGGAAAGAGGTGCTGGGTTTTATCGGCAAGAGTTCCTGCGGAGTTCCTGCGGAGCTCTTCCCCTTCCGCCACCAACCAACCATTGCCTCACCTGTGCCAGGTGCGTCGGGCACAAACCTCTGCCCGCCGCAGATGCTCGCTTCAGGAAATGGCAGCGTTCCCCGCCTGTCGGGGGCTTCTCAGAGCTCTGCTGGGCCATGTGGCTCTCGAGCCAAGCGACGGCCTGGGCCACTTCTGCCTTTGCCAGCGGCAGGGGCTATGAAGCAAAAGATCTGGTTAGCCAAAGCAAACACAGCCCCTTTAGCCATGATTCCTAGAATCATAGAGTTGGAAGAGACCACAGGGGCCATCCAGTCCAACCCCCTGCCATGCAGGAAACACCATCAAAGCATTCTTGACATATGCCTGTCAAGCCTCTGCTTAAAGACCTCCAAAGAAGGAGACTCCACCACACTCCTTGGCAGCAAATCCCACTGCCGAACAGCTCTTACTGTCAGGAAGTTCTTCCTGTGGCGGGTCAGACTCGTCTGGTCCCAACTACGATTCTGTGATTCCTTCCTCCCGCTCCCCAAATCCTGGAGGGCCAATGGCAGGGAATCTTCTCCCTTGCTTGGCAGCCTCTGCCCAGCACACTCACCCAATGTCCTGTGGGGCCGTCATGCGGGGCTCGGGCCTGGCGGGGCAAGCAGGCTCGGGCCAGGAAGGTCAGCTGCCTGCGGAGGAACAGGGGAGCGCACTGGTGGTCGAGAAAAACGATGCCCCCATCCTATGGAGAGAAGACTTTTTAAAGAAATGAAGGCACACACACACACACCATTTACTGATCTTGGGTGATATCCCCTAGTGGCCAGTCCCCCAAGTGCATCTGTTTAGGGGTTGGCAACCCTTTTGGCCCCAGCAGGCCAGGTCTGGAACTGGCAGAGGTGGTTGGGGCAAGGAAGGCAGAGGGATTGAGCCTGGCAGGTTACGAGATTCCATATAATGAGGACACCAAAACTGGCCTCCCCTTGGGGCATCTGGTTGGCCACAGTGAGAAGAGGATGCTGGACTCTCTGGGCCCCCTCTGGCAGCCAGGCTCTCCCAGAGTCACAGAGTAAGGATATCAGACAGACAGCATGGTGTAGTGGTTAGCGTATTGGAGACCAGGGTTCAAATCCTCCCACTCAGCCATGGGTGACTCTGGACCAGTCTAACCTACCTCACAGGGTTGCCGTGGGGGTTAAATGAGGAGTGGGAAAGCACCCAGCAACATGGAGGAAAAGGTGGGATATAAATGCAACAAACAAACTATAAACAACTCCAGGGGGGGTTGGACTAGATGACCCTTGGTGTCCCTTCCAACTCTGCTGGGAATCACAAGTGGGGAGAGTTGCCGCTGTTGTGCACAGGTCTTGCTTGTGGGCTTCCTCAAAGAGGCATCTTGTTGGCCACCGGGAAAACAGGAGGCTGGACTAGATGGACCCCCTTTGGCCTGATCCAGCAGGCTCTCCTTATGTTCTTATGGAACTTCCAGGTTCAGAGGCAGTCTATCTTGGCTGCTAGGTTTTTAAGGGGTGTTTGGCCACTGTGAGGACAGGAGGCTGGACTAGGTGGCCTGATCCAGCTCCTGCTGCGATGCTCTTTCTGAAGTTCTTACCGGGCCAATTTTACACAAATCAAGCCCTGCAGGAATGGGGCCTGGTCAGCTTGGGAATGATCCCTTTGCCAGCAGAGTTTAAAATGCCTCCTCCACCCCCAAAGCGGGTGGCAAGAATCCTGGCACAAGGAAGCCTCTCTTCCTTCCCATGCTTCTCTGTGGGGAATGAGGGGGGAGAAGGAGAGCAGAGCGGCTGCCTTCGAAATGCCACCTGGGCAATTTCTCATTGGCTCAGAGGAAGGAGGGAGGAGCCCCTGGCTTTGGGTGGGGACCAACGGGAGAGAAGCAGGGGACACCCTTTTCCCGCCTCTGCATGTTTTGGGAATTAAAGGAGAAGGGAAGAAATAGGATCCTCCAGGAAGCCAGATTGGAGGCCGTGGATCCCACACTCCAAATGCAAGCCGAATGGGTCAAGAGACAGCAAAATTATGGAAAGAAACCTCTAGACGCTGTTTCAGTACTCGGAGGCAGGGGGAGACTAATTCGTTCACTTGGGTATTTGCTGATCACTAAAACCAAGCTTTCGCCATTAACCCTGGACTGATTTGTCCTTTTAATTGCCCCGCTTTTATCAAGAACTTTAAGGTAAAGGGACCCCTGACCATTAGGTCCAGTCGTGACCGACTCTGGGGTTGCGCGCTCATCTCGCATTATTGGCCGAGGGAGCCGGCGTATAGCTTCCAGGTCATGTGGCCAGCATGACAAAGCCGCTTCTGGCAAACCAGAGCAGCACATGGAAACGCCGTTTACCTTCCCGCTGTAGCGGTTCCTATTTATCTACTTGCATTTTGACGTGCTTTCAAACTGCTAGGTTGGCAGGAGCTGGGACCAAGGAACGGGAGCTCACCCTGTCACAGGGATTCAAACTGCCGACCTTCTGATCAGTAAGCCCTAGGCTCAGTGGTTTAACCCACAGCGCCACCTGTCCCTCCATCAAGAACTTTAGCCTACAGTAATTGTTGTTGCAAATGCAGCTGGAATTTTTTGGCGAAAGGCAGTTCAGAAGGGTTTAAAAATAAATAATGTGTGTTAATAGGCTGAAGAGAACAGGTGAAGATATAAGGCGAACACATTGAGAATCTGTGCTGTGGACACAAACTAGGATGGCCTTAAAAGATGGGGCAAATTCACGGAGGAGACTGCTCTACTATCCACAAGGTAAAGGTAAAAGTGGATGGCCACATGGGTGGCGCTGTGGTCTAAACCACTGAGCCCCTTGTTGCTTGCCAATTGGAAGGTCGGCGGTTCGAATCCCCACGACGGAGTGAGCTCCCGTTGCTCTGTCCCAGCTCCTGTCAACCTAGCAGTTCGAAAGCACACCAGTGCGAGTAGATAAATAGGTACCGCTGCAGTGGGAAGGTAAATGGTGTTTCCGTGCGCTCTGGTTAGTGTTCCATTGTGCCAGAAGCGGTTTAGTCATGCTGGCTACATGGCCCAGAAATCTGTCTGTGGACAAACGCTGGAACCCTTGGCCTGAAAGTGAGATGAGCGCCACAACCCCATAGTCGCCTTTGACTGGACAACTGTTCAGGGGTCCTTTACCTTTTACATTTTTTACTATCCACAATGGTCATGTTTTCCCTCCTCTGTCGGAGGCAGTGAATGCCTCTGAATCCCAGTTACTGGGAATCCAAAGTAGGGAGTGTTGCTGCTGTGCTCAGGTCCTGTTTGTGGGTTTCACTTTGGGGTACCTGGTTGGACATTGTGAGAAAAAGATGCGGGACTAGAGGGCCCCCCTTTGGCCTGATCCTGCCGGGCTCATTTCTCAGGTTCTTAAACTCTGGAATGGGGCACACAATCCAGATTCCTGCAAAGTTCAGCTTATTTACGTTCCCATTTACCTAAAACATTGTTACACCATCAAACATCCAAGGCACTGAGCAACATTTAGAAGGCAATATACGGGTTAGCAACCACAACGCCCGCTAGCAAAACTAGCAGATAAAAGAAATTTCTAGAACAAGCGCTGGGAATAAGATGAGAGGGAGGAGATGGGAAAATAAGAGAGAGACAGACAGACAGATAGACAGACAGACCAGAGTCAAAGCATACCAGCCAGAACAACTTCAGAATTTCACCCACCAAGTAGCAGGTGGGGCAAACAAACATTCCAGGAAAAGTTAAGAACCGTTTCCAACCAAAATGCCTCTTTTTAAATTAAAAGGTGTTTACAAGGCAGAGGAATGGCTATCAGAGAGGGAGCGAAGTGGGGCCCTTCCGAATATATGTTGGTTTTTTTTAAAAAAGCACGTGATTCACACTCAAAAGCCAAAGGAGGGGAGTATGAATGAGATTTTGATTCCTTGCCATGAGTTGTAAAACCAGAATAAATTATGCAAAATCATGCAAACTGGTTGGAATTTTTGATGGTGTGGGCAAGAGAATTTGGCTTCTTGTGGTATGAGAATTTCGACACCTTGCGTGCAAATGTTTTATTTTGGGGTACCAATGCCCCTGAAAATATTTTCGGGCGATTATGGCTTGAGAGCTAGCTTTCTACCTGCTGAGGGACCGGCCAGGATACCACACGACAGCGATATTGCTCTTCAGAAGGGAGATCTTGTTGAAAACTGGGCTGCAAGGAAGAAAAGAAACAACAACTAAGAATTTCCCTTCCCCAAAAGTTCTCCCCCCCCCCCGCACTTTTTATTCACCAAACCCTCCTTTCCAAGGCAACCTATGTTTTGTCCTCACCTCTTCAATCCTGCCCTTAATCCAGAACCATGAGGACTAGAACCTGTATTTCATTTTGGGGGGAAGAGCCATAGCTCAGTGATCGGACACCTGCTTTGCATGCAGAAGGTCCCAGGTTCAATCCCAGACAGCATCTCCAGGTTGGGATGAGAAAGGGGTCCCTTTTTGAGACCCTGGAGGTCTTCTTTCTGGTTTATTAGGAGCAGCCAAAAGCCCCAACTGCAGGTCACGGATTGGGCCCAGAGGAGGGCATCCTGACACCATTGAAGTGGTCCAAAGCAGGCATTATTTGGCCACCCCTGCCTCCTACCATGTCCTGCCAGCAACATTTAATGGCCAGTCTGCACCTAAACAGGATTCAGCAAAGCTTTTAATAAGGCTCAAAGCATCTTGTTAATACAGTATGTATATATATTTTTCTTTTTCTGTAATTGAATGAATTATGTTATGTAAATAATACGTGGAACATAAGGATAAGCTTAAAACAGGATGAGAAGCGTGGGGGGGGGACAAGGGAGGGGTGGGAGGGAGGGGGTAAAGTGGGGTCAACAATGCAATGTGATACATGTTTTTATTGATTTTATTGGTCTGTATCCTTTTGATTTTTTTTTTAGATATCAATAAAGCTTTATATATATATATATATATATATATATATATATATATATATATATATATATATATATATATATAATAAGGCTCAAAGCTCTGATAGCCCTATCTGCTCCTCTGCAACCCCAATCAACAGGCAATGCATTTGGAAGGAAGTTTTATTCAGAATAGATCCACTAAACTTAACGCTCTTAGTTTACTCACGTCCGTTATTAGTGCCTGTGAGTCTACTCTGAGTATGACTAACGCTGGATCCAACCCAACAGGCCGAGTGATGACCTGTTTTCCGTTCAAAATTTTGTTTTGGTACTAATCTCCTACTTTATAAAACGTGTGCACTTAACCCCACCCCACCCCAAAACAGCGCTTGGCTCACTGAACAAGGTTTGGGCGGCGGGGAGACGATCGAGGGTTTGCTCAAGAAGGTGCGTGGCTAGAATTTAGGAGCAGCCTCTGAGCACGTGCAGAGCGTGCCCCACAGCCTCACAGGATTTACGGCCCACCGCCTTCTGAGACGAGCTCTCCCACTCCCACCCCAAGCCCGACTAGCTGGTCTCCACTCTCCTAGTCAAACGAGGGATCGAAAAAAGAAGCAACAGCCGAGAGTTTTGCAGCCCCTGAACTCAACAGCTCGGGGCGAGTAACCACTAACTTTTAAGGCCACTTAAGATGCAATGGGTCTACTCTGGAGGCGGACTTAGGAGTCCCGCGCCCCGGAGCGCCTCCCTCCTTGATTGGCAGCAGGGAGGGGGTCGCGGAGGGGCGGAAAGAGAGCGAGAAGAGCGCGCCGCCTCTGCCTCACCTTCCCCGCCTCGACGCCGGGCGCCAGGCTGAGCAAGAAGAGCAGGATCGGGGGCCCCGGAGGCGGCGGCGGCAGCAGCAGCGGCTCCCCCATCCGGTCCGGCGGCGGCGGCTGGGCTGGGCTGGGCCGGGGAAGGCTGGGCTGGTCCCTCGGGCGCCGCCTCCTCGCGCTCCTGCCGTGCGCCCTGCGTAAAAGCGCACCGCCTGGCGGCCGTCGGAGTTCCGGGCGCTCCGGGCCCCAAGCTCGGCGGGAAGGCGGAGCCTGGGAAGGAGCGAGCCGGCTGGCTACGGGCCAGGGAGGGAATGCCGCTTCGCAAGCGCTGCTCGCCTGCTGAAATGTCTCTTTACCAACTCGGAACAGCTGGAAAGGGGAATCGGACAAATGCGCGCAGGAGAAGCGCTGCCAGCCATGAGGGCGAGCAAGCGTCTCTGATCTCTCCCCGCTGGAGAGGGCTGATGCCCTCGGGTCTCACTTGCCGGCTTGCTAACCATGCAGCGGGTTGTCTGCTCGAACAGGCCTTTGCCCCGATACGCGGCAGCTAGCAAGCTCTTCTGAGGTTGTTTTTATTCATTTGATTACGATAATATCCCACCTTTGCCCCAAGGAGATCCACGTGGCTTTCAGAGTTCTCGCTCACACGGATTTTACTCTCAAAACAACCCTGGGAGGTTGCTCTCTTTCAGCTCTTCTTATGTTTTAATGGAACCTCCAGGTCCGGAGGCAGTCTATCTAGATTCCTTAGTTCTTTAGTGATATTTGGCCAGTGTGAGAACAGGATGCTGGACTAGGTGGGCCCCCTTTGGCCTGATCCAGCAGGCTCTTCTTACCTACTTACTTGGAAACAGTGGCAAGCTCATCACCTTGAAATTCTCTGCATTACAATTAGATCCAAGGAGTCAGCCATCTTGATTATTAATTTAAGGCTCCAGAATCATAGCTGCCAAGTTATCCCTTTTTTTAAAGGGAAATTCCATTATGCTGAATAGGCTTCCTCGCAAGAAAGGGGGAAACTTGGCAGCTATGTCCAGAATACCAGATGGATGGAAGTCAGTATTTGTTCAGCCTTGAGTCATAACAGCCAGATGGACGCATTGAGCGAAGCGTGGGGGAATGTCAGTCTTCATCCTCTTGATTAGGAAACAGAATAATTAGCAAGGAACAATTCAAGGCTAACTAATTCCCCCAGTGATGGCTGGTGGCCATTGGGACTGATAGGGCAGAAGGCAGGGAGTTCAACAGTAGGGGGCGCCAGAGCCAATGACAGGCAGAAACATCAAATTCCAGTTTTGTCCCCAAAGCTCCCCACCCCACCCCTGTTGAAGTCTACAAGGGACAACACTGAGACTAAAGTGTGTGGGGGGGGAGCTGATGGGTAGGGCCACCCTCTAGACTGGATGAAGGCAAGCGGAGGTTGGTGGAGCAATGCCCCATTTCCCCTCCAGGACTAATCACCTCTGAAAACAACTAGGAGCGATGATCTGCTGGGGCAGGACAGCTCTCAGAAGTGGTGGTCATTGGCAGATACAGCTGATGACACAGTCTCTCTCTGCTTTTAACTGGCCCAAGATCTCTCTCTCTCTCTCTCTCTCTCTGTGTGTGTGTGTGTGTGTGTGTGTGTGTGTGGTTTTTTGTTTTTGCTGTAAACCTTGAATGACCCTTTGAGAAGGCAGCCTTCAGGTCCCCTGAAGTTTAAGGGAAATTCCTCATCACCCAAACTTCAGATGGCTTATGTCCACATTTTGGGAGAAAAAGCACACTTCTAAAATATATTTTTGTACTTTTTTGAGCTGTGAATTGCATGCAAAAAATTGGATGTATGTGAAATCTGATGAACAATTGTGCCCCGACTGCAATGGCACCAAACAGGATTAAAGCCCAAACCAAGCAAAAAATAAGGATTGCAATAGCTTTGCCCATATTTTGTACAAGTCTGCCGAAGAAAGAAAGAAAGGGCAGCCAGGCCACCTGTTCTCTTAAGTCAGGTGTGGAGAAGTCTAGTGTCCAGATCAAAGGAAGTGATAGAGCCACTCTATTCTGCCTTGATCAGACTGCACTTGTACTTTGTCCAGTTCTGGGCATCACAATTTAAGAAGGATGTTGACAAGCTGGAAGGTGTGCAGAGGAGGAGGACCAAGATGATCCAGGGCCTGGAAATCAAGCCTGATGAGGAACGGTTGAAGGAGCTGGCAATGCTCAGCCTGGAGGGGGGGATGTGAAAGCCATCTTCAAATATGAAGGGCTGTCACGAGACAGGAGATTCCAAGTGAAGATTAGAAAGAACTTTATGAGGGCAGGAGCTGATTGACAGTGGAACAGACACCCTCAAAAGTGGGTTGCCTCTCCTTCACTGGACGTTTTTGAACAGGCGCCAGAGACTCATCCGTGAGAAGCTCTTTTGCTCTGATTCCTGCATTGCAGGAGGGTGGACTAGATGACTCTTGGAGTTCCTTCCAGTCCTACATTCCTATGATTCTATAAGCGCTGATGGACTACAGCTCCCATCATCCCTGGCCATTGGGGCTGATGGGAGTCGTCATTCAACAGCACCTTGTGGTTGAACGAGGCAGAGTACAAAATCAGGAGATGCTGGGAGAGAGAGGGAATATCTAATATACAGGATAATTAGTGCTTTTCTTCTGGAAAAAAAAATGGTGTTGGTGATACTCACCATGAAGTTGTTACCGTTAGTGCCAGATCTTTAACCAGTTCTTTTCTTATAGGAAAAAAGGTGTCTGTGCTGCGTACCTTTCTATACCCCCAGGGGGGGAAAAGCACTGAGGATAATCATCCCCCTTTGGGCCTCTGGAAGCAGAAGGTGAACAGCTCTGGAAGCAGAAGGGTTAACCCACTTGCAGGAACAACACCCATCACCCCTGCTTTCCTGTCCCCCCCCCCCCGCAACCCTCAGACAAATAAATTATTTGCTTAAGTAACCAAGCACCAGTTAGCTCCAGAAAAAGCTGGCCAGACTCTCAGCAAGTTCTAGTGAGGCGTTTGCCTGAGGCCCCAGCAGCCCAGAGGCGATGGTTTTTTGGGCCGTGGGGTGCATCCTTCTGGGCTTCCTCACCTGGTGGCTCTGGCGGCCCCAGGGTCTTCTCGTCAGATCCACCGATGGCAAGAGGCAGCCGCGAAGTTGGGGACCCGCAGAGGAGGAGCGCAAGGCTGCTGGGGTCCCTTTGGGAGAAGAGCGGGGGTCTCCTGTAGGGGGCTGCCGCCTCATCTGCAGGCCCTCTGCCCTCGCTCAGGCCCTGGTCAAGAGCTTCTGCCGCTCTGCCCACCTGGAGACCAAGCGGTGGTCCTGGAAGCGGTGGCCAAACCTGCAGACTGCCGTGCAGCTCCTGTGGCCCCCGGATCGCCCACTGGAGTTTTCCAGGGACCACCTCCAACTGGCGGACGGGGGCATCGTTGCGTTGGATTGGGTGGCCGGGCCCGTGGACGGAGGTAGGAAAGCCACTGACGCAGCGGTTCTCCTGGTGGTGCCCAACGCCACTGGCGCGATCAGCAGGAACGTCCAGCAGCTGTGCCGACTGGCCCTCTGGCAAGGCTACTATCCGGTCATCTTCAACCGGCGTGGGCACAACGGCTGCCCACTGACCACCCCCAGGCTGCAGCCCTTTGGCGACCCAGATGACCTGAAAGAGGCAGTGGCATACATCCGGTTCCGGCATCCCAGCAGCGCCCTGTTTGCCATGAGCGAAGGGTCAGGGTCAGGCCTGCTGCTCTCTTACCTGGGCGAATGCGGCTCATCCAGCTACCTGTGTGGCGCTGCCTGCGTCTCGCCCATTCTGAAGGCCCAGGACTGGTTTGAAGCTGGCCTCCCTTGGCTGTATGAATGGAGCCTCCTCCTGCCCCAGAAGAGGAGCATCAGCAGGTGGGTACTTTCCAAAGCTTCTGCCATAGCACGCCCTCCCACATTTCTCCGATGAAAATAGGAAAAGCAGGACATAAAGGGATCAAATCAGAAACCGGGACAGCTTCTGTAAATGCGGGACTGTCCCTGGAAAATAGGGACACTTGGAGGGTCTGGAATAGGGCCTGAACCAGTGGTATGGGGCGAATTTTTTTTGCAGGGGAACAATTAGGACCAGAGGGGCCAGTGAGGGAGATTGGGGGGGGCATGTCACAAGCATGATGCCTTGATGGCCTGGTGTCGCTCACATGAGCATCATGCCTCCCTCCCTAAGCTGGGCAGAAGCTTCCCAGGTTTGGGGCACGAGGGGAACATTTAGAAGACTAGCCTAGTCTCCCTAGTCCACTGACCGCATGCCAATAGCCTGAACCACCATCCAAAGCTGGGTGGTGCACATAAAGGTAAAGGGATCCCTGACCATTAGGCCCAGGCGCAGAGGACTCTGGGGTTGCGGCGCTCATCTCGCTTTACTGGCTGAGGGAACCGGCATACAGCTTCCGGGTCATGTGGCCAGCATGACTAAGCCACTTGTGGCAAACCAGAGCAGCGCACGCAAACGCCGTTTACCTTCCCAACGGAGCGGTACCTATTTATCTACTTGCACTTTGACGTGCTTTCGAACTGCTAGGTTGGCAGGAGCTGGGACCGAGCAATGGGAGCTCACCCCGTTGCGGGGATTCGAACTGCCGACCTTCTGATCGACAAGCCCATGAGGCTCAGTGGTTTAGACCACAATGCCACCCGCGTTCCTGAGTGATAGGGGCACCCATAAAACTCCTAAAGGCCCCCTAACACACATACTGCCCCACCCCATGGTCATTACGTGGTGAAGGCGGTTTCTACCCCCCCTTCAGTTCCTAGGGGTGATGGAGGAAGTGGAAAGACTGACACTCTTCCCCACTTCCTGTTGTGGCTTTGTGGTCTTCAAAGCCCAGATTTAAATCTACAGGATCTGACTTTTACACAGGTGCCTTTGAAAAAGCGAAGTGTGGGTGCCCCCCTCTTTCATGTGGGGGAAACCGATCCGGGGCGGGAAGTGATGAGAAGGGTTGGCACCCCTGGCACTCGCTCAAAAGGAACTCCTTCTTCAGTTAAGCTGTGGAACTCCCTGCCACAGGAGGCAGCGATGGACACCAACTTGGTTGGCTTTAAGTGAGGATTAGACAAATTCATGGAGGAGGAGGAAGGCTGTCGATGGCTACTCCAACGCAGGAGGCGGCAATGCTTCTTCTGAATGCCAGTTGCTGGAAACCACACAAGAAGTTGCTCTTGAGATCGAATCCTGCTTGCAGGCTTCCCATAGGCGTCAGGGAGGTGGCTTTGAGCATAGTACGTTGGACCAGATGGGCCACTGTCCTGACCCAGGAAGCTTGCCTTCTGTGCTTAAAAATCTCAATGAGCTCCTTGAACTCTGATGGTGCCTCTTGGCTAGAGAAGCAGGGTGTGTGCAGAAACCAGCCTCCTGTGCAAAGATACAATTCATGTTGCCCTGCCTGCTTTCCCTTCCGGCCTCACCCACCCCTGGCATGTGCCCCCCTGGAAAATGCGGACCCCAGCCTGAAAAAAGCTTACCCACCCACTTCTCTGTGTTCCAGGTATGCCAAAGCCCTGGAGGTGGTGGCGGAGATGGACCGGGTCCTTGGGAGCAGCTCCTTGCGAGCTTTTGAAGCTGCCCTCTTCTGCCCACAGCGGAGGCAGAAGATGAGCTGGGAGACCTACTGGGCCAGCAACGACCCCCTGCGGGATGTGGACGAGGTGGCCGTGCCTGTCCTGTGCCTCTGCAGCGCCGATGACCCCATCCGGGGGGCTCCCGAGGACACCATCCCGTGGGAGCTCTTCCAGAGCAACCCTTTCTTCTTCCTGCTGCTGAGTCCACACGGAGGACACTGCGGGTTCCTCGGGAAGGATCTCAAAGGCTCCTGGGGTAACGCAGTGGTGCTGGAGTACCTGCAGATCTTGGCGGAGTTTCTCCGAGGGGAAGAGAGGATGAAGGACAAGCCCCGCCGAAGGACAGCCACCGCCCAGCATCGCTGCTGCCGGCGGCGCGGCCCTCTGCGGAACAGGGGGGCCACCCTGCCTGGCTTCGACCTCTTCAGCTGGCAAAGGTCGTACACACGGTGACAGAGCAACAGGCTGCACACGACTCCTGGAGCAACCGGAACCGGAACCTCGAGGGCAAATGGGCTGGGTATTTTAAGGGATGTAAGGGTCTCTGTCCTTGCGGAAAGGGAGCAACAGAATATTTGGCCCACATCGTTCTTGCCTAGAGTGCCCTTAAAGGCAGCTGAATTTCGCTGCAATTCTTGCATTGAACAAGGTGGGACTAGATGACCCTCTGACTTCCTATTCATTCAATCTCTGAGCATTGCGGCTGTCGTTGCTTTACATCATTTCTGTCATACAACCCATTTGTACATTATAATACTTGGCTGCCAGTGTGATTGGTTTTGTTTTGCTCAGGTCCATGGCGGCATCTTAGTAAAGAATCTGTTATCTGTAGTTGGGAAATCGTGAATTACTTCAACCTGCTCTTGCGATTCTGGAACAGCCTTCCCTGAGCTGGCGCCCTCCAGCTGTCTGTGGACGGGGCCGCAGTGGGCAGGTGGGGGGGGGTTGCCATTTCAACTTGCCACAATGCCCCCAGCCCAGGATTGCAAGAAAACAGCGGCCGTCCTTTCTCTTGCCACCTACGGTTCAGATTCTTATTGATGTTCTTAGCTGCTTTTGATGTAAAGCGCTTTTGAGTCCCTCTTGTGAGAATAAGAGTGAGCAGGAGTAGGGAGCCTGTGCCCTGGGGGCCAAATTTGGCTTGTGAGCTTATCTGTGCACCCTCATTAAACTTATTGCCTGGCTGGAAATGTTGCCTTCAACTTGCTTACCTGGAGGATGAAGAGGGATGTGTATGTGCAGAAACACTAGCTGACTGTGCAAAGGTAAAAATTTGCATGCATTGCCCCACCCACTTTTACCTCTGGCTCCGCCCACCACTCTCATGCGACCCCACCCCCCAAAAAAGGAGATTTGGCCTGTATGGGCTGTAAAAGATTCCCCACCCCTGTTTTAAGAGGGAGGGTAGGCAGAGATGGGCATTGTAGCAGCTGACCAGAGGACTGTGATTCCTGCATTGCAGGGGGTCAGGCTCGATGACCCCTGGGGTGCTCTTCCAATTCTACGATTCCATTATTCCAGCCCCATACTGACCTCTGTTAACAAACCGAAGCAGAGACGCCGTCTACTAAAATTACTTTATTACAGCTCTCTTTTTTTAAACATTTCCTTTGCTATGATACAAAGGATACTTACAAACAAAATATTACATATCACCTCTTTTTGTTCTCTTGATTTCCCTCCCCCTCCCCCAACTGCCCCCCAAACAACTTGGTTGGTAACAGCTGTAAATGCACAATCTATACAATTAATACAGGTTATATGAGCTATCGTGTACGCCTGAACCAGAAGAAAAGACGGGAATACTGACGAGAAGTATTGTACAAGAGAGAGCGAGGAGAGAGGCTCGCTTTGCCCGCCGGCGAAAATGCACACCTCGAGCTGGGTCTCAAAGGCAAAGCCTCTGCCTTAAGCGGCTGGGGGACAACATGGTCCTTGTTTAGACTTGCGTGCAACTGACTTGCTATGGATAAAGCTTTTTAAAAAACAAAAACCCCCAAACCAAAATAATGAAGCTGTGAAGCTTCCAACACAACTGTCCAGCCAAACAAATGCACCTCAATCTTTTGTGAAACCAAGACAAACTGGAGGAGGTTTGGTCAAAGGATGGATGAGCTCAGGCTGACACCAGTTAAAAACGGTTCCTCTGGATCTTCTCTGCCCCCCAAAAGACCGGCTGCTCAGTTGGCTCTGGAGAAGGGTTGCCCCAATGCTTTTAAGGAATCTGGGTGGAAGGTATGGACTCAAACGTTAAAAAATAAAAACCTACTGTGGGCCTGGGTGCCATCTTTTGCCAACCGGGTTCTTTTCCAGATTTTTTTTTTTGCGCTACAATTCCCATCAGCCCATGGCAGGTTGACAGCCCCCATCAGCCCCACTTTGCATTGCAGGGGGTTGGACTAGATACATCTTGGGGTCCCTTCCAATTCTGCAATTCTAAGATTGCTTTCAATGCTCAAAAGCCAGAACGACCCCTGCAGATCTCTCCCCCCCCCCCGCAATCCATCAGTTCTCCCGAAACCAAGGTATCCTTTTAACATTTTGCTGCCTAACCCATTCTACCAACCTAAAGTTATCCACAACTACAAGTGGACATCTTTTTTTCCGTTTGCAAATCTGCTCCCCGGGTTTGCTCGGTTCCATCTTCCTTTCAACTGATGGTCTGTTTGGGGGGGGGGTAGGAGAGCCAATGGTCAGAGATAATGACCAGAAGGCTTGCAGAGTAAGCTTCAAACTGGGAATGATGAAATAAAAACAAGACAGGATTGCATTGAAAAATATTGAAAATGCCATAATTGTAATGTAGAAAATGGGATTTTAATTAAATGGGGAGGGGGTAGGCAGGGTCAGGGAGACCCTAACTTCAGACCCAGACTAAAAAGCCATGAACGCAGGAGGAGGAAGGGAATTAACTTTACAAATTAATAAATAGAACATCCCACTGGCAGAATAAGCCATGCTTATGGCTTACAAGTCAGGAGGAGGAAGATTATACATTCAAGATGCTTTTGTTGAACCCCAAGTGGGATAAAACTTACACCAAAGTTGTGTTAATAGTTCATTAGAAATCAAGTCTCGCTTTTTGTTTTAAAGTAATATTCACGATACAAGCAAGCTTTCAGGTTGTTGTTTTTTCCTTCTAAATGTCAAATGTACACTATTCACAACTCACACTCTTGCCTCGGAGGCCTTAAGATGACGACGGGCAGAGTTGCCCACCTGTCCGATTAATGCGAAGAGGAGCCGGGCGCTTGAAAAAACCACACTTGACACAAAGTCATTTCCTTCTTGGCACTAATCTCCCATCAGAAGTGATGGCTGGTGCCCATTGAGACTGGTAGGGCGGAAGGCAGGGAGCCCAACAGAAGGGGGCACTAGAGCCAAAGACAGGCAGGGCCAACTAGTTCTGTCCCCCTCCTCCCTGCTGCTGAATTTGACAAGGGGGAAACTGAGTCTGAGGAAGAGGAGGGGGCCAATGGACAGGGCCACCCCCTGGGCCAGTTTCATATAAGGAGGCAGGCAGGAGCAATATATGTGTTCATTATTTTAAGAACAGAAACCTTTTAGTGTTTTTACACCCATTTCATTTCAAGCCAACGTAGCTTCTTTGCGTGTGGGGTTGTGTACTGGAGGGTAAAAACAAACTCCACACCATCTGCATCAAACCTACTCTCTAAGCTGGAAAAACAAAGGGGCACACATTTTTTGTAGGGATCACATTTGCTAGACACCAAAGTCACTGCTTTCTCAAGGCCTGTGGGTCAACTCAGCCCCACACACCAACACAGAACCAGATGTATCCAGGGAACAATTCTCTCCCCTGCCTACATTTAAAGCTTCCCCTTCGGGAAACTTTAGTTCACCCTGCCCAGAGCTAGTTCCCGGTACCCTTCCAAAACTACAGTTCCCAAGACTATTTGGGGGGGAGTGACGTGCTTTCAATGGACTGTGCAAATGCAGAAACACAGCTTCTGCCATAATACCGTACAGTCACATCTTTACAGGTGAAATGCTCAATTCCCCATCGCTCCTGCAAAAACCACCTCCTGCTAGATCTCACGTTCTCTATCAGAGGGTCCAGCTGGCCACCTTCTTTTCTTTCTCTGAGTCAGTGTCGGACCCTAGGTGCCAAGAGAACTCCCGTTTTTTACTCTCAAGCAAACCTGATAGGCAGGGGCCAGGGGGCCTCAGTAGCACAATCATTCAAAGGAAAGTTGAGGGTGGTTCAGGTAAGAGTTCCTTGCATCTCCTCACACAAACAGAAAATGGAGGGGAAGGTCAACTTGCAGACTGGTCAAGAGTTTACATATCGCTGCCTTTGAGCCAGGATTCTCCCCCGTTTTATTTAAAAAGCAAAAAAAAAAAAAAAAATCAAAAAAATCTCCCTTCTGCTGCAAATCAGAGTTTGGAAGTTTCCGTTCATTAGCTTTAGTCTTTTCAGCTTTTCTGCTGAGCCAGCAGTTGCCATAGAAATCTGCCATTCTGGGCTTAAACAGCAAGCAAATGGGGCTTTATCCAATCCACTGCTTCCCTAAAGCTCTGGGTTTTAGGACTTTGTCCTCTCTTGAATCCAAGGGCAAATGTCTCCCACACCTTGTAAAAAATAAAATAAAAAATGGCACAGCTAAGAGGATATTTGTTTTTAAAACAGACAAGAAAGAATCCAGCCACCCTAAATTTTGGGAATCAGGCACAAAGGGCTGTATCCAATGTTAGCCCTACTCAAGAGTAGCCCCACTGAAATCAATGAACAGGACCAAGTTTGGCTCATTAATTTCAACTGAGTAGTCTTGAGTAAACTCAGCTGGATCCAACCCTAAACTTCCTCAAGCCCATATAATGTTGAGTTTGGATAAAGAGTCACCTTATGAAATCTATTGAAACTTGTGTTTCCCAAACTTGGGTCTCCAGCTGTTTTTTGGACTACAACTCCCACCATCCCTAGCTAGCAAGACCAGTGGTCAGGGATGATGTGAATCGTAGTCCAAAAACACGTAGTCTAAGGTCCAAGTTTGGGAAACACCGATCTAAACATTTTGTACCGAAAAAAAGGCAGCAAGGAGAGGGGAGACTTTCCAGAATTCAAGGGTAACCACATATATGCTCCCGTCACTCAGGTCAACTCGCTGCGATTATTCTTTACAGGTGAGCAAACACATTTCCTTTCCCACTAAATGAGTTGCCAGGGATACTATGCATCAGAGGGCAGGAGGAGGGATGACGGGCTAGTGGTGAAGTAAAATCCTCTTTCAATGTTTGCATTGCTTCCTGATGGCAGACCGGTCCTCATTAAGACCAGACTGCGTTTGGCTGGGGGGTGGGGGGAAGAGGTCAACATTTGGGAAGTTTGGGTTAAACAAGGCTTAAATGTTTAAAAATTGCTTAAAGGAAGTTAAAAATGTGTTAAAACTACTAGGTTTTGCTACAGAAGGATGGTCCACATATTGCACCCCATCCTCCACTAGGAACCTAGCCTGGAGTGACACCTCGCTTCTTCATGCAAGCCTCATTTGCTGACATGGCCCTTTCACCCCTCTGGGAGCAGGTGTTTGCCTAAGATTTTGGGAGAGGGCTCCCACAACAGCTGGGAGGGTTTTTCCGAAAGGGGCAGATGTTCCATTCGTTACACAACCAGAATCGGACACCAGAAAATGATCCTTGCTTGGCGAGAGTAAGCCAGACTCGAACACTGTGAGGCAGTCAAGCTTAGAAGGAATATTGAGAGATGGGAAGAATCAACAGCAATCCTGGCTCAGAGATTCCTGCCGCTGGTTCAGATATGTCCTCCCTGAGCTACGGTGAAGTCTCCTCCAAGGACCCGAAGGATGTTTTAAAAAGACCAGGGCCAGGTCTTTTTTTGAAAGGAAGCCCTTGGGTTGTGGGGTTTGAAGGGCAGGAGGCCACAGCTCAGCTTCCAAGCCAAATCAGGTCACTTTCCAATTTATCTGCTGCATTACTACCAAAAAGGTAGAGAACTCAAAACAGCTACCCTTGCTTTTGTATGTGGGACCATCTACCTCCAGGGACTTTTTAAGGCAGTGTTTCATTTGTGCCCCATTGCAGAGATGGGAAACCTGCCCCCCCATGTCGTCGGGACTCCCATCTTCCTTGCCCACAGACCCTTCTGGCTGTTGGGAGTCCAACCCCACCAGAACCACCACTGGTCTCTCATCCATGCCATCTCAATACCTCTCTGCTAGAGGAATGACTTATCGATTCAGAAGTTTGCATTATCTGGGTACAGTGGTGCCTCGCAAGACGAATTGAATTCGTTCCGCGAGTCAATTCGTTTTGTGAAAAATTCATCTTGCGAATCGCGGTTTCCCATAGGAATGCACCAAAATTTACTTTTTTGCCCATAAAGGTAAAGGTAAAGGGACCCCTGACCATTAGGTCCAGTCGTGACCGACTCTGGGGTTGCGCGCTCATCTCGCATTATTGGCCGAGGGAGCCGGCGTACAGCTTCCAGGTCATGTGGCCGGCATGACAAAGCTGCTTCTGGCAAACCAGAGCAGCACGTGGAAACGCCGTTTACCTTCCCGCTATAGCGGTTCCTATTTATCTACTTGCATTTTGATGTGCTTTTGAACTGCTAGGTTGGCAGGAGCTGGGACCAAGCAACGGGAGCTCACCCTGAACAGGGATTCGAACCGGCGACCTTCTGATCAGCAAGCCCTAGGCTCAGTGGTTTAGCCCTCAGCGCCACCTGGGTTTGCCCATAGGAACACAATAATTAAATTTCAATGCATTCCTATGGGAAACCGCGATTTGCAAGACGAATTTTTCGCAAAACGAATTCGTCTTGCGAGTCATTATCAGATCGCAGGATGCATTCGTCTTGCGAAAAATTCGTCTTGCAGGGCATTCGTCTTGCGAGGTACCACTGTACTTGCTAGCTCTTACACACACACAAACTTTGCACTGGCTGCAAAAGTCTAGAAATCAGACCGATGGTCTCTATCCAAACACAATCTAGACCAGGTACGTCCAACGTTTTCAGACTTAAGACCCACTTTTAATGCAAACATGCATTTGGGGACCCATTTCTTTCTCTCTCTTTTACCATATCTTTGGGTGGTGGTAGTACTTCTGTTGTGACCCACCTTGGATCAGGCCACAACCCAGTAGTGGCTCCTAACCCACTGGTCGGAAGACCAACGATCTAGACCTCTTCATTCTCTCCTTCAGACACATTGGCTTACAAGATTCCAAAACAGCCAGTTTCCATAAGGTGATCTATAAGGTGAGATGGGGGTCTTCCCCCACCCCACAAATCAACCTCATGCAGACTGAAGGGTGCCCCTCCCTCAAACCCTGGTTCATGACAGCGGGCAGCAGCTGCCAAAGAGGAGAGTTCATCGCTTTATACCAAGCATCCCCAAACTTTGGCCCTCCGGATGTTTTGGACTACAATTCCCATCATCCCTGACCACTGGTCCTGTTAGCTAGGGATCATGGGAGTTGTAGGCCAAAACACCTGGAGGGCCGCAGTTTGGGGATGCCTGCTCTATACAGAACATGTAACTATACAGAACATGTAACTACAGAACTGAGAGCCTGTGTTTATAAAATGGGATGTGCTTGTGAGGATTTTTCTATAAAATGTAGCCCCAAGAGACGTCTGTGCATTTTAGAAGGTGAGGGGCTGTGATGCACAGGGGTGGCATTGCCCGTCCTAGCACAGGATGAAGCCTGTTAGGATCAGAGGGCCTGCGGTTGCGCAGCTAATGTGAAAAGAGAAAAGGAAATAGAAATAAATCGGCCACGTGAAACACCCACCTAGAGGTGTCCTGAGTCAGCTTTCAACCTCCTGGGAAGGAACCATCTCTTGAAGTCCCTTGACTACAGGAGCCTCTAGTGGGTTAAAAAAGAAATTTACAAGACCTGCAGGGGTTTTTTTGGGGGGGGGGGGCGTTGTGGCTTTTTAAAAACAGATGTCACAAGATGCCAGACTGCTCTGGCTCTGCCACCCTCAAAAGAAGAAAGCTAGGAAGTTGGAGAGGAGCATAGTGGAGGGCTGGACTAGGCAACTCGGTGGGATTTTATTTTCTCAAAAAATGTATAGAGAGGAGGGAAGCTGCTTCAAAGCCCCAAAGAGAAGGTAGGCTCCCACCTGAAATTGCTCCTACAGCTCCTGTTGCTCAAGGCAGTTGCAGTTTGGACTTGTTCCTTTACAACAGTCTTTTTGCCCACCTGGTGCCCTCCAGATGTTTTAAACTACAACTCCCACCCGCCCTGCCCAAAGCTCTTGAAGGGGGCCAGGTGGCCTAAAGGCGGCTTTGCAGATTCAACTGCTGATGTCAGGACATTGTGGAGAAGGCTGAGTAAGGCCACCGGGAGAAAGATGAAGAGATGCTCCTCCACCACAAGTCAAGGGAGGGGAGCCTGTTGTCCCTTGCAGATGTTACTCATCAGCCAGCAGGGATAATGGACAGGGACCGTGGCGAGAGCTGTAGTGCATAGAAGTCTAGAGGGCCACAGATTCTTCAGCTAAAAATAAATAAATGGGAGGGAGGGAGAACACCAGAAGGCAGCTTCTAGGGATAAATATGAAATGAATGAACGATGCTAACAAGCTTTTTTGGGGGGGGGAGGGGAGGGATGCAAGTAGACCACACAACGCTCTTCAAAGTTGGGTCCCCTGAAGTTGTTGGACTACAACTCCCATCATCCCTGATCATCTGGGGACCCAAGGCTGAAGAACACGGCTGGAAGGTTGAGATTTTCTCAAACATCTATCCGGTTTGCCAATCATTTCAGAAAGCAGGGAAAAAAGCACAAATTTAAAATCTGGCTTTCTTACTGACCCATCACAGGAAACAGGAAATAGAACCTGCATCCGGATGGAATTAAAAATGCAAATGGCTTCCCTCAGTGGGGATTTCTGGTTTGCTCAGGCCCTCTCAGCACACACACACACACCTGCAAATATGCACACACACACAACATTTAGACCAATGGATCTGATGCAGTTTTTGCAAACTATTTTAATTAAAATATTAATTCCTTGAATAAGTCCAGGGTCTGGCACGTGGTGAGATATACATTTGGGGGGGGGGTACAAGACCACAATTCTCTTTTTTTTAAAAGCACTAATATTGAAATGGGGCAGCATGGAAGGGGAGGGGGTGAAGGAGGCAGCAGTCAGGCCTTGTTTTGCATCACACAAACAAGATGATTTTAGGAAAGAACACTCCCACCCCCTCCCAATGTTGAGCCTGCCCAAAATGTCATCATCGATGCAAGCAAAAAATGCATGAATGAAGCGACAGGGAGGGGGTTCTCAAGTACCGCTCATAATTCAGCCCCCACCAAATTGGGGCTCTCCAGCGGCTTCGGACTACAACTCCCATCAGCTGATGGGAGTTGTAGTCCGAAGCAGGCAGAGGGTCCCAGCTTGGCCAAGGCTGGCTCATATCATTGCTCCTTGGTCTGTGCGTTTGTGGACATGCTTGGGAACGAGAGGTGTTCCCCTCTTTGCCCCCACCCAGAGAAAAACATTCAATATTAGCACCATGTTACTGATGTGGTACTGCCTAGAAATGGAGACCCATTCCAGGTTGTCTAGGGTGGAAGGGCCTTTTGGAGTTAAATGACAATGTTCTTCTTTTTCGCTCTCCCCTCCCCCTTCTAAAAATAAGTTAACTAGTTCAAATTTCATGTCAACTGGAAAAGAGAAGAGGGATGAGAGTTGTCCTCTCTGTGAAGTTAGTTTCGCTAGGAAGGATCTGAGCACTACTGAGATCTTTCTCACGGAGATACACAGAACACATAGGCAAAAGGGGGTTTGCCCACTGCAACCCTTTCCAGAGAGTCACTAATATGCTAAGTGGAGGACAATGGTGCCCAAGTCAAGATTCTCTTCACCCATCCCTCTCTCCCCCCCCCCCCGCCCTTGGAAGGAGCTGATTTGGCTTAGTGGCCTCCTGCTTGTTCCCCGTGCTATGATCAACCAAAGATCTGGAGGGGGAGAGAGGGGGAGGGAGGGAAAGAAGGAGAGAGAGAGAGAAAGAGAGGATCTGGAGTGGTTGTTTTTTAAATTTAGCTAAGATTTTTTTAAAAAAAGAAGAAGTCACACTGATAAAAAAAGGAACTGAGCTGCAGTGTGAAAGACATTAGAGTATTTTTCTATACAAAGATGTCGCGTTGGACACCAAACACATTCGGAAGAAACCTTGCAATTCTGAGCCCTATAAGATGTGTTAAAAGGCAAAATAAAAAATTCTAGAGTTAGTTAGCTAGTGTTTCATTTGCTTAAATGCGCAAGGGAATTTTTTATTTTTTTTACAAAGAATAGCTGAGGGAAGCAGCTCCTGTAGTGAGAATCTCTTTCTTTCTTTTCCTTTCCTTGTAACCTCAGGCCAAGCTGCTCCCTGCTTAGCCCCGGGGTTGAGTCACGGTACCTCTTTTGCTGCCTTGGCAACTGAGGTCCCAAAGATCCTGAGCGCAAAAGGAGAGGGGCGTGTCTAGCTCTCCCAAAAACCTTGTCCTCCAGCCCCAGAAATCTACATGTGTGTGAGAGCATGTACAGAGGCTCTTTGGAAGCAGAGCCTCTGGGCAAAAGGTCACCAAAAGCAGTTGCAAATGGCTTTTAAAAACGGTGCGGGGGGGGGGGGTCTCCCACCTCCCGAGAACTCAAAACGTCAATGGAGGCAGCTTAACAGGCTGGTCAGCAGCAGGGAAAGAGAGGCGAACCCCCCCCCCTGCCCCATGGCAACTAAAACACACTTGGAAACACGTTGGCTACAGCTTTACATGTAAACGAGGGAAAAACTGTGGCAAGCCCAAGGTTAGCCGCCCCCCCCCCCAAAAAAAGATCTGGCAAAAATTAAAATAAAATATGTAGTGTCAGAAAGGAGAGAGATCTCCTTGCCTGTCCTAAATGGCATGTCTGAAACTTATGGCATCAATCACAATACCTCTGGAAATTTGGACTGGCTGGTTTGAAAGTCTTTTATATATATATATAGAAGTTTCTGAAGAGCAGAGCAGGCAGGCAGGGGAGGGGGTGCGATCCCGGGCGCCTCGCGAATTGTTCTGATGCTTGACTAACGTGAGATGTCACAGTATTAAGCTAGAAAAGAGCAGACCCTCCCTGGCCTTGCCTCTTCCCCCTCCAGCAACCACACAACCATACACACACACACACACACACACACAACACAACACAGCCTGTTGGGCTGAACTGCAAACAGGTTTCTAGCAGGTGCATTTGACTAGTGCAGTTCTGTCCAAGCAATCAGGTGTGCTCCAAGCGAGCGGCTTCACCTTAGTGCAACGGGGAGACAGCATGCGCCAGCAGGGGGGGGGTGGAGTGTCCAGAGCTGTCTGCTTGCCCCCTTTCTCCCCCCCCCCCAGCTTCTATCAGCAGGCGCGGTTCCCCTCGCCCTCCTGGACCTCCTCTCTTTAGTGGCACACCTTCCCCCCGAGTCCCTTCGTAGCAATGAAGCAGGGGGAGGGGAGGGGCATTTAAATACAGAGAGAGAGAACCAAGAACCCACGGGGTTTGCCCTCCCAATGTGCCTAATTCACCAGGAGCTTGGAATAGGGGAGACCGACCCTTCCTTCCTTCCTTCCTTCCTTCCTTCCTTCCTTCCTTCCTTCCTTCCTTCCTTCCTTCCTTCCTTCCTTCCTTCCTTCCTTCCTTCCTTCCTTCCTTCCTTCCTTCCCTCTGTTAGAGAGAATGGCCTCCCCTGACCCCTTGCCACTGGAAAAGCTGCACCTCTCTCCCAGACTCCAAACCGCTTTCTTTAAAATAATCTTTCCTTTTTCTTAAAGAAGCTAAGAGAGACTCTGCAGCCAAATACTATGACATCCCAATTAGTAAACCCAAAACATTAAATGCTGCCCGAAATGAACACGCTCGCCAGTCAGCACCCGGAGTCCGTGCTGCCCGGGTCTGGGCTCCCAGGGAGGGGGGTGGGGTTGCCCCTTGGCAGCTTCTGTTGGCAGACAGCTCCAGTGGACTTGCCACCCTCAGGGACAGACCTCTCGAAGCTATTATGTATAAGACATGTGTGACCCATTGGATATTTGCGACGTGACGCTCGTGCTCCTGCTCATGCCCGGCTCCGTCCGTCCCCCGGAGGACGTCCGCCTCAGAGCCTGGGGGCTGTTGCGGACCCCCAGCGAGCTCCCCCGGGGGACCCCCTGCATGGGCCCAGAGGGGTGACCCCATGGCTGGGGGCCGCCCTGCATTGGGTGCCCCCACGCTTGCGGCGGACCACCTATGGGGTGACCCCAGTGGGGCCCTGCGCCCCCAGAAGGGTGGTGGGACCAGCTGGAAGCTCCCGGGTAGCTGTGGCTGAACGCCTCTGGGGAGAGGTTCGAGAGGACCATGTTGCTGAAGCCCAGCCGCATGCTCTCCGAGTCAAACGCCTCAATCTCCCGGGCCTGGCGCTCCAGCAGGCTTCGGATCCGCTCTGTGCGCTCGTTCTGCAAGGCCAGCATCTCCTCCTCGATCTGGGCAGGACAGAATTGGGTGGGGGTGGGGGAAGATGGGGGGTGGGGTTAGATCAGAACAGCAAATACCGAGCAGGTGCCCCGCAGCGACTTTTAGAAGGTGGTGGAAAAAGCAGTGCTGATGCAAAACAGGTGCTGCTGTTCCCCAGCACCATAAACCGCAATATTAACAAACACTGCGACCTGTTGGCCTCGGCCTGCAAGAACTGGTGCTTCACCTGCCCTCATCAATCATGGCACACGTTAGTTATTAACAGACTCCGGCAATGGATTAGGGTGTTGCTGCTTCCACCCCACAATAGGCAAAGAAGTTGGGCAATCAGAACCTGCTGCCTGGAGAACAGGATTTAGGTCAAGCCACAAAACAAGCCTTGAAGGGAGAGCTCACCAGCTGCCAGCCTAGGTTTTCTGCCCAACATCCACACAATCCGGACAAATTAGGGTGTCCTGGGTGAAGACCCCTGCTCACTCCCAGGGGCTGTCTTGGGGGTGACTCACTGTGGAGGAGCAACTAAGAGCCCTCCCCTGCCCATTCCCATCTCTGAGGGCACAGGGTCTTGTTGGCGGGGGGTGGGCGGCAAGCGGCCTTTGGAGTAGATCATCCTTGTGGTCCCTTCCACCTCTTCTATGATTCTATACAGACACAAGCAAAAGGCCTTGACTGCATTGGAAAATGATGCACATCTCTGCTCAGTCATTTAGCTCACTAGGTGATCTTGGGCCAGTGACTACCTCTCAGGCTAACCTCCCTTGCAGGGTTGTAGTGGGGATTAGAAGAGGAGGAGAATCATGTAGGCCTCACCTTGAGCTCCTTGGGGGGAAAAGGTGGGCTATAAATGAAATAATATAAAATAAAATAAAAGGTAAGCACCAGCATGCGCCTCAATGAACAAATAAATCACCACTTCACCCTGAAGCTGCTTGAGTTAAAGGGGTCAAATTTGTGAAGTCAAGAGTCAAGTCACAGGACAGCCACACGCATAATCCAAACGGGACTCTTTCCAAAAACTGGAGTTGTCTTTGGACCCTGAGAGGGACAGTTTCTCCAGAGACATGGCCTAATTTCAGGCTCTGTAATGGAAGGGAACCACGGAGCTTCTTTTATATGCAGAAAGGCAGCTGGTTTTCATTATAATGCATTCTGACTGTATCACAATTTTCAGGAATTTCATTCACACCCACGAGATCTGGACTGAGTTTACAGAGACACATACCTAGAGCCACACTGGAGGAGGCCAGCAGGTGGCAGCAGAGGTTGCCTGGTTCCATAAAACAGGGAATGGGGGAACCTCTGGCCCTGCAGATGTTGTTGGACTGCAGCTGCCATCAGCCCTGCCTGGCCCTTGGCCGTGCTTCTTGGGGCTGGTGAGAGCTGGTGAGAGCTGCAGAGCCAAAAGCTTCCCTGTACTTGCACTATAAGAAAACGACTTTTGCACAAAAACTGTAGAGAGGTAGAGGGCTTCTTCCACCACTTGCCTCGTGCAATGCAACCACCACTCACTCACAAACACACAAAACAGACTAGTAACTCTGCACAGGGAGAGAGAAAGATTGGGACAGCATAAAGCTCAAACCTAATCTCAAGTTGCACTGCCACCAAATTCCCTATGCTGACCTTAAACTCCAAGATACGGCAGCAGAGGAAAGTTTGCAGCATCGTAACTTCAACCACTTTAGCTATGGCACCATTGTTAACGACAGGTGGGTGAAGGGAGAAAAGGGGTAGAGATGGAGGCATGGAGGTTAAATCCCACCTCCCATGCAGTGACAGCGACTGCTGTGGGGCGACTGGGTCACCAACGACACTGTTAGTGTAGGGACATTGCCATTCCTACAACAGCGCTTTTTCTAATAGTATTATTATGCCTTTGGTGCGGCAGGTGAAGTGTAGGATGCTGCACAGCAAAGAGACCGTGGCGGGGTAGAGGTTTGAGTCCGGCACAAGGACATGGGAGAGACCAGGGTTCAAATGCGGACAGACCTTGGGGGCTGGTCACTATTTCTCAGCCTAACCTACCTCAATGGCTGTGAGCTCCTTTGAGAAAAGGTGGCAAATAAGTATTATTTTTACTATTATTACCATCACCAACTTAGCTGGGCCACAGGACTGGGGTCCCATGGCCACTTCCTTGTACCCCACAGATCTGCTGTCTATTGCCTGGTTCAAACACAGCACAAAGCCATGGCCTGATTAACAAACCATGAGTTAACCACAAGTTGTCCCACAGTTTAGTCTTACGTGTGAACTAGACCCCAAGACCTTGGATGGCTTCTTCCGCACGTCAAGCAAAATGACAGAATTCTGAAGAATTCAGTGTGGAAAAATGCTGTGTGTGTGTATGTGTTTGTGCCCTTGTCCTAATTTAACGTGCCAACGTCCAGGCTGCCTGCCCTCCTACCTTCTGCTCCAGGAGGGCCCTGCGCAGGGACACCCGCTGCTCCAGCTCATGCAGCTCCCGGTCGTGCTGAGCCTCTGCCTGCATCTTGATCTTGCTCTGATAGGCGTTGAGCAGCTCCAGTTCCTGCTGCAGCTGCATCTTCAAGACCTGACACTCTGCTTCCTGCGCCTCGTCCAATCGCAGCTGCACGACAAAGACAAACAAACTGAGCGGAGGGAGAGGGAAGCTGGTTGTGAGGCTTGCTAAGAAGGGAAGAGGGAGGTGGAAAGGGCTCCTCACTCTGGTGTTCAAAAGCCTGCAATGAATGACTGCCCATGTGTTCCCAGGCCAGCTTTAAGATTCCTCCATTAATGTACAAGGCCCTGAACAACTTAGGTCCAGGATACATTAGTATAAGGATAGAATTCCTTCTATCGCTGCCTGGTCACAGAGATCTTCAGGGGAGTCTGTTAGCAGTTCTTCATGACTCAGACGCAAGGCTTCTATACCCCAGAAGGTGTGCATTCATTATTATGGGTTGGATTCTATGGAACTCCCTCCCAGCTGAGATTATACAGTCGTCCCCTCCCCTCCCCTCCCCAGTGAAACTTCAGGTACCTGACAAAGACTTTTCTGTTTCAGCAGATACTGTAAGGAAGTACTCCATCTTTAGGATGAATGGTCATTGACCTTGATGACCTTCTGCTTCTTAATTTTTATGCAAACCATTTAATGAATGAATGCTTCTATTTCATAAAATCTATACACTGCTTCATTGTAAAAAGAAAGAGAAAAACCCTCAAAATGGCTTACAAAAAAGAATGGCTTAATTCTGCAATTAAGCAGTCTATAAATAGCTTAAATAAATAAAATATTTCCCAGGGAACCCACAGAGGCAGCCCCTGGCTGTGGCCAAGGCTCAGCAATGCTCCACCAACACCATGTCTGGTCAGCCTGGATACCTCAGTTGGATACATGAGGTGCTGATCATGCCAAGGTTGCAGGTTCGATCCCCATATGGGACAACTGCATATTCCTGCATTGCAGGGAGTTGGACTAGATGGTCCTCAGGGTCCCTTCCAACTCTACTATTTTATGATTCTATGTCAATTATGGGATTGAACAGCCCCCTCCCCCCACTGCCAGAAAGGAGAGGGCTCCATGGGGGAACTCACAGCCTGCGTGGAGAGCATCTCGTTGATGCTGTGGTCATACTGCTCTGCGAGGATGGCCAGCTTTCGGGTCTGCTCCTCCTTGAGCCTCTTCAAGACAGCCTTGTGCTCACTCTTGGGGGTGGTCTCCAGCAGGTGGTTCCGCAGGGCCTTGTACTGCCGGGTCTGGATCTTGCACGTATCCTGGAACTGCTTCTTGATCTGGAGCTCTTTAGACTGGAGGGGAGGAGAACAAAGGTTCTGCGGCAACCTTCTTAGAGGACATGCCTGCCATGTCAAGGGGTTTCTAATGGGCTTCAAGCTGCACAGCCATCTCCAGCCTGGAAGCCCCAACAGCACCACCAACGGCACAATCCCCTCCACGAAAGGCCTGCTGGTGGCTTTTCCACACCCTGGGACAAGAACGCTGAACATGCTCTGAGAAGTGCCCCACTTGAAACAGGCTCTGGGGACAAACCCAAACTCAGACACTGCTTTACTGGGAAAGCAAAGCCAGACTTCCCTGGAGAAGCAGAGACCTGCTGCCTTATGCACTCACACAGTATGTTGAGTCAGTTAAGGGTAGTTTAGACCTTACTGCAGCCTTACCATAAATGAGAGGGGGAGATGTAGAATAGAACGTAAAAGAGTATTGGCAAGAAACATGATGAGCTGTTTAATTCCAAGCCAGACAACTAGGTCCATCTGGCTCAGTACTGTCGACACTGACTGGCAGAAGCCCTCCAGGGTCCCAGCCAGGGCGGGCTTTCTCCCAACCACACCTGCAGACACGGTCAGTGACTGAACCTGGGACCTTCTGCATACAAAGTAGGCGCTCTGTCACTGAGCTATGGCCCACTTAAAACCTTCAACTGTGGTCACACAGGACACCATGAAAGGGAGGCCCAGCCTGCCAGCCCTCAGCTGCCACACAGTAGTTTCTGGCCTGAAGAGCCTGTCACCCTGTTGGTAGCAGCACATATATTTTTCAGGGCTTGGGAGACAGAGAGGAAGCTGGGTCAGATATCCAGAGGCCAAAGGGGAAGGCAGGCAACAGAGCCCTGCAGAGAGCCGCCTGCCCTCCTCCCTGCCCAACACCATCTAGATAAGACGGGGTTATGTAAACAGGAGGAAATTTGAAAATGCGCTCAACTTGCATAATTTATACAGGTCACTGAGCTGGGCTTTCCTTGGCACAGGATCTGGGTCATCAAGGTGCAGAGAGCCGCCTCTGGTCAGTTGCCCAAGCCAGAGGGAGAGATGCATGGCCCATGTGCCTCACCCAGTTTCCTGTTCCTGAGACAGCAAAGTCAGAAAGACGGCTGGAGCCTTGGACCTCCTTTCGGTGGGCAATGCAACTCTTCCTTCCCTTGGCACTCCTGGCTAAACAATCGGCTTGATGGTTCCTCACTCATCTATCTTCTGGGGTAGGCAAAGCGCCAGGGGCAAGTTTTGGGTTCTGCCTCAGCCGGGAAAGGAGGAGCTGGGGGAAGGGCTGCAGCCCAGTGGTAGAGCATCAGCTTCACTCCTTGGCAGCATCTTCAGGCTGGGCTGGGGAAGATTCCTTGCCTGAAACCTTGGAAAGCCACTGTACACAATGTACTGAGATAGACGGACCAATGAGCTGGGCTCACTGTAAGGCAGCTTCCTGTGCAAAGGACATGAGCCCCAGAAGGCAGCCTGGGATCACACAGCCCCAGAGGTTTCTAAACCCAAGAGGCAGGGGGAGACGACACCAGAAGGAAGCAAATAAAGGGCTGCTGGAACAGCCCTTCAGCCTGCAGACTAAACGCTTGAGGAAACAAATATGTCTTCCCAGGGGCTCAATATGGGCCGAATGCCACAAGTCCTGGGCAGTGCCTCCCCGCAACACGCAATGGGGCCCAAGGGAAGAGGGCTGCCCACCTCCACCCCCTGAACCAGCTCACCTTGAGGCTCTTGGGCTGCTGCCGCACCTCCATGACATGCTTGCGCCGCAGCTCCCTCTCCCGCCGCTTGTTATACTCCAGCTGGTTGGTGAGCTCTGTCTGGTGCTGGAGCCGGATGAGCTCGCAGCGCATCTTCTGGATGGTGTTGAGGTGCCGGAACTCCAGCTCTTGCATGGACTCGTGCTGGCGCAGCAGCATGGCATGCTCCAGGTCCTTCTGCGTCTGGCGCTTGTTCAGCTCCTGAGACACAAGGAGAAGAAGGGGAGTCATTCAGGGGAAGCGAGGAGAGGGGACATCAGGACCAGCCAAGCCTTTTCCTGACTGGGTCAGAGAGCCTGAGGCAAAGGGGGCTGCTAGGGGAGGGGAGGAAGGGGGAAGCTGTCCCCTCGCAGCCAGAGATAGATGGCCTCTGCACATGGAGATTCCATTATACTACCACAGCTAGGAGCTGCCAACAAACTCAACTCCCATGAATGCCCAATCACCCTTTAGGGAAAAAGGGTCTCTGAGCTACAAACCACCACCTCTATCTATTGTTCTTCATCTTGTTTTTAAAGTACCTTATCCCATTTTATCTCATTTCACACTGCATCAATGGCTGTTGGCTATGAAGAGCTTTATAAATCTGAACAATTATGACTTGTGATCTGAGAGAGTACTTCTGAAATGTGGCCTGCTTCTGCCCATCCTAAAACATGGCTGTTTTACTCAACCATCAATCCAGCTGCTCAATCTGTAATGGCCATTGCTTGCATTTTTAAGTTTACCTATCCTTTCGCAGTTTTCCTCCAACCCTGATCTGCAGTTTGGCTGGTTGTTTTGATTATTGCTGTACAGAGCCCTGAACTCTTTGGACAGAGGTCAAGTCAAGCCTTCCAGGATCACCTTACCCCATATATGCTCTCTCAACCCCTTCAATCAGCAGATCCAGCACTGTTACAGGTGCAACACCCTATCTGCATATGTAAGAACTTGTTATTTTAGTGTGGCAGCACCCACACTTTGGAACGCCCTGACTGTTGATATCAGGCAGGTGCCTTCATCGTATTCTTTTTGGTGACTTCTAAAAACATCCTTATTTAGACAAACCTATCCAGATATCTAGAACGCTGCTGCATGGTTTAATCTGTTTTTAGTTTAATAACTTTTCAAAAAAACAAATTATTTTTGCTGATTATGATAATGCTATTGTTTTATCTGTTTAGTAAATCTGTTTTTTTTTTTTTACAATCAAGCAGTGTATAAAGATGGAGGACTCAGGAAATTTAAAGTCCTTCTTCACACAGTGCATAGCTAAACTGCGGAACTCAGTCCTACAGGAGGCAGTGATGGCCACCAACTTGGGTGGCTTTCAAAGGGGATTAGACAAATTCACGGAGGAGGAGAGGGCTATTGATGTTTACTAGCCATGGTGGTTACGCAGAGGCAGCGATGCTTCTGAACACCAGCTGCTTGAAACCATAGGATGGGAGAGCACTCTTGTGCTTGGGTCTTCTTTGCTGGTTACCCTTTGGGTACCCTATTGGCCACTGTGAGAAAAGGATGCTGGACTAGATGGGTTGTGGGCCCTCCCTTCCCTTCCCGGCGCCCTCCTATGCACACCTCCCGGACAAGGTCCTGCTCCAGGTTGTGGCGCCCCAGCAGCATCCGCCGCTTGAAGCGGCGGCACTCCAGCTCCAAGTACTGCCGCTGCCGCCGGAGCAGGTTGGCCTCCTCCTCCGCCTGGAAGTGCTGGATGTTCTCCTTCTGCTTGGACAGCCACTCCTGCTTCTCCTTCTTGGGAGTGCTCTGATTCTCATTCAGCTCCTGGAAGGAACAAGAGCAGGAAGTTTCCCGTCACAGGGGGCAGGGCTCAATGCAACATCATGGGAGGGGAGCTGCCTGCTGCCCTTGGAAGCCCTGTAAGAATAATCTCCTGCAGGAGGACTGTGAGCAACGTAATGGGAGGGGCTTCTCCTAGGACCAAGGTGAAACTGTCAAGCTCCCTTGTTGTTTTTGCTATTGGTTGGTGGATGTTGCTTAAGGAATCTTGTTATATTTGTAGTACTGAAGGTTTGTTTTTTGTATTATGTTTGCTATTGTGTTGTTTTGCTATATTATTATGACATTGTTTTTGTTTTGAAATGCATTCCTGTTTTGTCATAAACGGCTCTGTTTGTGGAAAAGCGGCATACAAATGAAATGAATAAATAAATAATATGAGTTAACTTGGCTTGTAGGAAGATGGGAGCAGGGGAGAAGGAAAGAAGGCTCCTCCCTATCTACATCCTTTGGTATTGCAAGGAGTGCAGAGATAAGGGCACACACGGTTCAATGGAACAGAGAAGCAGCAAGAAGGGGACATTCTGCCAACGGAGGGTTCCCTGCCATCGTGGACGGATATTGTACACCCAGGATAAAAACATCTATGGGAACAGAAGAATCAATGCTGGAGGACAGGCTTTCCATTCCACGGGCACAGCCTGTAATAGGCAAATTTCTGCATGAGTGGCTGAGCTAGACCAGGTACAATATTATAGGAATGCCAGCGGTGACATTGTCCCAGAAAAGAGAGGGATTTTAAAAAATTGGGTTTTAGGACAATGCAAGTCAAACCTCTATAAAACAGGACAAACACCCTTTTCCTTCCTGGCTTTTGACAGTTGAGGTGCATGTTTTTTAGGATCCACCTTATTTTTATGGTTCTAAGTTGCTTTTAATGCTGTAACCTGCTATGGGACCTTAAGGTGAAGGGCAGGTAATAAATAAATCAACAACTGCCACCCCTATTTCAAAAAGCCCTGCTAAGCAAAAGTGCTAGTGATCACAAGCATCTTGAATAATTGTCTTAATTGTACAAAAAGGCAAACTTTTTCTAACTGCCAATCAGCCCGGTGATTAGATGGATGGTCTTTTGCTGCCATCAGTCCCCCCCCCCAGCTTTACCTCTGTGAGCTTTACCTCTTTGAGCTGTTCCTTGCGCAGTTTATACTCTCTTTTCTGGGATTCCAGGAAGCTGTTCAGCTCTTTCTTCTGCTGGGCTTGAATGTGCTGCTGAAACTTCTTCTCTTCGTTGGCCATAATTTTCGCCTACCCAGGAGAAAAGGCCCAGGAGAGAGTGGTAAGCGGCTCAGGGGACAACCAAGGGCAACAATGTCTGCATCATCAGATATGCTTGAAATGCAGAAACAGTAACACAGGCCTGCCTATTCACACACAGACACTCTGAACACAAGCAGAGAATGCATTAAGCCAACCTCTGCCAGCCTGGGGCCCTCCAGTAGTTTTGGAAAACTCCCACCAGCCCTTTGGCTCCTGGGCCAAGTTCAAGGTGCTGTTGTTGTTGTTGTTGTTGTTAATTTATTATTTATACCCCACCCATCTGGCTGGGTTTCCGCAGCCACTCTGGGCAGCTTCCAACAGAAAAATAAAATAAAATAATCGATTAAACATTTAAAAGCCTCCCTAAGCAGGGCTGCCTTCAGATGTCTTCTAATAATCTGGTAGCTGTTTTTCTCTTTGACATCTGATTGGAGGGTGTTCCACAGGGCGGGCGCCACTACCAAGAAGGCCCTCTGCCTGGTTCCCTGCAACTCGGCTTCTTGCAGTGAGGGAACCGCCAGAAGGCCCTCAGCGCTGGACCTCAGTGTCCGGGCTGAATGATGGGGGTGGAGACGCTCCTTCAGGTATACTGGACCGAGGCCATTTAGGGCTTTAAAGGTCAGCACCAAAACTTTGAATTGTGCTCGGAAACGTACTGGGAGCCAATGTAGATCTTTCAAGACCGGTGTTATGTGGTCTCGGCAGCCGCTCCCAGTCACCAGTCTAGCTGCCGCATTCTGGATTAGTTGTAGTTTCCGGGTCACCTTCAAAGGTAGCCCCACGTAGAGCACATTGCAGTAGTCCAAGCGAGAGATAACTAGAGCGTGCACCACTCTGGCAAGACAGTCTGCAGGCAGGTAGGGTCTCAGTCTGCGTACCAGATGGAGCTGATTGACAGCTGCCCTGGACACAGAATTGACCTGCGCCGCCATGGACAGCTGTGAGTCCAGAATGACTCCCAGGCTGTGCACCTGGTCCTTCAGGGGCACAGTTACCCCATTCAGGACCAGGGAGTCCTCCACACCTGCCCGCCTCCTGTCCCCCACAAACAGTACTTCTGTCTTGTCAGGATTCAACCTCAATCTGTTAGCCGCCATCCATCCTCCAACCACCTCCAGGCACTCACACAGGACCTTCACCGCCTTCACTGGTTCTGATTTGAAAGAGAGGTAGAGCTGATGAACACCCAGCCTATATTAGTATAGAAAGCCCTTAACAACTTGGTACCAGTTCACCAACGAGATTGCCTTACCCCATATAATGGTACAGGTGCCATGTAATACCCGTTCTGCATTTGTAAGAACTTGAATCTTTTAGTGTGGCCTCACCCGTACTTTACAACTCCTTGCCTATTGATATCAGGCAGGCACCTTCACTGTCCTCTTTTCAGCGCCTATGAAAAATATTCCTACCCAGATATTTAGAAAGTTGATGTGAGTTTTCATCTGATTTTAGTCTATTGTAATTTAAACTTTTTGAAAGTCTTAAAGTAGTAAAATGATCAGCAATATATATTTTCTTGGGTAAACCACCTTGAGGGTTTTTCATTTAACAATTAAGTGGTGTATAAACTTTATAACATAAAACAAACAAACAAAAACATTTGGAGGGCACCAGGACGAGCAAAGGCCACATTGGCTTTGACCTATGGCTGGTCTGAGTTGCCCAACCCTTACCGGAGAAGCTGTGCGGAAGCAGCTGCCCCCTACCTCCTTCTCCATTGCCGCCTGGTGCTTCTTGATGAGCTTCTCCATCTCCGCCGCAAAGTTGTTGCGCTGGGTCTCCAGGTCCTTGTCCAGCCGCAGGCGGTGCTCGTCCATCTCGGCCTTCAGCTTGTTCTCCAGGGCCATCAGCTGCTTCTGGTGCTGCCGCCGCATCCGCTTGTAGCCGGACATCTGCTCCCGGAGCTCCGAGTCTTGCTCGTGCTCCTGCATCTGCCTCGTCACCTGCAGGGAGGGCGGGGAAACAGACCACAGTGACTCTGAGGAGGAGGAGAGGTTCCCCAAGGCATGTGAGCGCAGGCCTATGGGCTGCACAGCTCAGTATTGAAACGCACACTTGGCATGCAAAGAAGTCTCAGGTTTGATGCCTGGCAGCATCTCCCAGTAGGGCTCGGAAAGGCCTGGTATGAAATCCTGGAGAGATGTTGCCACTCCGTGTAGATAGTACTGAGCTGGATAGACCAACAGTCTGATTCAGTGTTAGGCATATTCCTATGTCCCTATTAAGTCAGCCCTTAACTCATAACCATGAGGACTAGAATCTTGTTCTATTTTTAGGGGAAGATACATAGCTCAGCAGTAGAGCCCCTATTTAGTCTGCAGAAAGCACCAAGCTCCATCCCTGGCATCTCTGGATAGGGCTAGGAAATAACCTTTATTTGAAACCCTGGAGAGCTGCTGCCAGTCAGTGTGAACAGTACTGAGCTAGGTGGGCCAATGGTTTGACTCTGTATAAAGCAGCTTTCTACTTCTCTCTTTCCTTTCTATGTCAGCTGAAGGAATTGTTATGGGGAATACTGGGGGCACCCCTCAGCTAGCAAGCATCTAGAAAAGCAACGTGTTAGAGAATCAGATCTCCTCCTCCTTTTGCAAAAAACAAGAACATTTTATATATATAAAAACAAGCAAAACAGCATTTCTCTCAAGTTTAAAAATTGTCATTGTGTTCATGTTACAAGACTGTCTTGCAGGATAAGGAGTCCAATACAGCTGCCCATTAAACGTAATGGAAAGGTTTCTCCTTAAAAAACAACCCAGGAATTGGCTTTGCGCCTTGTTTTTGCTAAGTTGGCTATTGAAGTATGGCTGTTATGAGTTGAATCTAATGTTACTGAGAGCAGGCATTACACATAAAAAACCAACCCTGAAAAGCCCCACGATTGTCGACACTTAGCCAAGGGCCTAACCCGCTCCACAAAGAGAGAGTTGAACCTACCAGTGACGCTGTGCGTATAGTAGCAAAGTGCTCTCGGTTGCGGTAGTGGGATCTGTGGCGAGACACTTGGGGTGGAGACACTTGGGGTTCCGACGCTCTCGATCGGGGGTCCGGATCCTCCCTGTAGTTTTCTTCATCCTTGGGAGGAGGAGAAATATCAGCGGGGCTGATAGATTTAAAAAGAAACCTCTTGACCCTTTTGGCTCCAGGTGGGCCATGGGAAGAGACACAGATCATGCCCTCTCTGGGCTGCCGTATGAATTACCGGCTTCAAGTGGATGACGGAGCTGTTGGACATCACCGTGTGGTCACCCTCCATCATGTCCAGCTCGCTCCTGTCGTCCGAGGCATCTGGAAGACTATTAACACTACTGCTTTGGCTACTGGCACTAATGGACATGCTGGGGATGGACTGGTTGCTCCCGACACTGTTCACTGTTCCCGTCCGGCCCATGCCGTGGTCTTGCTCCTGAAAGGGAGAGGGCAGAACATCACAGAGGGTTGTTAGCAGGGCGACCCACTGCAGCTGTAACATGAGAACCGTTGCCAGTGAGGCGGCAGCACACAGATCTCTTCCCAACTGAATGCTCAGCTTTACAGGTAGCCAAGGAAAGGTCCTGAGTCTTTTGGGGAAAGAAAATGTCATTTGGGTCTGCCGGACATTTGCTAGTTTCACAAACAAGAGCACGGATTCAAATTCCGTTGCTTGGCTGGCCTCATACAGAATGCTCAGTTCTTGATCTAGATCTTATAGGGGGAAATTCTAAAGGATAATTCAGACCTTGTTAAATACCAAAGAAAGAAATCGTGTGAATAAGTTGTAAAATACTGAGAATTGTCCCAAGAGCAGCACTTACAGCTGCAAACACGCAAACACACACACACACACACACACACACACACACACACTGCCCTTTGCCACAGGTGAGAATCCAACAGGCTTGGATTCAGCAATGCTCTCTGTCACAGTGGCCGGAGTGGACTACTTCAGAGTAACGACGCTACGCAGCTCTGCATTTTATTCTTTTATTGGTGCTGCGTATTTACAGTGCTGAAGTCATTGCTATTTACACGGAGTGATGTGATCAGTCGGTTTCAGAACCTCCTAATGGCTTTTGGCGCGTCTTTCTCCAACACAAAAGCTTTGGCAGACCCATCCTCTTTCCCCTCCTCTTTCTGCGTAATTCCGGAGTTGGGGGGATGGGTCTCCCCCCCTTATTCGCCCCTTCCTGTCCCACCTGGGACCCTGGCTCCTCTACCTTGCCTGAGCCTCGGCCCCGACTTCCTGCTTCCCCACTGGCATCGGAACTCTCTCTGCTTTCCCCTGTGCTCGGGGATGGGCTTGAACTCAGGAGGGGAGGGACTTCGCGATATCCCGTCCCTCACATCCACCCCCCTCCCAAGCTCTCCTTCACCCCTCCCCAGGTCCCCCCCAGGTGTCGGTGACGACTGGAAGCCTAAGAACTCAGTACCTTCCGAGCCCGTTGGTGTGAACACCTCCCCCCAGTCCTGTGAGCCCCCCCCTTCCGCCTGGGAGGACGGGAATCCCAAAAAGTCCGTGGCGTCAGAGCTGGTAGGGGTAAAAATGTTCTGCCAATCTGCTCCTTCCTCTGACTGGGTGGATCTCGGTGACACCCATACCTCATCCTCTGGTTCCTCAAACTCCGCTTCCCAGCGCCATGGTGAACTGCTCTCCCGTGCTTCCTCCCCCTCCCCCTCCCTTTCCATGTGCCAGGGCTTGGGTCTATGGGGAAAGAGGGCGTGAAATTCTTCTACCAGGAATTCCTCCTGTATCTGAGTGGCTGGGACCCATTCATTCTGGGACGGTGGAGCATCCTCCCATGCCATGAGGTACTCCAGTCCCCCCACCCCCCACCTTGAATCCAGGATGGCCGTGGCCTCATTGAGTTGCTCCCTGCCTTCCCTCTCCCCCCCTCCCTCAGGGGTTTGTTCGCTGTCTCGGAGCCTGCTGCTTTCCCTGTACGGCGACAGCAGCGATCTATGAAACACAGGGTGCACCCTCATGTCCTCTGGCAGTGCCAGCCTGTATGCCACCGGGTTGACCTGTTGCGTGACCGTGAAGGGGCCCAACCTTCTGGGCGCCAGCTTTTTGCATCGCCCTCTGATGGGAAGGCCCTCCGAGGACAACCAAACTTTGTCCCCCACCCTAATGACCTCCCCCGGTCGCCTGTGGCGATCTGCCCCCTTCTTGTACGCTTCCTTGGCTCTCTCCAAGTGTTCTCTGAGCTGCTGGTGCACCGTCTCCAGTTCCTCTGCCCAATCCTCAGCCTGTGGGCCCTCCTCCTCCTCCTCCCCCTCCCTCTCTGGGAAAGATCTGAGGTCACGCCCGTAATTGGCCTTAAAGGGCGACACCCCTGTGGAGACGTGCACCGCATTGTTGTAGGCAAATTCTGCCAGTGGCAGGCGATCCACCCAGTCCGTTTGCCGCTGGCTGACGTAGCATCTCAGGTACTGCTGCAGAATGGCGTTGACCCTCTCCGCCTGTCCATTGGTCTGCGGGTGTCTAGCCGTCGACAAGCTGACCTCCACCTGCAGGAGGTTCATGAGCCGCCGCCAGAACCTGGAAACAAATTGGCGGCCACGATCCGAAATAACCCTTAAAGGTAATCCATGCAGTCTGAATACATGATCCACAAACAGTTTGGCTGTCTCTTCTGCAGAGACCGCCCTGGCACACGGTATAAAGTGGCACATTTTGGACATGAGGTCCACCACCACCAACACTGCGGTCTTGCCCCTGGACGACGGCAGGTCTGTGATGAAGTCCATGGACACTACTTCCCACGGCCTGTGCGGTGTGGCTAAGGGCTCCAGCAAACCTGCTGGTGGCGCTCTGACCACCTTTGCCCGCTGGCAGGTGTCACAGCCCCTTACATAATCCCTCACATCCTCCCGCACCCCTGGCCACCAGAAGTGTCTCATGACTAGGTGAGCGGTTTTGTCCCTCCCAAAATGACCCGCCGTTGGGTTGTCGTGCATCTGCTTGAGGACCGTACGTCTAAGCTGGGTGGTGGGCAGGTACAGTGCACCCTTGTAGAAAAGCAGCCCCCTGCGTTCTGCAAAGTCTTTTGCCTGCTCCCCCCCCCTTCTCAGTTCTCTGAAGATGCGGTTGGCAAATTCATCCGCTGCCGTCAGTGCTGTGAGTTCCGCCTCGCTCACCACTGCTGCTCCGCAGGACCATGCTGACGGGGGGAAAATGTGCCTGGGTGCCGGTGGCGCCTCCTCCTCCATGTACTCTGGCTTGCGGGAGAGGGCATCCGCCCTGACATTCTGCTCTCCCGGGATGTAGTGTATGGAGAAGTTGAAGTTCGAGAAGAACTCTGCCCACCGTATCTGCCGCTGGTTGAGCACCCTGGCAGTTCTCCAGAACTCCAGGTTCTTGTGGTCTGTGCACACTTGGATGGGGTGCTTGGCGCCCACCAGGAAGTGTCTCCAGTGCTGGAACGCAGCGTGGATCGCAAGAAGTTCCCGATCAAACACCGTGTAGTTTCGAGGCTTCCGGTTGACCACGCCATCTTGCTCAGACGGGGGTCCGCACAGCGGAGCGGACCTCGGCGCTTCAGAGGTGGAGGGAATCGTTCCAGCGAAACGAAACCTCCTTAAAAGCCCCAAATCGTGCTTTTTGGGGACAGATTTTGCCTGGCGGCGCCAAAAGCGGGCTCTCTCCTCCCCGGATCGGCTTTGTTTAAGCCCCCGAGAGCGAGGAGGTGAACCGCGGCGGACAGGCTGACATTGCTGCTCTGAGAGTGCGAAGCTGCGAGTCTGGGAAGTGGAGGTGGCCAATTCTTCAAAGAACATTCAGCAAATGAATAGACTGTGAGTAATTTGGATTCTTTGGAATGTAAATTAAGGCAACAATTTGGACCTGGGAGAGAGGGGAAAAGAGGAAGCCACCCCCCCCCCCCACGGTAACATAAGAGACAGTAAACAGAAACCCGAAGCCGTAAACAGAAGATTTTAACTTAAAAGGATTCCTCAAAGGCATCAAAGAGAATCTCCCCTAAATGCAGGGTAAAAGGGGAGAGAGACTGTTGTGATTGCCCTGCAGAATGAAGTTAAGACTAAGAAAGACCTTTCTTTTTCTCGGGAGCCGGCAGCCCAGAAAACCCAGTGAGCTGACCAGGATTTATAGTTAAATTTTATTTCTATCTTTATCTCTGGACTTTTTGGGAATTTTTTTTTGGTTTATATGCTTTTGAAATGTGAGTTCGAACTTTATTTTTAAGAATGCAGCCAGCTTGTTAAAATGGAGTCGAGAAAATAGACTGCGATCATATTCCACCCCATGTGACAAGTTTTGACCTTGACAGGACTGAACTATGTCAACAAAAAGGTACCCGCCTGAGTTTCAGCGGACTGTTTTGACCTTAATGTGGGAAACAAGAATAGAACTATGTCAAGAGGAGACACAACGGCTAGTGTTACAGCAACAATTCCAGATTGTGATGACAGAATATGATTTCCTAGAAGATGAAGCTTTTGAAACTGAAGAAGATGAATGTGAGAATGACAATGATGACGACTGTGATGATTTAACACAAAATGAAGCCCATCACGAAAAAAATGATGATTTTACTCTACAAAAAGTTGGATGGAGTGCCTCCCCTTCGAGGGGGGCACGACTGGATTTACTGGAACTCCAGAATGACCACAGGGAAGAAGGAAAAATTAAGCAGAGAAGAGAAGAAGCTCAGGGGTCTGATATGGAGGCCTGGATGGCAAAAGACTGCAAACAGGGGGTGGGGTGAAGGGAAAGTGAAGTGGTGATTGTAAGGATGGGTTAATAGGACTATAACTGGACTGCTGACTATGGAACTTGCTGGATTGGAGGGGTGGAGCAGGTACTCGGGGGGAGTAAGGTTAGTTTGGGAATAGTTATAGGTTTAAAAAGTGAATTGATTCTGGAAAAAGGTGAAAATATGGAGGCCTATAGAGGGGTAAAAATTAGGCACGGGAAGAAAAAATGGGAGTTTGATTTCTCAGTGATTGGACAATAGGCGAAAATGATAATAGTTTAAAAGTGGTATAAGATATAAAGGTGTATGTTATAAAATATGAACTATGAAACTGTTGAAGATGATAAATAAGGGAGGAAAACTGGGGAAGGGTGGGAGGGTGGGGAAGCCCACAAAATATGGTTTAACAATTATGAATTTAACAATTATGATGAATTTTTTTTTTGTCTTTTTTCCTTTTTGTCTTTTTTTTCCCTCTTCTCTTTTTTCTCTTTTTCTCTTTTTGTATTTTCTTTTTTTTTTTTTTGGTATGACAATAGATGGTTGGATGGATGAACTCCTGCGTACTTCCCTGGTTCACTGGAGCTCCCTGGTGGCAGGGGGGGGCTTGGGGGGCAGGGGAGGGGGAGGAGGACAGAAACCCAATCATAAAATGGACCACTTCTGACTGATCACCTGCGTGGGATACTTCTGTGGCAGGGGAGGACCCATGGAGGGGGGTGGGAAGAAGGTGGAAAAGGTGTTTATGTATGTACCATCTTTTGTAATTTGTAAAAACCAATAAAAATTATGTTAAAAAAAAAAACAAACAAACACCGTGTAGTTTCGCTCTGGCTGGGTCAACTTCCTGGAGAAGAAGGCACAGGGTCTCCACTCTCTGTTGGCGTCCACTTGCAACAAAATGGCGCCCACAGCTTTATCAGAAGCATCTGTCTCCACGCGTAGGGGTGCGTCCTGAACCACGTGGAACAGGTTCTGGTCTGAGGCGAACACCCTCTTGAGGCTTTCGAACGCTGCTTGCGCCTCTGGTGTCCACCTGAACTTCTGCTTGCCTCTCAGGCAGTCAGTGATGGGAGCCGTAACGCGAGAGAAGTTCTTGATGAACTTCCTGTAGAAGTTGGCGAAGCCTAGTAGGCGTTGGGCATCTTTGCGCGTCCTGGGGCTGTGCCAGTCCAGGATGGCCTGCACCTTGTCCTTGTCCATCGCCAGCCCCTTGTCTGACAGCTTGTAGCCCAGGAAGTCCACCTCCTTGGTGTGAAACTTGCACTTCTCCAGCTTCACATACAGGTGGTTCTCCTTCAGGCGCTGCAACACCTCCCTGACATCTTTCACATGCTGCACTGGGTCATCGGAGTAGATAAGGATGTCATCCAGGAAGACCAAGCATTTCCTGAAGAGGAGGGACCCCAGGACGTGGCGCATGAAGGCCTGGAAGCATGCTGAGCCCCCTTGCAACCCGAAGGGCATCACCAGATATTCAAAAGAGCCCAGAGGCGTGAACATCGTGGTTTTCCATTCATCGCCTTCCCGGATCCTGATCAAGTTGTACGCCCCCCTCAGGTCTAGCTTGGTGAAAATCTTGCCCCTGCGTGCCGCTGTCAGGAGATCATCCACTCTGGGCATGGGGAAAGCCACTGGCTCTGTCACTGAATTCAGCCGTCTAAAATCCACCACAAGACGGCGCTGTTGCGTGTCTTTCTTGTCCACCCAGAAGACCGGGCTGCCCCCTGCTGCCTTGCTTTCTCTGATGAACCCCCGCTTGAGGTTCTTGTCGATGAAAGCGCGCAGATCCTCCAGTTCCTGGTCTGACATGGCGTACAGCTTGGCTGGGGGTATAGTTGCCCCTGGCACCAGGTTGATCTGGCAGTCAAAAGGCCTGTGTGGGGGTAGGTGGTCGGACTCCGCTTCGCTGAAGACCTCCTGCAGGTCCCAGTACGGCTTGGGTATCGCCTCACCCCCTTTGATGTGCATGGTGGCCACCGTGGCTATCGGAGGCCCCTCCCCTGGTTGGTGCTGCATGCAATGTTCCAGGCAAAAGTCCGATCCAAAAGTGATGCATCTCTGGTGCCAACTGATGGAGGGGTCGTGGCGCGCCAGCCAGCTCATGCCCAAGACGATGGGGGGGTCTGAGATGGTTGTGACGTTGAATGCCAGTGTCTCTGAGTGCCTTCCCACCGTCATTCTCATGGGGGGGGTTGATGAGTGATGGCCCCTCCCAGCAGCTCTCTGCCGTCAATGGTTGCCACGTGCAGGGGAAAATCCAGCTGCAGAAGCTGGATCTGGTGCTCTTCTGCAAAGTTTCTCGAGAAGAAGTTGGCTGAGGCACCACTGTCAATTAGGGCGAGGACCGTCAGGGGATAGCCATTTGGGAGCGTGAGCGTCACTTCTAGAACCACTCCTGCTCTGGGAGGGGTGGGCTGGCTCTGCTCCTCTCTGTGCGGGTGGGTGGGCTGGGGCTGTTGTCTGCTGACTGTGCCTGGCTGCTGCCCCTTGTCTCCTGCAGCCAGGCTTTCCCGTTTCCCTGCTGTGGTGCTGCGTCAGTGGGGGAGGGCACAACCGTTCCCGCCTTTCCTTGCCACTCCCTGCGATGTGGGCAGTCTCTGACGAGATGCTGGGGGGAGTTGCAGAGAAAGCAATTCCCACCCCTTCCCTCCTTGCGTCTTGGCGCCGCTGGGGTTTGAAAAGCCCGCGCGCGCGCGCGCTATCAATCTGCATGGGTTCCTGGTCCTGACTGGCCCCAGGCGTGGCTTGAAAGGGTTGTTGGGGGAGTGGCTTCTCCTGCGACCGTGGGAACCAAGCCCGCTTTGCGCGCGTTGCTTGCTTGTCGCTCCACCGGGATTCCTGTCTCACCCCCACCGCCAGAGCCGCTTTGCTCAGCTGATCCATATTACTGGGCTTTGGACCTCTCGAGAGCTCATCCTTCACCTCCTCATGCAACCCCAAGTAGAACGCCGCTTGCATTGGGGGTGACTCTAGTTCCCACCCCAATCTGTGCACCAGCATGGTGAATTTCGCCCAATACGCGCGAACTGTCATATTTCCTTGGCGTAAATTATGAAGTTCCTCCTTAGTCTGGTCCATATGACTATCGGACGAATACATCGTTTTCAAACCTTCTAGAAATAGTTTGACATTCTTCATGCAAGGATTCTTTGTTGCGATTAACGGTCTTAGCCACTCCCTGGCTGCCCCGGTAAGGTGCTCCACAATAAACGCTACCCTGTGCTCATCATCAGGGAACTCAGCGTGGTGCAGCTCAAGAGCATACACAATCTCAGTCTCAAAGCCCTGATATTCCCTCGGGTCTCCATTGAACTTGCTTACTAGCGTCCCGGCTCTCCTTCCTGGCAGCACTTGGACTTGGGGTGCCCCTCCCGCCTTGTTTTTCTCTGCATCCAGCTTGTTTTGGAGGTCTACCGCCACCGCCCTTAATTCCTGCTCTCTTTCCTGTAGCGCTCTCACCTGTTCCGCAAGTTGTAGCCGGTCGTCCTGGACCTTCTTAGTCTCTTCTTTAGCTGCCTTCAATTCCCCCTGCGCCTGCAGCGACAGCTGCTGCAGTTCTTGCTGGGCTTGCTCCGCGATCTGCCGCCATCTCTCCGCCTCTGACACGCTCATCCCGGCAACTCCAAAGTAGCCCAAAAAGGATTAGGAGGTTGCTGTCACAGTGGCCGGAGTGGACTACTTCAGAGTAACGACGCTACGCAGCTCTGCATTTTATTCTTTTATTGGTGCTGCGTATTTACAGTGCTGAAGTCATTGCTATTTACACGGAGTGATGTGATCAGTCGGTTTCAGAACCTCCTAATGGCTTTTGGCGCGTCTTTCTCCAACACAAAAGCTTTGGCAGACCCATCCTCTTTCCCCTCCTCTTTCTGCGTAATTCCGGAGTTGGGGGGATGGGTCTCCCCCCCTTATTCGCCCCTTCCTGTCCCACCTGGGACCCTGGCTCCTCTACCTTGCCTGAGCCTCGGCCCCGACTTCCTGCTTCCCCACTGGCATCGGAACTCTCTCTGCTTTCCCTGTGCTCGGGGATGGGCTTGAACTCAGGAGGGGAGGGACTTCGCGATATCCCCTGTCCCTCACACTCTCTTTTCAAAAGTTACCAGAAAGGAATGTTCTGCTACAATTTTAAAACACGACCCTTGCAAACAAGCAGCACCTAACTGCTGCCATTCCAGGCATTGGCACAATCTTCACCGAACCTGGTGCCCTCCAAGTGTCTGGGATTACAAGTCCCTTTGGCTCCAGCACTGTGCTGCCTGGGGCTGATGGAAGCTGTGGTTGAAAACATCCAGAGAGCTCCAGGCTGCATGAAGGCTGTGCTAGCCGAACTGCAGCAGGAGGAAAGCCTTGTTGCATGATGGAAGGGAAGGCCGTGGCTTGACAACAGTTGAAATTCACAACCCTGTTTTCAGAGGGGAAGGGCAAGCCACTCACCCAAACTGCAGAGGGCAGTTTATGGTGGACATATCCCAAGATACAGGTTAAGCTCAGATGGAGATATATGAATGGGCTGCTGGGAAAGAGGACCGTGGTGGCCATGCCAGAAGCAAGCACCACGCAGTGATGAGTAAAAGGCTGGTGAAGAATTCCTCCCCACCCCCCAAGCCCAGCCTCTGCTTCTACCTCCTCTTCCTCCTGGGTTTCCACCGCGGGCCCGTTGTGCGCCTCCTGGAAGAGGAGTTTCTTCATCTTGCGATACTGAAGATTGTCCAGTTCTCTGACTGCATCCTTTGTTCTCTGGATCAGGTCTATTAACACTGTCTCAGGGCGCTCCCGGAGGACAAACACGTGCTGCAGCAGAAGACACAAGCGGGCAGGGGAGTGTCAGTGCCCTGTGACATCAGGCTCTGCCCACAAACCACAGCATGCCATGGCTGTGTTCTCCTGGACTGGGAAAAGATGTAGGTGCTGACTGCAGAGCTGGTCTGGCAAGGCTTCCGTCAGTCTGAAGCCCAGGGAATCCCTTGGCCTGGCAAAGGCTTGTGGGAAGCTGCATGCAGAAGTGCTCAACTGGAGGGTCCCAGGCAGAGAGACCCAGCACTCGAGCTCCAGCATGTTTACTCCCTGTTTAGATAAAAGCTCACCACCACCAGAAACTCTTAGCTATGATTCTATGACTTAGGATGTCTGGAAGCGCAATATTGCGCTGGGTCAGTCCATAAAGGAAAAAGAACCTCAGGGAGCAGCTGATGGCAGAGACCACGACCCAGGTAAGCCACTGCCAGTTGGAGCAGCTTCAGGATAAGGCAGCTCCATGGGCTTTGCTTAAAAATAAATGTAAATAGAGAAAGCATATTTGCAGTGAAAAAGAACTACCATCAATAGTGAACAACACACACACACCCGCCCCGGTTGCTGCTGTCTCTCAGCAGAGCAAATGAAGTTAGATCTACAGGGAAGATGGGAAAGAGAAACAGAATGGCCTTTTCAAAGCAGCAGGCAACTTGTACACAATCTGTGTCAGGGGAAGGAAAAACATGGGAGCGGTAAGATGGGAAGCCTGCTTGCACGCGTGTGTGGTGGTGGTGGGGAATATATATATATATAGAAAAGAAACACACACGTGATGTAAATAGATGAAGAGGGAAAAGGTAGATCGTTTGTTAACTAACATGTAATAGGTATTCACACAACTCAAAGGTGTAAGGAGGTCGTGTACTGGTATCCAGATATGAAGATGGGAAGCCCCAAGAATGAGAGGCCTGACAAGTTTGCTAAGAGGATGGATGGAGGAATGTTGAAAGGTTAACTTACAAGGCTCAGAGTGCTGACCATCAGGTCACAAAATAGCCAGGTTCTGCTAGGCTTTGGGAGAAAATGATACAGTGGAACCTTGGTTTATGAACACCTCTGTTTACGAATTTTTGGTTTACGAACGCCGCGGACCCATCTGGAACGGCTTAATCCATTTTCCATTACTTTCAATGGGAAAGTTCGCTTCAGTTTATGAACAGACTTCCGGAACCAATTGTGTTCATAAACCGAGGTACCACTGTATGTGAAAACCATGGAAAGACAAGACTGAAAGCGTAACTGACACATGCGATTCTAATATTGGGGGGGAGGGGGGTTGCTGACAGATGAAGAATAAAGAAAGCCAAGCAAACCTTCAGGAGCTCCTCCGATGTAGGCCTGTCTTGGGGGATTTTCTGGAGGCAAGAATCTACAAAGTTTCGAAAATAATCAGACCTATAAGGGGTAAGGGAAAACAGAGGTTTTAAACTATTGTTTAGTCAAGGATCAGGTTGCCCCCCTCCCAGGCCTTTCCAGACTTAACAGTTCAGCTTAAACACAGTGGGGCACAGCAGCCTTTTTCGCCCATGTCAACACATCACATGCACAGGATCATCAGAGGAAACACAGCAGCCGGGACTGAGGGACCAGAAGCCACTGCAGGAGAGGCAACCGCCCACTATTACAATTCAACATGGCAAATGCTGCTCTCATGCAAACATTGCTGTGATGGATCTAACAAATTTTATTTTTGCTCAAAAAAATAAATAAATCACCAAAGTGCGCACTTATAAACCCATTTAGGTACACTGATTCCGAAACCCAGACAAGTGACCCCAAAACATGTTGCTACCTCTCCTCCTTCGGCCATTCACTCACCATTCATTGGACTGGAGTGTAGGGGATTCATTCTGCGCTATGTGATATAAGGCACTCATTGCGTTCATATTAAACAAGGGAGGCTTCCTTTCCGCTGCACAGAAAGAAAAAAGTGTTTGCTTAATGGAGGGGGGGGAAGCAACTGGTGGCGCCCCAGCCGGCCTGTGCCTGATCCTTCACAGAACCAGGTGGAACGAGGTCACTTGCACCTGCCAACCCCTCCCGCCCCTCACTGCAGCAGAGGTGGAAATGCCATGACTGTTGCACTTTCAATGGCCAAGTGAGCCCCCCAAATGCCAAAGGGGTCGAGGGGGGGGGGGTGTTTCTCCAAACTGATGGATGTTTTGCACAGCCCTACCACTGACATATCTGCTTTCTACCAAATCCTTTTATTAAAGCCACCTAAGAAATCACTGTCTCTTATGTCAGAAAGTTCTGCAGTTTAACTAGAAGCTGTGTGGAACCCTAACCCCAAATTCTAAAAATATGAATGAGGAAAGTTTCTTTCTGTTCCCCTCCACCACCACAATTCATGAACTTCTCCAACTTATCTTTTCTTTTTAAAAGACCCACACTCCATTTTTTTCCGCCAAAGGGGGAAAATGCTCCAGCCCTTGATCGACTTTGGTTGCTTCTTTTTCTATCTTTCCCAGTTCCAAAATCTTCTTTTTTTAGATTGGTCAACACATAATTTAGCATCAGTGCTGCTGAAATACAGGAGGCCTCATCACTACTGGCATTCTGCTGGCTCTCAAAGACATACCTGTTTAGACTGCAATCCCTTTGATTTCCTGACCTGAACATCCTCATCTAATCTTTTAAACTGCTTTAATTATTATGCTGCTTTAGTGGTTTGTTTTATTGGACAGTTTAATTATGGGTGCTTTTTAATGTTTTGATGATATTGTTTTGTTGTGTATTTTAGTTCTGTGGGGATATATTTCTGTAATTGGTTTTACACTTATAAAACCACTTAGAAGCCATTTTGGCAAGCAAGCAGTATATTATTATTATTATTATTAGTAGTAGTAGTAGTAGTAAGAAATGTACAACTTTTGACGGGGAGAAGTCAGAGCTCAAACAGGCGGACATGGCCTACCTAATTCAATACACGTTATCCCAAGTGACCACACGTCAACTTTACCATCATATTGCCCTTCATCCATGGCTAAAATCACTTCCGGGGCCATCCTGAAGAGAGAAAAATTAAGGTGCTTAGCAGATCCACTCACCAAAATCCTTGACCATTTCTGTCTTGCTCTTTAGGATGAAGACTTAACACTGACTACTAACCAACACTAACTAGCCTGAGGTGTAGAGAAAACAATACAGGATATAAGTATATCTAGAGGCCTGGGGTCCCAAGGATGCTACGTAGTTGCTTGAGGAAACCCAGTATGTGGTGGGAACACAAGCAGGGCTGAGGGCTCCTGAAATGGCAGAGCAGGGAGAGAGAGAGAACGTATGTCTCGCATGTGGGTGTGCTCTTATCATCCTCTCCCTCTACATCATTTTCTTGAGTCACTTAATCTTCACCAGGAGAAGGGAAAGGAGAAACCAGGATGGGCCAGAGAAAGATGCAATGGCAACTGGGTGTCCCTTGGGACTGGTAGGGTGGAAGGCAGGATGACTGACATCAGGTGGAGCCAATGGCAGGTGGAGCTGACTGGCTGTAAGTAAGAAAGCAGGCAGGTGGGGCAGAGGCCCTCTTCTCATGTGCTCACACCTACGGTACCTCTACCTTAAGGGGAAGGGCTGTAGCTCAGTGGAAGAGCATCTGCTCTGCCTGCAGAAAGTCCCAAGTTCAATTCCCAGCATCTCCAGGTAAGAGAGAGACCTCCCTGCTTGAAACTCTGGAGACCTGCTGCCAATCAGTAGGGGACAATGCTGAGTTAGGTCTTACTCAGTATAAGGCTGCTTCCTATGTTCCTATCCAGTCTTCATAAGCTATTTCAGGAAGCACTAAAGGGGGATGGTGTGCTGGCAAGTGGGAAACGACTCCTTGCCCAGACTCCAATATTTACACCCTGGAATGACAGACCTGGCACTGAAGTGATCTCCTTTCCAGCCCACTTTAAGGGTCACCCACTTTAAGACCATTCACTGCAAAACATTAACTCCCACAGCAATGCCAATGCTGAAGCCTTCCTTACCAATATGGTGTCCCCACAAACGAATTGGCAGGAGATGCTATGGAAGCAGATCCAAAGTCAGCGAGTTTCACCTGGCCTGGTTCCGTCAGTAGGATGTTTCCTGCCTTGATATCTCTGGGGAACAAATAGAAGTCAACATGCCATACTTGTTTGCTGGCCCCAACACAGGAACAGCCTGCTGCCCCGCCCCCCTTCATGGATCTTGTAGGACTACAACACCCAACATCCCACACCTGCTGGGACTTGCGAGTTGTAGTGCAAAGCATTTGGAGGGCACCATGTTGGCTACCCCTGCCATGAAGAGAATACATACAAACACAGCTGTAGGGGGGGAAGGAAGGAAGGAAGGAAGGAAGGAAGGAAGGAAGGAAGGAAGGAAGGAAGGAAGGAAGGAAGGAAGGAAGGGCTAGCATCACCCCAAAACATCTAGGGAAGATGAACCAACACAGTGGCAAGGGGGCGTGAGCGCCAGCGTGCTCCACTAACTGCAATCCTGCCCCCAACAAAAGAACCAACGAACCCATCCTGTGTCCACCCTGCTGTGGAGCCTCAAATAAAACCATGGGGTGGCAGGCTTCCTGTTGGAGCATCTGGTTGGCCACTGTGAGGGTGTTGAACTAGACAGGTTGCCATTCGCCTGGCGCAGGACATGGGCTCATGCCCTTCAAAGTCACCGCAGGTTCAGGCTGCCAGTAAAGCTTGGAGGGTCATACCTAAGTAAATTATACTCAAAGCAGACTGACCTGAAATTAAAAGCCCTGGGCGAGTCACACCTAGACATTTCAATGGTCTATTCTAATGAGGATGACTAACTCTGGATACAACTTAAGTGTGTTTCGTGTTTATTTTCTGATAAACCAACCCCTTGTTTACACTGATCAGCCTGGACACAGATCCAGCTCCAAGAGCCTTCTGGCAGTTGCCACATTGCGAGAAGTGAAACTACAGTGTGAAGTGAGAGCCAGTGTGGTGTAGTGGTTAAGAGCAGTAGACTCGTAATCTGGGGAACCGGGTTTGCGTCTCCGCTCCTCCACATGCAGCTGCTTGGTGACCTTGGGCTAGTCGCACTTCTCTGGAGTCTCTCAGCCCCTCACCTCACAGAGTGTTTGTTGTGGGGGAGGAGGGGAAAGGATATTGTTAGCCGCTTTGAGACTCCTTCGGGTAGTGATAAAGCGGGATATCAAATCCAAACTCTTCTTCTTCTCTTCTACAGGGAACCAGGCAGAGGGCCTTCTTGGTACTGGCACCCACCCTGTGGAATACCCTCCCATCAGGTGTCAAGGAGATGAGAAATTATATAACATTTAGGAAACATCAGAAGGCAGCCCTGTATAGCGAAGCTTTTTAAGGTTTAATGTTTTACTTTGTTTTTATATATGCTGGAAGCCACCCAGAGTGGCTGGGGTAACCCAGTCAGATGGGCAAAGTACAAATATATCATCATCATCATCATCAAAACTGCAGCTCCTCAAATCTGCCTGATGTACTGAAGAAAGTTGGGTTGGTTTTTTAATCACCTTATTTGCTTAAATGTTTGAGAAAGGCAGTGGTAGTTGGGGGTCTTTAGAGCACCTCATGAAGACTCTAGATCTGCATTGGGGTTTTTTAACACATAACACACAGTGACCTGTACACAAATGTACCCCCATACTGTGTATGTGTCTGCCCTATTAAGTCAAGTTATCACTGCATGTTCTCTGTACACCTGACGAAGAAAGAGGGAAAGCCACCCCATTTAGAAAACCACAAGCTTTTTGCCCAGAAAAACCATAAACACAGGTTAAGTTCAAGCGGGCACCACTGGTGATGTCGTGTGGAAGAACTTACCTATGGATCATGTTGTGAGAATGCAAGTATGCTAAACCTTGGAGAGCACCGTGGGTAATTGCAGCAATTTCCAGCTCTTGCAATGGCTTTTTATGGACTTGAGGAAAGAGAAACTCAGTTAGCAAAACAGGAAGGGCACAGGCTGAATATGCACGGTGCTGACTTGACGAGGCCCATTAAGGTAGGCGACAACACAGAGACGGCCAGGTGGATTTGGGAACAAGACAGTCTGCAGTGTGCCCTGAGATGAACTCAAGAGCTGATACAAGTTACTTTATTGCCTGTGTTTCCCCAAATATCAGTTTGACAATCGGCATCCAATCTGTCAAACACATCACAAGCCTCCACAAACGAACAAATGAGCAAAAAGGTTGTAAAAGGTTAGCCTCTCCCCAGCCACTATCAGGGGTTCTCAAATAACAGCAGCACAATGAAAGCTCAACTTGCTTCATCAGGCTACTACAAGGAAGCATCCAGCATTTTAAGAAGGTAGACAATTAGGTTAGCGGTGGGCCTTGCCCCCTTACAAAATCATTTTGTGGGTTACATCCCTTTGCTGAGCAGCACCAGGCAGGGTCAAAGACTCTACGTAATCAAATAGGGAGAAGTTGCCTGATTGGGGAAGGGACCGGTGAGAGGGAAGCAGCAGAAAAAGACCATCAAGTTTTGAAAAATTGGCTCTATAAAATACACCTAATGGGGCATTCCAGGGGATCTCCCTTTCCCTCCCTTTCACACAGCATGGGGTCACCTGGCAATCAAAGGGACTGAGAGGAACATACCTTCTAATAAATCTGATGCTGATCCTAAACAGTATTCCATAACAAGCTGTATAGGACAGAAGGGGGGGGGAGTGTTAGTAAGCGCTTCAAATGGCAAGGGTGGCACCCCCAATGCCCTGAAACAGGGTTTCATGCCAACCTGCTCCTCAGACAGAACCCCACCACCCCCATATTCCTCAACAGGCGGTCCATTAGCTTTCTTTGGACCAACCCTCCCCAGTCTTTCCCCACGGCTTCTGTACAGGGTAGCCATACAGAGGCAGCCTGTCTCCACCACCAAGTTTCCCTCAAGGTGTCCCAAAGAAATATGTCAGCAGGGCCCCGACTGTCAACCTCCGATGATTGGGAGGAGCCCTTGCCCACCTGTCCATTTGACTGAGGAACAACATTGCCAAAGTTTTAAAGTATCTCACGAAAGGCACGTCTATCCTGATCTTCAGGAACATGGCCCCTCTCTCTCCTCATGTTGATTGCTATTTATTTCATTTGTGCTTCATAGCTGCCTCCTATGAGGCATCCTGAACTCATTTCCAGGATTTATATGCACAGTTACATGCATAGAAAATCAACTGCATATATAAAAATAATTCTAAAAAAAACCCACCCAGTTATAAACATAAGAACAGTTTAAAAGAACAAAAACACATAGATAAAATCCACTCCATCCCCAAGACAGACACCAACTGGGATAAAGATTTCAGAAGCTTGTCAAAAGGGGAGGTGTCTTTTGCAGAGAAGGTTCCTGTGGGATCCTCATCAGAAGAGCATTCCAAAGGGCAGGTGCCACCACAATGAAGGCCCAGTTTCAAGACTGTGCAGAATGGAGCTCCCGATAGGAAGAGACCTGCGAGATGCCCACTCCTGCCAAGCACAGTGAATTGTTGGGTGTGTAAGGGAGGTATCCTAGCCCCAAGCTGATACTTTTTATTTATTAAATTTATATCTCAGGATCCTGCTCTTATGCTTGGGGTCCTGCTTGCATCTGATTGGCCCCTGTGAGAACAGGATGCTGGATCTGACGGGCCATTGACCTGCTCCAGCCAGGCTCTTCTTCGGGTCTTACCTTTTGTGCCAAAGGAGCCCAGGGCTCCACTAACCCTAGAAGGCAGGCTTATGCCACACCAAAGGTCCTTCCCAGCCTTTCTGCACAATGCCTTTGTTCAGTGGAGATTCTGGGGACTGAAACTGGGGCTTTCAACATGCAAAGCTTCTGCCCTGCAGTCTGAGCTGTGCCTACCCACCCGAATCCAAGTGTTCTATAGTGGGACTTCCTCTCCGAGGGACATCACAGACACAGGGATGCCAGCAACTGACTTCTGTTCTCAAAAGAAGAGGCTTATAATTTGGGTTTTGCACAAGTTGTCCCCTTTCCGTCAAAGCTGAGAGAACACATTTCTGCATTTCTTGTAGGATTTAAAATTTCAGAGGAATCAATAAATCTCCTATCACGCAGGCAGGGCATTATAACTAGAAATTCAGTCCAAATGGGAGAGAGAAAACTTCAAAGGCTATTTATTGGCTTAAGAGGGCAAGAAACCAGCTGAAAGTTTGGTCTCGTACTTGTGTCACATGGGATTTAGTCAATCATCCAGAAGGCTCACTCACTGGCAGCCAGCTCCAGCAGATGTTTATGTAGAATTAAGACCCACTAATTTTCCGGGGTGTGTGTGTGTGTGTGTGTGTTACTTCCAAATAAGTAAGCAACTGGACTGCAACTGTGTGAGAGCCATGTTGGAGGATGACTTAAAAGCTGCTTCCACATTTGCTTAAATTTGAACAAGGGCTAAAGGGGCACTTTGGACTGGAGGTTTCTAGACACACCCGCCCTGGCATGTTAGCATCCCAGAGCCTGAAAGTGAAGCTAGAATGATGGTTTTATGGGGCATTGTGTAGAGCACAGGTGGGGAAATATCTGCAGCCTTCCAGAGATTGCTGGAATCCCATCAACCCTGACCACTGTCCATTCTGACTTTGGGAGCAGGGAGTCCAGAGACATCTGGAGGGCCACAAGCTTTGGGAAGCCCATAAAAATACCACAAAGGCCTTCCATATTGCAATTCTCAATAAAGAGTGGCCAAGAACTGGCCAAAAGCTAAAGAAATATTACATGAGCAATCTATACAACAGAGCAAATGTCTTATGCCGCTTCAGTTAGAACAAACCCTTCTCATGAATGCCATAAATCTCATCAAAGCTTTGATGCTGCGTTTTGTTTTCAAGAGAGATGCCTGGTATGATAGGAATCTTGCTGGAGCTTTGAGTCTCAAGCAAGAGTAGAAGCAGGGAATGAGTTTGATGATAAAACTGGGCAAGGGGGTAAAATAAAAGGTACACAGCTATCTTCAATATACGGGGTCAGAATTTTCACAAACCAAGGGCATTGGACGACAAGAGTATTGCCTCAATAATCCAGTCAATGCCTGCTGGACAAAGAAGTTTACAGAAGCTCAAAAGATCATAAGAGACTGCCTTAATGCCATATATACCCAGGTGGTCACTTCGTTCTGCAGGAGAGTTCCGCCTTAAGTCCCCAAAATATCAGAAGTTGGGTCTACAGTAACTCAGAGCAGGGCTTTTAGTGCGGCAGCCCCAAGTTCTGCAGAATGGCATGCCTGTAGAGAAATGACAGGCACCCGCTATCTGAACAATTGAAGATGTTTTTGTTTCAACAAGCTGTCCCAGCTGAATAAGTCAGTCCCTTCCGTGGATGCTCATTTTGTATTGTTTTTAAAATGTACCTTTAGTTGTCTTTTTGCACTGTTTTTAAAACTCACAGCTGTTTGTATGGTGTGTCTGTAAATCACCTTCAGATATATGTACAGTAAATGACAATTCATACATTCATTCAATAGCAATAGTAACAAACTTTCAGGAGGTAACAACTGGGAAAAGGCAAGTGCTGGCGAAGTGTGTTGATTCAATACCCTAAGCCAGCAGACACACATTTGCTTTTTACACAGCTCAAAACACACACACACACACACACACACACACACACACTCCACAAAGGGAGAGGAAAGATGCGCTTACCCATGCTGTATGCTCCCGCAAATAGCAGCCTTTGTATTCTATACTGTTTGGATGTTTAATTCTTTGTAGGAACTTGACTTCTTTAATGATATCCTGCCATTTCTACAAAAGGGAGAGAGAAAAGGAAAAAGTCAAGCTTTACAGATGAGAGAAAATGCTTTTGGGGAATCGGAGACAGAGGGCAGGTATGATCTGACCAGGACAAATACATAAGCAGAGGACTAAGAAGATCAGAAGTAACAAGGCGGAGGAACAGCCACATTCCTAATCAGCCACCAGCTGCCCTTCTCCATTCAGGAACAAGATTCACTTAAGGCTTTATGTTGCCCCTATCAGCTGACCCTTATAAACTTAAGTTAAAACTTATTTATCCCTGTTTCAACCCATATTTCAAACTGCCTTTCCTACTGACCCCCACTACTGAACCACAGGGTAGGGAACTTCTTCTTTTTTTAGCCCAAGGGCTGCATTCCTTTATGGGTAACCTTATTTGGGGGGGGGGAGAGACCATTTGCCAGTGGTGGGCAGGGCCAGAGGCAAACCAGGACAGAGCAACGGATGCAACCCTCTCCTCGGGAGAGCAGCCTACAATTCAGTCGGGCAAATGTCAGAGGTTGCTTCGCCCACACGTCTTTCCATCCTCCATCCAGGCGAACGCCACTGAGGGCACAGAGCAATGCCAGTGAGGGGTGTATCCTAGGGAGACGCCCAACAAAGAGGCCTGGCAGTTGCCACCCACCCCACCCCCAGGCCTGAGGTCCCCAACCACTGTGTTCCAACTTTCTTTGCACAAGTAGCCCCCTAATGCAGCTGCTGACGGAGGACAGAAACAGTGATTTGCCACATGGAAAGACAAGCATTACTCTGCTGCACCAAGCGCTCTTGCCTAAGCAGGAGTGTTGTGGCACAGATGGAATTCGGAGGAATTCAGTCCTCTGATCAGCCACATTGGCCCATGGGGAAAAATTGACACACAGAGAGGGAGCTCTCCTTCATCAGAAGAATTTAAGCACAGGTTGGACAGCCACATGCAAGTGACACTTCAGCTCAGTGGCCCCTGGGGGGTAATGGGACTGCTTGGGGGTGCACTAAGAGGCAAGGGGGTGGCAGGGGGGAGCTAGAGGTTTATATGACTCTCAGGTTTTGAAAAGCTGAGATCACTAGACCAAGTGTGCAGTTCGAAAGCACGTCAAAGTGCAAGTAGATAAACAGGTACCGCTCTGGCGGGAAGGTAAACGGCATTTCCGTGCACTGCTTTGGTTCGCCAGAAGCTTAGAAATGCTGGCCACATGACCCGGAAGCTGTCTGCGGACAAACGCTGGCTCCCTCGGCCTATAGAGTGAGATGAGGTCCAGTGCTGAGGGCCTTCTGGCGGTTCCCTCGCTGCAAAAAGCCAAGTTGCAGGGAACCAGGCAGAGGGCCTTCTCGGCAATGGCACCCACCCTGTAGAACACCCTCCCATCAGATGTCAAAGAGAAAAACAACTACGAGACTTTTAGAAGACATCTGAAGGCAGCCCTGTTTAGGGAAGCTTTTAATGTTTAATAGATTATTGTATTTTAATATCTGGCTGGGGAAACCCAGCCAGATGGGCGGGGCATAAATATATTATTCTTAGCGTGCAACCCCAGAGTTGTCCGCGACTGGACCTACTAACAGTCAGGGGTACCTTTACCTTTATTATCTTCCTTAATGGGTTGTGCAACCTGCTATTCTGAATATTTCTTTTTATAGGGTAGGGGGCACTGGGGATGAGTTTATGGAGCCAACGGGGGGGGGGGAGTCCAAAGAAGTTTAGGAACCACTGCTTTAGCTGATCCTGAACTGAGCTGGTGTGTGAGTAATAGATGACCTCCAACTCTTAGGATGGCATGATGATTAAATGTAACTGCAACTTAAGCTGCCTTCTCTTTCGGCAAGAGAGGAGCAATCTAGAAAGAGTTTTTAAACTGTGTTTTTCAAAACAGACACACACACCCGCCCACTGGAGACAATCCAGCCTTATTTCTGAAGCGGACACCATGTGCTTCATTCATGTGAAGGGAGTATTTATAGCCCAATAGTAATTAAATCAGCAGGATGAGGAACAGGTATAAATTAGACTTTCACCATTGCACGGTTAAACAAGACGCACAAGGCTTCAGGAACAGAATAAAAATGGAATGCGGGAGGCTGGTGTGGGGAAAACAGAGAAAGGACTCCTAGTTCTGCAGTATCTCAAGGCACAGGTAGGAGAATGACCACTAAAAGGCATCTTTACATGGCAGCCAGGCCTCCTACTCTACATTCACCCTGAAGCGTTCAGCACCGGGGCAAGTTCAGAGCGGGATGTGGTTGTTTTGTTTTTTTTTGTTTAAAAAATACAAGTCCTCACAGCTCAATTAGGATGCTGTTGTGCAAACCCCCTGCTGGTTGCTGACCCTCCATGTCACACACCTCTGCTTTTCTCCCTCCTCCTCCTGCAGTGATCACTAAGCCTCAGAAGCTGTACTTAACAGCCGAATGGGCTTTTGATGTGCCAGGCTTTGGGCACAAGGCCAGCAAGAAGCAGCAACTAGGCTGTTCTGCCCTGGCCTCCTGCCCTCACCAAGCCTCGGAGCCTGCTGGTACCTGGGCTCTTCCTTTGCTGTTCTGAAAACATGTTCAGTTATTCCATAATGGGGAAAAAATGGTTTAACAATAACTGATCTTTGGTGCACAGGATGCGCCCCCATTCTACTGACAGTCCTGAATAAATAGCTCTGTTCTGTTAAGGCTGAAGTGGGAAACCTCAGGCCCTGCACCTCACCAGCCCTGTTTAGCACCCTCCTTGAGTGTTTTTGTCTAGCTGGACTTTGTCCTTGAACACTGATAATGCATCTTGCTTGTCTGGGCAGAGGACGGAGGGTGTGTATGAGCATGTGTAGAAAGCAGCCTATGGTTCAAAAGTAGAAGTTTACATTTGCAGCTCCACCAACGTTTGCTTCTGGCACCACCCACCACCACCACGTGCCCCCCTCCCAGATGATTTCCATAAAGGGAATGCAGCCCTTAGGCTGAAAAGCAGGGTTCTTGAAACACAGCATAATATTAATCTCCACATGACCTTTCAAACATGAAACTAAAGGGTCTTCAGCCAAGGATCTAGAACTCAAGCGGATCTAGGGTTGCCAGGAGAGTGGGTGACATTCCTAACCTCCAAGGCTTGCTCTTGCTGGTAGCACTCAAAGCTGACCTTAATCTGCCTGGCCTGCAATTTTCCCACGCTCACACCGTTTCCCCACTGTATCTTTCTGAAGTTCCTTGGGATGGATTTGTTCAAAGCAAAGAGCCAGGAAGGGAGAGAGGAGCTTCTGCTTGATCTACCTTTGATTAAATTCTGCAGGCAAGCAAGCTCTGCTGTCTGAGCTGGTGCCTCTGCTGCATTCATGTCTCCCATTCCTAGCAAGTTTTCTTTAGCTAGCTAGCCAGGCGATGGGGCTTTGGGTGTTTTGTTTTGTTTTTAAGCAGAATTTTAGAATGGAATGTCAAAGGCCAAAGAGGAAAGCCAACGTGCGCTTAAGTCAAAATACCACAGCGCTAGGTTCATTTCAGCTTTCGCTATTGATGTTATAATAACATGCATTTTGCAGAGAGAGGCCCTTTTTAGGTTGTAGGACAGCTGATCAGTCCCCGGCTAAGTCAACACGGAGTAGCAACAAGACTCAAGAAATCCCTGGAGCATCTCTTGCGGCACTTCTTTCCAACTTCATCACTAAGGCTGCAATCTGGAAGGATAGGGTTATGCCTACAAATAAAGCTTCCCTGAATGGCATTCAACTGATCTCCAAGAATCCCAGCTCCTGCTTGGGTTTTTGAAAGCATACTTCTACTCTTCATGATTGCAGATATAAAGTTTAAAGACAGGGGAAAGAAAGGACCTCTTAAAGGCTCAGGGAGGAGGGCAGGAAAATGTTTCTTGTGTTCAGGGAAAGAACAATCTTTTCCACACTTAATCTCTCTGGCTCCCTCTTCAGAATTCCAAACACCGCAGGCCCCTCACCTGCTGCCTACCAATTCCTGAAGCCGTATTCCCCTCCCCTTCTAGCACAGACTGAATTTTCCCACTGTGATAGAGTCCCTAGAGACAATGAATACTCAAAGATACTGGTTACTACTGCTCTTTATATTTGCTTTGTATATTCATTCTGTGTGCAGTTCAACTAGTCAAGTGTTGTAGGGAACATTCTGAGGAAAGAACCCTGAGGAGTTCCTGTCACCCCCAATGGTTGCAAAGCTTAAACCAGCATCACCCCGGACAACATGTTACTGCTGCTAATGGGAGTTGTAGTCCAAAACCTGTGAAGGGCACCAGGTTGGCAGAGACCGGCTTGAATGAACTCACGTCAGCAGATGCAGCACAACCATTCACAAACACCTCACGTACCTCATTGGATTGCTTCCCACTGTAAGACATTTTCTTGATGGCCACCACTTCATTGGTGCGCACATCATGTGCCTGCAATGTACAAAAAAAAAACAATAACCACAACGCTGTCAGCAATTATTCTGCTAGCAGAAGATCCTACCAAATTGAAATCCAACATGTCAGGACTCAAACCCACAGTAGGTCTTGAAGCTGGAACATGGGGATGTTGGGGAACAGATTGTAGTCGGCACCCAGCACTGGTCAGAGGAAGGGAGCTGCTGGGAGCTTCCCAGTGAAAAAGTCTCTGAGCTGTGCACTAGAGCAAGCAAGGCAAGCAAGACTTCTTGAATTCTGCTCACTTCCCAGCCTAAGCAGCAAGCTCTTTGCTGTTGCTGCTGCCAGTGCTGGGGATAGACTGACTCCCTTTGTCCCTGCGAGGATCCAGAACTGACAGCCCGCCATTTGGGAACCCCCTCTTGACCACAGGTGCCAATCAAGCAGCCCCAGCATGGCCCTGGACCTCTGCAGGTGTGTCACACAATTAAAGCCTCCATGGGCAAAGCACACGACTACTGTCTCTGGCAATGACACCCCCTGGACAAGGTGAGGAAGTGGGCTTGGCCTGGCAAGTAACCAGAAAGGACCAAAATGTGAAATGCCATTTATCGCAGGGCAAACACAAGAATCTGCATTACTGGCAGACTCCACACAGTCTGAGTACTAACATGACGTAATGGCTGGGCAAATACCCTGTTTATGAGCCAGGGGGTGGGGAACCAGTTTTGATTTGGTGGAAGAACAGGGCTCAGTTAGAAGGAGCAAGGGAAGGTGCTGGAAAAGACTGTTCAACCTTTTTGTCTGATTTGCTTAGCTCCTCATTCAAAATCAACATGATTAGCAGAAGCCGCAAAAAGAGAAGAAAGCTTGAGGGGGTCTGAGGCCAGAATGGATCCTGTAACCCTAATTTTTTATGCCTGTATCCCTAATCTTATTAGGGATTTAAGCCTCCTATGCATCCTTCTTGGGAGGAAACGGACCATTCCAAGGCTTCTCTCAAATTCCAAAAGCTGGATGACGAAAGGGACATGGGGCTAAGAATTTAGGAGGACTCAGAAGTCCAGCCTTTTGTGTGTGCATGTTTGCCTTGTCAAACTGCAAAGCCTCAAGAACAGCCTGAGTCAGATTCCAGGTCACTTGGTTCAGAGCTTGCACGACCTCCCTCAGGAACACACGCCGCAGTGCTCTAGCAAGTGCAAGAAGTTTGCAGGGGGGGGGGGGCTGACAATTCCCAGCTGTGTTCCACAATGCCACACTGACAATAGATGCCACACTGACAATGGATGCCAGTACGCAGCCTTGCAAAGCATCTCCACTTCCACACAACACACTTTTGTTAGGTCCGCTATTGTTCCAGGGAGGCCCTCCTTGTCCCCGACAAGGACACTGGAGTTGAGTACTAATAGCCTCAATGACAAACCTCTAATTCAAGACGAACCGGAAACAAAGCAAAGCCCTCACTATCCCTGCTCCCGTGACATGGGTCACACAGAAGACACACACACCTCCCGATTGCACTCGTCAAGGCCTCCATGGCTTGAGCCAGCTGTGTGCATGCACCCAGTCTTTCTGACAGGCAAAGCTATAGTGCCCCCCACCCCAGAGCACCTTAGTAAACATGGGATTAGTCTACATGGGCTTTTTTTGCTATTCTAGCCCTTAAATAATATGCAGACCCTCTGAGGGGAGCTCTACCCAACAACTAAAGAGGGAGGCAAATGAATTAAGAGCTGTGCAAAAGAAGCAGGTGCAGGAGAAGAATAACTCAGCATCTGAATAACTCAGTATTAATGAAGATACAGGCAGTGGCAGAGTAAGAAGTCAATGGGCCCTTAGTGTGCATAAAAACTTAAGGAGAGCCCTGCTGGATCAGGCCAGTGGCCCATCTACTCCAGCATCCTGTTCTCATAGTGGCCAATCAAATGCCTGTGGGAAGCCCACAAGCAGGACCTGAGCACACAAGAGAGAGTGCTCTCCGCTCCTGCAGTTTCCAGCAACAGGCATTCAGAAGAATTATTGCTTCTGACTGTAGAGGCAATGCACAACCATCATTAATGTTCATTAGTGGTGCCATGTGAGGCAAGTGACACCTTGCGGTTGCCAATACCTAGCTGTGAGTTTATTCTTTTCCATGTGCCCCACAGCACCTCCATGCCCAACCCCAGCTCTCTTACAAAATAAACAGCTCCAAAGCTTCCATGGCCGATCTCTCGGAGATCCGTGAAGAGCTTCTCTGGGTCTTCTTTGAAGAAGAGCTCTGCAATCTCGGGGTCCTTCAGGCTGCCCGCTCGGCTGGTGGATGGCATTCTGCTGGGCAGTTAGCCAACCGACTATCTGGGTTTAAAGTGCCACCTCGACCCTGGGCTCATCTGTATGAATGGAGCCTTTTCAGCATGGATCACTGCAAGGATACAGGGGAGAGAAAAGGCAGCAAGTTACAGGAAGGGAAATCAAAATACAGGTACCACCAAATCCTCGGCCAACCGCTGCAGCACTGCAAAGGTTCTCTTTGCACAAGGCGTCCACTTCAAGCTGCAGTCCACGTTGCAAGGTGCTCTCAGGGGAAGGAGATCCTGAATGCCACCAAATTGTGTTTATGCAGGACTCCAAAGCAGGCACTCCTGTTTATTTACTAAATTTATGTCCCACCCTTCGTCCAGGCAGCAACACTGTATCATTGTCCTGTAGGCTATTCAGAGACTGGGCTCAGGAGCTCCCACAATGCACAGCAAACAAACCGGGCTCTTCCTCTTTAAGGGTCACACATGGAAGTCCAAGGTGCCTTGGCTAGCATCTCTATGGAGGATCTGCAGTAGTAGGGCTGGAAAGCCAGAGGGAGAATTGATGAGTTGCTGTCAGTCAAAGCAGACAATCTTGGGCTAGTGATCAATGGTCTGACTCTGCCCAAGTGGCGGATGTCTACTTTTCAATGCATGCTGCTTCTCCCAAAATAACAGCAAATTAGAACAGCACTTGCATACCGTGTTTCTCATATTATAAGACACGTCTTATATTTATTTTTTCCTCAAAAAAACACACTATGGCTTATTTTCAAGGGATGTCTTATTTTTTTCCTCCTCCTCCTGCCGCAGCTGGCATTGCTGCTGCGCCTATCACTATGTCTTATTTTCGGGGTATGGCTTATATTCCTGGATTGCTTAAAAATCCTGCCATGGCTTATTTTATGGGTATGTCTTAAAATATGAGAAACAGGGTAGATCAGGCATGCCTAGATCTACCTAGATGGATTACACAATTAAAACTCATACGCAACTAGATCTTCAACACTGTAACTGTATTCCCAGTACCACATCAGATCAGCAAGCCCTGTTTCTATAGCAATGGAGGCAGAAATGTAGAAACTGTGCAGTCAAATCTGACAGATCTTTAAGACCTTCATCTCTACCCACTCCTTCATATGCATATTCACATTCTTGCTAGCCAAACATAAAAAAGATAATGTCAGAACCCATTTCAAGAGGAATTAACCCCATGATTTCATATAAAATTGGGGAGGGGAGATTCCAAACAGAAAACAATTGCTAATTCTCCAAGGGCAGCAACCGAACTCCTACAATGGACTTTACAGCAATTTCCAAACCCAGCCAATATTGCAAGTGTCTAGAAACCACCACACCACCCTTTTAGTCTACCCCTACCTAAAGCCTTCTCCCTGGCTTTTTAAGTTATTGGGCCGGGGTGGAGAAATTCAGGTCCCTGAGGGCCAAATGCAGCCCTCCATACATCCCCCCCCTCAAGACCCTGCTTGAGTGTTTCTTGCTGGAGATGTGTCACTGAACTCTGATAGCACCCTCTTGCTTGCCTGGATGGAGGATAGAGATGGTCGTGCCATTTGTTTGTGTGTGAGAAACTAGCCTGCTGTTCAAGGCTGAAAATTTATATCTGTTGCTCCACCCACTCTTACCTTTGGCCCTGCCCACCACTGGCACGCAGTCATGGGAAGGCTCCCCAGGAAGGACTGCGGCCCTCAGACTGAAAAGGGGCCCCACCTCTGAACAAGGCCTTTAAGGGAAGGTAGCGAATAAAGGAGCTGGGTACAAGCTCCCCTCTGATGTTCCCCTTTCAAGCTCAGTTTTGCACATGATCTGGATCAGGTCCCCAGAGCAGGTGGGGTGAGGGCTACTGGAACTGTGCCTCCCCTTCCACCCGTGGCCGAATAACAAGGCTGATTGTGGAAAGGAACACACTGCACACAGCCAAAAGAATTAGGTGCAAGCTAGCCAGGCCCCATGGAAAGCATGCTATCTGCCGCATTCCTTACATAGGAGGGAAAAGCCCAACAATGCTACAACTTAATCCTCACTCTGAAGAAGGAATTTAAGATTATAGAACACTTTTTTGCATTTACAGTCCATTTCTAAAACAAACAATAAACAGAAACATCAAGCAGAAGAAAGGGTGGGGTGAGAGGCGCTGATAAGTGACAGCACACTCCGTATTACTGGGAGAAATTCTTCCTGGCTCAAAAAGTAATGAGGTCATATTCCATCTTTAAGCAGCACTGGGTCCTTACAAAAAAGACATTGTTTAGGATGCAAATGCTGCAATCCCACAATTGCCCTTCTGCTGCCCCCCCCCCCTGCTCATATCTGTTCGTGTTAACCAGAGAGAAGAGGGCTTCACACACCTGCCCCTGGGTAAGGAGACCTACGTACGAGAGGCAGCATCCATGGCCTGCTCCCATCCACAACCACCACCGCGATGTGGATGAGCTCTGAGCCACCAAGAGACAGGGCAGCAACAAGCTTCCAATGCTAGCCAACACTAGCTGCAGCTGCTGTTCAAACAGTCTCCTCCCAAGACACAGCAGCCCATTCACCTATGGAGGAAACAACCACTTTGCGGCCTTGCAAAACGTCATGTATGCACGTTTGACTCAGCTGCAGGAGGGTGGTAGCCTACTATTCTGGTCACTCAGTTTATGACTGATCCAGTGCCTTTGTGTAAAGCTTAAAAAACGGATCCGCCAACTCTCCAGCTCTCATTTGAAATTCCCAGTTCCAAAGGGAAATGCTGCAGGCAGCTGACATCACCAAAATCAATTTCACAATAAAAACGGGCGGGGTGGGGGGCGGGGGACAACAAAACAATGGAAGCAAACACGCAGCAAATTAAACTGACAAATACAACAAAAAGTATTCGCTAAGCAGCAGGTAAAAAGTGTTTTTTTTAAAAAAGGTCCTTGAACAGAATGGAGCTCAATAAATTTTCCAGCAAAAGGAATTCCACATCCTAAGTAACATCAGCCACAGTGGAGGCCGGTCCATTAGGATGACAAAGACCGCCCCACCTGCCTTCTTACTCAGAGGGTGCAGAGGGTGGCACTGCCCACCAGCCGCCTCCTCAGCCTCAGTGTTGCCCTTATGCATCTCATATATATATATATATATATATATATATATATATATATATATATATATATTGATTTTATAACACTGAAAAATACATAAAACATAAAAATACAAAAAACATAAAAATATGCATCTCAGCAGGGAGAGGGAGGAAGCTGAAAGGGGGGGAGGACTCTGCTTGTCATTGGCTTTGGCAACACCTACTATTGGTCTCCTACTATTGGTCTCCATAGGGACGCGGGTGGCGCTGCGGGTTAAACCACAGAGCCTAGGGCTTGCTGATCAGAAGGCTGGTGGTGTGAATTCCCGTGACGGGGTGAGCTCCCGTTGCTCGGTCACAGCTCCTGCCAACCTAGCAGTTCGAAAGCACACCGAAGTGCAAGTAGATAAATAGGTACCGCTCCAGTGGGAAGGTAAACGGTGTTTCCGTGCGCTGTTCTGGTTTGCCAGAAGCGTCTTAGTCATGCTGGCCACATGACCTGGAAGCTGTACGCAGGCTCCCTCGGCCAATAACGCGAGATGAGTGCCGCAACCTCAGAGTCGGTCACGACTGGACCTAATGGTCAGGGGTCCCTTTACCTTTACCTTACTATTGGTCTCCCTGCTCAACCGTACCAGCCACTGCGGCCCAATAGTGCCTCAGAAGTTGGCAGGATGTGCCAAAGGGCCTCAACGGGTTATCAAAATTGACAGACAGTTTCATCATGTCCCTAGCAGGGGCAGAGAAATAAGTTTCTTTTATTGCCATGGCTGCCTAATGTGAGTTTTAGCCAGGGGTCAGCAAGCTTTTCCAGCAGGGGGCCGGTCCACTGTCCCTCAGACATTGTGAGGGGCCGGACTATATATTTGGGGGGGGGGTGATGAACGAATTCCACCGCCCCACAAATAACCCAGAGATGCATTTTAAATAAAAGCACACATTCTACTCATGTAAAAACAGGCCGATTCCCGGACCGTCTGCGGGCTGGATTTAGAAGGTGATTGGGCCGGATCCAGCCCCTATTTGCCTACCCATGTTTTAACTCATCTTGGGTCAAGGTCACCACAAGGTTTTCTTCTGTGATTCCAGACACCTTCATCTGAACCTCTGCCATCAGCTGCCCAGAAACCAGGATGCAGATCTGACTTTAACCAGGGGTGTCGAGGATCATATCCCCAATCCCAACCCACTAGAAACCCTGTACTTAATGCTTCATAATTTAATTGTTACCTTTCGCTCCATTTACCATGAAACAGCAAGCACCTGTTTTATACTGGACCAAGAAATATTTTTGAGGGCAGGTGAGTGGGTGGGTTCACAGAATAAAGCCGTATTAAACTTTGTAAGACAAAGAAAGAGGGAGTAGCTGTTATGAGTCTGTGGCTTTAGCCATTATGTTATTTTATGACCAATGATTTTTTGATTAATGTGCAAGCTCTTTTTCTAGCTGCTGTTAGAAATACCCCTGCCCAGTCCTGAAGGGTTGCTTAAGAGTTTGGCCTAGCAAGGCCATCACCTTTCATGTCCTCCCCATGGCACCACTGCCTTTAATAGGGCATCTGGTGTACCAGGAGAATGCTAAACAATGAAGCTTTTGCAGTAAATCGCGGGAGAATTCAGGGATCCCACCAAATGACTTGAATGCACTGGATCCCCTTGTGCACAGTAAGAAAAGAAGACTATTTCCATTGGGTTGGGGAGGGTGTCATGTTGCAGATCCCCAAACATTAAATTGATATTCTGCACAAACATTTTAAGATTGGTTGTCATTTTGAGTACCACATGTTTTCACAGTTGGTTCTGTTGTACCCTAGTTTCATTTCTTTGACAGTTAAATCTAATAACTCCGAAATCTCCTGACCTCTTTGAGGCATCAGTGCAGCTTACCAGTTTTGATTTTTATTTAACTTATTAAGAAAGCTCTTGCTGTCTGGTCTACTTTCTGCTAAAGGAAGCTGGTATAAGTCATAAAATTACGTTATTAAAAAGTAATATACAGCTTGGATGATATAACTGTCTGTGGACATATAATTCTTTTCAAAATGGGATACTTTTAGTCCACATGCTCTGGAGCTACCCTAAGATATCAATGCCCTTACTACATCTCCAACATTTATTATGAGGATGAAGCCCCAGTTTTAGATGCTTGGAGACCAGTGGCTTCTGAGCATCATTTTCTGTTGAATTAGCCTACTTGCCCTCCGCGGCCACAGGAAGGCCCAGCAAGGCCCTCTGCTGCTGCGGGGATGCCCACAAAGCCCTCCGCTCCCACGGGGAGGCACAGCAGGGCCCTCCATCGCCACGGATAGGCGTGGTGAGGCCTTCAGCTGCTGCGGATAGGTGCAGTTATCTAGAACTTCTGGAGGGTCCCAGCTTGGGGAAGACTGTACTATATGCTCACTATCAAGTCCGGAAATGGTTGTAATAATCTACAGAGCAATATGTCAGGTTTGTCCTAAAGCAGGGATGGGGGACCTGTGGCCCTCCAGATGGTGCTACCGTGTTTCTCCTAAAATAAGACACGTCTTATATTTATTTTTCTGCCAAAAAAACACAACACGGCTTATTTTCAGGGGATGTCTTTTTTTTTTAAAGCTACTACCCTGGGAGGCTCGGCCCGCCGCTGCCGCAGCCGACGTCGCAGGTTCCCCTGGAATCGCCGCAGCCGAGGCTCCGGCCAACGCAGCTCCTCCATGCCAAGGGGCTCCCGCCGAGGTAGCGCGGCCCGGCCTACCGTAGGCCTCACCTTGTCCTCCCAGGCGGAGTCGCTCCGCAGCGCTTTGCCCCACAGCGAGCCCTTCAAGGCGCCGCCGCCGCCGCTGGCCACCAGGTGCTGCTGCGGATGCGACGTCGGCTCCTCCTTCCGCCGGCCGCCGCTCATTGTCCTCTTCCGTCGCCGCCGCCTCCCTCCCTCCCCCCCCCGGGCCGCTGCTGGGTCGGGGCTCGAGCGGGAGCCGGCAAAGACCAGCGCGCGCCACGCCGAGTCCCGACCCAGCAGCGGCCCGGCGGGGAGGGAGGGAGGCGGCGGCGGAAGAGGACAATGAGCGGAGGCCGGCGGAAGGAGGAGCCGACGGCGCATCTGCAGCAGCACCTGGTGGCCAACGGCGGCTTGAAGGGCTCGCTGTGGGGCAAAGCGCTGCGGAGCGACTCAGCGAGACCCAGCGGGACCCGGGAAAGACAATACCCCAACACGTCTTATTTTGGGGGGATGTCTTATATATTTTTTCCTTTAGAAAATCGTGCCATGGCTTATTTTAGAGGCACGTCTTATTTTAGGAGAAACACGGTAGAATGCAGCTCCCATCATCCCTGAACAGTGGCCACGCAGGTTGCCAATAGATGGAGGCCAACAACCTCTGGGAAATGCCAGGTTAGCCACCTCGGTCTAAACGTCTAACCCTAACCCAATTGGGCACCTCAGGTGACACCGCACCAGTTGGTATTGTTTGCTTATTTATCAGACGCCCATAATCTCTCAGTACTGCACAATAACACAATTTAAAAACATAAATCCCACACAATGCAATCAGACACAATGCAACACTTAAATCCAATCAAAGAAGGAAAGAAGGCATCCGGACTCAAAATGGAGAGCAAGCATAATGCTGGCCACCGTCATTTAACCTAATCCTACAGAAAGCTCAAACAGACTACTCTCAGGCTTTGGCAAAACACACACAGAGAACACATACCCTAATTGGAGAGATTGCATCAAGGAATCCTATGTGCCCTTCCTGTAGCTTCCCAGAGAAGTTATTCCAAATTAAAATAAATACAGTCATACCTTGGTTTGAGTACGCTTCGGTTTGAGTACTTTCAGTTTAAGTACTCCATGAAACCATCTGGAACAGAGTAATCCACTTTCCATTACTTTCAATGGGAAAGTTCGCTTCAGGTTAAGTACGCTTCAGGTTGAGTACTCCGCGGACCTGTCTGGAATGGATTAATCCACTTTCCATTACTTTTAATGGGAAAGTTCACTTCAGGTTAAGTACACTTCAGGTTAAGTACAGACTTCTGGAACCATTTGTGTACTTAAACCGAGGTACCACTTATTCTGAAGGAGAAGACCAAAGCTATTGTAAAGAGAGCCTGACGTCTCTCAACAAGACTTAAACCAAGGGCGAGGAGCCTTTTTCAGCTGAGGGCCACCTTCCCTTCTGAGGGTCACACGCCTACACTCTCTCACACACCCCAATAATCATTATCAGAGTTCAAGGACACATTCCAGGCAGGCAGAAACACTCAAGGAGGGTAAAGGCCAGGCTGTTGAAGGGTGTGGCCTGAGAAAAGTTCCAAAGAACCACACAGAGAGCCCCATTCAGCCCCTGGGCTAGAAGGGGTTTCCCACTCCTCTTCTAGACAGACAGATCCAGAGCAGGGAAAAACCCAGAAAAAAACCTTTCAAATTCAGGAGAGACAATATGTTCAGGCTTCCCATGAGGTCAAGGCAAAAATTATTTACCAATCTCACTTGCCACTGTTACAGAGGAGTGGGCTTGGAGGACTGACACCTGAAAGAATCTGGAGACTGGGGAAAAGAACTGGGGATCAGAGAAAAGAACTGAATAGATTGAGGTTTCCACAATGGACTCCTAAATGAAGTTGTCATCTTTTAATGTCTCAAAGTGCTCTGCCCAGGAAGCTAGACCTTACAGAAGGGACTGCGGCCTGTGCTGGAAGAGGAGAAGCCTTGGGGGCCTAATAGGCTTGCATAACACTAACTTTTACCCACCTTGATAAAGATGCTGTCTCAACCTTTTTGCCTGCGTTTATCGTGTTCTGACAGGTTACAAATAATGACACATCTGTCCTAAAAGGACCCAGCCTGGAGCTGAAAGTCCCAGCTGTCCAAACATCTCATCTGCTCCCCCTTCTTCAGAATGAGGAGAGTGACCATGAAACATGGAAATCCAGGTTTGGCTAATGGACAATCTTAAAGCCCCCACCCCTCCCTCCCCAAATTCCAATACTCTACCTGCTACAGTGAAAGTGAGAAAGGCAACAGAGAATTGACTAAGCAAATTGGCTTAAAAGCTGGATTAGTTACAGTGCGAAGGGCCACATTTAAATACCAGAAGGAAATCTGTGGCCTGGGGTGGGGAGGAGCATCCCATCTCCCCTAAGCACAACATGGCGCAGCAGAGTATTGGGTTTAAAACAACTCAGGCTATCTCACTAAAGAACAAACCCATTCAGATTGTGCCATTGGGAGGACAAGTTGGATCTGCAACAAAACACTGCGGTGTGTCAAGAGCAGCAAGGACAGTTCCTGCCCCCCTCAACCCCCATCTCTCCTCCAGGGTACTTCTCTTAAGCTGTCGGGGACTTGAGCAGGCTAATTCCCTTAACTTCCCTGCCCCCGTCTCTAACCTTCCGCAAGTTGCCACCTCACCATTCAGAGAAGCCTATTTCATATTTTGAGGTTTGAGGAAAGCACAGAAAGAGAGGCCTGCTGAACAATTTCTTGATACGTCTGCTGTGTCTGAAGACAAAGAGTCCATTATTAGAGTGCCAAAGTAACAGACCAAAGGTCAAAGATGTGCTTGTTGAGTGCCTTGTTATTTCCTGGCTTCATGGAGGAGCCTCAGATTGGCATCCATAATCAATATATCCTGCTGCTCTGACACTGAGGTCCCCTACTTTTGGCTAAAGATTTGCCCACCCACTAGGTCAAGGAAGCAGCAAGGTAAGACGAATCTCATGGCAATAACCAGATGCAGGAAACCTTTGGCTCTGCAGGTGTTACTGAATGACAACTCCCTTCATCCCCGCCCACTGTTTTCTTCCATCAAAAAACAGAAGGAAGGAAGCCCATGGCAGGGCCCTGATATTTGAAACAATGGATCCCTAAAGAAGGGTGACTATTACTATCTTATCTGAAGATCTGAAGAAGTGTGCATGCACACGAAAGCTCATACCAAAATAAAAACTTAGTTGGTCTTTAAGGTGCTACTGAAGGAATTTTTTTATTATTATCTTGATTGACCTCTTGTGATGAATTCTGTTGATCAAGGTCATCAGCCTAAATTCCCTGTCTGGAGGCAGAATTATCTGGTGTACCATTGAATACAGAATCACCCCCAGGTGTTATATTAATTGGATTGGTTGGGAAAGGGGGGGGTGTTCCATTTGACCAGGAAGACAGCTTCTAGGGCTGGACTTGTAGCTGGGAGACTGGTGTTTAATTTCCCACTGAGCTATGAAACACATTGGGTCACCTTCAGGCAAGTCACTATCTCTCAGTCTAACCTACCTCATAGGCTTGTTTTTAACATAAAGTGGGAAGAGGAAGAATCATGTGTGCCACCTTGAGCTCCTTGGAGGAAAGAAGGGATACAGATGTAACAAATAAATAAATAAATAAATAAATAAATAAATAAATAATGCAATTTACTTATGGACATGCTAGGTATGGCACTTTCACACCAAGCAATCTCAAGTGGCAGGTGGTAAAGACAGGAAGCAAAGGGCTGCATGCAGATTGTGCCATGTTTCATCTCTAGGTAGGGCTGGGAAGAGCCCTGTCTTGATTTTCTCCATCAGCCAACATTAAGTCACCATGGGTGAAGTGGAGAGCTCTAAAAGGTAAAACCTGACAGCGAGAATGCACTGAGAGAAAGCAAGGAAACCTCTAATGCAATATTATCATGGGCACAAGGAAATAAGCATCTCTTCATGCCATGAAAACCACCCAATGGGCAGACCTCTGTCACAGGAAGGTACATACACATTCTCCTTGAGGAGTAAAGCTACGCTGTACACCTCAACTCTCTCATCTAGTGGGGCTGTCGATACAATGCAAGCCTACGATAATCCTAAAATGTTCCAGAAGGGTAATAAAGTTGATTTCCCTATGTGATTTTTATTATAATATGGCAATCTGTTTATAATGAATTGTACCCAGCTAAGAACTACTTAGAGAAAATCCCATGAAATTAAGGCAGCTATGGTTGAAATTACTCTACATGACTTGCACAGGCCCACTAATTTCAACAGGTCTACTCCTAATACGAGTATTGATAAAATCCAATATATTTAGGGTTATGACTATACAATTCTATGTCAATATTCCTGCATTGCAGGGTATTGGATAGATGACCCTCTGGATTCCTTCCAGTTCTACAATTGTATGATTCTACCTCAATAAATGGGACGCGGGTGGCGCTGTGGGTTAAACCACAGAGCCTAGGGCTTGCCGATCAGAAGGTCTGCGGTTCAAATCCCCGTGACGGGGTGAGCTCCCATTGCTTGGTCCCTGCTCCTGCCCACCTAGCAGTTCGAAAGCACGTCAAAGTGCAAGTAGATAAATAGGTATTGCTCCGGCGGGAAGGTAAACAGCGTTTCCGTGCGCTGCTCTGGTTCGCCAGAAGCAGCTTAGTCATGCTGGCCACATGACCTGGAAGCTGTACACCGGCTCCCTCGGCCAATAAAGCGAGATGAGAGCCACAACCCCAGAGTCGGTCACGACTGGACCTAATGGTCAGGGGTCCCTTTACCTTTACCTCAATAAATCTGTGGATTTCTTAAATGCAATTCAAATAGTGTATTGTTGTCTTTAGAGTCAATCCACTTACAAAAAGCAGAAAGACATCCTACCTCCAGAGTAGAAACACGCCTATATAATTATTGTCACCATGTAACAATATTGCCAATAATTAGTGTGTCAAATGAATAAATCTTCTCTTCAAATTCGCTCATACATTAAAATATGCCACTTCCAGGCCCATGAAAGAGCCCCATTGCAACACAATTAATTTGCAGATATAATTTCTCGTTAAACGAGACCTAATTGCTGTTAGGAGAAGAATACATGTTGGGGGGGGGGTTCTGATTTGCATTACATTTGTTGAAAGCCTCCATTGGTGGGACACTGGTGTGTAAGGAGGAAAAGGCAATGTAAATGGTGACTATACATTCTGCATCTGAAGGGGGTACAAGGAAGACCCCAAGCTATTGCATAAAAACTTGTCTTTCGCGATGCTCAGTTGTCTGCTTTCTTATTTCTTCTCCTCTTCCAATTTAACAAAAGTCCTCACCACAATGGCCATGCCTGGAGACAAAACTCCACTGCTGTGTTCTTTTACTTTGATGGTAAGCTACTTGTGTGCCCCTTACAAATGTTTAAGGTTTATTTCATGGTTTGTAGTACACAAGGGTTCCTTAAGGATCTGGTGAAGGTGAGCATACGTTCTGAGATCTTTTGATAAAGGGCAGTATATAAATTGAATCAATAATAATATTCACTGAGAAGAAACACTGGAACTTATCAGGAATTACACATATACAGTGGTGCTTCAGGTTACAAACTCCGCTAACCCAGAAATAGTACCTCAGGTTAAGAACTTTGCTTCAGGATGACAACAGAAATTGTGCTCCAGTGGCACAGCAGCAGCAGGAGGCCCCATTAGCTAAAGTGGTGCTTCAGGTTAAGAACAGTTTCAGGTTAAGAACGGACCTCTGGAATGAATTAAGTTCTTAACCAGAGGTACCACTGTATAACATTGGCACCTTATAGTCTTTTGAATAATTCTTGCAGGGGAAGATACCACACAACACTTCCTGCTGAGACATCTGACAGACGCAGACAGGATCGAGTGTGATGTTCCTAGAGGCTAACTCCAAGCCCTGTGTGTTAACAGGCTGCTTTCTATGGGCCTGAGAGGCATATAATCCACCCCTGGAATGCCACCTGAGGCAATCTTGAGAAAATAAAATTAAAGGTTTAGCACATGTGCCAATGCTATCACAATAAAGGGAGTGTTTGCACATAACTGCAACCTCCTCTTGTGTGCATGGACTCCTATCACATGACTAATTTACTTTTACACCTAGTTTCTGGTTGGCAGGAGTAAGAACTTCTGAAAATAAAATATCCTGTAAGCCTTAAAGATATAAAAGGAAAAACTTATTACAACGTTAAAATCTCATGTGAAGTTGTTGAATAATAGAGCATAAATTATTTGAAGATTTTTGTACTGGTGAAGTTTCTAACTTTCTTTAAACCTCATTTGGGGTTATTGGAGGGTCATTCAGATCCCCAAATTTCCCTTCTCACAACTTTCAAGTCAGAAGCACTGCTAGCTGGGTTTTTGAAACAATTTCACTTGGGACAAAACTGAGGACATCATGTTAAATGAACCTGCAATGCTTTTTTTTTTTAAAAAAAAATGCTTGTCCAAAGTTAAGGACAGTGTTTGGGATTTTGCAGCATTGAAGCCAGATGCAGAGCAACTACTGTTCCAGTTGTCTAATTATTTTCCTTCTGCAGTATCTAATGTAGAACCAGGAATGAATTTCCTCCCCTAATAATTCCCCCACAAACACACACCTACCCCCTCACCCCGCAATTGCTTAAAAGGACCTGGGAGGAAAGGGATTTTCTGTTATGTTGCATGAGGTTACTTACAATTCCACAAAGTGCATGAGACAGAGATTAAAATTATCCTCTAAACACACCATTAAATTCTTCCTGAATGGCTTTCAGCTGACAGTGAGAATTATCATCGCTTTTATGAATAGGGAGGCAAACTGAGAGTTTCACCAAGTTTATTCCTTTCACTGTTACCTATTATAATGATGCCTGAAAGCAGAATTAAATTGAAAATATGCTTGAAATATAGAACTGGCGCGCCATAGCCTCTATCCATGTCAAATGACAAAGTGAGGCTATGAATCAGCAAATTAAGGTTTGAGTGCAAAAGGCACAATGAACTTTGCTGGCTCCTGCTCATTTCCATGGGGGCTCAGGGAGAACCTCTCTGTGTGAATTTGCACTGCAACAAACAACAACTTCTTCTGTTCTTTGACTTTGAAGACAGTCCACATTGAGGGTGCAAATCAAGGGCATTTGGAAGAGAGAAATCCATCTATTCTACAAGGTGCAGAATTAAAAATTGTCCCTATTACTCAGCCACAAAGCAGTGAGCATTTCACACCTCTCTGAAGACATTTATGCATCCTCCATTTGATTTCATGGGCCAACAGTCACCTCATAGCACCATCCTGCAATACTGTGTTTTCTTGGAAGCTACGGTAGTTCCTCTGCATTCAAAAGGCACTTATTACCTATGAAGTTCACTGACAATTGCAAGCGAAATATTGTTAAGTGTTGATTTGCGCCAAAAAGGTCTGTGCGGCTTTTCACCTCTATCAGACTTCTGCTATTCCACACTCATGGAATTCAGTGTCACAGGTGAGGTGGTGTTTGGATTTCAGTCCTGTCCCTCTACATTTCCGGGGGGAAAGAAAAATACAATCCACCCTCACAGCAATGCCAATGGCAAAACTCGCATGTTTTTCAACAGAGCTGGACTGGACCCCCAGGTCTCTCTCTCACATATACACAGAAACATAACTGAAGTGTTTAGGAAGTGTCTGTAAAAGGCAACAGCGTTCAGAAGATAGAACCTTTGTGGCTTGTAAGCTTGGTTGGCAAATAGCCCCTCCTTTGAGCTTACCTCACACTAACACAACACTGCACTTTAGTCTTTGAAAGCTACAGGCCTGCAAAAAAAAAAGTTATTAGCCCTGCTGGGGGCTGGCATAAAAGGGACAGGGAATTTTACTGCATGTCTATGCTGAGTGTTTAGGAAGGGGCTCATCTCTTCTGGCAGGAGGGGGAGGACACTTTCTTCCACATCTTTCAGCAGCTAAAAAGGAGCAAATCTATGGAAGGCGTCCTGTGAGCAGCTATATGAGACAGCTACCTCCCCCTGAGGTCATGCCACTTAAGCTTCAGAACCTCCAAGAGAACTTTAAAGGGCAGTAAATGTGAACTTCACTGGAGCAATTGGTGAAGCATTAGAAGTGGTGTCATCTTAAACCTGAGGCACAGAAATAGCAATGAACAAGTAAGGGCTCTTTGCAGGGCCTCTAATGCTAAGGATGGCCATTCATCGTGCCTGTCTCATGCTGGTTCCTCTGGGTATCCAGGGCCTGTTCAGCAGAGCAACAAAGTAAGAGGCAGCTCCCGTGGAAGTTATTTTGGCCAATGGAAAGGCTGCAGAGCACACTGAAAAGATTTCTGCATCCAGACAGAGATCTTCTAAAGCTATCAGAAGAAAATAACGATGTGTCAGGCAGCTAGCTCTGTTTAACAAACACTTAAACCTTGCGAGGTCTCCTCTAAATAACCTCTTTTTAAAAATCTCTTCAAGGAAGTTTTTGTTGTTATTTATTAAATTTATATACCGCCCTATATCTGCAGGTCTCAAGAGTGGTTCACTGGATAAAGATATAAAACCACAAAATACTGTACATAATCAAAATAAAAACAAAAACAACCCAATAACCCCTCAACACATTTTGAAAGGGCATACGATGTCAATCAACCAAAGGCCTGGTTAAAGAGAAAAATTTTGGCTGGTGCCTAAAGGTGTATAATGAAGGTGCCAGGTGAACCTCCCTAGAAGAGCATCTCAGTGTCAGGGAGCCACTGCAGAGAAGGCCTGTTCTCATGTTGCCACCCTCCGGACCTCTTGAAGAGAAGGCACACAAAGGAGGGCCTCAGAAGATGATCTCAGGGTCCAGGTAGGTTCATATGGAAAGAGGTGGTCCTTGAGGTATTGCGGTCCTGAGCACTTTGAAGTAGTCCTGGACACTAATTGGTAGTCAGTGAAGTCGGATGAGGATCGGTGTAATATACTCAAACCGTCTTTTTCCGGTGAGCAACCTAGCCGCTGAATTCTGCTCTAGATGAAGTTTCCAAACCGTCTGCAGAGGCTGCCCTACGTATAATGCACTGCAGTAATCTAACCTTGAGGTTACCAGAGCATGGTTTACTTGTGCATCATAATGATCAAATGTGAGAGGAGACAAGGGGCAACGATGGGTTTGCACTTTTAACTTTGAGGGGTGGGGGGGAGGTGGGAGACCCAATCCAAGCAACAACCACCATACACTGAGGAGTCAGGATGCAGAGACAAATTGTGTCCTATGTATCTGAAGTGCAGCCTGTTTTTGGCATATCAGCCTTCAAGTCACTTGAGTGGCAGCACCCAACTGCAGTTATGTTTACTCAAAAGTTACGCTATTGATTCTCCTCCTTTGTTGCCTGTTTGTTCCTGACCTGCTCTCTTGGGCTGACTCCCCTGGTTCTTGATGCTGACTTGCTGCTCCAGTCCTTCCCGTCAGCCCTGAATATCCTGCTTGCATCTGACCATGCTTCAGTACCTATCCTGCTGGACGGGCTCCAACTAAGGCTTCCTACCGTAGTGCAAATCTAACCATGGCAGGCCTGCCTACCCCTTGGTATCTGGAAGTTGAAATCTATGGAATGCTGTCAGGGTATGGCACTGAACAAGACAGCCCAGTTCACACAGCCCTCAAAGGCTAGGGTGACCAGAGAGCAGCCAATCTAATAAAACACCTACAACATCCATCACCTACAACAAATGTCAATGACACACACAACAAGATTGGGGGGGGGGAGCTTCATCTGCAAGCACCTCTCAGATCAGCTAAAACTAAAGTGTACCAGAAAACAAGCTATTATCGATTTGGAACAAGGTGGAACACTGCTTGAGCACCAAAGTAATGGGATAATTAAAACGAACAACCTTGAGAAGGCAACACCAAAAGCTGCTTGAATTCTGACATCTCAGAGAGACAGCAGAAATCAAGGGTGAGGAAATTCATTCTGCACCTCAAATCTTTCATAGTAGCATAGTCTTAAACTGAGTCAGACCACTGGTCCATCTAGCCCAGCACTGTCCACACTGACTGGCAGTGCGTCTCCAGGGTAACTACCGTGTTTCTCATATTATAAGACACGTCTTATATTTATTTTTTCCTCAAAAAAACACACTATGGCTTATTTTCAAGGGATGTCTTATTTTTTTCCTCCTCCTCCTGCCATGGCCGGCATTGCTGCTGCGCCTATCACTATGTCTTATTTTCGGGGTATGGCTTATATTCCTTGAATTCTTAAGAATCCTGCTATGGCTTATTTTATGGGTATGTCTTAAAATATGAGAAACAGGGTAGCAGGAGTCTCTCCCAACCTTACCTAGAGATACCAGGAATTGAACCTGGGGGCTTTGCATGCAAAGCAAATATCCCAAAGCCTATTTGATTTGCCAAACTAAATCACATACAAGATATAAATCCCTCAAACAGGAGAGAAAAGATGAACTAATGAGATTTTCATTCATTGCAGTGTTCAAACGGTAATTCGTGGCAAATTCCCCTGAGAAAACAGATCAAGCCAGTCAAAAGAAGCAAAAAGGAAAAACAACTAGAACTTGAAGATCAAGCACATTTAAAAATCAGTGACATTGTAAAATCTGTATTTTTGACAATTGCTGGTGGGAAAGCTCAAGAAAGAAAAGTTATAAACATGTCCATGTTTTGTTTTAGCATCTAGGATGTGGAAAGATGTTTAGAAACTGGCTGGTTTACAGCAGAATTGGGTGACCAGAAATGCTAAATTCTGCCAAATATACTTAGCAAACCAAGGAAATCATGCTGTTACTTTTCATAATTCTGGATGCGGAGTTTGCCTTACGTTGCCATGGCATTTTCTTTGTTTCCTAATCCCAGATTCTAAGCCTCTGTGGACTGAACGAGCCAAACTACTACAGTTTTACATGTTTCTGAAATGTACCACTCTATTCAGACTACGACTCCCACAAGAGAGAAAAAGCAACTGGTCCTGCTTCACCAGGCCAGTATGACTCCAACATTTATCCCTCCAAGCCTCACATGATTGAATAGAACAACTTGTTAACCAACATGTGGGGAGAAGATGAGTAAAAACAAACACACACAGCCATTGTTCTTCCAGCCTAGTGGAAGGCCTGCATCCCTAGCAAGGTCCAGGAGTCAACTTCTTCCTCTCTCCCTGCATTTCAATAAATTTCAAGAGGGCAAAAACACAATCTATCAGATAGATATTTCAACTAATGCTATACTGTATGGCTGAATTTCAAAGAAACAGATTTTTCTTATAGACAATGTATCAGCTGCAGGTTCACACAGAACTACTTTTGTGCACTCCAATAGAGGCTTTGGGCTCATTTTTATTGAACGCGTGCACACAGCAAGTTCTTTGTGACCTAATGTTAAATTGGAGCAGAGGGTTAACACCTCAGTCCAAACTAACTGGGAAGGATCACAAAGGAAGGTAGTTTTATGGTACGTACTTCTCACTTCCAAGCACTCCAATCCCTGTTTTGCAAACACAGTGGTACCTCGGTTTTCGAATGTCTCCGTTGATGAACATTTCGGTTTTTGAACGCTGTAAACCCAGAAGTAAATGCTTCGATTTTTGAAAATGCCTCAGAAGTCAAACATACTATGCGGCTTCTGTATTGAGTTTTCCGTATTGAGTTTTCGGTTTTCAGATGTTTTGTAACTCGAACAGTCTTCTGGAATGGATTACGTTCGAAAACCAAGGTACTACTGTATGCTTCTCTTCTCAGTCAGGAGGCACAAACTGAAAAATGGGTGGAGTCAACTGCAGGTATAGGGAATGGTTTTATTCCCTACCCATCTCTACCTTCACCCAAGATCATCGTGGGGACAGAGAAAAGTGGTTTGCACTACATATTTCCAAGAAAGGGCCAGTAGAACATAGGAAGAAAACAAAAATGTTTCATTGGGTGTAACGATGAAAAATTAGCTCCCCTCAAAGTGTTTTGTTAAACCAAGACTTTAGTATTTATCTGTGCTCATTAGAACTAAACAACTATTATGCAAGTTGATTATTCAGCACCACAAGCAGCTTAGCATCTCATCTGAGCCCAACAGAGTAAGGCAAATGAGAAGTGGATGGAGAACAGTTCTGACTACAGAAATGCTACCATTTCTCTGCAAAAGTACCTAAATTTGCTTTTTCAAGTAAGTCTAACTGAGTGGTAAAGATAAAGGGACCCAGACCATTAGGTCCAGTCGTGACCGACTCTGGGGTTGCGACGCTCATCTCGCATTACTGGCCGAGGGAGCCAGCGTACAGCTTCCAGGTAATGTCAAAGCGCACGGAAATGCCGTTTACCTTCCCGCTGGAGCAATACCTATTTATCTACTTGCACTTTGACGTGATTTCAAACTGCTAGGTTGGCAGGAGCTGGGACCAAACAACGGGAGCTCACCCCGTCGCGGGGATTCGAACCACCGACCTTCTGATCGGCAAGCCCTAGGCTCAGTGGTTTAACCCACAGCGCCACCCACGGCCCAACTGAGTGGTAGCTGGTGTTTATTGGGACTGGAAAGACAATGACAGGCAGAGCCAACTAATTCTAACTTTCTCTCCACCCTCCTCTCTGCTGAATTCTAAGAGGATGACAAAGTGGAGGAAGCTCACACACAGTGCCATCAGTAAGAAGGGAAGCAGGTGAGGGCAGGCTGGGTGAGATTGGTGGATCAGAGCCCTATTTGCCCTAATCGACCAGCCTCCACTGGCCTTGCTTTCCCAAGGAAATTGCCAAGGGCTTCATTTTCCTCTAGTACATCTTTTCAGTGCTTCTCATAGATTCTGAATCAGTACTGGCGAATTCCAGTCCCAAAAAGTCATGATAGCAGCAGTGACCTTGGAACACAGCCCTCTCTCTGCAAATTTACACTCACTCTTAGAAGCATCTTTCCTTGTATCTGGCCCCCTCAAACTTGCTCACAATGACTCACACATTTTGTTTATTTGCAATGATACACGCATGCAAAAAGAAAAAAGTATCTCAGTAAAATTTCAGTTAAATCATTTGCCTCCATCTAGAATGTAGCTGGGTAGCAGGCTTATAAGCAGCCACTTACATCATCAAGAGACCAAACAAGAAGGGTTTTAGAAATCTGAACAGTTTCTTATCCTCCTTTCAAGCAGATGATGTGATTAGCAGAGATGTAGGTGGGCAAGTAAAAAGATGGTGAACTACCAGCTTTTATGCATTTGTTTGCAAGGGCAACATGTGCATGTATGCAAAGAAATAATGCAACAACCACAAACGCCAGAGTCATGGCAGGCCCCACAACCTATCTCCACAACATCAAGCCACTGGCAAATCTTTCCTAGGTGTCAGCCTGCATTAACAGCAAATATATCCAAGTCATCAGGCCTATGAACATAGGAGGTAACCTAATACTAAGTCAGATCAATAGTCCATCCAATGCAGTATTGTCCACACTAACTGGCAGCAATGGCTCTGCAGAGTCTCAGATGGATGTCTCTTTCCCAGCCCTACCTGGAGATGCTATTTGGGGACTGAACCAGGGCCTTCTGCATGAAAAGCTGGTGCTCTACCACTGTGTTATGGCCCTTCCCAAAGGTCTAACCCTCAATCATGCCTGGCACTTGATCCAGTTAAAAATCCTCTACTCCAGGAGTATTTTCTGCTCAGTTTAACATTTACAAGTTTTATTAGACTTTGTTTGCTATGAAATTGTTTGACAGACAATTTTTCACTGAAAGAGCAGAAATGAAATATAAATCAATAAAACTGCTACCATATCTAATTCTCAGACAAAAATAACCACCATTTATCCATACAGCATATTTGTTTATAAATTCATTATGTTAGTTATTACGGTATTATTATTATTATTATTATTATTATTATTATTATTATTATTTTATTTATACCCTACCCATCTGGCTGGGCTTCCCCAGCCACTCTGGGCGGCTTCCAACAAAATATTAAAATACAGTAATCCATTAAACATTAAAAGCTCCCCTAAACAGGGCTGCCTTCAGATGTCTTCTAAAAGTCTGGTAGTTGTTGTTTTCTTTGACATCTGGTGGGAGGGCATTCCACAGGGCAGGTGCCACTACCGAGAAGGCCCTCTGCCTGGTTCCCTGTAGCTTAGCTTCTCGCAGCGAGGAAACCGCCAGAAGGCCCTCGGCGCTGGACCTCAATGGGGGTGGAGATGCTCCTTCATCTATCCTCACTTCACATTGTTGAGTAGTTATAGCCAAGTTAGACCCCCAGCCTAAATATACATGAAGCATGACCAAAGAAGATTATCTTCTAACAGCCACACTGATTTTTTTTATATTAAAAAAAAAACATGTCCCAGTGAAGGTTCTCAAGCTTTCTACCTTCAGAGACACCTATGTACATGTGTCTGGTCTGCCATGACACTCTTGTGCATTGCAATAGACTCAGGAAGAGCAATCAGTTTCCACAGGTCCACCAGCTAGTTTTGTTGGGCCTCATCATTACCCTGAACCAACTTGAGCATGCATCTCAGTGCCTACCCAATACAATGTGCCCTGTAGCTAAAACGCTGGAGGGGAATATTAGTAGGGCTGGGGAAGCCATCTTGATAACAGTGGACTGCCTTCTCACAGTTCTGTGAAACAGTTTGGCTGCCGCTGCACTAACATATTATCCAAAGCAATCAGGCAACACCTTATACATCCAGCAGTGTAATGCATCTTGAAGCGAAACAGGTGTGGTCCCTAGGCGCTCTAGTCCTACAACAAAAAACCACAAATATGTTTGAAATGATCAGATGCTTCTCTGCCCAATATCAGGAAATAGCTGACCTGAAAACCAAATGCCAAGTCAACTCATACCTTTTTATCAATTAAACACAGTAAGTAAATAGGCATGCCAGGTGTACAGTCTAGCACCTCTAACAAGGAAACAGTCTGCAAGCCCAGAGCTCCCAAGCACTGGTATAGAAAGAGAGGTTCTTAAGGCAATGTACCCCATGCCAGACACTAAATTAGATATCATCATCTAAACAATCAGGGTGGGACCAACAGTTCAGAAGTCTTCAAGCCCCAGCCAGCTGAAACAATCATTCTATCAGGAATGGAAGCAGTGGCTCAAGTGTGGGGAGACTGGCCTGATTATTATCCCCCACCCTTTGTGGCCAAAATTCAAAAAAAGGGTGGAACTGCCCACCTGTCAATCACAATCACAATGTCACAATTATGATAGATGGCCTCATTTGCCCACAAGGGTCTTCAGATGCCATTCTTAGAGTGCTATCTTGCCCTGCACTTTGAAAGGGGCTTTGCAGGCACGACTGATGACTGGTGCCTGCAAACTCCCTTTCAACCAAGCCCTGCCTTTGCCTGCCCCACACCTAATATCAGAAAGTAATCCAGAATGAAGCAGGCCACTAAAAGGAGAGACAAAGGCCAGTAGTAGCAGACAGGTGAAGCAGAGAAGTCATGACGCATGAGAGGCACTCTGATAGAGACAACTTATTGTCCATGGTGGGGAGGCTAACCTTTTTGGGCCTGAGGGCCATATTCACATGAGGCCTACTCTCTGGGAACCGAATGCTACTGGTACACTCTTGCATGCAAGCACACACACACAAGCAGGCAGCCAAGTTGCATGCAGATCATCTGAGAAAAGAGGGTTATTGCCTCCTTGCCGCTCATAAAATGATCCTTTTGATGTTGGGGAAGGGGCAATTTGTTTCCCTGTTGGGGAGCTAAGCTACACCCATCCAAGCACTATGTCTTCTTTTTTCATTTTGCCACTGTTGCTAAAATTGGTTGGGTCTTGAAGGAGGGAGCACTGGATTATAGATGCAGGAAGCTTTTTTTCTCAATTGTCATGTGTATACCTTTGTATATATACTCATATGGGTTCAGAGAATTCTTTTTGTAAACAGTAGAACCAAAAGGCCACAAAATAAAAGGTGTGCCATACACCTGGCTAGACAAACTGATAGAGCAGCAGGATGGCAGCAAATGTCTGCCCACTTTGAAGGGTCCAAAACAAAGAGGCAGACTGAGGCTTTGGCAGAACAAGATTCATTAAGTTCAACGAAGGTAAGACAGACGTTGTAGGCTACACCAAGACATACACAATCCTGAGGCTGAAGGTTCCGGCCTAATTAACACAAAAAAGCAGTTTAAATATTAGAGGAAATGTGAACATTTAAAATGTGCTGAACAAGCAAACAGCCAAGTTCAAAGTCATTCAGCCAGAATACTAGCCTTGCAAGATCTTCAGGTAATACGCTCTCACAGCATCGTGACGAAACAAGACTACCTCATTCTGCACATCATGTGCTACTGTAACAAATATATCTCTGAGAGTATAAAGGCAGGGTCAGTTGAAAAACCACAAGACAGAAAAAATAGCAAATCCCAAAACTTCAGAACTTAATGGGGTTTTCCCATTTGACTCTAAGCATCTTTTTTTTAAAGGAGACTATTTCCTGCACTTTCAACAACGTTTAACTCTTCACACAAGATCCTACAAGGTATGTTTCTTGAGAATGGCTGTCATGTGATTGAGGTGAACTGCCTTGTAATATTTACATACACCATGTATACAGGTATCCAATGAGTACAGTGATCTGTAAGAAGAGTAAGGTATAGTGTATTGTCTTACACACCCTCATCTCTTATCTTCATAATTTTTCCCTCACATACCTGTATCCCAGGAAGAAGTATGTAAGGAGATATGGGAGTGGCTTAGCATTATGTAAATAAGCCTGGATGGATTCTCTCCTCACTGTTTTCCTGGCAGACCATAGCTTACAACTTCACCCAAACTGGCAAACTATGGTTTGGAAGAAGGAGAGAATTGCCATGAAAGGTGAAGAGGGAGAGCACAAGTCCAAGGATTAGGCACAATGCACCGACTCCTCTGCATTCAATGTTATTATTTTGGTTTAAAAGCAACAGCTTCTTAAATGCCAACGCAGAAAATGTCTGGACCATTATTTTAAAGGGGAAGGGGATGATTATGATGTTTTGTAAGAAAGAAAAGACATAAATGTTCCCATTTTATTTTTTTAAGTCTACCTTAGCTGTTACAAAGTTCAGAAAACACCTACATGCAAAAAATTAATTTTGATGGTCCATGTTTTTTTAAAAAAGCACCCACTAACCTCTGCACTTAGACCAGTTTATTGTTTCTAAAGAAACAGTGCCCTTAAACCCATGATTCAGAATGAGTATTTCTTTGACCTGATGTCTCAGTATGACACAATAAATCTAAGGTGGTGATGAGAAGCGGACACGGAGCAATGGATTCAAACTACAAGAAAGAAGATTCCACCTAAACATTAGGAAGAACTTCCTGACAGTACGAGCTCTTCGGCAGTGGAATTTGCTGCCAATGAGTGTGGTGGAGTCTCCTTCTTTGGAGGTCTTTAAGCAGAGGCTTGACAGCCAATGTCAGGAATGCTTTGATGGCGTTTCCTGCTTGGCAGGGGTTTGGACTGGATGGCCCTTGTGGTCTCTTCCAACTCTATGATTCTATGATAATGATTAAAAATAATAAATGTCTCCAAAGTATAGAACAGAAAAATATACAACAGAGTACAATAAAATGCAAGAAAACCAATATAAATCACAACACAAGAGACCTAGAAAAATATCTTCACAAGCTGGATGATTAAGAGGTGCTCTCAGCAACCCCACATACCAGAAACCTAAACACAGAATGATAAATACCGTACTAAAAATAAAAAAGCTTATTTCACCGCCACCCCATTCTATCTATTCAGGGGTTCAGAAGCGAACAAATAATCCATGTAAACTGTCAAAATCACCTCTAAACCAAGAAAGATAGAAGTAGGAATACTTACAATACCCATTCCTTCCCCAAAGAGTCCAGAACTGCACCCCATGCTTTCTAGGCAGGTGCAATCCATCAAAAGCTTGGTATAAAAAGGAAGTGGCCCCTGGCACACCAACAACACATGAACATATTTTGAGAAAATGTATGGATGTAACACAGAGGCACATCAGCTCGAATTAGCACTGTACAAATGTTGCAAAGAATTTGACCTGGAAGGTCAAACCCATTGTCAGTCATGCTTGTCCTTGGGCAAAGCAACTGGCAAATAGTAAAAAGATGCATTGTAATTAAAAAGGGGTGAGGTCTGAAGTTATAAGCATCCATTTCTTCTGTGAAAAAACAAGCGTATAGCAGCCTACAGTACTGTAGAAATATCAATGGTAAGAAATCTACATCTCTATGAATCCTACTGCGTGGATTCAAGTTCCATATGCAATGATGAACTGCATTCTAGAGCAGTCTTGTTGACATGCTACTATATTAATGGCCTAAACAAAACACTTGTTCACTTTGAGACAATTCTTACCGGTACTAGCCACAAATGGCCAGCCAGGCAAGTTGCCACTTGCAAGTCTGAATTGCAGCACACAACAAGACTGAAAATATTTTGCCCACTTTTAACCCAAATAAGCATCTGAGGACCCATTTCTTACTCTTTTGCCATATATTTGAATGGTGATAATGCTGCTATTCTGACTCACCTTGCATCAGGCTGTGACCCGCTAGTGGGTGCCAACCCACCAGCTGAAGACCAATGTTTTAAAGTATTGCGTTTAGTCAGAAGAAAGGAAGCATACATAATATAGACAGCATTAATGCCAGAAAGTATGTGGCACATTTACAGGTAACATTCAGAGTTTAGCCAAGAATGAAAGGAACAGTTTTGCTTAATTTTCTCAACTGAAACCTCAGCTGCTGCCCCCCCCCAAATAAACCACATATAAAATACTCTGTCATGATAAACAGAAAATACCTTCCTCTTGGCTACAGAAATAACCTCATGAAGACCCAAGGCTTCAAAAATGACCTCATGAAGATCTAAGGCTTAAGTTATGGTATTTATCAACATACTGAAGTAATGAATATATTACTCACATGACAAAACAATTTTAATTTCACTCCGTTCCTTGTACCACACCCCTCACTAAGATGCCAGAGTACTTTTATGTATTGGTATCCACCAAATAATATTTTCAACCATCTTGCCAAACAGCAATGAGTACAATAGTCAAACAAGGTATCATAAAGGAACGAAAACTCATAAGTCCTGACACTTAGATCCCAAAAGATAACTGGATGCACTGAAATGATTGTTTTGCTGCTGGGCACAGCAATTACTAAAGAGAATCAACACAAGGCCTTTTTAATATAGGTCACAGCCATCAATTAGCAGCCTGGGCACCATGAAAAATAAAGCCTTTTCCACACTACACACCCCTTTCTCTTGTCACTCTGAAAGAAGGTGGTTTCCAGCAAAAATAAGCAAGCCAGTTAAAAGGAAGACATGAAGTAAATGTTGTGTTCATTTTCACATTTTTTTTGAAGCTTCCACCCAGGGTCTTCACTAGGATGTGATCAGGCCAAATCAATGACATGTGGCCCCACTGACTGCCATCCCCACCACAGGTCACTGGGGGAAAGGGTGTTAGGCTGCCCCTGTTATTCATAGCTGCCAAGTTTTCCCTTTTCTCGCGAGGAAGCCTATTCAGCATAAGGGGAAATCCCTTAAAAAAAGGGATAACTTGGCAGCTATGCTGTTATTGGTTAAGAAAAGAGGAAGCAACCCTTCCAAAGGAGGTGCCATTATGCCTCCTGATGTTCCACCTCTAAGGGTACAACACAGTTTCCAGGGCTGTGTGTGTGTGGAAATACTTCTGCAGCACCACAGGCATCCGAAAAGGGGACGATATTTCTGGCTCCCCCAGTAGGGTATAGTGGAACAGGCCTCCAATGGTACATGGACACAACTGGCAAATGTGGGCTACAAGCTGCTTCTCTTTCCTTTTGTGGGGTGGGCGCAGCTTTCCACTCCCCTATCCTGTCCAGGCCTGTATGTTTAGCCTGGAGAGGAGAAGGTTAAGGGGTGATATGATAGCCATGTTCAAATATATAAAAGGATGTCATATGGAAGAGTGTGAAAGGTTGTTTTCTGCTGCTCCAGAGAAGCGGACACGGAGCAATGGATTCAAACTACAAGAAAGAAGCTTCCACCTAAACATTAGGAAGAACTTCCTGACAGTAAGAGCTGTTCGACAGTGGAATTTGCTGCCAAGAAGTGTGGTGGAGTTTCCTTCTTTGGAGGTCTTTAATCAGAGGCTTGACAGCCATATGTCAAGAATGCTTTGATGGTGTTTCCTGCTTGGCAGGGGGTTGGACTGGATGGCCCTTGTGGTCTCTTCCAACTCTATGATTCTATCTCAACCAGGAAATGCTGGTGTACTTGTGCACCCAGTCTTGGGACAAAAAAAAAATGGGCTGAGGAAATACAGTCACATACCATCCAGAAGAACACAGCTAAAAATAGGCAGGTGGTCTTGTTGTCTTCTGCTTGGCTCCCAGGGCACAAAGAAAGGGCCCTGAGCCATAACTGAAGGGGCAACACTTTGCAAACCCTCGCACAGCCTTCCAGGAGCTAAGAATCCCCCCCCCAAAGCAGACCCATTCTATGAGTTACACTACAGAAGGAGACATGTCCCTCTTAACCCCCTCTGAGCTAGGTGTGTCTTCTACACTCTCAGAGCTGGGAAGGGGTCCCAAACTCGGAAAGGTCACAAAACTGATAACTATCCACTACATATCTAACGCTGAAAACAAACAAACCCTGCAATAACAAATCTCACTTTTAATCACAAGCACTTTTTAATCACAAAAATTAATTATATTCTTGCAGAAAGAACACCACAATTTATCTACTAGCAGCCCCTTCCTCTTCACCCCCACTCCTTGAAGCACAAGCAATTCCATTCTGCCTTCCTGTCACCTGTTCCAACCATGCAGAGAATACACCCCTAAGCAATCAACCCACAATATTGTTCCTTTGACCTCTATAAGGAATATAGTAATCTGGGGTGCTGCCCTCCCCTCTTGCAGCACTGCACCCAACCCCCCCCCCCCGGAACACCAATCAACCACGGTGGGCTTCCTGTGATATCTCCCCCTGCTGTTCAACTATTGTTTTTGTAATATTTTCTCTAATAGGAAGATGGAATATTGTTGTTTTATTGCCTTTATTGGCATAAGGGGAAGACGGGATATCATATTTTAAATAACTAAGGAAACCTTGATGTGCAGCCCCAATACATCACTGTCCACACCCACCCATACCCCAAAAAGTATCATGTGAGTGCCTAAATGATGTCCTAATCATCGCCTGTTCCCCAATAAAGATGCCCTCCTCTTCCACCCCATATCACATTCAGATCCTTTTCCTAGTAGGCACAACACTTTCCAAAGCCCTGACTGGCCACCTGCAATATAAAGACACCACAACCCTGTGTTATATTGTGGGGGTGGGAGAGAATTCCCCTCCATAGAAAACTATCCCTTCACATTATATTCTGATTGACACTCTCCTCACCACCAAAAACCAAAGACAAAATAAAGATACATGTTAGTTATTTTATAGAGGAAGAGAGAGGCCCAACCCCCAACAGAGGTATTACACCTGATCCCCTCCCCCCTCTTGAGGACAATTCTCTCCTATTCCTGACTCTCTCCCATTTAAAAGCACCCACGCCTCCTTGTTATTCTGTAAGTGAGATGACAAACCCCTTCCCCCTTGTATATATCCTGATTCTTCCCCAGTAGAGAAAGACACCTCCTAAGCCGCTAGTGCCCCCCCATGTGCCATTGAGTTGTATCTATATATTTATATCAATTTCTACACACACACACACACACACACACAGGATTCAATATTACACATTGCATGTCTCTATATATTTGATTATATGTTATATATATATATATATATATATATATATATATATACACACACACACATACATACACACATGCAATATCCATACATAAACACATTGTCTCCAGTGCCCCCCAAAAGGTATCTCTGAATAAGTATGTGTGTGTGTGTATGGAGAGAAAGAGAATGTTACACTACACTATACATACACATATGCAAACATACACACACACACACACACACACACATATATATATATATATACACACACACATATACATATACAGGACACAAAACACACAGGCTTGCATAGAGATACAGACCTATACACAGATACACATTCGGAAGCCATACTCCCATGTAAATTTAAAAGGGAGAGGGGGAGAAGACCGCCCCCGGAGACGTCGACCGCTCCCCCCAGGTGTGTGTCCCCCTCCCCCCAGAAACGCCACTGCTTTTTGGGAGGAGGGAAGAGTTGTCTCCTTTTAACCCTTTCCACACTCCTCCCACACCCCCTCCACGACCCGAGGAGGCCCCGCCCCAAGCAGGATTCTGATTCTGCCGCCGCCCTCGTCTTCCTCCCGCTGCTGGATCCGGCCCTCCTCCGCGAAGCTCACCCTTCAGGTCCTTCTCGTTCTCCGCGGCCGATGTCGCTGCCGCCGCCGCCAAGGCCCCTCGCCCGCCCTGCGCCCGCCCAGTCCGCTCCGGTGCGGGGAGGGCCGAAGGGAGGCGGCGAGGGCGGGCCGGGCCGGAGGCCGCCGGCGCTCCTCGCTGCCCTCCGCGGGCGGGGCCGCGCGCACCTCCCTCACGGGTGACGGGGAGGAGGATGGTGACGACGAAGGCGACACCCCTCGCACCCCACCCCAGAGGACAACCGCCACCAGCACCGGCCTCCCCCGTTCGGACTCCCCAATCTCAGTCGCCTCAGCCGCCGCCGCCTCTTTCTCCTCCTCCTCCGCCGCCGCCCGCCCTTCCTCGTCCGCCTCAGCCACTGCCTCAGCAGCCTACCGGGCTCCCTCTCGCGAGACTTGGGCCCGGGCTCGAGCTCGGCGGCGAGAACCAGAACGGGACCATTCTCGTCATCGGCGCTCGCGGACTGACTGGGAGGCGCGGTGATTGGCAGGAGGGAGAGAGGGAGGAGCCAGAGGAGGAGGCGAAGACGGCAAATGGGCGGGCCGGGGTGAGAGATGGAATGCGCGTGCGCAGAAGGGGGAGAAAGCGAGAGGGTGGTACTATTAAAAAGCGAGAGGGTGGGACTAATAGGGAAAAAAGACGTCAACTGCTTTTTATCTTCCTCTCACACACACACCCCCGACTTGGTAAAGGAGGGTGGGAGGGAAAGAGAAGGGTGCGAGAGCGCATGCGCACAAGGGAAGGCGTACCAGAGGGGTAATCGCGTTAAGAGGGGGAAAGGAGCGTACCAAACCGTGGGAAACGGAGGGGGAGGAAGGAAAGTGGACCGTACCAAGGCGAATGGAGGGAAAGAAAAGGGAGTGTTCCTATAGCAAAATAAAGATGGGGAGCGGGGAGAGTGTCAAAAGTGCGTTCTTGGAGGGGGGAAGTGGAGCGTCCTATGGGGAAGCAGAAGAAGGGTTTAGGGGGGAGGGGGAAGGAGGTTGGAGAGGGAACGTGGGGTGTACCAAGGAGACCGAATCATGGGGGGGGGAGTTGGGTGTGTCCCAAAGGGGAAATAGTCCCAAATAGGGGGAGGGAGTGTACCATGGGGGGAATCGCGGGGGAAGTGAAAAGGAAAACGAAGTGTACCAAGGAGATCAATTCATGGGGGTGTTTGTAGAAAAACATAAACCACATGGGGTTTCTCTTTGCTGGTGAGGGGCTACCCAAGGGACCGAATCACTGTGAGGCAGGAGCCACCCCAAAGAAAGCCCTGTGTGTGCCATACTCTGGTAGGAATGAGGAGAGGCCTTGGGATTTGTTGGCTGGGCAGGGGAGCTGGACAACAACCCTGCGGGGTAGGTTAGGCTGAGGAGTAGCAACTGACCTCGGGTCACCCTGTCAGCTTCCTGGCTGGCCTGCCTCCCTTCCAAGCCTGGCAGAAAGAGCCTGGGCCCAATCCACCGGCTGGCTAGCAAAAGAACAGCTGCTCCAAAACTGGGTCCACCTAGCCTGGTACTGCCTGCTCTGGCTGGCAGCAGCACCTCCCCACAGCACCTGACAGATGCTGTCTGCGATTGAAGCAGGTGCTCTAACCACTGAGCAGGGACCCACCCTTCTCTGTCCTGTCTGTGAGATTGTGGGCCTTCAGGCAGCTCCTGTCTTATATTTCAATACATGTACAGCATTTCAGAAAATGCAGTGCTTTATAAACATCGCAATATTACCAGTTGTTGCTAATGTTATTGTTCATAGCAATATGTTTATTTAGCAAAAGTTTCATATGACTTGGGGAAAAAAATCTAGGGCGATAAGAGCTTTACCTCAAATGGTATAAAATATTCATTTGAAATAGCAGTCATATAGGAAGCTGCCTTGTATTGCCAACAGTGACTGGCAGGAATTCTCCAGGCTTTCAGGGAGGGAGTCTTTCCCAGGTATTCCTGGAGATGCTGTCGGGAACTGAACCTGGGACCTCCTGCCCTGCCATTGAGCTACGGCCCCTTCCCAAACAGAACATGAAGGCAGTAGTCGTTTCTGTTATAATGCATATCTCTGCCAACTTTCTCATAGCGGCTAAAAACCAAGAGGTTCTTCCACAGGATCAGCTCTGCGTAGGCACTCCTTGCTTCTGCAATCTGCAAAGGACCAGTGAATGCATCAGAAGCTTGTGTTGTGACGTGGGGTTTGTGATTTCAGCTCTCTTGACAAAACATGCTGGAGACAGTTCTCTAGTAACAGCTCTTTATTAAAGTGAACAAGACTGAAGACTGAGGAGAGGAAAGCTACATTTATAGGGACAGGGGACTAGCTAGGAAGGGATACATTTTGGAGGGAACAATATCAAGCAATCACAGTGCTGCCTTTTGGAGGAAACCAATAAGACAGAGGATCCAAATACAGCAGCTTAAATGAACCAATAGTAGCTGTACCCTCTGGAACCAAAAGGCAGTTACTTTATCCTAATGCAAATACAGACAATAATAATACAGATATAAAATCCTTTGACTCAATACACAACACCCCTCCCCCCCTAGTGAGCACAGCAGACGTAATCCCTCAGGTACTGTGGGGTCCTACAACTTCTACCTGATCTCCTGACAACAGGTGTTGCAGGTTCTGGATTGGGTGTTACCTGTGGTGGAGGGGCTGCTATAGGGGTTTCGTCAGGAACAGATGGAGTCCCAGACATCTCAGGGTCCCCTACCTGTACCTCGTCATCCTGAGGACTAGCAGACCCTGGTTCATTTGCTGAAGCCCCTGGTGACTGCACCTCTGGGCCATCTTCACTCTGGTCTTGCAGCTGTGCGTCATTAGCCAGGGATGAATTATCTGACTCCTCCCTGCTGAGCGCCCGGCGCCTCAGCTGATCTATATGTCTCTTCCAAACTTGCCCATTTTCCAAAGTCACATAATAGGACACAGGTCCACTAGCCCGGGTGATCACACCGGCCACCCACCGCGGACCTCGTGAATAGTTCCTCACCCAGACCAGATCTTCAGGGGCGAGATACCTTGTTGTGTCAGTCTCATCCTGGGGGGTTGCTCTTGAATTACGGTTTGGCATTTTATCTGGGTGGACATAATCCAGCACCGTTACCAGTCTTCTACCTAAGAGCAGCTCGGCTGGCGACTTGCCCGTCGCAGTACACGGCGTCGCATGCTGCAAAAATAACATTCGTGCAATGCGAGCCGACCAGTTACCCTCCATTAAGCGCGCAATGGATTCTTTGGCTGTTCGTACCATGCGCTCAGCCTGCCCATTGGAGGATGGGTGAAAGGGCGCGGATGTGACCCCTCTTATGAAGTTATCAGCCAAGAATGCCCTGAATTCTTGGGATACAAAAGCTGCCCCATTATCTGATACAATGGTCTCAGGTAACCCGTGGGTTGCAAACAGCTGCCTCAACACCTTGATTACGGCAGCTGATGCCATGCTAGGGACCATCGCCACTTCTAACCATTTGGAATACGCATCAACGATAACCAAAAAGACCTTCCCTTGGAATGGCCCAGCAAAATCTATGTGCAGCCGGCTCCAGGGAGTCCTGGACTGCTCCCACCAGTGGACTGGTGCTCTGGCCACTTCTGGCCGCACCTCTTGGCATGCCTTGCATGTTCGTACCCATTGTTCTATGTTCTGGTCCATTCCAGGCCACCACACATAACATCGGGCTAGCGACTTCATCCTGACCATTCCTGGGTGTCCCATGTGAAGCGTCTCAAGAACCCTGTTTCTCAGTGGTGCTGGGATGATCACCCTATCTCCCCATAGGAGACAACCCTTATGCATGGACAATTCGTGCTGCCTTGTCGCATAAGGCCTTAATTTTTCTTCATGCGGACCACCTGGCCACCCCCTCCCCACCCAAGTGAGCACACGGGAGAGAACAGCATCTTTCCTTGTTTTCTCAGCTATATCAGTAGCTGTTACAGGAGCCCCTGGAAGTGTTTCTAGCATCATAATGTGCTCCGCCGGAGCAGGATCCTCATTGCTCCCGCCAGGAAGGGGCAATCGACTCAGCGCATCAGCGTGGCACAACTGTTTCCCTGGCACATGGGTCAAGGTGTACTGGAACCCATTCAGGAATATTGACCAACGCAACATTCTGGGGGAGAGAATTTGTGGCGTTTGTTTGTTTGGGTTGAACAACCCTAACAGTGGTTTGTGGTCCGTTTCAATGGAGAAATGGCGACCGTACAAATAATCATAGAACTTTTTGATTCCTGACACAATTGCTAGTGCCTCTTTATCAATTTGAGCATAGTTGCGCTCCGTGGGTGACAACGTACGGGAATAGAAAGAGATGGGCTTTTCCGACCCATCCGGTTCCCTATGACTCAGCACAGCCCCCAGGCCGTATTGAGAGGCATCACATGCCAGGACCAGCGGCTTCGACTCATCATAATGAGCAAGGACGCTCCTGCTACTCAGCATTTCTCGCAAGGAGTCAAAAGCCTTCTGCTGCTCCCGCCCCCATCGCCACACAGTCTTTTTCTGCAAAAGTCTATGTAATGGTTCAGCTACCGAAGCTTTCTGGGGTAAGAATGAATGATAAAAGTTAATAAGTCCCAGGAATGACTGCAACTCCGTCTTGTTCTGTGGTCGTGGTGCCTCGATGATGGCCTTAATCTTAGCATCTGTGGGGTGGATGCCTGATGCATCAATTTTAAACCCCAAGAAATCCACAGTTGGCACCCCAAAACTGCATTTTTCTTTTTTCAGTTGCAACCCCACCTCCTTGAACTTGAGCAACACTGCACGGACACGCGCAACCAGTTCCTGTGGGTCTTTTCCAGCAATCAAAACGTCATCAAAAAATGGCAAGACCCCCGGCAGACCCCTTAACAGGCGTTCCATGAGCCCTTGAAAAATCCCTGGGGCCACACAAACTCCGAACTGTAATCTGTTAACTCTGAACGCCCCTTTATGTGTGACAATAGTCTGTGCTTCCGCTGATTGTGGGGTTACTGGCAGCTGTTGGTAAGCTTGTGCCAGGTCAATTTTGGTGAACACCTTGCCCCCAGCCAGTTTAGCCAACAGATGTGATACGACTCGAATGGGGTATGAGTTTCCCCTGAGTGCCTTATTGATAGTACATTTGTAATCTGCACATATCCTGACTTCCCCATTTGCTTTAAGGGGCGTGACGATTGGAGTCTCCCACTTAGCAGAGTCCACGGGTGAGAGAACTCCCTGCTTGACCAATTTATCCAGCTCTGCCTCGATCTTGGGTTGCAGTGCAAATGGCACTCGCCTTGGTTTGAGTCGGATTGGGGCCACCCCGGGGTCCAACTCAAAGTCAACTGGGGGCCCTTTATAACAACCCAGTTTTCCATTAAAGAGACCAGCAAATTCCTTGCATAATGCCTCGCTCATCTCAGGGCAGGTTTGGATTGAATTAAGCCCTGAGATACTCAGTCCCAGGGCGGGGAACCAGTCAGTGCCCAGGAGACTGGGGCGACTGCCCTTCGCAATCACCAGTTTGAGTACAGCCTGTTTGTCCCGGAACTGTACTCTCACGGCACACATTCCCATAACATGGATGCGGCCTGCTGAGTACGACTGCAAGGTTGCCGGGAAGGGCTCCAGAGGGGGCAACTTACCCCTGGGGAAGAATGTCTTCGCAGTCTGGTCCGACACGATGGTGAATGCAGATCCGGAGTCCACCTCCATGTCGCACTGCTGACCCTCAATCTTCACCTTGACGTGTGCCTTGCCTTGCGCTGGAAACTGCACGGCCCTCCCGTTGATCTCCGTTACGTAGTGGCAGTCCTTTAGAAAACGAGGTGCTGTGGGCGGTCTGCGATGCTCCAGCCTAGGTGCTCCTGTCGCTCCCGCCGCCGCCGATCTACAGACCCTGGCAATGTGACCCGTCTTTCCGCACGTCCGGCACATAGCATCCCTGAAACGACAACTCTTCCGCTCATGGTTTCCGCCACAACCTGGGCAACTGCCTCGGCGATCTTTGTGCACTGTGCAGGCCTGACGCACCAACTCAACCCCACGGACTGGGCTCTGGCTCGGAGTAGCCTCTAGCTCGTCCATGGCATGCGCAACTTCTATCTGTGGCTTAGTGGCCTTGCGACTGGCATCAAGCTCCTCTCTTTCATAATTCTCCGTGGCGGTGGCCTACTTCAAGGCTGAAGCAAGGGTAACCTCTTCTTTAGCCACGATGCGTCTTCTGGCTTTCTTGCTGCTCAGACCACCAATAAACCGATCCAGGAGAGTCTCTTCCAGATTTTGGAAGCCGCAGTGCTGAGCGAGCTTCCGGAGTTCAGCCAGAAATGCGGATACAGACTCCCCAGCATGCTGCTGCCTCTTATGGAACTCCATCCGCCGGGCCATCTTGGTCTCAGTAGGCGCCAAGTGGCTTGTTAGGCAGGCAAGAATATCTTTGAGAGATGTCTCACTCAGCTTCGCTGGAGCAAGTAATGCCTTGGCCAGCTTGAAGGTCTCGGGCCCACAGTAGCTCAGGAATGTGGCCCTTCTTTTGCTGGCATCGGTGATCCCTTGAGCCACTGCGAAGAACTCGAAGCGTTCGACGTAGTCTTCCCAGGTGTGGGGTTCTGATGGCTGGAAGGGCTCCAATACCCTTGGACTCTCCATTGTCCTAGCGGGCAGGGTCGTCTTCTCAGCTGGCCAGTGAGTCTTGTTCTCAGCTGCAATCTGGACTCTGAGGCAGGGTTGTGTTTAACCGGTCCTCAGCATTCCGGATCCCACCTTCGTCGCCAGTTGTTGTGACGTGGGGTTTGTGATTTCAGCTCTCTTGACAAAACATGCTGGAGACAGTTCTCTAGTAACAGCTCTTTATTAAAGTGAACAAGACTGAAGACTGAGGAGAGGAAAGCTACATTTATAGGGACAGGGGACTAGCTAGGAAGGGATACATTTTGGAGGGAACAATATCAGGCAATCACAGTGCTGCCTTTTGGAGGGAACCAATAAGACAGAGGATCCAAATACAGCAGCTTAAATGAACCAATAGTAGCTGTACCCTCTGGAACCAAAAGGCAGTTACTTTATCCTAATGCAAATACAGACAATAATAATACAGATATAAAATCCTTTGACTCAATACACAACAGCTTGCTGGCTGGCTCCCCAGGCTGTGTTGCTGTGGCTCAGTGGCTTATCAGGGAAGGCACGCGTGTTCACATCAAGACACGTTGCCGGGTGTTTTGTGGAGACAAGCACACACAGGGCCCTCCTTGTGCCTCCAGTGGAGACTTGGGCCGCGCTCTGGAAATGCACAGATGCACCGCGGACGTCAGAGGGAGGCTTGTGCACCGAGAGATTTCCTCGCAAATCAGGCAGGGGTTGGTTGTCTCCAAAGGTTTCAGCTAGGGCATGGTAAAAAAAAAAAAATAGCCCCATGAGCTTAACTGTGATTATTGGCTAGTAAATCCCATTTAGTTTTTCTCATTATTCCACACCTAACCTCAGTTATTCGCATTTCCACATCTGTTGGAAAATTTAAGAAAACGTGGAAATGTGGCCCTCCAGACCTCTCTGTCTGGCCCTCAAGACTCTCCATAGGTCACTCCCTTTTCTGAGCCACCCCTGCTCCTCAGCCTACCTTCATACCCCTCATGTGAGTGTTGGAAATAGGTCTGATTCTGCCTCTTTGCCTGTCCGGATAGAGGACAGGGAAAGGGGAGCCAGGTTAGAAAGTCCAACTAGGACCTGGAAGTGACCAGGATTCAAATCCTCCCACTCAGCCATGAAACTCAATGGGTGCGACCTTGGGGGCCAGTTACAGCCTCAGCCTGGCCTACCTCACAGGGTTGTTGTGAGGATTAAATGAGGGTGGGAGGAGCAGAACCAGGGACACCAACCTGAGCTCCTTGGAAAAAATGGTGGTATAACGCATAGCTGCCAAGTTTTCCCTTTTCTCGCGAGGAAGCCTATTCAGCATAAGGGGAAATCCCTTTAAAAAGGGATAACTTGGCAGCTATGCATAACGGTCGGCAAAACGGCATAACGGTCGGCAAAAGGACATACAAAAGGACATACAAGGTTCGTGCCTTCGCAGACGATATAATAATAACATCACAGGACCCTATTAAATGAATTCCGAAAGTATTAGAAATCATTAACGAATATGGGAAGGTAGCAGGTCTGAAAGTGAATTATAAGAAAACTATGTTATTAACAAAAAAATCTGGATAAAAAAGAAAAGGAGGAATTACAACAACTAACAAGTCTAGAAATAAGAAAGAAAGTTAAATATCTGGGGGTCTGGATTACAGCAAAGAGCCTAAACCTATATGAAAACAACTATATAAAAGTGTGGAATGAGATAAAAAAGGCTATGGAGCAATGGAGTAAGCTACAATTATCATTATGGGGCAGAATATCAGTAATTAAAATGAATGTACTCCCTAGGCTAATGTACTTATTTCAGGTATTACCAATACTGGGAGGAATGAAATGCTTTGTAGATTGGCGTAAAGATATAACGAAATTTATTTGGAGTGGTAAGAGACCCCGCATTAAATATCAATTACTCACCGATAAAAAAGAAAGGGGGGGCTTCGCGCTACCTAACCTTGAGCTATATCAAGCGGCAGCAGGTTTGGTATGGGTGAAAGAATGGATAACCTTGGAAAATCCAGAACTTCTAGACTTGGAGGGAGTTGATAACCGTTTTGGATGGCACTCTTATCTGCTACATGAGAAGGTTAAAGCCCACAGGGGTTTCTTAAATCATTTGGTAAGAAAATCTTTATATGCAATTTGGACAAAATATAAAGGAATTTTAGAAACAAAAATACCCCTGTGGGCCTCTCCAATAAATATGATAACAGTTAAAAAAATAAATATGGACGAGAAATTAGCTACCTACCATGATCTATTGGAAATCAACCAAAATGAAATTAAATTGAAACAATATGATGAAATCAAAGATCACCTTTCGGTCTGGCTCCAATATTTCGAAATAAAACAAAGATTTAATGAAGACAAAAAATTGGGTATTGCTAAAGAAAAATCTAAATTTGAAAAAATCTTAATGAATAAAGAAGGGAAATATATCTCACATATATATGATCTATTGCTTGAGTGGGACCTTATAGAAGAACAAACCAAATCATCAATGGTGAGATGGGCCCAAGACTTTGGGTATAACGTCCTCATGGAGCAATGGGAGAGGCTGTGGAGACAGGACTTGAAGTTTACCGCCTGCTATAATCTAAAAGAGAACATCTTAAAAATGATGTACAGGTGGTATCAAACACCAGATAGATTAGCCAAAATATATAAAAACCAATCAGTTAAATGCTGGAGATGTGGAACAGAAACAGGTACACAAATACATATGTGGTGGAAATGTTCCATGATAAATAAGTATTGTAGCGTGATCTATGAGGAACTCAAGAAAATGACAAAAACAACATTTAAAAAGAAACCAGAGGTTTTCTTGTTGAATATAATTCCTGAGAATGTTAAAAGCGCTAACAGAACGTTGATGATGTACGGAATAGTAGCGGCAAGAATTCTGTTAGCGAGAAACTGGAAAAGTAACAACATACCCAGCAAACTTGAGTGGCAACTATTAATGAAAGAATATGCATAGCTAGCAAAATTTACAGGAAGAATTAGAGGACAGACAAAACAAAAAATTAAAAAGGAATGGAGGTTATTTTACGAATATTTAGAATCAAATTAAATAATTAAGCCAACCAGCAGATCGTACCTGAGCCCAAAATGGAATATTTGAGGGATAATGATGTAAATAAATTAAGAATCGTGCCATGAAATAAAACGTAATTTATGAGGTACAGAGAGGTAACTGGAAGTCAAACCTCAATTTCCCTTTTTTTTCCTTTTCTTCCTTTTTTTTTCTTTCTCCCTTCCGTTTATCTTTACCTTTTTCCTCTTTTTTCTCGTCTTTTCTGAGCCCATTGGATGAGGTATATGCTTTTGTTTGTTTGTATTTTTTCATTGTGACTGTGTATTTTTTCCTTCTTTAGATTTATCTGGGATAGATATATGCTGTGATTATTGCTTTTGTAATGTTGTTGTTCACTGTGATCTTTTAAATGGAAACTAATAAAATTCTTTTTTTAAAAAAAGAGGAAAAAATGGTGGGATACGAAATTATATATATGGATTATAGCGGTATATATATATGGGTGTGTGTGGCAGAGTGTGGAGAAACTACTCTGCTGTACAAAGTCAACATTTGCATTTCTCCGCCCACTTTGCCTCTAGCCCCTCCCACTGCTGGCATGCAGCCCCTGGGCAATTGCCCAGAAGGGGATGCTGCCGGTCAGTGCAGACACTGCTGAGCCAGCTGAACGCAATGGTCTGGCTCAAGAGGCAGCACCTGAAGAGCTTCGCGGAACCCAGACTCCTTTCCCCTTTTTCTGTCTGACTCAGATTGCGCTCTCTCTCTCTCTCTCTCTCTCTCTCTCTCTCTCTCTCTCTCCTTCATTTGCCTCCTAGCAAGCTACCTGGGTGACATCATCCCCATCCTGGCGTGGTGGGAGGGAAGGAGGAGAAAGAAAAGGGCAGGCTCTCTTGCGCATTTCCAGACAAAGGCCTGGCCATTTACCTGTGATTTCTGCAACAAAGGATGCTCTCTCCAACCTGGAGAAAGGCCATTCCACCAGCTCTAAGAGAAGGGGAGATGTGGAGCTGCAAGGCTGAGCTGAGAAACCAGCAGCCTTTGGCTCCTCTTCCCCTTTGAAATCTTTTCCATTCCAACTTTGGAATAGAGAAGGAATGCCTGAGCTTGCTTTCCCCCTCTTCCCTCCCAATCCTTTTTCCTTTTGTGTTGTGTCGTTTATGTCATAGGGGAGGAATACTTGTCCTTCCGGCCTGGAAGACTTGTCCAACAGGAGATGCTTCTCTTTCCCTTAAATGTAAACTCAGGGTTCTGGATTCAAGAGAAACATAGGAAGCAGCTTTATAACCAGAGGCGGAACATTGGATCTATCCAGCCCCCACCTTGACCCCAAGTAGCCTTTAACCCTCTCCTGCCCACTGCTGCTTTCCTTGCTTAGAATGGAAACATTTTACAACAGATTACAAACACGCACAAGAATAGATTAACAGATACACACACACATATATATTGCACTGTTGCATGATTTAGGAAAATAGAAACATGGATTCTTTATCCTTTCTCTAGAATATGGTGTGCTTTGCAGAAATGAAACCTGATTCCATAAATATTGCTCAGTGGAGGGGAAGTTAATTTATATATGAATGTATGTTTGCATTTATACTTTAATCAATAAAAACACACGTACACTGAGAGCCAGCATGGTGTAGAGTGAAGAGTTTCAGACTTTGGGGGAAACAGGGTTCATATCCGCCCCCACCCCACCCCTTCTCTCTGCCACGAAGCTCTCCCTGTGGGTATGTGACCTTGGGCCAGTCAATGCCTCTCGGGCTTAACCTACCCCACAGGGTTGTGGTGGGAATTAACTGAGGAGCAGGCAAAGGAGAGAGAGAACCATGGGTGCTACCTTGAGCTCCTTGGAAGAAAAGGTGGGATATAAATGCAATTAATACTAATAATTCAATGAATTATGAATTTTGAATTATGGTGCTGGAGGAGACTCTTGAGAGTCCCATGGACTGCAAGAAGATCAAACCTATCCATTCTGAAGGAAATCAGCCCAGAGTGCTCACTGGAAGGACGGATCCTGAAGCTGAGGCTCCAAGATTTTGGCCACCTCACGAGAAGAGAAGAATCCTTGGAAAAGACCCTGATGTTGGGAAAGATTGAGGGAACTAGGAGAAGGGGACGACAGAGGACGAGATGGTTGGACAGTGTTCTCGAAGCTACGAACATGAGTTTGACCAAACTGCGGGAGGCAGTGGAAGACAGGAGTGCCTGGCGTGCTCTGGTCCATGGGGTCACGAAGAGTCGGACACGACTAAACGACTAAACAACAACAAAATACTAATAAAGCATATCTATCCACCTAGATAGTTACACACACACACACACACACACACACACACACACACACGGTTAATTGTTCTGTTCTCGTTTTCTGCATTGGCCCCTCTGCCTGCGAGCCACTTTGAAGCTCAGATTTCAGCGGGGAGAAAGCCCTTAAGCAGTGCAGGGAACCTGTTGCCCCTGCCCCCGTTTTATTAGCATTATTTATTAATTGATTAATTATGCAGTCAATTAAATTGTGGCAGCCGTGCCCAGGCCGGCTGTCAGTCTTACCACGTGGGGAGAAATTCCAACCCAGGAAAGGGCAGCTGAAACCCTGCTGTGTCTCCGAGTCTCTGTTGCTAGATGATTTTTCCCCCTTCTACTGATACTGCAGGAAAATGAGTCACTGGTTCTCGATGCCTGAGCTGCTCTGATCTTAGGTAGCTGCCGCAAGCAAAGCCTTGAGGGCTGTGGTGCCGACTGCCACAGCGCCCGGAGCGGAGGACCCCCTTCACATGCCCCTGATCCTGTCCATCCATGACACATTGAGAAATCACCCCTGCCTTCCTCCTTTATAACCTCTTTTTAGCAACCTGGACCCTGAAGTCCATGCAGCTCATTATTGCCTACACTGACTGGCAGCTGCTCTCCCGAGTTTCAGGCAGGGGGGTTCTCCCAGCCCTACCTGTGGACTCAGCCTGGCAACTTCCACAGACTGCAGGCAACACTGGGGCTCTGTCGCCAAGCTCTAGCCCTTCTCCCAAAAATTATGGCAAGGTTCTAGTCCTCATGCTGATGAGGAAAGGGCTGCTTTAAACAGGAAAATAGGAAACTGCTTCATGTTGACTCAGATGATTGGTCCATCTAGCTCAGTACACCAACTGGCAGCTGTGGCTCTCCAGGGTTTCAAGCCGGGTTCTCTCCTATACCCCATCTGAGACCTTCTGCATGCAGGACACACGTTCTGCCCCCCCTTCCCTGAAAAGCAAATAAGATTCTAGTCCAGGGGTCAGCAAACTTTTTCAGCAGGGAGCCAGTCCACTGTCCCTCAGACCTTGTGGGGGGCCGGACTATATTTTTTGGGGGGAAATGAACAAATTCCTATGCCCCACAAATAACCCAGAGATGCATTTTAAATAAAAGCACAGATTCTACTCATGTAAAAACACGCTGATTCCCAGGCCATCCGCAGACTGGATTGAGAAGGCAATTGGGCCACATCCGGTCCCTGGGCCCTTAGTTTGCCTACCCATGCTTCTAGCCCTCATGACTCCCATATTCCTCTCGCAGAACTACCATTCCTAGAGTCTCTTAGCTATCAGCCCTCCTTCCCAGGAGACTCTGGGAACTGTAGCTCTGCGAAGAGCAGCTCTCAGCACCTCAATAAACTATACTTCCCAGGGTTCTCTGGGGGAAGGGGCCATGGCTGCTTAAAGCAGAACGATGCTCCTTTAAACGCAAAGTGCAGATGGGGCTTTAGATTCTTTGGCCTGGTCCCCTTTCTCTGTGGTCTCCGTTTTTGTTCTGCTTCCCCAGTCTCTTTCTGTCTCCAACGAAGAGCTCGATGCCTCGTTTCCAAGAGAACAAGGAATCTCATCTGAAGAGACCTGAGGGGGATTGGCAGGCAGAGAACAGAGCAGCCAATGCTCTTGAGGGATTCTAGCAAAGCCAGCAAGGATCTTGGGAGGCTGGAGCAGCCTTCTCAAAAGGCTGGCGAAATCTGGTTTGTGAGACGCTTCCTTCCCTGGGTGTAGCAACCCATACACCTGTGCAAATGTGAAACAGCAGGGACAGACAGACTCCATTACCAGCTGACAAACGGATTTGATTGTTTTATTTCCTTGAGATTGATGGTTTTAGACTGGGCCATCCAGAACACACAGACCACACCCTTCTTCCAATGAATGAATTATCTTTTCATTTCACAGATATAAATGACTTTCCAAAACTTTGATTCTACCTCTTGGCAATATGCTGCACTCTCTTGACCTGACACTGGATTAGTTTTAATATATATTTGTATGTATCTCATCATAGGTAAAGGTAAAGAGACCCCTGACCATTAGGTCCAGTCGTGACCGACTCTGGGGTTGCGCGCTCATCTCGCATTATTGGCCGAGGGAGCCGGCGTATAGCTTCCAGGTCATGTGGCCAGCATGACAAAGCCGTTTCTGGAGAACGAGAGCAGCACATGGAAACACCATTTACCTTCCCGCTATAGCAGTTCCTATTTATCTACTTGCATTTTGATGTGCTTTCGAACTGCTAGGTTGGCAGGAGCTGGGACCAAGCAACGGGAGCTCACCCCGTCACAGGGATTCGAACCGCCGACCTTCTGATCAGCAAGCCCTAGGCTCAGTGGTTTAACCACAGCGCCACCTGGGTCCTGGTGTTTACTATTGGTTATTTGCTCTGGTTTTCTGTGGTTTTGCTTGCATTCCTTTTAGTGAGGCAACTATCTTACACTTTGGAACTCCCTGCCTATTGACTCCAGGCTAGCACCTACACTGGACTCATTTCAGTGCTTGCTATCAACACTATGGTTTAGGCAAGCCTGCCCAGACATTTAGAAAGTTGGTGCAAGTTTTAATCTATTTTTTAAACCCATTGTTGTTGTTTTTTGATTTTTTGGAAGTCTTAAATTATAATTGTTAATTCTTCTTACTGATCATTTTGGTGTTTAGATTCAAAAGCATCTTAAATTAAGAAAACAAAAAACCCATCCAATTCGTAATGTATTGACAATGCATCTATGGATGCCCTCTGGCCCTCTAACAGGCTGAGCCACTGTGGCTTCCTGGACATCACAACCCGGTCCCTGAAACTACCAAAGTTTTGTTGTGTGGTTGTGCCCTCTGGAGGTGACAAGCAGAACTGCTGAATATGAGAACTGAACACTAATTATTCTCCCAAAAAACGAACCCAAGTGAAGTAGGAAAAGGTGGGGAGAGGAGATGCCACTGCGAGCCAGGCTCCTTCAAATAAAAAATTGTGTTTTTTGTTCAAAAGGAACATGAGAACCTGACTCCCCCTTAACAAACATTTCCCCTCCTCCCCCAGATCACAGAATCCCATGGGAAAAGGTTATTCCAAAGTTTCAAATAGGAGTCCTGCATTTGATGTTCCTGTTGTGCATGTGATGAAAGGATACAGTGTCTCTCTAAAACTGTCCTGGTCTCTCCAGCTAAAGCTGTATGCGAATCACACTGGTAGCCTCACATTTAGTGGAGGCAGACCAAAGCCATCGTGGCTTGCAGCTGTTGATAGGTTTTGTTGTTGTTTAGTTGTTTAGTTGTTTAGTCGTGTCCGACTCTTTGTGACCCCATGGACCAGAGCACGCCAGGCACTCCTGTCTTCCACTGCCTCCCGCAGTTTGGTCAAACTCATGTTCGTAGCTTCGAGAACACTGTCCAACCATCTCGTCCTCTGTCGTCCCCTTCTCCTTGTGCCCTCCATCTTTCCCAACATCAGGGTCTTTTCCAGGGAGTCTTCTCTTCTCATGAGGTGGCCAAAGTCTTGGAGCCTCAGCTTCACGATCTGTCCTTCCAGTGAGCACTCAGGGCTGATTTCCTTCAGAATGGATAGGTTTGATCTTCTTGCAGTCCATGGGACTCTCAAGAGTCTCCTCCAGCACCACAATTCAAAAGCATCAATTCTTCAGCGATCAGCCTTCTTTATGGTCCAGCTCTCACTTCCATACATCACTACTGGGAAAACCATAGCTTTAACTATACGGACCTTTGTCGGCAAGGTGATGTCTCTGCTTTTTAAGATGCTGTCTATGTTTGTCATTGCTTTTCTCCCCAGAAGCAGGCGTCTTTTAATTTCGTGACTACTGTCACCATCTGCAGTGATCATGGAACCCAAGAAAGTAAAATCTCTCACTGCCTCCATTTCTTCCCCTTCTATTACCTTCCATCAATTTGCCCAGTCCTCTTTGAAAGCCAGCATTGCTCCTGCAGCAGTGAGTTCCAAAGTTTGTGCTGTGTGAACAAGTCAAGTCCTCCTTTTTTAAAAAAGACAGTCTCTACCAAACCTTCCCCCTTCAGCTTCCTTGGATGCCCAAGAGTTCTAGAGTTATGAGGAAGGAAGGAAACATCTCTCTACCCTCTTTCTCATGCCGTGCATCCTTTTCTACACTTGGCATCTCTTACTCGCATTTCCTCTAAACTCAAGACCTGCAAACATGTGGACAGTGGCCTAATGCTATGCACCCTCAGCTTCTGAGGTGTGCAAACTCTTTGCAGGAGCGCTTCATACAGCGAGAGTTTGGAGAGCACAGCCTCATTGAGAGGGGGAAAACAAAACGCAAGGCCTGTCTTGCTTGCAACACAAAGGAAGACGCCTCTTTTGAACATCACACACAAGCACATGCAAACCTAGATATTCTCGTGCCTTCGCTGGCCTTCACTGGTTTCTGTCTTCTGTGGGAATGTTCTTCAGCAAGAAAGAGGGTGGACCTGAGCAGCCGTACCAGTCGCCTGCCTTAACAGGATTTAGTGGCTTCCAGAGAGATTGCTCCATGACGCTGGAGGAATGCAGTTGACCCAAATGCCAGTTCCTGCCTGGCCAACTCTACCCTGTCCTGTCTGCCCACCACACACACACACACTTATTATTTTACTAAAGAATCTCAGAAACCCCCAAGGGTCCTCTAGACCAACATCCTGCACTGAAAGGAGTCACAGCTAAAGAAACCCCGACGGCCACCTATCCAAGCTCTGTTGAAAAATGTGCAATGAAGGAGAGGATGCCCCATGCAAGGTGGAGCAAGCTTGTTTCCTCCTGCCCCAGAGGGTAGGACCCGATCTAGTGGACTCAAATTGCGAGGAAGGAGATTCCGACTCAACATCAGGAAGAACTTTGTGGCGGTAAGAGCTGTTCCACAGTGGGACGGTCTCTCTCGGGAGACTGTGGACTCTCCTTCCTCAGAGGTTTCTAAGCAGAGGTTGGGTGGCCATGGAATCCCCTCTGTGAGAAGGAACTGATATTAAGTAAACATTTATATATACTGTACCATACTTTTACGCAGATAAGACTGTTTTTTTTCTTTAAAAATTATGTTTAAAAAGTGGGGGTTGTCTTATACATAGATAGTGCAGAGGGTGGACATTTGATTGCCAGCGGCTATTGGCTCCCAGTACGTTTCCGAGCACAATTCAAAGTGTTGGTGCTGACCTTTAAAGCCCTAAATGGCCTCGGTCCAGTATACCTGAAGGAGCGTCTCCACCTCCATCATTCTGCCCGGACACTGAGGTCCAGCACCGAGGGCCTTCTGGTTCCCTCATTGCGAGAAGCCAAGTTGCAGGGAACTAGGCAGAGGGCCTTCTTAGTGGTGGCGCCTGCCCTATGGAACGCCCTCCCAACAGATGTCAAAGAGGAAAACAACTACCAGACTTTTAGAAGACATCTGAAGGCAGCCCTGTTCAGGGAGGCTTTTAATGTTTATTGTGTTGTATTTTTCTGTTGGAAGCCGCCCAGAGTGGCTGGGGTATAAATAATAAATTATTATTATTATTATTATTATTATTATTATTATTATTGTTGTTATTATTATTATGGAGGATGGTGCGTCAAGGACTGGTGTTGATAGGCGGACGCTGCGGCAATTGGGCGGGCAATTAGCAGCTTCTGCCGGCAAGGGGACAGATGAGAGCCTGATTTTCTGCCACGTGCGGGTGAGCAATTTTATGCAATCCCCCCTTTAAAAAACTCAACAACTTTAAGCCATCTCTCTCCCCCCCAATTTTCTTAAATGTGAGTCCCCCAAATTAGGGGGTGTCTTATACATGGGGGCGTCTTATATACGGAAAAATACGGTATATTTTCTGTGGTTTCCAGCAACTGGTATTCAGAAGCATTGCGGCCTCTGACTATGGAGGCAGAGCCACTACCAGCCATCAATAGCCTATCCCTCCTCCACTAATTTGCCAATGTGCTGTGTGAAGAAGCATTTTCTTTGTCTGTCCTGATAATATGTTTAAAAGGAGCCCCTTTTACTGCCACAATAGTGGTCATCTTTGACTCAGCAGGGCTGAGGTGGTTGTATTAGGAACAGAGATAGCAGAGATATTGTCGCTTTCATATGCGAATTCACACGCACAGTGATTTTAAACAAATCGTTTTAACCCACCACAAGTCGATGGCGCCAAACTTCATTGGTCCGGATTGCAATTCCGCTGACTCATCTCGTATTTACAAAGTGAGCCCTAAAAGTGTTCAGAAAGTGGTGGTGGGGGATGAGTGTTCAGACCCCTGGGCTCTCACTTGTGGGGTGCCTCAGGGTTCTGTCCTCTCCCCCATGCTTTTTAACATCTATATGCAGCCGCTGGGAGAGATCATCAGGGGGTTTGGGCTTGGTGTCCATCAGTATGCTGATGATACCCAGTTCTACCTCTCTTTTAAATCAGAACCAGTGAAGGCGGTGAAGGTCCTGTGTGAGTGCTTGGAGGCGGTTGGAGGATGGATGGCGGCTAACAGATTGAGATTGAATCCTGACAAGACAGAAGTACTGTTTGTGGGGGACAGGAGGCGGGCGGGTGTGGAGGACTCCCTGGTCCTGAATGGGGTAACTGTGCCCCTGAAAGACCAGGTGCGCAGCCTGGGAGTCATTTTAGACTCACAGCTGTCCATGGAGGCACAGGTCAACTCTGTGTCCAGGGCAGCTGTTTATCAGCTCCATCTGGTACGCAGGCTGAGTCCCTACCTGCCCACTGACTGTCTCTCCAGAGTGGTGCATGCTCTAGTTATCTCTCGCTTGGACTACTGCAATGCGCTCTACGTGGGGCTACCTTTGAAGGTGACCCAGAAACTACAACTAATCCAGAATGCGGCAGCTAGACTGGTGACTGGGAGCGGCCGCCGAGATCACATAACACCGGTCCTAAAAGACCTACATTGGCTCCCAGTACGTTTCCGAGCACAATTCAAAGTGTTGGTGTTGACCTTTAAAGCCCTAAACGGCCTCGGTCCGGTATACCTGAAGGAGCGTCTCCACCCCCATCGTTCTGCCCGGACACTGAGGTCCAGCTCCGAGGGCCTTCTGGCGGTTCCCTCATTACGAGAAGCCAAGTTACAGGGAACCAGGCAGAGGGCCTTCTCGGTAGTGGCACCCCCCCTTTGGAATGCCCTCCCACTAGAGGTCAAAGAGAACAATTACCAGACCTTTAGAAGGCATCTCAAGGCAGCCCTGTTTAGGGAAGCTTTTAATGTTTGATGGATTTTTGTATTTTAGAATTTCTGTTTTTTTGGAAGCCGCCCAGAGTGGCTGGGGGAACCCGGCCAGATGGGCGGGGTATAAATAATAAATTATTATTATTATTATTATTATTATTATTATTATTATTATTATTATTATTAGCACTCCAAGAGATAAAAGGATACTTACTGTACAACATCTATGACTCTGCAGACTGCAAATCGATAAAGAATCCAGTCCAATGAATCAGCGGGGGGGGGGAGCCTTAAAGTGTTTTTTTTTTTCAAATAAAAAAAAAGTTTGAAAAATGTGCCTCGATAAAATATGAGAGAGGGGGGGTGGGAGAAATATAAATATAATGTTATGTACTTAGTGGTTACAAAAAAGTTTGTGAAGAGAAAACTACGGTAACAAATAACTAAAAATATTCAGTGCAGACTGGGGAAGCATTTCATCCAGTTCAAATGAGAAAAATGAAATGGGACAGATGAATGGTAAAGAGATGCAAAAAGTACATTCAGCACAGCAATCAATCCCTGGGAACTTTAAATGTTTGTGAAATAGGCCCAATAAGCCTTCAAAGCAGCAGATGGGCGAAAAATGGGCCAGCTTTGCTTAAAGTGATTTCTTCAGAACACTTTTAGTGGGACAGTAGTAAGCCATCGTATCTATTCGGATCCAACAAGTAATGTCAGATACAGTACCTCAACTTCTACATGCAATATTTAAAAGGGGAGTTTGTGTTCCTTAAATAATCAAATCAGTTTATTTCAGCTTTACGCTCATAAAAATACAGAAGCAAGCAAGGCACTCGTAATTGGGTTACAATTAATAAAATAAAATAAAATATGGATAGAAATAAAATATTTAAGAAATATACAAAATCAGGGATAGTAGAGGTAAAGGGACCCCTGACCATTAGGTCCAGTCGTGACCAACTCTGGGGTTGCAGCGCTCATCTCGCATTATTGGCCGAAGGAGCCGGCGTACAGCTTCTGGGTCATGTGGCCAGCCTGAATAAGCCGCTTTTGGCGAAACCAGAGCAGCACATGGAAACGCAGTTTACCTTCCCGCTGTAGCGGTTCCTATTTATCTACTTGCATTTTGACGTGCTTTCGAACTGCTAGGTTGGCAGGAGCTGGGACCAAGCAACGGGAGCTCACCCCGTCACAGGGATTCGAACCGCTGACCTTCTGATCAGCAAGCCTTAGGCTCAGTGGTTTAACCACAGCACCACCTATCAGGGATAGGATATAATAAAAGAGTTTCGGTTTCCATATAGGAGACCATTACGTCTCTTATAGGACAGAAGTTTAAAAATTTGTGTTCCTTAAATAATGCTGTTTTGCTGATCTGCAAAGATATGCAAGTTTAAGGGGTTAAATAACTGATGGAAACTCACAAACTGGCAACGCAATTGTGTACATGTCGGCTCAGGGGAAAGAATAGGACTTATTCCTTGGTATGTCTTCTTCTTCTTTGGCGATCACTCATAGCCAAGTGATATTGTCTTCCATAAGCATGGTTATGTATATAATTGTAGCCCTAAATGAATACAATTGCTGTCCTAAGTGTAAATCATTGTAGTGGAAGAAATTAAATATGCAGAAGGGCTTTAAATATATAGATAAACTCCTTCAACAGCAGAAAGTCTTCTAGAAATTTTGGACTTGTTAACAACTCCCATCAGCGCCAGTCAATACAGCCATGTTTAATTTTGTTTCATGATGTATTTAATTTTGTCTTAATAGCATAAATTCCACATTTTACTTATCCAATACTCAGCGGAGGGTATTGTACAAAATACATGTTTAACAAAATGTATATATACCGCTTACTAGAACAGAAGACCTCGAAGCTATTTACAAGATAGTGTTGAATATTCATTTAAAATACCAATAAAAAACAAAGATTTAGAAAATTAAAATATAAATCCAGTAATTTTGTTGAACTTTTAAAATACTAACGTAAAATCAGAAGTTCAAACAAGGAAAAAAATGTAATCAAAGTTCCAAAACAGAGGTTGTATTTTCCAAATGAATAGAGAGTATATTTTGAATAAAAATGAACAGCCAAATTTTGCAATTGCGTGGTGGAAGAGAGCTTTGTACATTCGAATCTGACACATAAGGAATGAAATCCTACCCAATGGTGTAGGCATGTTCTGGATCTTAGGCGTAATAAAATCACATGCCTGGGCAGGCTTGCTGAGAAAAATGTTTATAGCAGGTGCTGCAAAGAATTCATCAAAGGTGCCTTCCGAATATCAATGGGCAGGGAGTTCCAAAGGTGGGGTTTGGTTCCCCCCCTTGCAAAAGAGAATTTTGTGTTATTACATGTTGTGTTCTTATATATTTATTACTGCTTGCCACCTCGTGTGAAATATTTCACAAGGCTGGATAGAAACTGATGAAGTAAACATGAAAACAATGGATAAATTGCATACTTCCTCTATCAATTGAGGTTAATATGTCGCCTGCCTCTGGGGACCCATCCCATTCCCTCTTGCTTTTTATATGTTTGCCAAAGTTTATTAGGCTTGCCATACTTCAGGAAAATTCCTGACACGTCCTGGTTCTTCCGGTGTGAAAATGGCATCAGGATCAGGGGAGAATTTTGCCCCATCGGAAACAGCTCCAAAAGTTTAAAATCACTATTTTGGGGAGAGATCCCCCCCCAAGAAAAAGCTTAACAATTTTGGGGTCTTCCTAAAAAAAGGGAAACAACTTTGCAAGTGTAAGGAATGTTACTTTTTGAAATATGCCAACCCTCACTTTATATGCCTGGTGAAAACATCAACATAGCTCAGTTGGGACAGTTGCGTATGTATTCCTGCATTGTAGGGGGTTGGAATAGATGACCCTCGGATCCCTTCCGACTCTACAATTCTATTTTTCTATGATCAATGCTAAGTTTGTCTTGGTGACCGTTCCTTCTCCATATCCATTCCTGGCTTTATTTGTAGCTGGTATTAACTTCAGTTGGAAAACTACCCCTGTCTTACGTCAAAGGACAGAAGCTGCTTTTAATATAATGTTGCAACTCGCCCTGCGACATTAAGACGGACGGCGGGCAATTAATCAATTAATAATTGGCAGCTCCCTTTATTGTTTCCTGGAGGGCCCTCCTGCACCTCCCCTTCTACTTTTCCCAAAGCAGCAGCATCTCTTGTGTAGTTAAGCGTGCCTGCGCGCGCGGATCTCTAAGGAACGCGTGGGGAGGGGGAGCGGCGGCTTGGATGATCCACGTGTCTTTCCGGGAAGTGTCGCTCCTTCCTGATCCCAGCTCCGGTAGTGAGGTCATCGCCCGGATTTAGGGCATGAGACCATCCATTGCCAAGACTGGCAAAAGGTTGGTGGCTGGGGGGGGAGGGGAGGGGAGGGGGCCCAGAACAAGTCAGTCCTAGGATGGCAAGAGGAAGGGAAGCGCCCCCTGCCGCCCAAATATGCGCTTGCAAAGTTTGGCGCGTCCCTGTTGGAAACGTGCAAATACTGTACAGTATTTCTGTATATATTGCCAATTTTCCTCGCGCGTAAACGAGGAGGCGCGTTTTAAGCCCGTGCCCGCCTGCGCCTCTTTGCGCGGCGATCGCAAGAAAATAAAGTAAGAGATATGAATGCAAGGCCTGGGCCCAACTGAGTAGACCCATGGAAATCAATGGCGCCTAACAGGCACGTGCATTCATTCCGATGGGTCTACTCTGACTCCAAACGCAAGGCGCTTTCTAAGTTCACCCCCTGGCAACAAAAAGGGGGAGAGCCTGATCAGCTGATTGTTTTCCTTGGAAAGGGGGAGGGATCAAAACAAATTCAGTATACCTGGGCACTCATTTTCATGGTGCAACGATCCTTTAACCACGCTTCCCTGGGATTAAAGCCCCCCCCCCCCCGGAACTCAATAGGGGCTGACTTCGAAGTCGGCTCACCTAAACTTGGGCTCTTAGGCCTGCCTACCCCGAGATCAGTGGGGTTTTACTCCCGGGTAAGGAGACACACAATGCACACGTGACGGAGCAGGATGCGGGCATATCCACAGTCGAAGAGCCAGCGGTCAGTGTCGGACGAGGCCCGGGAGAGACCAGGGTTCAAATCCCTCTCTCAGCCATGAAGCTCCCAGGATGACCTTGGGGGTCAGTCCCTGCCCCTCAGCCTGACCTACTCACAGGGTTGTTGTGGGGAGTAAGTGGGGGGAACAAAGTATGCACCACCCTGACCTCCTTGGAGAAAAAAAGTGCAATAGATAAATACAAATAATTGAATTATACATCACGTACACACACCCACACCCGTATGTAATTAGTTATTTAAACTGTTTTAATTATTTGGGTTTTACTTGTAACCAGCCCTGGGACCTTAGGGTGTAGGGTGGGTAATTAGTAATGATGATGATGATGATAATAATAATAATAATAATAAATGTAAGTCGCTTGGAAACGTTATTAGATAACAAGTGACCGGTAAAGACCAAGTAATAATAAAATAAATAATAACAATAACAGCAGCAGCAGCAGCATACATACATGTACACACAGCCACATCAGGATAATGTCCTTTTCCCATTCTGGAATAAATATATATGTGGTTGTGTGGATATATATAGAGAGAGAGAGGAAGAAAATTGACAAAACCCTGATCATTCCGGAAAAGGGAAATGGACAAAACCCTGATCATGGCCACAGAGGATTGCAAAACAGACCCGGATCCCTTTTCCTCGCTGGATCGCTTTAGGTTTCCTTGTTTTTGTCAACTTTATATTCCTTCCTGCTCATCCTTGCCGCCCGCGCCGCGTCCATCCCGGCAGCGAGCAAAGCCCCGAAAGCTCCAGAAAGGGGCGGCGGCAGCGGCAGCGGCAGGAGCGCGCGCGCAGGTGGCGCCCCGTCCGCTCCCAGCTTTCCACGTCTCCCTTCCTGGGGCCGGGAGGAGGCGGGCGGAGGGGGTGGGAAAGCCGTAGGGGGCGGGGAGAACCCAGGCCGGGCTCGGGAGCGCGCGCAACAGCGGCGGCGGGGCTGCGTGCGAAAGCGCCTTTTGCTAAGCAAGAAGCAGGATCGAGGGGAGCCGCCGCCGCCGCCTCGCCAACGACGGCTTGCTGGGGAAGAAAGAGGCGAGACTCCGAATTGCTGACGTTGGATTTGGCCGGCCTTCGGGAGAAAGCAGCCCGGGAAGCACAGAGTGGGGAAAAATCTCGGGAAGGAGGACCCCCCCCCCAGCCCGTGCCAAGAATGATGGTGCTGGAAGGAGGAGGGAGTTTTGCACTTGGGAAGTAATACCGGAGCAGAAGAAGGGGGCGCAAAAAACCAAAGGGGGGGGGTCTGGCTAGGGCGGGGCCAGCGAGGCCCGGAAGCTTTTTGATTGCTGGAGATCGGTTGTCAGTCTGCTCGGATCCCCCCCCTCCACCCCACCCCCAGCTCTCTTTCCAGGCCGGGAGCGGAGCGGCAGACGGGCTGGGTGGCTGGCTGTTGCGCGCCGCGCTCCCCCCGGCGGGCTGTGGGCAGGGGCGTCCGGGAAGCGAGCGAGCGAGCCGAGAGAGAGACCCCTTTTCCCGGACGGTGCAGCCAACGAAGGGAGGCCCAGAAGGATCGCGGGTGGGGGGAGAGCCAGCCGCCGCCGCCGCCATCATCATCCGGAGGCCCCGTGGCTTTTCAATGGAGGAGCAGCCCGGCCATCAGCCACCACAGCAACAGCAGCAGCAGCAGCAGCAGCCGCCTCACCACCATCACCACCACCACCATTACTACTACTACAACCACAACCACCACCAGCACCACCAGCAGCACCTGGCCGAGGGCAGCGCGCCCGCCAAGGCCTCGCCGAAGGCGCCTTTGCAAGCCCTCAAGCATGAGCCCAAGCACGGCGCCGGAGGAGGAGGAGGAGGAGGAGGCCAACAGCCCGACGCGCCCAGGAAGAAAGCAGGTCGGCGGCCCAGGGCGCGCGCAAAAAGCCGGCGAGGGGTGAAGAGGGCGGCGTCGCCGGTCGGGGCGCCCTAGCGGGCGGGGGCGCACATATCGGGGTTTGGGGGGGTCAAGGCATGCGGGCGGTTGGGGGGGGGCAAACGGCTTGACCTCCGAGTTCCCTTTTTGGGTGGGAGAAGGAGATCCCGGCTGGAGGTCTCCGGGCGTGTTGCGCGCTTTGCAGAGGCCGACGGGGACCCCCTTGCTAGGAGGGACGAAAGCGCTTTCTGGATATCGGATGGGAGCTGGCTGGTTTTTTCGGGGGTATAAGTAGATGGGGGTTTGGATATGGTCCTTTTTTAGGGGGGGAGCCAGACCCCGGTGTTTCCATGCTGCCTCGCCACCCCCAGACCTTGAGCGGGGTCGGTCTCCCCACGGCTTGCCTGGGATGGGGCCGGCGAGGAGGGAGGAGGGAAGGCAGCTCGTTCTTTGGGGACAATAATAAAAAATATGCTATCAGGAAGGTTTTGGAGGGGGAGATCCCCACTGGATCCCGGCCAGAACCAGGATGCTGGTGGGATTCGTGGCTTCTCGTTTTGGGGGAGGAAAAATCAGATCCCGGATCAGAATCGGGAAGGCAGTAGAGAGGGTCTTTATTTGCTTTCACTTTTTAACAGGGTTCACTCGGAGCTTCACAACCTGAAATGTGGGAGCTGTTTTGGGGATGGAGAGAGAGGGGGGGAAATCAGATTTTTGGTGGCGGGCGCATTTCGTGCCGCAGACACAAAATCACACCTTTTATACCTGGGACCCCCCAGTCAGAGCCAGGAGCGACCCCTAGTTAATGTATGGGAGGGGGTTTAGGGCGACTAAGAAGGGCTGGAGTCCCTCTGCTGGTTCCGGACCCAAATCTCTCTTATTTTGCCGGGGGGTCGGGAGAGAGAGAGAGGCTCTCAAGCCAGGACGGGGGTGGAGGTGTGTGTGTCGGGGGGGGGGCTGGGGATATGTGACCCATGGGTTGGGGGGCTGGGAATGAGGGCGCGTGTATTGGGGGGGCTTAAATGTGTACTTTTGGGGGGAGGCCGAGGCTGGCCTCGCTTAGGCCCGAGCGCGGTGCTTTTCCTCTCCTGGGGGAGAAGAGGCAGGGGGCTGGCTTTGGGGCGGGGGTCTTGGGCCCGGGAAGAGGCGGCGTCAGCGGAGGGCAGAGACCCGGCTCGGCCACCCAGGCCTCCTCCCTCCTGCTGGCCCTTTCGGGGGGCCGGGAGGGACCCCCCTCTCTCCAGGCCTGGCAGCCGGCGAGGCCGCCTCCTTCCCGGGCCTTCTCCTCCTCCTCCTCCGCCGGGGCCTTCGCCGCCATGTTGGGCGGGAGGCGAGCCGCCGAGACCGCCACCGCCCTGGCCTGGCTCGGGCCTAGACGGGGGCTCCGCGCCATTGTCCGCCCCGGACGGATGCTGGGGGTCGGGGGCTGGGGGGGGGGAGATGTCTGGAAGCAACAAGGGTTTTTGGGGGTGGGGGCGCGGGATGGAGGAAGGGGGTCTCTTTGGGGCAGGCGGGGGTGGGGGTGTTTTTAGGGGCGCAAGGCAGACCGCGAAACCTGCCAAGGACAGGCAGGGGGTTTTTTTGGCGGGGGAGGGGGCTTTGTTAAGATGGTGGTTGAAATTCTTCCCTCCCCCTCCCCCCCTGCGAGGGATTTGGGGTCGTGTGTTATGTTCACCCGGTTTGGCCCTCCTAACAACCCTGCCAGGTAGGCTGGCTAGAGGAAGAAGAGGTGATTGCTCCCAAGGTCACCTGGGTGGGGTGGGGATGATTTTTGAACCCCGCTGCTTTTAACCTGCAACAGCTTGTTTTCTTCTAATTATCAGCAACTTCTCCCTAATAATGATCTCTGTCGTGCAAGCGGAAGGGAGCTCCAAAGGTCACCTGGCTCAGCCTTGGCTAACGTGGTTGGGGCTGATGGGGGTTGAGTCCAAAACATCTTGGGGGGGGGGCAGCAGGGTGGCAAAGCCTAAGCAAAGAGGAGCCCACCACCTCCCAAGATTGTTGTTACTACCCCACCCTTAGGAGCTATGGGGTTCTTTCTCGCTGTATTTTATCCTTGCAAAAGCTTTGTGTGTGTGTTTGTGAAAGAGAGAGCAAGAGAGATGGGCTTCTTGGCTGATTCGAACCCAGGTCTCCTAGAGCTAGTGTGCCGCTTCAGCCACAGTGCCGCAAGGGCTTCTGTTGTGGAAGTGTCTGGGAAGATTTGTGTGGGCACCCGAGCCCCCAAATGTATAGCAAGGACTTGAGCTGTGGGTGCCATGGGGAGAGAGGCAGATCTTGGTCAGAGAGTGTTTAAAGCCCCCTCACACCAGTTGAACACAGTCAGGGCCCTCCCCATCCCACCCACCTCCCAAAATGCTGGGAACTGTGGTGTGTTGGACAGTACGTAATTCTGGGAAGGGTCTCCTAGTAGTCCCCAGCACCCTTAACAAACTACAGTTCCCAGGATTCTTTGGGGGGAAGCTATGGCTGTCAAACAGTACTTTAAGTATAAGGTCTGGATGGGACCCTTAAGCAGGTCCATGGGATGCCTCTTCCTGAAATGTTTTGAGCACTAACTGCCTTGAAGAGTGGACAATTCTGGACCAGATCAGAGGACTTTGTGTTTGTGGCCCCCTGGAAGTTGCTGGGCTTCCCATAGCCAGTGTGCAAATGGTTTGGGGATGGTGGAGCCGTGCTCTACCAACATCTGGAAGTCTCCAGGTTCACCTTAGATCAGGCATGTTCAACAGGTAGACCACGATCTACTGGTAGATCATGGGGGTGTCCCAGGTAGATCGCCACCTCCCAGGTCGATCTCCACCCCAAAAAAAAGCTCAACAGTTTTGGCTTCCCAAAAAAGCTCAACAACTCTGGTCCATCCTCCTCCAATGGCAGTGGGCAGATCACTGCCAGTTTTTTTAAATATTGTGAGTAGATCGCAGTCTCTTGGAAGTTGGACATCCCTGCCCTAGATGAACTTCCTTGCAGGGCAGTTGCTTTCTTCAGCTGAGGCAACCACTTTCCATAATATTTTTGTATAAAAACATGGATGCTTAAGAAACAAACCCAACCCTCAGTTATGTCCCTCAAGCCAATACAATATGGGGCATTTCCTATTAAAATCATTTTGGGGAGGATGTCGGCCAGATTTTGCATGGTCCAGATTTTTACCCTGCAATTGGCAAAAAAACTCCCTGCGTTCTCTTCATGGGCATTATAAGTGACCAATTCTGAAAGAGTGAGCCCCCAGACATGAAGTGTGCATGGTGGTCCAGGAGCCGTAAACTCTTCCCCCCCCCTTTTAGTGATCCATTAAAACCTTCCTTTCATGGATAGGAAGGTGTGAGGACACTGATGTCCCTGTTCTGCAGAAAACTCTCGCCATCCTGCCTCTCCAAATAAATCTCCAGTAAGTGGACAGAAGAGGACTTGTGGGGGAAATCTTTGATTCGATTCTTCTCTTTCAGGTTGTTTTAGTCGGGAACCAGTGTGTGTGTGAACACACAGATAGGTATTTGTACGAAATAGTAGTAATACAAATAGTAGCAGAAATTTATATATTGTTTATAGGTCACATGGTTCACGGTAACAATATTTAAAGGCGGCAGGTCAGGCAGAAGCAAAATTTTGTGCCTGAAGGTTTGCTTGAAAAGCCAGGCCTGCAAGCCTGTTTTCCCACAGTAAAATGTTAACAGCAGGACGATGCTCCAGAGACTTGGTGCTGTAGTTGAAAAGGTCCTGTCTCACCTTAGTACAGGTGTTCCTGATGTTTCTGGGCCATGGCTCCCCTTATCCCTGACCATTGGCTCTGCTGGCTGTGGGGTATGATGGGAGTTGTAGTCCAACATCATGTGGAAGGCCGCAGGGTTGTCATCCCAAGGCCTTCACATGTTGAAGACAATGTAGGTTAAAAAGATGCAAGAGCATGTTGCATCCTTGAAAGTTCTGGGAAGCTCAGAAGCTTGTGCATCCCAACAGAGGGTCCACCAGAGATCATGGATCTTATTCATGACATTCATGACATTAATATTTATTTGCTGTGTGCAGTTCTGGTCGCCTCACCTGAAAAAGGATATTGTAGAGTTGGAAGCGGTTCAGAAAAGGGCAGCCAAAGTGATCCAGGAGATAGAGCAAGACTCCTAGGAGGAAAGGTTGCAGCTTAGGGGTGACATGATAGAAGTTTATATAATTATGCCCAGCATGTAGAAAGTGGATAGGGAAAAGTTTGTCTCCGTCTCTCATAACACTGAAATTTGTGGACATCCAGTGAAACTGCTTTAGATTTAGGACGGATAAAAGAAAGTCCTTATTCATGCAGCGCAGCGTCAAAGGGATGGAACAGGAGGAACCTAAAGGTAAAGGGCCTCCTGACCGTTGGGTCCAGTTGTGACAGACTCTGGGGTACAGCTTGCGGGTCATGTGGCCAGCATGACTAAGCCGCTTCTGGCGAACCAGAGCAGCGCACGGAAACACCGTTTACCTTCCCGCCGTAGAGGTACCTATTTATCTCCTTGCACTTTGACGTGCTTTTGAACTTCTAGGTTGGCAGGAGCTGGTACCGAGCAACGGGAGCTCACCCCGTCGCGGGGATTCGAACCGCCGACCTTCTGATCGGCAAGCCCTAGGCTCTGTGGTTTACACCACAGTGCCACCAGTGTCCCAGCCACTGACCTAGATGACTTTAAAAGACTCTTAGTCAAATTCCTGGAGGAGGAGAGGGCTGTCGAAGGCCTCCAGCCATGGTGTCGGAGTCCAAGGTGTCTGGCTATTCTTCCTGTTCTGTTTTTCCTTTGAGAATAGCTTCCTGTGAGGCACCCCTAAGCGATTTACAGTACTTTCATCTTTTCCAAATGCAAAAGACACCCTCCCCACCCAGGCCTCTTGACCTTTGTAATGTTGCGTCAGGGTTGGAGCCGATCTTCTCCAGAACAAACACCTGCCATTCGCCCTGCACACGCCGCAGATCTCCCACACTGCCATTGGACCATTGTGGCCACGTAACGGCTGCATTTGGGGCTTGAAATCTCTCTCTCCCCCCCCCCCACTGGACTCTCAACATCCGTGAATGCATAGTCAATCCTGGCACCCTTCGCTTTGCAGGAAAGGAGAGGGTGCTGCCATGCCTCCAAGTTATGGGTCCACCCCTGGCTTTCAAACTGGGTTCTGGGGCTTATCAGAGGTGGCCCATATCCCCCGCAGAAATGGCTCATGAGCAGTCCTGAAAGCCATTTTTGTCCTCTCCGGACAGCTGGCTGACTGACTGCGATGAGATGCGGTTTGGATGTGTTCTGGGCCGCACCCTCGGTTTAGTGGGGAAACTCCACATTGTTTGGATTGCACCCCGCAGAATGCGTCCTAGAATCACTTTGCAGGCCGCACGCCGAGATTTGTAGCAGGTCTTTGGTTTCCTAAATGCAGAAGTGGGTTCCTGTTTTCTGAAGTTTGAAAACCACCTCAAACAACGTGGTGAAAACCAGTGGAGAAAAGATGGGTGTCTTTTCCCTACGAGATCCTTGGAATGTTTTAGGGCTCCCAGCAGCCAGCGCAGCCAGCAGTCGCGGATGGAGGTAGTTGGAGTCCAGTGGCCTTTGGAAAAAAGGCCATAGCTCAGGGCTGGAACATTTGTTTTGCATGTAGGAGGTCCCAGATGCAGTCCTTGGTATCTTCAGGTCAGACTGGGAATGAATCCTTTCTGAAGCTGGAGTGCTGCTGCCAGCCAGTGTAGACAGTACCAAGCTAGATGGACTCTGCATAAGGCAGTTTCCTATTTCAATCCTTGATTCAGAACCATCAGGTTTGGAAACTTGCTGCATTTTGAGGGGAAAGGGCTGTAGCTCGGGGATGGGTGGGAGGGAACGACGACCTGTGTGGCCCTCCAGATGCTGTTGGACTCGAACCTCCAGCAGTCAGAAAGGCTGGGGATGATGCGAGTTGTAGTAACATTACCCCTTGGAGGGTCACTCTCTCCCTACACAGGCCTCCAGGCAGAGTTAGAAACTAGCGTGGAAAATGGCTCCTGTGACCTGAGTTGTGGGCGCCAAAAGAGAATGTCTAGTCGCCATTTTTTTTGGGGGGGGGGAGTCAGCAACTCTATTTATTATTTTGATAAGCATGAATTAATTTGCAATTCACGTAAGTGGCACATTGTTAGTATCTCATTCTTAGCAAAAATTGTCAATGTTTAATTTGGTGTTGACAATAAAAATACTGCTACAGGTACGGTACTTCAGTTTTCAAAACACTCTACTCTTTATTGTTAAATTCCTTAACAAATTGTCTGTCTTTGACATATACTTTGAGGCTTCAAAGCACATACATTTCAGTAATCCTTGAGTGTCAGCCAGGCACAAAAAATGGTGCCCAGACTTTATGAGGTGCTCGCAAATGGAGAGTCTTTAGGCGCAAAATGCGCCTGGCGCCCTGCTAATTTCGAACCCTGCCTCAAGGGTGTCTTCTATTTGTACACTTGAAAATCTGGACCAGAATGTAAAATAATAATGGAAGGGTTTTTTTTGATGCTCCTGGTTCCCAAGCCCTGCATTTCTGAATTGCGGTGTCTGTTTGGTGACTTTCAAAACTCTCTGCCGCAGGAGGTAGCGGTGGCCTCCGGCACGGATGGCCTTAAAAGAGGATTGGACAAATCAGTAGAGGGGAGGGGGTATTAATGGCTATTAGCCAAGATGGCTACTCTCTGTCTGCTTCTAAATCCCAGTTGTGGGAAACTGCAGGAGAAGAGAGGGCTCCGGTGCTCGGATCCTGCATGTGGCTTTCCTACAGGAATCTGTGAGAACGGGACGTTGGATGAGATGGGCCTGATCCTGGTAGTTTTCTCTCCTTAGGTTCTTAAGTTTCTTATCGGTTCATCCCCTTCCCCCAGTGCAACACTGCTATGGCCGTGCGCCTTCTCTTTCTCTCTAAACATTTCTGAAGAACAGCAGTGGCAGAATAAATATTAACCGAAAGAAAAGATCCATCGCCAGCTGAGTCTCTGCGCGCTTAGCAGTTTCCAGGCGGTGGAAATTGCTGGTGCCCTGGCCTAGTCCACTTAAAGTTGGCGCTGTTTTGTCTCCTCTCTTAGTCTGTAGTTCTTGGGATGGTGGTGAAGAGGGGGCAGCTCCATATCTCTGTCTCCTATATTATAAGGCAATAGCTACATGCAGAAAATTAAATGTCAGCTGCTTGACGGTGGAACCAAGGGGGCAGGCTCTCCTTCCTGGGCAGTGTTCAAGCAGAGGTTAGGTGGCCATCTGCTTTAGTTGAGATACCTTGCATGGCAGGGGGTTCAGATCCTTTCAGACTCTACAATGACCACAGAGATCATGGAATCCTAGAGTTGGAAGGGGTCCCGAGGGTCATCTAGTCCAACCCCCTTCAATACAGGAATCTCTTGCGCAACATGGGACTCGAACCCACAACCCTGAGATTAAGAGTCTCCGGCTCTTACCAGCTGAACTAAAATAAGGGATCGTCCTGTGGTTCCAGTTTCCCTTGTGCCTTCGGCGTGGTAGTTTTATGTGTGAAGGAATTGGAGGGCATGGGTAGGCAAACTGAGGCCCGGGCGCCGGATCTGGCCCAATCACCTGTGGGTGGTCTGGGAATCAGCGTGTTTTTACATGAGTAGAATGTGCCCTTTTATTTAAACGCATCTCTGGGTTATTTGTGGGGCATAGGAATTCGTTCATTATTATTTTTTGAAAATATAGTCTGTCCGCCCCCCCCCCCAAAGGTCTGAGGGACAGTGGACTGGCCCCCTGCTGAAAAAGTTTGCTGACCCCTGGCATAGGGGCATAGCTCAGGGGTAAGGCTCTAGGTTCTATCCCTTTTGGCATCTCCAGTAAACACAGTGCTGAGCCACCTCCACCCACGGACCGACTCTGCGCAAGGAAGCTCCCTGCATAAGCCTGAAGTCTCCTGGGCATGGACTGTGGCTCAGCTGTGGAGCGTCTGTTTTCAATTCACGAGGTCCTAGGTGCATCCAGGAACACAGGAAGCTGCTTTGATCTGAGTGCGCAGAGAGTTGGTCCCCCTATAGCTCAGTGCTCCAACTGGCAATGGCTCTCAGGGTTTCAGGTAGATAGTCTCCCCCAGCCTTACCTGGGATGGAGAATTTTTTGTTTGGGAACAGCAGGGCCACATCTCGGCACCAAAAGTTCCCTGTTTCCATCAGGTGGTTTGCGGAAGGGTTGGGAGGTTTTTGGCATTGTGCTTGACGCAGCAGAGTTGTGCTTCCACCTTGTCTCTACGTAGGGGGGGGGAAATAGGTGGGGGGGAAAATCTCTTGAGTCATGTTGACTTTTGGAGCAAGCAGACGTTTCCATCCACTCTGGAACTCAGGATAACACGGGAGTTCTGCCCCTGAGAGCTCTGCAGTCCACAGGGAATCTGCGGGCCCCATTGCCAGAGGGCTGGAGATGCAACACCCCCCCCCCCGAAAAAAAACCCAGTTAAAAACAAGCATTTAAAAACATTAATAAAATAAAATTAACGATAAGCTAAAATACACAAAGGCGTTCTATGCTTCTGGGTAGGCTTGCCTCAATGAGCATGTTTTGAGCAGTTGCTGAAAAGTTCATTGAAGGCGCCTTGCCTGACGTCAAGTGGCAGGGAGTTCCAAAGTGTAGGGGCTGCCACACTAATCCTTACAAATGTGAAACGGGGATTATGGGGCGCCCGTAAGAGGGCCGCTTCTGCAGATCGAAGCTGTCAAGTGGGCTTATATGGGGCAAGGAGATCTCCGGTCCCAAGCTGGCAAGGGCGTTGTCTGCTAAGAGGAACGCCTTGAACTTGGCCCGGCAGCAGGTGGGCAAGGTGCGCAGATCTGAGCACGTGCCGTGGGTCTCACTTCTGCCAGCAGTCGTGCTCCAGCATTCTGCATTGGCTGCAGCTTCCAGATCAGGCGCAAGGGAAGCCCCACATAGAGTGCCTTGCGGTAGTCCAGACTTGAACTCCCCAGTGCCTTTACTGCTGTGAATCTGTTTGGTTTGGCACTTCCACATTCTGTAGTCGCTTGAGGTCCGCGCTCCTATCGTATGCCTCCCCCCAGTGGAAATCTTGAGGAAAAATGAACAAATAACGGACTTACCTGGGTGCTGAGCACATAGATTGGAGCGCTTGGTATTCTAACAGGAGCAAAAGGAACTTTTAGCGCTTTCATGTGTAAGTGTTTGTGGTTTGAGCAGGGGAGGTTTGCTTCCCTTCTTTCTACCCTGTTATGTGGGGTAGCAGATATTGTCTGACTAGGATCTCGGGGAGGTCAGGAATCTCAGTGGGTGACCTTGGGCTCCAGCCGCTGCCTCTCAGCCTAGCCTGCTTCGCAGGGTTGTTGTGGAGATGAAAGGAGGAGAGAAGCACATATGAAATAGAAGTGCAATTAATCGATTGATCGGTTATTTTTTGTGGTAACCCACCCTGCCCCCTTAGGGTGGAGGGCAGGCCCTATATCTTTCTGCACCCAGATATTCTTGAATACACACACACAAATAATAATAATGTTTGATGGACTGAGTTTATTTAATACCCTGCCTTTCCCCTGCGAGTCTGACCCAACTAGCTTACAGCCAGTGTTAAAACTCAGATATATAATCTGATCACCAAATAGCATGTTGAATCTCGGTTACGGTTGCCATAATGGAATGTCTAGGTGCCATTTTTTTCATGTTGGAAGTATTATTATCATTTCTATAGCGCTTTATATTTATTTGAAGCACAAATCTCAACGCGGTTGACAACACACTAAAACATCAAATGAAACAATCCAGAATTAAGCAAATTCTAGCTTCCAGGGCAGTATTTCAGATCCTTCTCTCAGGGACATTTTGCTTTCCCCAGTTGCCCACCTGGCATCCAGGGATCTTCAGATGCTTGCAATTGGACCCGCGCCAGTCGCAAAAACGCACCTGGTGCCTGGCTAATTTATAACCCTGCTTACAGCAAGTGTCCACTTTGGGGCGGTGACTGCGATGAGCCTCCAGGCACAGAGGCAGTCTACCCCCCCCCAAAAGTCCCAGTTGCTAGCGGGCCAGAAGGCAGTCAAAGTGGGATACGAAGGCAGTGCGACTTCTGACCTTAACGCTTCTGCCTTTCTTTTCCTCCTAGGCTACGGTGAGCTGAATGGCAGCATCGGAGAACGGGAGTCCCCCCCCAAGAGCTTGAACGGGGGCGATGCTACGGCCAGCCCCATTTCCCGGGTCCCCAACGGCAGCCAGACCCCCGGGGACTCTGCCCTGGCGCTCAAGCAGACCGCGAAGGGGAGCGGTGCCTTTGGGAAGCCGGGGCTCAAGCCCAAGGGCTTTGTCCCCAAGGGGGCCGCGGACAAGAAGCCGGAGAAATGCTTTGAGGGCCGGTCCCCTGACAAGCCCGAGGCCCTCTGCATCCCCAACGGCATGGTCTCCTCGGGCTACATCGCCAACGGCTACGTCGCCAGGGGGGCCGACAACGATGGCAGCGGCTCCGAGAGCAGCTACACCACCCCCAAGAAGCGGAAGGGGCGCCGCAACAGCGCCAAGGGGTGCGAGGCGCTCGGCCTGACGCAGGCCACGCCGCAGGAACCCTCGACCGCCGCCACGACTTCAAAGCAGGAGCCTGAGGGCGGGGAGGCGAAGGCGGGGGGCCGGGTGGACGCTCCCAAGCCAGCTTGGAAGTGTGAGGCCGGGGGCTTGGGGGCCGGGCGTGGGAAGCCGGGCGACATGCCGCCGCGGAAGAACTCTGATGGGAAGGCCGGCGCCGCGGGCAAGAAGTTTGAGGAGCGGCCGAAGGGCAAGCACGTGCCGGCAGCTTCCTCCAAGGAGGACTCCTGGACGCTCTTCAAGCCTCCCCCCGTCTTCCCGGTGGATAACAGCAGCGCCAAGATCGTCCCCAAGATCAGCTACGCCAGCAAGGTCAAGGAGAACCTCAACAAGGCCGCTGCGCAGAGCGCCTCCTCCCCGACCCTTTCCTCCTCCTCGTCTTCATCTTCGTCCTCCTCCCTGTGTTCATCGTCCGCCACCGAAGCCCAGCTGCAGCCCCCCGGCCGCCTCTCGCAGGTCCCCATGTCCGCCATGAAATCTGTCACCTCGGCCGGCTTTTCCAACGGGCCGGTGTTGGCGGGGGCCGACCGGGGGCCCCAGCCCCTCCTGGTGCCCGGCGGGATCCTCTCGGCCTCGGAGGGGGGGCCCCTGGACGCGGCGGGCCTCGGGGCCGCCCCGGCAGAGCCTCCGCCACCCAAGTCCAGCCTCTTCATCTACCCGTCGAATATGCAAGCCGCTCTTCTCAGCGCTACCGTGCAGGCTGAGACGCCGCCGCCTCAGGCCAGCCAGAAGAGCCTGGGTGACATTTTTCAGAACCAGTGGGGGTTGTCGTTCATCAATGAGCCCAGCGCCGGCCCAGAGGCGGGCGCCAGGAAGCCGGCAGGCCCGCAGGCCGCGGAGGTGACATTTCAGGGGGAGGGCCCAACCGCCCTGGCGTCCCCAGGGCCCGAGGCGGCTCCCTCAGGGTCCGACCCGCCTGCCTTCCCCAAGGCCTACGAGCTGGACAAGCGGACTAGCCTGCAGCTCCCTGGCAGGGTCCTGAAGCTGGGGGCTGCGGGCGAGGCGGCCGGCGGCAGTGGCTTCCTCTCGGAGCCCCTTCGGCCCGGCGGGCAGTGCCAGGCCGAAGCAGGTGGCACCTTTGTTTTCCTCTCCAAGGACTGCCCCGTAGAGAGGCGCCTGGCCTCGCCCACGAACCATTTGTTAGTTTCCGCCAAAGAACTGAGGTGCCAGAGTGGCCTAGGAAGGAAAGAGAGTTGGGGTGATTTTGACCTGAGGGCGGCTGTTCTATATCACACTCAAGGTAAATCTATATCTTCGTTGGTGTCCTGCTTCAGCCTCCGTTTTTGTCCTACCCCCCCCCCCTTGGCATAATGGATTTAGTGCTGGTTTGGGGAACGGTTTTTATTTTAAATCCTACTCGTTGGACAAAAACAGGGTCGCAAAGCAGCCTGGGGAAAAAGTAAAGTAAAAAAGGCCTTTTACAGGACATAGCATGAAAGGAAAATGGGCTGGGAGGGAGGAGGAAAGAAATGAACCTCACTTGGTTTTGGGGTGCTTTCCGTCAGGGGGAAATATCAAAGTGGGCGGGTGTTGTGGTGAGAAACAGCCGTGCGGATGTCAGAAGATAAATTGTTTTATAGATTATGTGTCTGGTTGGAATGTTGGTCTGAGAAAATTGACGGTTGAGGCATCTCCCTGTGCCTTCATTAACTTGCCTATTTGTTCATTTTGTATTTTCTCCCTTTGTATTTGTGTGTGTGTGAGAGAGAGACCCAACACCCCCCCCCCAATTCTCCTGCCCCATGCCATTCCGACACCTGCAGCCTAAGGATGTGAGGAACACCTGTTCCTTTCCTACCCAGGTGTTGCCTTACGTTGTTCGTTCTTTATAGGCTGCCTTGCAGCCGTGAAAGTTTCCCCAAGACGGCTCACCGTGCAAATCCCGTGCAGTGAGAATCGTGCTGTAGCTTGCACCGTTTCACAACAACGCGTTTATTGTCCCACCCTAGTGAAAACGTTAAGAGGAAGACTATAAGTACTGAAGACAGCGGGGGCTCCTCCTTTTTTGGGTCCCCTTTCCTTGCAAAAAAGAAAGATGTGAAAATAGGGGTTGCTGTGTTTTGTGGCAGCCACAAGGTCTCACAGGAGCGACAGTGATTTCCAGGGGGGAGAATGCACCAATGGTGGGAGCTGCTTAGGTGCTGGTGTGGGAAAATCTGATTCTAAAGTTTTTTTTAAGCCTCAGTAGTGTAAAGGGGGGGGGGAGTAGCACTTTGCTAAGGGACCCCCCCTCAACCATTGTAGCCTCGCTGCTCTCTTATGGTGGCCTCTGCCAACCTGACAACATTCTGGGTGTTTTCGACTACAACTCCCATCAGCCCCACCTGGAAGGAGGGGTTTTTTGGGGGGGAGGGGGGATGGTTGGGGAGAGCCCTGCTTTCTCTTGATGCCTCCTTGCGCATCTTCCGCTGTCCCCTTCCTTTAAGATTAGGGAGGGGGAGCCTCTGGCAGCCCCTCCAGGCGCTGCCAGGCTACAACGCCCATCTTTTCCAAATGGGATTTGGAGTCCCAGCACCGGGGGGGGGGGGGTCCCATGCAGGTTTTCCCCACCCCTGATGTCGTCCAGGGGCAGAGGGGTACTTCTGGGAAGCTCATTAGCGGGGCAAAGATGTCAATCGTCTTTTTGAACTGCAGCAGCTGGTACCATAAGGTAGACTGTGTCCAGATGTGGAGGTTCTCTTCTCTAGCAGCAGCAGAAGCGGGCAAGGCTTACTTAGAATGTTAACCTTGTAGAATTGGGAAGGACCGTCAGGAATCTCAACCCAAGGGCCCCCATCCAATTTGAAACCATTTTGGACCCTACTTGGCTGCACCACTAACAATTTTTGCAGATCAGGGGCCGTAGGACAGGGGTACCAGAGGTGGCACCCCCTCCTCCGGATGTTTCTGGTCTCCTGACTCAACATCCGGGATAATGGAAGCCGTTAGGGAACAAAAGAGAGTTTGGGCCGCTGTCACTCCTGCATTTTGGGGGGGGTTGGGCTAGATGACCCTCGGTGGGCCCCTTCCAAGTGTACCATTCTGTGAATGGGTCTAAGCTAACCACGCCTGCTCTTTTCTAAACTGCGTAGTGTGATGTTTTTCATGAATACCTGACACATGCAAAAAAGGAGGTGGGTATTTATAGCAACACTCGAGGTGGTTCAGAGGGACGGGGGGAGGTTTGCATGCGGAGCAGCTTCCGCCAGCCCTTGGCATCAAGAGAAGGGCCTCAGCCCAACGTCAGAGATCACTCGCTTTGAAGGTCCCGGGTTCAATCCCCGATGTAGTCTCCAGGTGGGCAACGGCTCCTGCCTGAAGCCAGGGGGCCTGGCTCCATTTAAGGCAGCTCCCTTTGTTCCTCTGAGACTCCACCGTAGCACCTGCTGGCTGGGTCCTTTTCGAGGGCATCCGCCAGGAAGCACCACCCCGGGGGCTGAGCTGTTGGCAGGGGGTGCAAGAGTTGAAGTGTGTTGTGTCTCGACCGTCCCGCTGGGCAGAGGAAGCTGCTGCCTTATAGCTGAGCAGGCTCTTATAGGTAAAGCTGCCAAAGGCAGGACCCTGTGGAGGAGGAGGAGGAGGAGAAGGCTTCCTCTCCAAATCTCGGACAATGCAGGCTGCTACCCTTTTAACAGGCTGGTCAAAAATAAAATCAGAGCACTCCTCTTTTGCTGAGTAGTGTTTTGGTGCCTCCAAGAGGCGAGATCTCTTGAGGGGATCACTCTTTTGCCTATCTACCCCAAGCTTGTTGACTCTGACCGGCAGCAGCTTTCCAAAGGTCCCCTTTGCTGCTTGATGGATTGAGAAACAAAAGCGGAGAGGCATCCAGGGGGTTGGGCCGGAATCTCCTTTCTTGGAGCCCCGAAGCCAGGGAATTTCTATCTGGCCAGTTCCTGCTAGTGGATCTTCAGCCCCGCAGCTGCAAGGGGTGTGTGTGTGTGGCTTGCTGCATCTCACGGCTGTTTTCTGACCGGTTGTGGGATGCAGTTTGCAAGGGACACTACACGTCCCCCGTCCTCTGTGGTTCCTTTTCCAGGAGGTCGGCTGACCTCACGGCGGTCACGGATTGCTGCCAGCCTGCCATGAGTGCCAGTTTCTGGGGAGAGTCGCTTTTGCACTCAGGTCTTGCTTGCAAGGTTTCCCGTTACGGCCGTGTTTCTCAAGCTCCGGTCCCCAGCCGTTGCTAGACTACATCTCCCTTCCTTCCTCCCTAGCTAGCAGGGATGGTGGGAGTTGTAGCCCAACGACGGCTGGGAACCCAAGATTGAGAAACGCTGTATTAGGGGCTGGGTGTAAGTTGGACTCAGTCTCACATCAGCCCCATCCGGCATGACCCAGGTGGTTGGGGATGATGGAAGTTGTAGTCCTGCGACATGGGGAGCGCCACCCATCCCCCATCCCTGAATCCTGAAATTCCTGCATTGAAGGGGGTTGGACTAGATGACCCCTGAGCCTTCCCAACTCTGCCGTTCTGTGATTCTGTGTCCCTGTTGGACATCGGTAGATGCCAGTTGCTAGGAATCCCAAGTGGGGAGAGAGGCTTATGTGCTCAGATCCTGTTTGTGGGGTTCCTCTGGAGAGATCTGATTGGTATTGTGAGATCAATGGAGCCGGGTTGGATACAACCATTTTTGGCCTGATTCAGCAGCTAGGCCCTCTTCCCATGTTCTCTCCTACTAATCTGGGGGAGATAGAAAGGGGGGGATAGAGAGTGAAAAACCAGCCAAGGTGGAGAGTTTTCAGCTCTCCTGATATTCTTCCAGGGGCCAGCTTTGGCCGCCGTCAAGGATGTGGTTGGCAGCTGCAGTCCAGCAGCACCTAGAAGCCGCCGAGGTTCACCCTCTGCCACTCAACAGGTTGTGGCACAAATGGGGCAGCTGCCCAGAACTGCTCCCCAGGAGGGCTCCGTTTCTTGGCTCCGTGGCCTGATCCAGCGCCACATCCCCTGTTTCTTACACCCTGGCCAGGAAGCTAGCAGGTGTGGGCGGTTCAGCCAGTAAAATGCCATTCATTCAACGCCTCTTTTTCTTTCTTGAAGCGTCTAGTCCTCAAGGGTCCAGAAAGACTTGGGAAAGGGTGTTTGTGTGTCTTTTTCTTGCCATGCCTGGGTATTCCTGCATGGCAGGGGGTGGCACGACTAGATGATCCACAGGACCCCCCCCCCCTCCAACTCTGATGAGGCCGAGGCAGCCTTCTGCAAACTGGCGCTCTCTGGCTCCGCCTGGACTCCCAGGACCCATAATCTCTGTCCACTGGCCATGCCACCTAGCAGGAGCTGGGAGCCCCAAGATGGCCGGAGGGCAGCAGGTTGGCAATCTCAGGGCGCGCTGTGTGTGTTTTGTTGTTCATTCTCCTTTTTGCTGGAAAAGAGGGGTGCCAGTTTTGCAGAGATGCTGTTTGTAGAATTGGGGTCCTCACCTTCCTCCCCACCCCTTTTTTCATTCTTGTGTGTTTTTAACTTTTTAGATTGCTTTCCTCTGGGGCAGGCCACCCTTTTCTTCAGCACAAACCAGAAAGCCTTTTTAAGTGTAGCTAAATAAAAGTGGGTGCCCGGCTGGAGGGAGGGGGCGTCTCAGGAATCCTGTTGAAAATTGGGGGGGGGGGGTGTTGTTTGGAGAAACATCCCTTTGTTGAATGCCTCACACAGATCCGAATCTGAAATACTTAACTTTCCCCTCCTCTCTCTCTCTCCACAGAAATGGAAACAATTTGTATTTTGAAAAAGCAAGGTAAGAATCTCCTATGGCCACGACGTCTGCTTTGCCTCTGCCCCGCTGCGAAGGATGGGCTGCTTAATTTATTTTGTGTAGGGAGAGTTGTGTGGAAGGTTGGCTGCTTACGGTGGGGGACTGCGGCCTTCCAGCATGACCAGTGGGCAGGGATGCTGGGAATTACAATTCAGCAACATTTGGAGGGCCGCTCCATAAAAAACACCCCAATAATTTATCCTCGAACAACAGCCCTGTGATGAAGATTGGGCTGAGACCATTGGGATGCTCAGAGGGCTTCCTTGCTTGTATAAATTTGAACCCAGGGATGATGGGATTTTCCCCCCAAGAGGGTGAGAAACCCCTCCTCAGGGAGGCTTCATTGTTTAGCTGGTTTAAACTAATTTTAATTTCCTTTAGGAAGGACCCTGGCGGCTTTTTGTCAGGTGTGGGGAACCTTTGTCCCTCCAGATGTTGCTGAATTGCAGCTCGCCTCATCCCTGCCCATTGGGGATGCTGGCTGGTGGCCGATAGGAGCTGGAAGTTCAGTGACATCTGCCTTGACCTCTTCGTTTTCATAAAATTGATATACCGTACTGCTTGATGATAAGCATTACATATATAAAACATTAGATGCTTGGTTATTTTTTTTTAAAAAAAAGCAAAGAGGTTTGCAAAAATAATAATGCAACAAAATGATCAATCAAAACCATTAAAAGCAATCATTTGAAACACAGAAAAGGATTAAAATCAGGACTCTATTGTACAGCTGCAAATAAAACGTTTTAGGTGTGTTGTAAAAAAAAAGTAGTAGTAGTAAAAGTGCATTATACAAATGTGGCACTAGATGGCGATAGTGAGCTATGTCAAATTAAATGTATTTTTCAAAATGTTTTTTAAAAAGCATTTCCGCAGGGTTTTTTATACCGTATTGGCCCGAATATAAGCCACACTTTCCCCTCCAAATTCCAACCGTGAAAAGTTAAAGTGCGGCTTATATTTGTGACCTTACGGTCTCACTGCTTAAACAGCTGCCCACGAGGGCTGTCGGGGATGCGGAACAACAGTGCCCGTCCTGACCGTGGCTCCCAAGGCCCCCCCCCAAACCACCGCAAGGAAGGGGGGAGGGGAGGGAGGCCGCCAGCAAAGCTGAAAAATAATAAAGATTAAATTGCAAAAAAAGAAAACAGAACACATGCCAACATGTCTGGACAGGCTTACCTACAGAAAAAATGCTTTCAGCAGGCATCAGGAAGAGAATATAGGGAAAGCATCTGCCTGGTATCAATTGGCAGAGAGTTCCAAAGATCGGTTTCCTACAAATGCAGAATCTTCATGCCGGTTCCACAGATCTAAGTGGGGAAGGGGACCTCGCGGGTAGTTTGTTCCCTCAAGGACCTGACTTCATGCTCGCTGTGTTTCCTCCTTCTCCAGACCCCAAAAGGATAATCACTTACGACGAAGCCATGGATCACCCCGACCAATGATAGGAGCCCGGAGGTGCCGCTGAATCTCTTGCCGCCGCCGCCGCTGTTACCTCTCTGCCGCGAGCCTCGCAGCTCCCCACACATCCAGGAGGGCGGGTGGCGGTGGCTGTTCTGGCGCTTGTTCTGGCGCGGCGAAAAAGGAACTAGAATCGCAGGATAATATATACAAATCTATATATATATATAAATCTATATATATATATATAAATATATATAAATCTATATATATTAGTTATTTTAAAAGAAATTAAAAACAGGGGCCTGCGGGCACGACGAGACTTTTCACGTGGAATTGGCAGAGACTCGCGTTATGGGATTATTTAAACTTCGGTTCGGAGTCCTCTCCACTGCCCCTCCCCCCTTAAAAAAGAAGAAGACTCCTGCTTCTTTCTCCTGCCACCGCCCTGTTCGAAACCGGACAAGAATTCTTAACGGGTAGAGACACTGCCCCCCCCCGCACATTTCTGGACATCTGCAGGAGAGGGGGGGAGCCTCCAGCCGTTTTCCCGCCGGGAGTCTGCAATCGCCGACGACACACTAAGTCTCCGGGAAGCCGGGACCCCCCACCCCCCACCCTGACCTCCCTCCAGACCTGCTGTTTTCCTCCCCTTGCGCCCCGATGTTTCCCTCCGTCGCTTTTGGTTTTACTGGAATCCTAAATCCCAAAACTGCAGGATCACTTGGGGGAGGGGGCTCGGAGCACTGGAGGGTCATCTCTTTCCCCACCCCCACCCCTTGTCGAAGTGAAGGTGTGATGTGGAGGGGAAATCAGTCTTAAAAGTCCCTCCCGTCCCCCGTCCCCGCCCCCCCCCCCCGCTCTCCTCCTGGGGAAACCAAAAAGAGGCTATCACTACAGTCATGTCATCTGCACACACCTGCCGTTTCAGGTATGCTGGGGGTGGGGATGGGGGAGCGTGTCATCTTTGACAGCCAACGTCCAAAACTTCACAGATTGCCAGGAGAGTTGTTTTTTTTAAATTTTTATTTTAAAGAAGCGGTTCAGGGGTTTGGGAGGTTTGGGTTTTTGAGGGGAGAGGGAACGATGGCAGAGGCGGGGGGGGGGGGTAAAATTGCTGTTCCTGCAGCTTGGCACCGTATCCCCAGGAAGAAGCCAACGGAGGAATTTTCAGCCCATAGTTTTTCTCCCCTGAATGAGCTTTTCATTTTTCTGTTCTCTGTCAGTCCTCTGTTGAATAGCTGGAAATGTAAGGAAATCGTGATTTCTTCCCCCTGCCCTTTGCTAACTTTCTAAATAACGCTGGTGTGTGTGTGGGTGTGGGTGTACACATACGTTACAACTCCTATCTGGGAATTCGTTTTTCTAAAAGGAAAAAAACCCCACCAGGCCTTTTGCCTTACCTTTTCCTAATTCTCCCCCAGCTCATTTCCCTCAGGCAATTAAATTTTTTTAATGGTCTTGACATTGAGAGGCCTGTTCTAATGGGTTTCCGCTGCCTGTATTTTTATTTTTATTTTGATCTGGGCTTTGCTTCTGCTCCCCCCCCCAGCTTTTCACCGCAAGAGCAGAAATGGAAAGAGGTTGCAAATGTGACGTCGAAAGCTCTAATAAAGTCATTTTTGATTTTTTTTTCCTTTTGCAGAAATCCAAATTTGGGGTGGGGATGGCAAGGGGGCAAGCTGTGGAGTTTGGCAAGGCAGTCATGCTGTGATGTTTTGGGAGGCGCTGATGGACCGGAGCCCCCCCCCCTTTATGTGAAAGGGTTTGCCCAAAAACAAATCAATTCCTGAGTGCCCTTGGGGGGGGCAAGGGAAAGTGGGGCGGGGGGTCTGCTCTTCTTAGAATTCAAACAAAGATCTGTTGGGGGGGACATCTTGCTTCAGTGTGGCCCATTTTTCGGGGGGGGGGGGGACAGGTGTTGAGGAGGGGGGCATGCCCCAGTCAGCCCCCTGCCCTGCACAAACCTCCACTGCCTATCCTTAAAACTACTGTTGGTGTGTGTCCTTTTAAAATGCCTTTTAAGAAAGAGAGGGGAAAGCCCAACTTTTGATGCTTCTGTTGCAAGTTGCTTTTGGCCAAAAAAAGTAAAATAAATCTTAAAAGTGAAGCCCTTTTTAAAGGATGCTAGCTTTTTTTTCTCCCCCCCAAAAAACCCCCGTTTTCCTAGATATGTTCTTCCCTCCTTCTCCATTCTGTTACTAAACTTCCATTGTTAAAATTAAAATAAGCCCCCACTCTAAATCCCGATGGGAGTTTGACCAGTTTCCAGCCCAGGCTGGCTCTGGCGGCTTTGATTGGCCTCGTAAGATGTCTGGGGAGGGTCCTCTTATTTGTGGGTGCCGTGCTCCTGCCTCCTCCCCAAACTCCCCCCCCAGCCCCCTTAAACCTTCCCATTTTTTGAGGGGGGTTCTCTTCACAAGGTTCTCGACATTCTTTAATTTGAGCTCTTACTAAATAATAAGAGTTTAGTCTCTCCCTGCTCAGTTTTATTTGTGTGTAAAGACGTGGGGGGGGGGAAGTTGAGCCACGAGGGATGTAGCCCCAGCGTAGGGAGCCTTCAATCCACCAGGTGTTGCTGAACTACAACTCCCATCAGCCCCAGACACCGTGGCCAGGGATGTTGGGAGCCGTAGTTCGGCAATGCTCAGAGGGCCAAAAGCCCATTGCTCCCGGTGGCAGCACATGGGAGGGATGTTTTTAATACACGGACCGGTCTTCTGCCAACCTGGCGCCTTCCAGATGTGCTGCGCTACGGCTCCCGTGCTAGACTGATGGGAGAAGTAGTCTTGAACATCTGGAGAAGCTGGTGCGGAGTAACAAGAGCATTGTTGGGCCTCCAGAAGTGGCTGGCCTACACCTCCCATCCTCCCTGTCCATCAGCTGTGCTTTCTGGGGGCTGATGGGAGTTGTAGTTCAGGAACCACTGCAGATCCGAAGGTTCTCGGCAGCAGCCGTGCCGTAATCCAGATAACCAGCAAAATGTGTGCAAGTGTGACTCGCCGGTTTGTCCTCTGAATACAGCCCACCATCTTTAAATGGGGGGCACGAGAGTCAAGGTTTTAGTGTCTTTTTCAACACATGTGGCCCCCCAGGATGGAACTGTAACCCTATTAGCTGCAGAGGAGAGAATTCATGTGATACCTCTCCACTGGCAAGATGGCTTTGTGTGATGTGCCTGGGGGGGGGGGAGGTGGTGTCCATTCTCTCTAAATCCCCTTCTCTCTGGTTGTCAGTATTTGGGGGGAAAGGGGTGGAAATAGGACAGGATGTGGCCTTGCTGGAAGAGAGTGGATTTATCTATTGGACATTACCCTGGAAATATTTTGATTGGGGAGAACAAATTCCTTGACGGTGTGGGGCTCAAGTGTTGTGCTTGCATCGCAGTCGGGTGCTCCTACAGAGATGATAAAAATGTACAAAGGAAGCTGTCGAGATGCCATTCCCTTGGCTAACCTGTAGAATTTTTTTAAAAAAATAAACAGAAATTGAGACTACTTGCGCCAACAAGTTTCTAGCTTCCAGCCAGAGTTCTCCAGCTCTCGTTTGTGGCTCCGTTGATCTGCTTTGCCTACAGCCAGCTCTCCGTCCCTCAATATGTGCAAGGAAATGGGAGAGCCCCTTTACTGAGACGAAAGATGTTATTGGGGGGGGGGAACCCCAGACCCCTCTGTGCTGCATTGCTCGAATTGGGTCTCTTCAGAGGCGGTGGGGTCGGGAAATGGAAAGGGCAAAAGGCTGGGCCCTTCACAGATTCTGGTGGGTGCATGGCAGCTGAGCAGTGATAAGGATGGGGCTGAATGGACCGCTTTCTAACCCAGAGTTGGCATCCCCATAAAGTCAGGCCCTTCTGTCCCACTTGGTCGCTGAAGTTGCCCCACTAGCTCCTGTCTATGAGGCTTTTTGTGTATTGCTAAGCCAGCTGTGTGTGAGAGAGTGAACTGTGTAGCTGCCTGTGTGGCCGGGGAAGACGGGAACTGGTCCACCAGCATCTCTAGGGGAATCTGCTTCGAGAGGAGAGGGGGGCAGTGGTGGGGGTCCCAGAAAGAGACTTTGTCTGCTTCCTACAAAACCGAGCCATCCCTGGTCTCTTGAGACGCTGCAAGACCTCTCTTTTCTGAAGAGCAAAAGTCTTGGTGGCTTTTTCAGGCAGTGGGAAATATATCGATTCCTGTTGAGCACTATGCTTTGTACCTGGCTAGATTGTTCTCTTAACTCTGCTTCTTTTCTCGGCCTCGATGGGTTTTTGAAATCCATATCATATTTTTTTTGGGGGGGGGGGGAGAGAACAGGACTCCACATTAAATATAAGCTTTTGCAGATTTCCTTTCCCTCCCAGCGCTGGCTGCCCTTTCCCGTTCAAGTGCTGGGAAGATATTCCAGCCTGCTTGACACTCTTTTTAAAATTATAAAATAGTTATAAAAGCAAACTTTGTAGGTGTTGCAAATACCGAGGACGGGGGATGGGTAGGTTTTCTTTTGGGGGTGGGGAGCTGCTGGAATAATTCCCCAGCCTGGTACCCTCCAGATGTTTTGGATTACAACTCCCATCAGTCGCTGGGGCTGATGGGAGTTGTAGTCCAAAATGTCAGGAAGGCACAAGGCTCATTAAAAGCATTTTTTATTTTTATTTGCTAAGGGGTTCTCTTGAAGACGCTTCTCTTCAGGCTGTGAGGTGCTGAACCTGCAAATCCAAATCTCTGCCAAAAATACAGTAAGAGGGGTGTCTGTTAATGCTTGCTTAAATTTGAAGGCTTCCAGGCACGGGGGTACGGAGCCCCCCCCCCATGACACTGCTTTTGCACTGAGGGCTACCAAAGATGCCGAACTTTAAAAACAAAACAAAATGGCTCTCAAAATGCATTTCATGGCCACCGCTTTTGCCTGGGACCCTTGGAAACTGCTAGCTTATTGCAAGGGTACCAAAGGAACAGGGAAGTTCCCTAGCTCCTATTGACAAGGCTGCAACCCTGGGCGCCCCCACATTTATGACGACCGCTCTGGTGTGTGAAGCCCTCTTTGGAAAGTGTAAAATATTTTCTGTTTTCAGTGGGGGTGGGTGGGGGGTGGTGGAGCGGTGGTGGGAGGAAACCCATAGCCAAATGCAATGAACCAGTCTATCCTTGAATGGAGATTGAAACATCCTATTGTTGTCCCTCTTGGTTTCTTTCCTGTTGCCAACCCACATTTTAAAAGTATTATTTTTGCGGGGGGGGGCAGAGGAGTAGCATTGAAAATACTTGTTGCAATTGATTCACCAGTATTGCGTCAGATCACCTTCCCATGCACGGTTGCTTGGATTAAGATAATTTGTTATTTTTCTTGCATCGTGACAAGTAACGTGTGGTTACTCTGCTGGGTGGAGATTGATTGATTGATTGAACTGCATTTTAGTTCCAGGGTCTCTTGAGGTCTCTCTCCTGGACTCCCCCAAATCCCTGAAGCTTCTGGGCTGGCTTCAGAGTCCAGGTTGGTGGAGCCCAAACCCTTTCTGGAGCTGGCAAGGCGCTGGGGAAGATTTCCACAGCCTCTTCGTGGTCAAAGTCTTTAAAAAAAAATGAATAATGGGGAGGAATGTTAGATGTGATCTCCGCACCCTCCAGGTTTCCCTCCAATACACAAATCTGGTGTGTGTGTGTGTGGGTGTGTGTGTGTGTTGCACTCCACTGATCTGTGTTTGGTCTTTGCCTGCCTGCTCATTCTGTCCTTGTAAACCGGCTGTAATTTTTAGTTCTTTCATTGGCACCCCCACTTCATGTCAGTAGTCCTCAAGCTTTGTAGGGGCACCTGATGCCCCTTTGCAGAGTCTCCAGAGTATTTTTATTTGCCACTGGGATTTGTTTGCACACAGATTTACATCCAAGAAGGTGGCTTTCTTAACCAACATGAGTTATCTCTCTCCATCTTTGGGGCAAGAAACATGGCATCCTGTATAATGAGAAAACATGTTTCAGAATCCAGGAGATGTAGGTTTACATCTCTGCTTGCTAGCTGTAGAGTGGTGTGCATCTAAATTAAAGATCTAATATAGTTTCCGAGCCCATCTTCCCTTGCAGGCTCTTAATTCAGTCGGTCAGGTGGCTGCTTTTCGGGGTGGGAACTAGAGAAAAGTTGGAAAATGCACTTTGCATATGAAATGAAACCTAGAGAGACGCTAATTTCTTGCATCCTTGACATCATGATCTGCGTAATTAAACACGAACCCCTCCACAAATGGATTCCCAGTTGCATGGGGGGTGGCGACTGCTTTTGTGCTTGGGTCCTCCTTGCAGGCTTCCCAAGGGCATCTGGTCGGCCACTGTGAGAACAGGATACTGGACCAGCAGGCACTTCCTAATGGATGCATACAGAGTGTCCCTTTGCATGCATTGATTATTATTATTATTTGAATGGCTTTTGCACATTCGGTTGTCGCCAAAGCTCTGTTTGGTGAGTGCCGGAGAGGTTGCGTTCTTAAAACACCACAATTTCTGGAAGATTTTTTCCTTCCCCACCAGCTGATCTTCTGCATATCTCTGGTAGTTCCATGGGACTCTCTAGCAAAGCCTGTCTTAAGGATTGCAAGTTCAGGGTGCCTCTAAGAAGCAGGTGTTTCTGTGTTGTGTGTTGTATTTTTAAAGGGGGTGCTCTCTTGTATCCTGATGAATCAATTTATGGTGGCCTCCCCCTGCTCCCCAGTTTTGTGTGATTTTTAAATCCTGATGCTGGGGTAGCTCCCCAACTTAAGTCACAGCTACTGTGTTACGCCTCTTGTCTGCTGAGGTGCCTGCCCCCCCCAAACCTCCTTCCTGTCCTTCAGGACCCATTTAAATGTACAGCTCCAAATCTTATCTTTTAAGTTTTGTCCTTGACTGCTGTTGGTGAGCTGCCTTAAGTCCCTCTGCCCTTTGTGGAGAGGGAGGGGAAACGCAAACCGTTTTAGAATCTGCAAACGCTCATAGTTCAGTGTCTTAATCTTTTATGTATGTGATGGGGGGAGGGGAGGGGAGGGTGTTTGAATTCTGGGAAGCCTGACAGACACCACCTTGGCCCTCAATATTTTGCACGGATGTCTTGCCCTTTTGACCGCAGACCTATTCTGCAAAGTGCCGATTGGAGAGCAAGTGCTGGGGACTGCCTTTTTGTAGAGTCTGTTTGCATCTTCTGCAGTTTGCATCTTCCCCCCCAGAAACGGGGTCTTTGCAGACTTGGGTCCAGCACTTGCCTGGTTCACTTCAGAGTCAGGGGGTCCTGACTTGCCGCTTCATTTCTTTCCCATTGAACCACAAACCTTATTAATATAAATCTGAGATGTCACAGCACTGGCACGCAATGACTGCTCTCACTCCCACCTTTCCTGTGTGGCCATTTTGCAGTGGAGCAAGACCTGGTGGAGGGTGGGTGGGTGGGGCTTTATTTTTGCTTCTGCCCTAGAGCATGAGACCACTTGACCCGAAAAATACCACCGAGTTGTCCTTTGCAAAGAACTGGGTCAAAAAGCGAGGCGGTCTGGCCTAGACTATGTGTGTGAGATACTCCCTGTTCTTCAAGAGGAAAAAAATCCACCTGCTTAGAGCTCTCTTATTCCATAACATCAAGATTGGAGGGAGGGGCATTTCTGGCCAAAAGGCCAGAGCATTTTGCCGTTTTCCCTCCCCTTCTCTCCAAATGTTTCACGGTGGATAGGAATGGGCTGTGCGCCCAGCTGCAAAAAGGGCACTACTTCTCAGACTGGAGGAACTGGTGGGTTTTGTTGAGGGGGTTTGCAGTGGGGGGTGACAGACCCAGAACCAGCCAAATTTCACCTGTCCATCAATCAGCCTCCATTCAGTTGCTCAGGCTAGGAGAGTTTTGTCACTTACGGAAGCAAAATCTCAGCTTCCCCCTCCCTCCCTCCCTTTTTTTTAAAAAAATGCTATTCCACAACAGTTCTTAAAACTTTCCCACCCACTAAAAAGAATCTATTTTATATTTTAATGAAGAAAACTAAAAATGGAGAGAGATGGTTGTAGAACAAAATAAATTAAAGAGATGCTACATGATGTAAAATGTTCAATAAAATAAAAAAAATCAAGTTTCCATGTGTCTGTTGTTTTTCAGTTCTGATTTTCCAACCAGTCCTGTTCTTGGTGATAATTTCACTAGAGGTAATTATCACCATTCGGGTGGTGATGTTGGAGGTAATAAGGTCGAATTTCTGTTTTCAGGAGAATGGCTGGCTGATGGTGCTGTGGTGATCTTTGCAAACAAATCAGTATCTCATTGGGGGTGGGGGGAAAACATTTTGCCTCCTAGCTCTGCTCTAGAGCTGCTTCTTGCCTCCTCCTCCCTTCCACCCCATAGTCAGTCTCCAGCTGTTGCTGGACTCCCTCCCACCTTCCTCCCACCTGGCTTAAGCAGCTCCTATTAGTGTCTGAGCCCCACATAAGGGTGACTTTGTGTAGCCACCCCCCCCCTGCAGTTGGCAAAATCTATGCCCAAGAGACCTTTGGGTGTATTGTCAGAAATAAGCTGCATATCTGTATAGAATGCCAGAGTGGATGCCGGATTCGGCTTCACAAGACTCCCACCTTCCATGTGTGTGTTTTTAAACTGCACAAGTTTCTAGCCCTCAATACTGTAATTGAGAATATGCGCCGGTGGGTGGGTGGGTGGAGCCTACTGTTGTCCCAAGCCAGAGAGGGAGGTGCTTCTTTTTTAAGGTTTCCAAAACATGATTTGACCACACCTTTCGATCACGTAAAATGTAAATCATACAAAACCACTCCTGTTTTGAGCACAAGCCTGGCTTTATTTTTAAGCATGCAGGGAACATTGGGCTGCCGTCTTTCTGCCTGCCTACAGTGCCCTGTGCATCTTGCGCAAACACGTTGACACCAGAGCATGTGCAGTACAAAGTGCTTCCTGCTTCACACACACATATTTCCTTCTCAGCTGCTTCCTTCCTCTTTGTGGCAGCAAGGAAGATGCTGGAGAGGATTCCCCCAGCCCAAGAGGACCAAGAGGGGGGGGGAGAGAGAGGTTTAAGCACCTGTGTGGGGAACGGGGAGGTGGAGTGAAAAGGGGAGTCCTCCCTTCTGCACCGGCAACTTGCAGCCCTGATGCTCTGTTCTAGGATGTGTGTGTGTGTGTGTGCGCACACTTGCCTTCAGGCCTACTGCTGGATGCGCCGGACTGACTGGATCTGGAAGGTCTGGGCGTGAGAGCCCCACTCCCGCCAGTGCTTGTAGTCTCCCCCGTGGTGGTCGGACTCTAGGATGTACTGGTAGCCGCGGTAGCCGGGGTACTGGTAGCAAACCCACCTGCAGAGGAGGAAGAGTTGCAGAGAGATACAAAAACTGAGTTGCCCAGTTGGGGCCAAGAAGACCTGTCCAGGGAGCACAGCTAACCCTCCACATCCTTCGACTGTAGAGTTGGAAGGGAACCCCCCCCCCCCGATCATCCAGTCTAACCCCTTGAAATGCAGGAATCAGCAACCAGGGGTGTGTGACCCAGTTGCAAATCCCTGGTAGGTGCAGAAAGTGCCGGTTGCCTGATTGTTTCTAGGGTGGTTTGGTTAGGCCAGGGGTTGTCAACCTGGTTCCTACCTCCCACTAGTGGGCATTTCAGGATTCTAGGTGGGCAGGAGGGGGTTCTACGCCACAAGATGAATCCTCATCCATCGAGCGCTGGTGGGTGGTAAGGAAATTTTACCATCAAGAAATATGCATTGGTGGGCGGTAGGTATAAAAAGACAGGAGTGCCTGGCGTGCTCTGGTCCATGGGGCCATGAAGAGTCGGACACGACTAAACAACTAAACAACAGGTATAAAAAGTTTGACTACCCCGGGTTAGGCCATCTTGGCACATCTGGGGCAGAGGCGCCAGCTCTCCCTACGATTAAGGGGGTCATGTTGCACGCGCATGACGTCACACTCGTCTCCTGGCAGTGTGCAGGACAGGGCTGCCTTCCACAATCACGTCTTCAACATTGAGGGGGCCGGGTCCCCTTCAAACAAATAGCGAGGGGGCCAAAGACACCTTGGCCCCCTGGAGTTGGCATGCCCGCATGGCACCCTTCCCTGGCCTTACGCCTCATGCCATCGTTCCCCCACTTACGCGCCACAGTGGATCTTCATGGAGCCCACTTCGCTGTTGTTCCAGCCCATGGCCTGCAGGGAAGGGTAGTCGTCATGGACCTCCCACGGCTGCCCCATGAAGTTCTCCTTTTCATAAAGGGTGATCTTGGACTCCTTGTGGCTCTGTGGGGGTGGAGGAAAAAGCAAAGCAGCCCTCTTTTCAGTGAAAACACCTGTCCAAAATTCAGGATGCCAACTTCGCGTTGCCACCATAAAGGTAGGGATGCTCCCATGACTCCCATGTTCAAATATATAAAAGGATGTCATATAGAGGAGGGAGAAAGGTTGTTTTCTGCTGCTCCAGAGAAGCGGACACGGAGCAATGGAATCAAACTACAAGAAATAAGATTCCACCTAAACATTAGGAAGAACTTCCTGACAGTAAGAGCTGTTCGGCAGTGGAATTTGCTGCCAAGGAGTGTGGTGGAGTCTCCTTCTTTGGAGGTCTTTAAGCGGAGGTTTGACAGCCATCTTTGGTGGTGTTTCCTGCTTGGCAGGGGGTTGGACTGGATGGCCCTTGTGGTCTATGATTCTATGATTCTATGACTTCACAGCCCCTCCAGCATACAGGGCTCAAGGGGCCTGACGTGCGGGACAATAATATCGGGGGTAAGATGCCATCTGTGCGTGACATTATGTGCCAGGCAGGGGCTGCCCGTGGCTTCAGCTGCCCAGGCCCTCTATTGATCTCTCCCAGTTTTGGACCCATTGGGACTGAGCCCTCTTAGCCTGTCTGCCTAAAAGCTGTTGATACAGTACAGTATGCCTCTTCTGCAGCAGTTTTAATTTAACTTGAAAAGCCACAATGTTGCAATTCCTAACCCTGTGGGGGGGGGGGGTCCAAAGAGGGCTGGCCTTAAACAGCAAGAAGAAGTAAAAACGGCTCTAGTTTTACCCTTTTGCATAATTTCAGCAGCTTGCATACCACTTAAATATTTTTTACAATATTAAGCAGTTTATAAATGATTATGATGATGAATTTTATTTGTACCCTGTCCATCTAAACTAAATTAACAAACTTAACTCACACCTCCCCTAACACCCCAATCTCTGGACTGGAGGTGGTATTATTATTATTATTATTATTATTAGGCAATTTTGTTTTTTAAAAAACCTCCCAAGAACCTTATTTATTTATACTAAAGAAGAACTCTGTGAAGCTTGAAAGTTTGCATGCGGCTCAAAAAGGAGTTATGTGAAACCCGAACGCTTGCCTCCTGAACCGGGAAAGCTGGTTCTTTCTCCAGAGAGGTCTCATTTTAACAGGCCTGTGATTGTGGTCCTTGCATAATGCCAGGCGGCAAAGGCGATGGGACTCACTGCGGAGGAGATGGGGCGGAAGGACATCAGCCGCTCCACATGGTAGGCGTTGCTGCCGCTCCAGGCCTCCCAGCGGGGATACTCTCCGCGCTCCAGGACAAACTGCTGCCCACAGAAGTTGGTGTGCTCATAGCCAAACCAGCTGCGGAGAGGAAGTAGGAGACGCTCAGCAAGAAGCCGGGGCCACACCACACACCTTCCCCGGATGAAAAGAGGGGCTTTACTCTCCCCACCATCCATGACCCCCCCCCAATTTTGGTCCCCCCACCCACAGAGCATTTTCTATCAGAAGAAGAGCAAGTGCCACCCCCACGATACCAATGGGGCACAGCGCACAGGCCCTCCACCGTCCTGAGAAAAACCCTTAACCCTGATGTTATTTTATTCTTTGGTAGATTTGCAAAAGGAAAAACACGCAGCCATAAATACATTTTAGAAAGGGGCAAGATTAGGTGTGGACACTTAGAAACACAAAGCATTTTTTTAATCCACAAAACCAAGGCTCCCTTGCACTCCACCCTTCTTCCTGCCCAGGGCGGTCCTGCCCTCTGGTGACCCCTCAGAGCAAGTCACACGGGGCTGGCCTCCTCCTTGCCTGCTCTCCAGCAGCTGCTATGAGCTGCCCAAGTGAGGAGGCAGCCATGGAGAGGCAACAGGATGCTTCCTCACAGCCACCACTGTCACCACTCAGGACAAGCGTTGGCACATCGTACTCCCCGAGCTCAGCACTGGCAGTGCTGGAGGGGGAAAGGAGACATTCTGGGGTCAGACCAGAAGCTGGGATGGCTTTGTATTTCCGAGACTGTCCCTGGAAAATCAGGACACTCAGACGATATGCATCACATGCCCTTGTTTTATCCCACTGGCGAAGAGGCTGGTCTGCCCCACAGCAGGACGGCTGAGCGACGGGCCCTCAAATAAGTGATAATCCGGTTCTCGTTATTCACCCTAAATATACCCTTGTGGGCAGCCCCGGACGGGTCTGATTCTGGGGCTGGGTTCTTGACCTGCCCCAGTCAGCTATGCATGAGCCTCTTGTGTAAAGGGAGGTTTCTCAATACTTTCCTTTGGCCTGGGAATCCCCAACTTGGTCACCTCAGGGGACCTCCCTGGCAACAGCTGGGATAGTTTAACTGTCCTTTTTAAGGTGGCGGCTTTTCACTGCGCTCTCTGTGTGTGTGTGTGTGTGTTTCTGTCACAGGATACCCCTTAGACACCGTTTTTCATTTCATGCACTTCCTGACAACCTGTTGATGAAGCATCCACCCTGCAGGGACATTATTTTCATTATATTTTAAATTGAAATTCCAATCAGCAACAGCACACAAGAGGATGGCAGGGGAGACAAGAGCAAAAGGGAGAGACACCTGGGATTCTCTTGAAGAATGCCGATTTGTTAAGAGTGCACAAAGCATGGACCCTGCGGGCTGGAGAAAAGGGAAGCCCCATGTTTCCAGAAGGACTTTAGGCAGCCTATATTGCAGCAGTACGGACAGGGTGACTTGTGATGGAACAACAGTCCAACAGCCTTTTATCTTTTATTAGCCTGATGGATGTGCTTTCAGAAGCTGTTTGCACCAGGGCCAGCCAAAGACATTTGGTCACTTGAGGCCAGGGGTCCCCAGACTTACCAGCGTTTGGGCCGGTTCCCACCGCGCCGACCGCGCGGCGGGCTGGAGGACGGGGGAGCGCGCGCCTGTGCGGCGGCGCGCTTCCAGGGTGGAAAAAGCGCCGAAAATCCGTTGTGCGCATGCGTATGGGCCTCCCCCGACCCGGAAGTGCACCAGAAATGACCTCTTCCGGGTCGGGAGAGGCCCATATGCATGCGCACAAAGGATTTTTGGCGCTTTTTTCCCGACCTGGAAGAGGGCTGCCGCGCTGCACGCCGTAAGAGCGGGCGGTGGGGGTCGTCGCGGGCCGGATTGGCAGGCCAATTGGGCCGCATCCGGCCCCCGGGCCGTAGTTTGGGGACCCCTCCTTGAGGCAAACCAGAAAATGGTGCCTCCCCCACTCCAGGGAAGAAGAGATGGGTGAAAATATACATTGGGAACAAAGGTAGGGAATCTAATCAACCATAGCTGATGGCAGCTGTGGGAATCAAAGGCTTTGAGGGCAGCCCCCACCATTTTCTCTCCATGGGTGGGGGGAGACAAGCAGCACCTCCTATTCCCCCAGAGGCCACTGTAGAGGTAGCATTTGGGGAGGGGGCTGCCAAGGAGGCGGCTGATCTAGCTTCCAAGAGTATGCAGCAGCCATTGCTGTCACTACAGCAGCAGCAGCAGCAGCAGGCAATGCATTCCTTGCCTCTATGAACCCTGCCGCCTTAGGCATTCACCTCCCCTTGCCTCATGGGTGGGCCGGCCCTGGCTTACACCGTTTAAACTCTTGGACTCTTTCAAGCAAGTTATGCATTCTGGCATAATATCCCATATGATTTTTAAAAATATATATATTAAATGTATAATGAGATTAACAAAATATTCTAACGAGAGAGAGAGAGAGAGAGAGAAAGAAAGAAAGAAAGAAAGAAAGAAAGAAAGAAAGAAAGAAAGAAAGAAAGAAAGAAAGAAAGAAAGAAAGAAAGAAGGGTCAGGTAAGGAGATGAAAGATATAAATAAACACATAAAGGAAACTTGCGCAAAAGAGGCAACACCACAATGCTCCAGGAAATTCCAGGGAATTCAGATGCTATGTTGGCTATTTAATAGATCTTTATTCTGATTTGTTTGCAGGGAAGCCAAAGCAAGTGTCTGTAGCACGCTTTCCAGTGCATTCCCTCATCACTTTCCATATTTCAAAAAAGCGAAGGGGGGGGGAATCCATTTTTATGTGTGTGTGGGGGGGGGAGCCAGTTTCTTGCAGAGGGCCTCATAATCAGCTGTAATTACATGACCCCAATTTGCCAGCAGGTGGCTGGATCCACAACAGCCTGGAAGCACCCTTTTGGGTTGTTTAAGATGCCTTGGAAACTTAAATCAAAAGCTGGCATATAAATGGGATGAGGATGGGGGTGTCCAATGAACTTCACCCTTGCCGTATGTGGCTCAGGGAACCACCTTTGTCAAATCAAACCAAGAATACGTTTCCTGCAGGCTGTTGGCTCCGGAGGAGGAGGGCCTTTAGGGGTTCAGGTGGGCTGTGTGGTTTTGGAACATCTGACTGAGAACAGGAGGACACTTGCTATGGGGCCTGCATGACCCACAGTGGTGGGAGGAGGCTACCTCCATGACAGGGCCATAGCTGCCAAGTTATCCCTTATTTTAAGGGATTTTCCCTTATGCTGAATAGGCTTCCTCGCAAGAAAAGGGAAAACTTGGCAGCTATGGACAGGGCTGGGGAGACCCCCCCCCCCCCCGTGGGGCTGGATCCTGGAACCCATGATGGCTCAGCCTCCACAATCGGAGGCAGCAGTGCTTCTGGAAACCGCAGGAGGGGAGAGGGCTGTGCTTGAGGGCTTCCCAATTGGAGCTCTGGCTGGCCCCTGTGAGAACAGGGTGCTGGACTCTGATGAGCCATTGGCCTGATCCGGCAGGCTCTTTCTTCTTATGTTCTTAACCCTGACTTCTTGCTTTCGGAAGCCCCACTACCCCCTGTACTCACGCGCCACTTTCCACCTTGAGTGAGCGCACGTTGTCGAAGCTGCACTCCACGATGTTGGGGCAGGAGGTGGCGAACTCCATCCGTTTGCCCTGGAAGTTCTCCTGATCGTAGGCAGTGATCTGCAAGAGAGCGACAGCGTCAGGTGGGGCAGGGCGAGGGCTCCCGCTTTCCACGCCCCTCCCTGCCCCTCCTTCAGTGTTTTTGCCTGGCTAGAAATTACTCTTGCTTGATGGGATGGAAGAGGGTTATTGTCTTGTTCCTGTTCTTGTTTTTCTTATGTATTTTGTGTTCTCATTTTGTGTTTTTATGTTGTCAGTTTTAATGAACTTTATAAATAAAAATTAAAATAGAAAACAGAGGGATGGGTGTGTTAACGTGTGTAGGAGCTAGCTTACTGTACTAATTTACACCCATTGCTCTGCCTGTCCACCACGGGCATAGAATCATAGAACTGTGGAGCTGGAAGGGACCCTGAGGGTCATCTAGTCCAACCCCCTCCAATGTAGGATTCTGGTGCCCCCCAGTAGGCGGGCTGGCTCTAGACCAGTGGTTCCCAACAGGTGGTCCGGGGACCCCCAGGGGTCCGTGAGCTATGCCAGAGGGGTCCTCAAGATGCTATTAGATGCCAAGCCTCTGGCCCGCCGGAACCGGAGGAACTGCCGCCGCCGGTGCGCGGGCGCCAAGCGAGCCCGGTGGATCAACCGGGGAGCCGCTGAAGGCCCCCCGGCGACCCCACCAGACCGAGGCTGAGTGCGCCCGGCCAGAGACTCGGTGGAACCCCTGGGCCTAGAGGCCCGAAACCGCCTTCCAGGCCGCAGACCCCGCGGCGACCGCGTGGGCGTAGGAAACATCCGGCGGAGCAAGCGAGGAGCCGCTGAGGCCCCCCGCAGGCCCGCCGGGCCGAAGCCGAGTGGAGCTCCGTGGCCCGAGACCTCCCACCGCGCAACGATCCTGGGGGGGCTGCCTTGCGACTGCAGTCGCCATCACCCCTAGCTGCCCAAGAGGGGGAAGGAGCCCCCCCCAAGCGAAGGCCCCCGATCCCGCAGCTCCTGCACGCCACACGGGGAGCCTCGTGGGGACCCGAAGAACAAAGGCCGCACCGAACCTGCTGGCGCTGCTACCGCCGCAAATACAGCCACCCCCAGAGGAGGAGAAAAGAAGAGGGGACGACAGGGAAGAGAGGACCCCACCACCACCCTCAACCCAGGTGAAAGGGTAGAAACCTCCCCCCTCCAGAGGGAAACCCCCCGACCCCCAGACGGCCATCACACCGCCGCCACCACACCAACCCCCCCCCCCAAGAAGGATAAAGAAAAGAGGAAAACAACTGAAAAATAAATAAAACCACTTTTTAATTTTAGGATTAGGAATTAATGGGGGTCCTTGTCACAATAGCGGCTCGATAAGGGGTCCTCAAGAAAATTTTGTTGGAAACCCCTGCTCTAGACATTTGGCCGCCTGAGGCAAAGGACAAGGTGTCACCCTCCCCCAAGGCGTCTACAGAATCCCATTGAACTGGCAGCTGAATCTTACTCCAACACTGGGGAAAGGAAAGCATTTCCCACTGTACCTGAGGGCAGCAGGCTAGTGAAGGGGTACAAGGCAGGAATCATGGCACTCTCACAGCTCCGTCTCCTCCCCGCCCCTCAGCATCTTCCTTCTGAGGCAGCTGCCTCACTCTGCCTCATCATAGGGCCGGCCCTCCCCAGTAGGGGTTGTGCCCCTTGGCTTGAAAAAGGTTTCTGCCCCTAATCTAATCCGCAGATCAGGTCCCAGCATGCCAGCCCCACTCGCCCAGTGTCAGGATGCCATTTTAATCACCTACAACGCCCCTGAAGTAGCGTCATCCCAGGGTACTGTAAAATGGTGGCTTGGTTCCCAGCCACTTAGACTGCTGCCTGTCACTGGAACCATTGGGACCAGATATGCCCACGAGAAGCAGGAGGCCAGGAGGGCACCAGGCTTAAAGCCAATCCTCAGCATGAAAGCACAATCCACAGAACTGTAGACCTGGAAGGGCCACCTAGTCCAACCCCCTGAAATAAATCTGCTAGTCTTTGTATTGCCACAGGAGTGTTTTAACCACCGGGACGTACCTTCCACGTGCCCACCTGGGCCGGTTGCGGGTTTATCTGTGCCATCTTGGCTGCGTGGCTGAGTTCTAAGGGAAAGGAAAAAAACAGCGGGAAACATCAAACTTGTCTCAAAATCTGCATAGGTGCCCATTTTGACAGCAAGGTCCCTTCAGATTCATCCTTGCTGCAGACACAAGTGCTTCCAGGAGAGCGCAGTGTCTGGCAGATGCAGGGCCCTAAACCCACAATGTAGGTTTCTAAACCCCAAAAGCAGATTTAAGAGGCTCCCACCTCACCTGCAATGAGCAGAGGTGCAAGTTTGTCCGGTTTATGACTGGATGGCTTTTCCTGTCTCTCCCCCCAGTTTGGGTTCCAAAATGATACAGTGGTGCAGACAGGTGTGGACTCATCTGTCAATTTTGGATTCTAATTTCTGCATCAGCATTTTATTTATTTTTAAGTTCTTGTGAAATCCATCAGAGTTTTAGTGCCAATTTTTCCAAATATACACCTTCTTGCCTGCAGTTTTGCCTGATAGGCACATTTTTTTGCAAGTGATTTCCCCTGTCATTTTAATACGTTGATTTCATTAATATATGCATTCTTAAATGCATATTTTCCCCATAGACATTATTCAGTTGGAGAACAGCATCACAAAATTCAGAGATGTGCACATCTCAAATAATTGCTACGTTTTGATTTGCGTATTTTTTCGCAAAGTTAAGAAGTAGGTCAGTTGACCTGTAAAAATGCCCAAAGTAGGGCACTGGAGGTGCAAATTATTATTATTAGCCACCTCTATCCTCAGTTGGGAGCCAGCATGGTGTAGTGATTAGTGTCAGACTCGGAGCTGGGAGAACAGGATTCGAATCCTCACTCAGCCACAAAGCTCCCTGGGTGCAACTTTGGGCCAGTCCACTGCCTCTCTCCACCTAATCTACCTCACAGGGTTGTGAGGATAAAATAGGGTGGGGGAGAACCACATACACCACCGTGAGCTCTTAGGAGGAGAGGTGGGATAGCAATGCAATGCAATGCAATGCAAATAGGTTGTCCAAGACCTGCCGTTTTCCTCCAGTTTGATTATGGGGGGTTTAATTTAAGAGACAGCCTGTTGGGAGGGTTTCTTTCACGACAGGAGTCTCGGTCTTGATAAATAAAGTCGACGGGGGGGGGGGGAGAGAATTTGGGGGAGGGTTTTTTTTCTCTGGAGTGACTCACCTCGCTCGCTGAATGGTGACAGTTCCTCCATGGGCCGCCCTGCTGCCTGGACCGTCCCTGTTTGTTTATATAGGGCCAGCGTCCCGATATGCACCGGGCAAGTTTTGAGCTGTGGTCAGCACGATGCATTCTCTGCCACTGAGCCTCCCTTGATCCCCAGAGATTTCAACGGCTCGCTTCCACCGCCTAAGTTGCATTCTTGGCTGAGGGTGCATCCAATCGCCCAGCACCCACCCAGGGCGGGGGCCGCCTGCAGGAATGGCTGGCTAGTGTCTGGGGGAAATGAGAAGGGGCACTTCTTAGCACAGCACCCATCTATGGAACTCCCTCCCACAGGAGGGAGTGGTGGCCAACCTAGATGGCTTTAAAAGAAGATTGGACAATGTCATGGAGCAGACGGCTATTGATGGCTACTAGCCACGAAAGTCCACGGTTGGAGGCAGCAATGCTTCTGAATACCAGCTGCTGGAAACTCCAGGAGGGGAGAGGGCTCTTGTGCTCGGATCCTGTTTGCAGGCTTACCATTAGAGCACCTGGTTGGCCTCTCTGAGAAAAGGATACTGGACTAGATGGGCAGTTGTTCTGATCCAGAAGGTTTGTAGAGTGGGAATCTCAGGGAGCAGGATCCTGTACCTAATGCCACATTCTGTGTTTTCTGAATTATGCCAGTTGTACCCAGACTCCTCTAGGGCGGCTGTTCTGCTCTCTCATGTCCCCCTTCAACGGAACTTGGCCACTAACAAGGGGGCACTAGCTAAAGGAGACAGCTAGGGGTCTTATACAGCAAGCCCACAAATTACATGGGGGTTACGTTTCGGGGATCGTGTCAAAAGCCAAAATCACTTATAGTCAAAACCCATTGGCTTCAATGGTGGGCGGGACTGCCAAAGTCATTTCTCCTGGAACCCCACCCCGTTTTAAAAACCTTAACTTTTTTGCTATACATGTAAAGCATGAATGCACACAAGTTACATGTACATAAGTTGAGGGCTTATTGTACCCACATCCCAGGGCGAGAGCTGCAATAGCATTGGGCTAGGATCTGAAAAAGGAGCAAATAGTTTTGAGTTTTTTAGTATGTTGGCATGAAGCAAGATATGCTGTTGCTTTTGAGCAGCAACGGGGAACCTGCAGATCAGGAGAGAAATGTGGCCCTGCAGGCCTTTCTGTCAGGTCCTTGGGACTCTTCACAGGCCACCCCCCCCTCTCCAGGCCACTCCCTTCATCAGCCCTCATTCGCACCCTCCTTGAGTGCTTCTGCCTTGCCGGAAATGAGTCAATGAGCTCTGGTAATGCCTCCTGCTTGTTTGGATAGAGGGCAGAGAGGGGTGCTTGAGTACAGGTGCAGAAACTAGCCTACTGTATAAAGGTAAAATTTGCATTCATTGCTCTGGCCCCGCCCAACAATGGTATGTGGCCCCTTGGAAGGGAAATGTGGCCTTTGGGCTGAAAAAGTTCCCCCACCCCTGCTGCTTTTGAAGGAGTGATGGTTCTTTAGGACAACCATGGCTTTTCGCTTTTCTTGCATCCCCCCCAGATATTGTGAAAGACACACAAGATTCTGTGTTTCTCTCTCTCAGGCTAGGGCTGTGGAACTCCCTTCTGCCCAGGAACCTTGAAACAGTTAAGTCTGGCCAATCTCCCAAGCTGCTGGGGAGAGGGGTCACTTATTTTCTAGGGGCAGCATGCTGGCTTCTCTCAGGCAGGTGGGCCTAGCGCCCGGCCCGTGGCTTCCGCTCAGAGGGATTGCCAGTGGCGGCCCATAAGCTGCCACCTCAGCACTCTGCCTGGCATCTGAGCGAGCGCTTTTGTTTTTTGGCAAATGAGCCATATAGAATTGAACAAAAGGCGCCCTGCCTCTCCCCACCTCCTTGGCCAGGACCCAGCGGGAGGCTTAACGGAGGGACTCCAGAGCTGCAGTTTGAGATGAGCCTGTCTAAGGGAGGGTGAAGGGGATGAAGCATCGTTGACAGCGTTGGCAGCCATTGTGGAAGCATCAGGTGTTCCTCCTGATAACCAGCTCTGAATTTCATTGCCAACCCTCCACTCAAAATGGTTTACAAAAGAAAGAGCAAAATAAAATTTTCACTTGAGAAAAACAGCAATAATTCAATACACACAGTTAAAATAACAAAAGACTAAAAACCCAATTAACTCACATCAATGGCCGCCTGCTTAAACCACCACATCCCAGGGTTTGATTCCCCCCATGGTGCCCACTGCTGGTTTGTGGCCCCTGTCAAGGGAATGTGGCCTTGGCAGAAGAAAAAGGGTTGTCTACTCCTGGACTAGACTACAGCACCTAAGAGACAATGTACACTATGAACACCCTCGGGCACCTGCTCAGAGCAGTGCAATAAAGGAATACCCAAAGAGCAAAACCAGCCAAGAGTCTTGTGGTACCCTAAAGACTAACAGTTTTACTGCTCATGGGCTAGCGTCCACATCATATCAACCAACAGGAATCTGAAAGACTCTTTAAAAGAAGCATCGGTTTTGGTGGAGAACGTTGAACTTTGGAAAAGAGAACCTACTGGATGTTCAAAGGAATAGCACCTCAGTCCTAACCATGTTTACTCAGAGGTAACTCTACTGAATACCTGCAGCAGGTAAGCAGGGTTAGACTTGCAGCCTTATGTAATCTAAGCATGAGACTCAGCAGACTGCTAGCATTCTTAATTCATTCCATCCTGGTGTTCCAAAACAAAGGTGGATGTGCCTTTTGAAGCAGAGTCCACTAGAGGGCAGAAAAGTTGTTCAAATACGGTAATCATTTAAAAAGGAGAAAAGAAATCTCCCTATTATTTTAATTGAACTTGGCATCCGATAAAGAAAACAGGTCAATATGCTTTGCTATGTGGAGCAACCGTTGAAAAGTTCTCTGTGCACTTACAATAGTTTTCTGTTTGTGTGGAAAGAGAGGAGTCTATTTATTGCATTCTATGTCATGAAAATCTGTTACCTGTTAACCAAAAGAAAGAAAAGTGTCTGGAAGTCAAAGTTTTGCTTTGCAGAGAGAGCCCCCTATGGAAGTGAGTCCTTGTCAGGAGTCTGGGCATGCCACCCTCAACGCCGGCCCTGATCCAAATCCCTGCATGGGGAACAGTCAGAAAGCCTGATCAAATGAAGTGCAGGTGGGGTCTCCCTTAACAAAATGGCATGATGAGGAATGTCTGCTAGAGATTACAAGGTTTTGTTCCTAACTAATGCAGAATTCTCTGCTATCAAGTCCCTATCACAATATATGTTTCTATATTAAAATCGCCTCATATACAACAGGACCCTTGAAAACAATAGGATGCATAATGGTTGGCAGCTCTGTTTCATCAATACAGACAGTCTGCAAAAACAACACCACCACCACCCTGATAACTGAGAGTGAAACACCAGTTCATAACTTCTCTCTCAAAACAAATGTATACTTGGCTAGTTATTCTGTTTTGTACATTGATAGACCTGTTATAGCAACTCAGTCTAAAGCCGACAGTAGAGCAGGGCGCAAGAGGGGGTTGCAACAAAATGTTGCAGCGTATCATCATCTTTTAGCGAGAGGACTGCTCCTGGCCAGGGTCCCAGCCAGCCGTTTCCCCTGAGCAGGACATCCTACCCTCTCTCCCCACTCCCCTTTTCTGTTTTCTCCCCTGAAATGATACTCAGAGTTTGTTAAGGGTGCTGGGAACTACAGTTCCCATGATTCTTTGTGGGAAGGTGTGTGCTTCAAATGCTTGGTGCATACCTGTTGCAGCCTCATTTCTGTGAGCACGGAAGCACTGAGTTCACCGTTAACACACAAAAAAACCCCCCAAATAAAACAGCTGCTAGAAATATGATGCAAAAAGAATTGGGGGACAAGAATGGGGGAAAAAGAGCAGGGCTGTCCCTTTGACTGAAGAAACACGAGTGGATTAATTGTTTGAGTAGATTAACCTGCACAAGTGTTCGTGGGGATATAATTTGCGTGTGCCCAATGAAGTGTGCCTAAGATTGCAGTCTTAGTAGATGAAAGAGATGCCCCTAATGAATTGAGCAACAGGCTTCACAAAATGTTGATTAGTTTTTAATTATAGTGCTGAGAAATCCATGGGTGGCAGGCACCCTGTTAGAAAAAAAGCGTTCCTTCTCCACCCTCGCCCAGGAGGGAGTATTTCTTCTGAGATGGCGCCTGCTGTTAACATTCATTCTTATTGTGCCATCCACGCCGCTGGCACTTTACAAAGACAGGACAAGTCTCTGCCTCAAGGAGCTTACAATCCAGGGACGGGGAGAAATACTCCCTCCGCCCTCTGGACCTTACGTAAATGCATGCAGATATAACTGATGCATTAAACCTTGCGCAAGAGATGGATTAATATCACTTTAAACACTTGTCGTCTCCATATGTGTTTTTGTGTGTGTGTGAGAGAGAGACAGCAGCCATTTTGTGATGGTGCCCACAACACTTACTATATACGGATAAAAGAACTGGCACCTCTTTGTTTTTGTTTTTAATCAAAAAGGGTATTGATTACCAACAATTGAGAGTGTCCTCTTTGCCTGCCTTTTCCTCTCAGGGAAGCTAATAATAATAATAATAATAAACGATAACAAAAATGTTGCCTGAGGGAAAAGCCCTTCAGGGTGCCCAATGGGGCTTGCTTTTGCGAGGGTAATAATAACAATGTAATTAATAATGCTAATAACTCAGAAGTAAGTCCCACTAATTAATAATTTCTCAAAGGTTTTGACCCTGACTAGCTTTCCCCTCAGAGCAGCTTGCTCAAGTGTCAGTCAGGGTGCCCAAAGGGGACGACTTACTCCTGAGTAAGCGGTCCCACTTACTTGCGAGTAAGCCCCATTAGATGCCCTGACTTTCCCCCTCAAGAGAACATTTTGTCGTGGTTGTTGTTGTTGGGAACGTTATCATCATGGCCACCATTAAGAGCTTCTGTGAGGGGATAGTCAAGTCAGACGCAGAAGGGGCTTCCTAATAGGAAGAATCCCCTCAGGAAGAAGCCCTGACAAGCCGTGCCGCCTTCTCCCCACCATTATCGCCCCCAGCCCTTCATTTCAGCAGGGAGGGAGGTCTACTCTGAGTAGGACTTGGCGGGCCACCACAGCACCCATTATTATTCCCCTCTGGATCTGCGCGTGAGGGGAGGGCGGCGGCCTTGCTCGCCACGAAGCCGCTGAGAGAGACCCCGCGGCGGGAGGCCCGTGTCCCTTTCAAGGCGGGCGGTCTACTCTGAGTAGGGTCTTCCCCCCCCCCCCACCTGCCTCTTCCCCGCCTCGCCCCTCCGAGCTGGAGGGAGAAGGCCGGCCTCTTCCCGCTCCTCCTCCATCTCCTCCTCCTCCTCCTCGCCGCCGCCGCCGCCTCCTGCTCCTCCTGCTGGCGGGCTGGGCTCGCTCGATGCCGGCCCGGGAGCGGCCGCAGGAGGCGGAGGCAGCGAGCAGCCGGGACCGAAGGAGAGGCCGGGCCGGGCCTCGCCGCCATCCAGCCGCGCTGCCCGGTGAGCGAGGGAGGCGAGGGGCCGGGCGGTGGGCCCCGGAGGATGGAGGCAGGCGGAGGGGGACGCCGCCATCGCACGCTGGGGGAGGAGAAGAAGCGCCGCCGCCTCCTCCTCCTCCTCTTCGGTGTGGATGTCGCGGGCTGAGACTGAGAGCCGGTTGGGGTTGGGAGAAGGCGTGGGGCACCGTGCAAGCGCCGCTCGTGTGAAGGGAGAGACGCGTGCAGCAGCGGGATAACGCGTGTTCCCTTCCGGGTTGCATCCGGCTGACTTTCCCTCCGGGGAGGAGGCTTTCCCTCTTGGGTTGGGATGAATGGGCCTGCGTCAGCCGAGGCGCCTTCTCTGAGGAGACCCGTTGGGATCCACGGGCCTGCGCTTAGTCAGGGTGCTCCTTCATGGGCCCCGTAGTAACTTCAGTCGCTCAGCGGAGGTCTCCTCAGAGGGCACTCAATGGGCCTATGTTGGTGCCTTCATTTCAGCAAGGAATAAGGCTGGGTGCAGCCCATACACACGAGTTTGTGTGTGTTCTTTTATACACATAAACTGAGGCTCGCAAATGTAGGTCTCCTTCAGTTTTGGAATTCCTGAATTTAGGAGAGGAGTGTGTCCAGGGTTTAAAGATGCCTTGGGAATGTGCTAGGGTGGTGGTGGTTGTTTTTGAAGCAAGGTGTGTGTGTGTCACACTCAGCCTACAGGTGTGATTGCATGTCCACACAGGTAGGAGGAGGCAGGTCGTGGGTTTAAAGGTGCTTTTACGCAAAGGGTGTGCGTATTCACACACAGCGCACATACTGATGCCCCCTGTGGCAAAAGATGTCCCTCTGATTTCGAGTTCAGCTCCCCCGCCCCCATAAAGTGGCCTAGGTGTGTTGGGTGCATGGTCTTCTCTGCCTGTGAGAAGCAGGACTTGGGGAATGTGTGCATGAATGGAGTAACACAGGTAGCAGAAATCATGGTCCTTGTGTTTCTTTCCCTCATTTGCATGTGTGCACATGTTCTTTATATGCACATTCATCTGGGCGTGACCGGTAGGCAGGTCCTAGGAGTGTTTATTCGAAAGGATGCATGGAGGGTGTGTGTGTGTGTGGTTTGTTTATGGTCTAGTATCTCTCAAATATGCATTCTCTGTGTGCCTGTCAAAATATGTACCTTTCTTGTATGTACACGCACATGTGATTCCTCCCTCCAGCTTTGAACTGACCTAGGTGAGTTGCAATGTGCAGCTCTTTGCGGGTGAGATGATCTTGGGGTGACCAAACCTTGTGCTCTTTGAATAGCCAGATCCTCCAGTGTTTTGTTAAAGTGATAGTCTTTGTCTCTCTCGCACAGCAAGGAGGTGTCAGAAATCTCTCTTGCCTCCATCCCTCCATACGGCTTTGTCCATATTTCCAGGCATTTGAATTGGCCTAGGTTGCGTTGTGAGCATGTCCTGTGAAGGTAGGTGTGTGTGCATGAGAATGTTATATGGAGAGGGAATATCTAATGCTTTTTCTGTCCACGGTAAACATCCATTTGGGTGTGATTTGGAAGGCAAGCCATGGGTTTTAAAAGTGTATTGATGTGTGAGATACAGACAGGGAAGGGCTTGGCTGTCTTGCTCCCGTGCACAGAATTGTAAATTGTGCATGTTAAATGTGTCAGCTTGGACATTTAATACACACCTCTTTACCCTGGCCTTTGACACCTGGGAGATATATATTTTAGGGCCCACTTTTTTCTTTTGATCCTAATGTGTTTTAATACTGTCTTTTGTAATTGCTGTAACCTGAAGGGTGGGGGAAGAAATCTAATAATAAAAAACTGATATGAGGAGGGAAACTGTGTTTGTGCATGGACACCATACCTTGAGAGTTTGGGGTGTGTGCATATCAGTCACACCCACATGGTTTTGGTGGTGCTTTTGTGTGTGTCTACAGTGTACCACTTCTCCCCAATCTGATGTGTAACACATTCCAGGTTTGCAGAGGTTGGATACCTGTGGTTGGGTGTGCATAGCTGTTTTTTTTAGGTGGTGGGTATAGTGGTGGCTGGAGAATTATTGTGTGCACATGTATGTAAAGAATGAGGGTTGTTTCCTCCACCCCCACCCCATATCCAGGGTGGGCTGGCATCAAATCTTTGCTAGGATTGCAGTTTTTGTTTCTTAAAACAGCTGTATGCCAAGCAGTCATTCAGCAAGTGAATATTTTCTGGCTAAGAAGCAGCAATGAATGGGGTGCAGCTTTGCTTTGATGTATGCCCAATCTGTGCTTGCCTGGCTTTCTGGGGAATCTGTGCATCTGTCCTGGTATTAGAGGAGGGGCTGTAGTTCAACGGTGGATCATATGCGTTGCATGCATTAGGTCTCAGGTTCAATACCTTGTGGCATCTCCAGTAGGGCTGGGAGCAACCTCTTTCTAAAACCCCAGAGAGCTGCTGTCAGTCAGTGTCAACAATACTGAGTTAAATGGATTAATGTTCTGGTTCGGCATTAGACTGTTTCCTAACTTCCTGCGGTCCTGTCCTGTCCCGTCCGGCATCCCTGCTTGTCTCAGCCCTGCAGCTTGAAGACTGCTTCCTTTCAGACCCCCTTGACTGTTAAGATTGGCAGAGGGGGGGCCTTCTTGCTCTTTCCACTGCTCTCAGAGGTTCAGGGGGGGGGGCGGCTGGGAGAGAGCATTCTCTGTGGCAGCACACAAGCTGTGGAATGCCCTCCCCACTGAGTTGCCACTGGCACCTTCATTGTACAACTTCCATCAGTTGTTTTACATGAGTTGTAATCTTGTGTTTCTGTTGTTGTAACCCACCTTTGGACCTTATGATGAAGACTGAGTAAGAAATGAAGTAAATAATAATGATGGTAATAAATTGTAGTAATAATCCTTTAAACAACAGCAGCTGCACGTCTGGGCACAACAGTTGAGGAAGCATCAGAGTCTTAAGGTTTGCTGTGAGGCATTTAGCCCAAACCTGGGCAGGGTTTTGGAGGTTCAGTTTAGAATAGTTTCCAGGAGAATTGCAGGTGTCAGCTTTCCTCAGTGTACCTGCACTTGATGCTGGACCTTTGACTGTGGCTTGCCCTGCTCTGTCCAAGACAGGAGGCAGTAAAAGGCCTTGCTTTGTCTTGTATTAGCATTAACAACACCCTTGCAAGGACTAGGCTGTGTCACCTTTCACTTCAGAAGCCGACACGTTCCCAAGCATCTTACCAACTGCTTTGCATAGGAAGAGTCCTGCTGGATGAGGCCAGTGGCCCATCCAGCCCAGCATCGTCTTCTCACAGTGGCCAGCCAGGTGCCCACATGGGAAGCCCACAAACATGACCTGAGCACAAACAGCAGTGCTCTCTCCCAATTGTGATTCCCAGCAACTGGTCTGGGAAGCATTACTGCTTCTCTTTCACAGTATACCAAGGCAGACTATTGGTCCATCTCACTCAGTACGGTCTCTCTCTCACAGCAGCTCTCCTGGGTTTCAGGCAGCGGTTTCAGGAGCCTTCTGCATGCAGAGCAGTTGATCTGCCACTGAACTCTGGCCATATTATCCTCTCAGAGTGTAAATTCTAAAATCTGAGCTTTTCAGGGGAGTCAAAGGTGACATTTGGAAGAGTATATACAGCATGGACGTGGGGCCGGCGTTCCCTGCTGCATGCATCTATTGTTATTAATATTCTTATTACTATTTTATTTATTTATATCTCACCTTTTCCCCAGACCGGGAATCAAAGTGGCTTACACAAATTAAAATGACACCTCTTTCCTGTGATGAATTAAGGAGCTCTTGCTGATAATAATCATGTTTTATACATTTTGCAAGGCAAAACCTGGTGAGTGTACCTGTAAGATGCATGTGTTCGCAGGAGTGAATTTGTGGCCTTCACTTCCTTGCAGTTTTTCCATGCATGCTTAAAATATTTAAGGTCCATAGCAACAAGGAGGGCGGTAAAAGGCCCATGCCTGCCTCCCTTTATGGAGGAGTTACACTGATAACATTCATGTGCACAAAGCACAATGGGCCTCTGGACGGTGAAATTCTGGAAGGTGTTTTTTTTACTTCCTCTACTGTGCTGTTTGCGTTTTATAAACAGGACTGCATAAAATAATGCAAGAGGATTACATTCAGCAAATATACATGAGGTTATTGTAATTCATCTTTATTTATCTTAGGAGGGGCTGTGGGAGAGAACACCTGCTTTGTATGCACCAGGTTCTAGGTTCAATCTCTGGCATCTCTGATTTAAAAAATAACAATCCAGTAACAACTGATGGAAAAGACCCTGTCTCTCTGCCTGATATCCCAGAGAGCTGCTGCCAGTCAGAGCACAAAACGGTACCTCCTTAAACAATCTCACTTGGTATAAGGTACCTTCCGTGTTATGTTTGATTTATATCCTACTCTGCTGTTTCAAGTCAGCTGGCAATTTTGCAACTGAGGCTATTTTAGAGTTGGTTAGTTCTGGCTTCTGAAAGTGCAAAGAATGATACTTTCTGGGGTGGGCGGAGAAAACATATGGAGAAAATTGAGTCCTGCTTCTGTAATGTTCACACAGACAGTTTGGAGAGGAGTGCATAACCCTGTTTCTTCCTTTCTCTGTCAGACTCCTTTCTGTATGAATGCAATGGGAGCTGGAGAGCATTGCACCAATCAGTGGTGTAGTGGTTAGAGTGCTGGACGAGGACCTGGGAGGCCAAAGTTCAAATCACCCTATTCAGCCCTGAAGCCCAGTGGGTGTGATCCTTGGCCAGTTGCTGTCTCCCTCAGCCTGGCCTATCTCGCAAGGTTGTGAGGGTTAAATGAGCAGGGGGAGAGCCATCTACACCACCTTGAGCTGCCTTCCAATAAATAAATAAATAGAAAGACTTTTCAAGCAGGCCAGTTAAACAGAAGCAGCCGCTCACGTGAGCGAGGCCCCACTTGGGCTGCAACATTGAGCCATCTTACAGAACACCCTGTGCCCATACAGTATATACAACAAAATCCACCAGTTGTTAGAAATGTAACTTCATGGGCTTAACTGATGCCAGGTAAAGGAAATCAAGTTGGGTTCTCCTTTTATAAAAGCCTGATCATGACAAGTGAGCAGCAGAGTCCCTCCCCTGTCGCAAGACATGCAGGCGTGTCTTTGGTGGGGCTGGTTCTGGGCACCCTCTGACGTGATACGTTGGTATACTGCCTGAGTGTTAACCTTTATACAGCTGTGTTTTTAGGAGTTTTCTTTGTGCTCTGCCGAGCTGACTTAACCTCTTCCGCTCCTGCTGCGTCATAACATACCTTGCATGCTTGTTCATCTAGTGGGTGTGACCTGGACTCCCGAATCAGGGAAAGCGAGTTCTAGCCGTGGGGCGTGTGGAATGTGGGTTTCTCCTGCTCTCTCTGGCAGAGCTTGTCTCAGCCATTTATTTTCTCCTGTGCAGGCTCAGCCAGGCATAGCATTTTCTCAAGGAGCTTCCCTGGCTTTGCCAGAGCAGGTATTGATCCTCAGGCCTGGGCATATAACAGCAAGTTAAGGAATGTGCACAGACCATGAATTTAAAGCACATCCCAAATAATCTTGGGAACTCTAGATTTTAAGGGTGTTGGGAACTATAGCTCTGTGAGGGGTGAAACTACAGTTCCCAGGATTCTTTGAGGGGCACAGTAATCTGCTTTAAAGCTACTAGTGTGTACAGCCAAGGTACACAGACTTTGGACTGGCCTCCCTGGAGAGGGTGGAGTCCTCCCGGTGTGTAAATACTAGTAAATCCTCCAGCTTTTCTCACCTGCTTGGAAGGCTGGCATCCTTCACTTCGTGAAGGTGGCCTCTCAGTGGGTTAGATTTGCTTAAGCCTCCTCAGCAAAGGGTGTCAAATCCAGGTGGGGGCCTGCTCCAGGGAAGATTTCGGCTTTTGCTGATGAGCCAGAACCAAACTAGATGGCTTTTTGAAGACACTGCAGGCTTCTAATTAGCCCTGTTTGTGAGGTGCTGTCTTATCTCTCGAGCCGGTTACACTGTGTGCATGTGCCAAGCTATGGTCTGCTCTGTGTGCCGTTAGGAGGTCCCAGCGTCCAGGAAGGAGACCTTGGGTCTGTTATGTTGCCGTTTTGGGGTGGGGGAGAGGAGGAACATGCAAGTAAACCTGCAGTAAGCATTGCAAAAGCCCTGCTGGGCTGGATCAAAGGTCTGCAGGCCCAGCCTTGTGCTTGTTGATGGTGGCCTTACACAGGGCCGGCCCTACCATTAGGAACAGATCCTGGGGCAGGAAGGGATCATCATCATCATCATCAACCTCCCTTGATCAGGCTCCTCTGTTGGAGGTAGAGTTGTGTGCTAAAAGACACTCAGGAAGGTGGAGGATGCTGTTGCATTGCTGGTGTTGAAATATGATTCAGCTGCTTCTGCCAGTGGAATGGGGTGGAGGTGGTGCCACCTTAACCTTCCCTCAGGCAACATGCCTTATAGCCAGGTCAGACCAGTGGTCCATCTAGCTCAGTCTTGTCTACCCTGACTGGCAGTGGCTCTCCATGGTTTCAGGCAAGCGGTCTCTCCCAGCCCTACCCAACCCGTGACCTTCTGCACTCAAAGCAGATATTCCATTATGAGCTGCAGCCCTTCCCCTAAATATACAGATCCTAGTCTTCATGGTTCTGAATAAAGGGCTGATTTAAATAAAAACACAGGAAGCTGCCATATACTGAGTCAGACCATTTGGTCCATCTAGTTCAGTATTAATTACACTGACTGGCAGCAGTTCTCCAGGGTCTCACATGAGGGATCTATCTCTCCCAGCCCTACTTGGAGATTTACCGAGGACTGGACCTGGGACCCCTTGCACTCTGCTACTGAGCTACAACCCTTTTCAGTGGGTTTACTCTGAGTAGAACAGCACTGGGCTCCTCTTTCCCTGTAACAATTGTGTCCTAGTTTTAATGGCTACAGTGAGGAACTTGGCTGTACTGTATTTTCTGTGACCTTAGGGTTGGAGCCTTACCATTAAAATTGAAACATAATTTATCCAAGTTTCTCAAGTCTGCGACTCCTTATCTGTATGCTGGTTTAGAAGCAATTTATACTTGTTGTGTGAATGTAGCTTTAGGGGTGCCTATGGGTGTAGCCAAGGGGGAGCAAGGGGGCAGCTGCCCCCCTGGATCAAGTAAATAAACAACAAAAATATTTAACTGACGAATCACATCGGTTCTGGCCCCCCCAGTCCTAATCCCCCCACTAAATTCCTGGCTACACCCATGGGGGTGCAGCTCTGAGACAGAAATGTTCATGCATGGCATCTCTTGAACGATCTGGGGTTATAGATGAGATTCAAAGGAGACTTTCAATCCTGCCTTAAATGCTTCTTCTTAAGGGTCTCTGGTCTCGAACTAGAGATGTGAAGGCCTGGAAAAAACCCAGGGATAACCCTCAGTTTTTTCCTCCAGTCCCCCCTCCCCAAAATCTTTACTGTACATCTGTACAATCAAGCCTGTCTGGGAGGGAGAGAATGCCAGCAGGGGGCTGGGATGTTAGTTCTGTCTCCTCTTCCTAGCAGGAGGTTGCATAGCTGCAAAAATGCTGCCGCAACAGATGTGACCATTCTCTTGCTCCCACTCCACCCCAACTAAAAAGTTCATGTGCTGTAGAGCTAGAGTGGTCTCTTGCTGGTATGGCCCGCAGGGAGCGTCTCCATAGCCCTGACCACTTCGGCTCAGGGTGCATTTGGGCAAAGGAGCTCCCAAGCTCTGCTGGAGAAATGCAGAGGCGTCTGACCCCTAGAAAACCCCAGGCTGGCAGGGCTTTCCCTTGGCCTCAGAAGGGCCTCTTTTTCCTCAACAAGGGCCTTTGTGAGCATGAGGTAACTCCTGAGAATGGCCTGCTTTGAACAGAGCCCCAACCCACAAAACACTATTGGCTTTTAAGAGGTATTTAATAAGAGTGGAATGACCCTTGACAATTGGGAAAAGCCTTTTTAAAAAATATATCCAGGAATGGTGTTCTGCTGAAATAGCTTATAAACCATGTCCCTAAACTACCGTGTTTCTCATATTATAAGACATGTCTTATATTTATTTTTTCCTCAAAAAAACACACTATGGCTTATTTTCAAGGGATGTCTTATTTTTTTCCTCCTCCTCCTGCCGCGGCCGGCATTGCTGCTGCGCCTATCACTATGTCTTATTTTCGGGGTATGGCTTATATTCCTTGAATGCTTAAAATCCTGCTATGGCTTATTTTATGGGTATGTCTTAAAATATGAGAAACAGGGTATGTGTTGTTGTTTAGTCGTTTAGTCGTGTCCGACTCTTCGTGACCCCATGGACCAGAGCACGCCAGGCACTCCTGTCTTGCACTGCCTCCGGCAGTTTGGTCAGACTCATGTTCGTAGCTTCGAGAACACTGTCCAACCATCTCGTCCTCTGTTGTCCTCTTCTCCTTGTAGGTTCTCTTGAATATTACACACCTACCCACAGCCACATCATCCAATGTGGTACGATGGCTGGAGTGTTCACGCTGGACAGGATAGGGAAATTGAGTCTTAGCTAGCTGTAAAGCCCTCTGGCCAGCCTTCGGCAAGTTACTGTCTCGGCCAACCTCACAGGGTGGTTCTGAGCACAAAGCACCACTCTTTTCAGAGGAAGGGAGGGATGACAGCATCAACTCAGAGGTTTGAGGGGTGTGTGTGACCCAGGAGAAGACTTTCCCTGGCAGCTCATAAGTTGTGGAATTCCCCCTACACAGAGGTCTGTCTGGCTTCTTCACAACTGTCAGCAAATGCTGACACCTCTTTACCCTGATGTTTGAACACCTGAGATGTGTGTTTTCAGGGCCCGCTCTGTTCCTGTGTCTGTGAACTGAATTGTTGTTTAGTCATTCTGAATTGTTGTAACCCACCCTGGGATGTGCTGGTGAGCAGTGCCTAATAAATTTAGTAGCAATAATAATAACAACAGTATCAACTGATGATATACCAAGTTAATATTGAATCAACAGCTATGCCTAGTTGCCAAAATTGTATCTCATGTTCCATGTGTGTTTCATCCATGTGTAAACTAATTAGAACATTGTGTGCTTTAATATTCTCCTAAAAAGATATACTGTATGTTAATAGCACAAAAATATATTTTAGTATAGTTTTTAACACACATTTGTTTTTCTCACAGGGACGCTGGCAGGATCAAGAATTTGGAGCCGTGGGCTGTCGGATCCTGGCTGTTGTTGAACCTGGGGCACCTCCCAGGGTTAATTTCCCATCATGTTTCACCTGATGAAAAAGGACAGAGATGGGTCCCGAAGGGAGAAGAAAGAGAAGAAGGAGAAGAAGGAGCGGATGTCAGCTGCCGAGCTGAAGAGCCTGGAGGAGATGAGTATGCGCCGGGGCTTTTTCAACCTCAATCGCTCCTCCAAGAGGGATGCAAAGAACCGGCTGGAGATCTCCAACCCCATCCCCATCAAGGTGGCCAGCGGCTCCGACCTTCACCTGACTGACATCGACTCAGACAGCAACCGGGGGAGCGTGATCCTCGACTCCGGTCATCTCAGCACGGCCAGCTCCAGCGACGACCTCAAGGTGGATGACGGCAACTTCAAGGGGTCCGTGCTGCAGCGGGCAGCCAAGTTCGGCTCTCTGGCCAAGCAGAACTCACAGATGATCGTCAAGAGGTTCTCCTTCTCACAGAAGAGCCGCGACGAAAGCACTTCGGAGACATCCACCCCTTCCGAGCACTCGGCTGCCCCTTCCCCGCAGGTGGAGATGCGGACACTGGAGATGCAGCTGGCCAAGCAAGCCGTAGCCCCTGGGCCCCCGCGTCTCCCTTCCGCCTCACGGACCAGGCTGCCCGAGGTGGTCAGCAAGCGGTTCCCCGCTGAGCTGAAGCTCCCCGTGGTGGTCCCCCCTCAGCCCCCCGTGCCCAGGCAACTGGAGCTGCAGCGGCGCAACACCGGCGACTTTGGCTTCTCGCTGCGCCGCACCACCATGCTGGACAGGGCTGCTGACGGGCAGGTGTACAGGCGGGTGGTGCACTTCGCTGAACCGGGTGCCGGGACCAAAGACCTGGCCCTTGGCTTGGTGCCAGGCGACCGGCTGGTGGAGATCAATGGGCGCAATGTGGAAAACAAGTCCCGGGATGAGATTGTGGAGATGATCCGGCAGTCGGGGGAGACAGTACGCCTGAAAGTGCAGCCCATCCTAGAGCTGAGTGAGCTGAGCCACTGCTGGCTGAGGAGCGGGGAGGGCCTTCACCAAGCAGCCTTTGATGTAAGTAGCTGCTCCACTTTGGGGCACAAACAGGGTGTGTGCACTCACAGAGATGGTACACAAGGGCATTCTTGGCAGCATCCCGTGTCTTGTCTATCCGATGCAGGTACCTGTGTAAGGACACACTTCACACTGTGCATAGTTAAACTATGGAATTCACTACCGCTATATGTGCTGATGGCCACCAACTTGGATGGCTTTTAAAAGGAAATAAGATAAATCCATGAAGGATATGCCTGTCAGTGGCTACTAGCCAGGGTGGGTTTGCTCTGCCCCCAGTTTTGGAAGCACTGTGACTCTGAAAGGGTAAGTGGGGAGAGTTGCTCTTGTGCTTCCTGTAACGGGCATCTGGTTGGCCACTGTGAGAACAGGATGCTGGACTAGAGGGGCTCCCTTTGGCCTGATCCAGCAGCCAGGGTCTCTTCTGATGTTCTTATGTTCATGGAATTTGTGCTGTCATTGGTGTCTGGTGCAGGTTGATCATGATCATAGACTCAAGCCGCAGGTTGGTTGGTGTGGTTGTGACCCCGTTGCTTATTTTGTGTGGAAGAGGAAGGGGATATGTGGTGCTTATATTAGTACTATAGGGCTTGCAGAGAAGCAAAATTTCCCTTCTGGTTGGTTAGGAATGTGGGGTAGGTTAGGAGATAAATGTATCTTTCTTCAAGTATCACAAAGGATGGTGACGGTGGTTGGGAGGAAATAATAATTTATCGTTTAATAATACACATTTTCACAGTACTTTTCAAGTGTTCAATTCATAATCCTGTGACCCATATCTCTGCTGTAGGGAATATTTGGCTGTGGTTTAAATTGGGATCTTCCCAGTTTCTGATCTTGACCGTGTGTGTGTGTGTGCGCACGCACACACACACACACACACACACACTTGTGGATCTTCTGAAATATTTTAAAGGCTGAGGATGCTTTAGGAAAGTTTTCGTAGGCAGAAGTGGAAATGGTCGTGGAACGTTAGTTCTATCTGAAACAGTTATTGTGCGGATGAAATTCTCGGTGTTTTAAGAATACTTGTGGCAGAAGATGAGGGCTACCCCCAGCTTGTGTGACTTTCCCCACCAGACGGTGTGTGCCTATCCTTCTGCTTATAGTTTTGATTTTGCACCTAGGGTGGTGGAGGCAACAGTGGAGAACATAACATTAATTTCGTGTGTTTGTTTGGACTTTCTGTTCTACACATCAACTACAGTTTGTGCAATTTGGGGACATTGCTTGTTTATTCAGACATTAATATTTATTTTTCTCTTTGTGGCAAATGACCTTCAAGGTACATCTTTTTCTGCTTGAGCCAATCTACCTTTTAAGGCATTAAGTTTAACTTACTGCTACAGGTTTTGTTCTGTTATTGCTGCTTTACAAAATGGGGGTGGTGACTGTGGTCCTGCTGTCGCTGTGTTGATCCTTCCTGTGAACTCAGTTGCCCCGTGTGAGCATTGCCCCACTGAGGGATTATTGGTGTATGTGTATAAGAGAGAGAGAGAGAGAGAGAAGTTGTGGGGCAAGGATCTTTTATAACTAGCAATAAAGACTTTAAGAGTACCTGTGAAGAGGGATTAGGAGAAGCATAATGGGCAGGTGACCCATATTCTCTTGGCTGCTTGCAGAAACCTCTGTTAGTGACTTTGAGCTGGCTTGAGTGGTGTGCGTGTGTGTTTGTGTTTGTACCAATGGGGTCATTTTAAATCTCATCAAAACCCTTGAAGGCCCCTGCGAGAGTTAAGTCTGCCGCATGGCACAGAGAAGCTCACTGCATTCCTTCCTCCCATGTAGAAATAAATGCGGCCTGTCTCCAAATGGAAGGGAAACACATGGTGTTTACAGCTCTCAAGTCAAGCGTACAGTTGGGGCTGCTAAAAATTGGATGCCCGGTAAGGTGCCAATCGGGCTGATGGCCCAGGTGGTGGCAGGAAGTGTTAAGAGAATATGAGGCATACGTGGAAACTGGCAGGGCCTCTGAAGTCTCCTTAAGAGGGGAGGAAGAGATCAGTCAGAGTGGAGGAGGCCAGATGTGTCTGGGGCACAGCTGCATGTGCTGGGCAAGCAGCCTGGGTTATCATGGTAGTCCTAGGCGCCCTCCACTCTCCTCCCGGGGGCAGTTCTGGGTGCTTCTACTTCCCCGCAGCAGCAGAGGGCCTTGAAGAAGCTCCCTGTGGCGGTCAAGGGCCTTAAAATGTAAAGCAGCAGTAATTTAATAAAAAATATTAAATCAACTTCCATATAATATATTTTCAACTAATTTAAGAGTAGTTGGGGAAATCCAGCCAGATGGGCGGGGTAGAAATAAGAAATTGTTGTTGTTGTTTAAGTGATACCGAACCATTTCAGCATAAGGTAGCCAGCTAAATCTCCCCACAAAGCCCACTAATCTTTCCCTTTTTATCAAAGGGAGGCAGGGAGGGCAAGCAAGCAAAAAGATAGTCTCCTTTAAATGAATGAATGAATGAATAAATAATAAAATCTTCCTTTTTGATATGGAGGAAAGCTATTTAGGGGGAACCAACAACATAAACACCACCAGAAAATAAAAACAAAAACATTCCCCCCCCTCTTTTTTTCTAAAAGAAAGAAGAAATATGTGCTTTTCAGTTCTTCGTTTGCGTTCCTTGTTTACTTTGCCGCTGGATCCTTGATTGTCGTTCACCAGTATATTGTCTTGTTGAAACATTTATCACGATGTTATTTCAATACTGGTATTCAAAGGTATGGAAATTTATTGCACAGCCCTAATGGCTTTAAAAGAGGATTGGACAAATTCATGGAGGAGACGGCTGTCAATGGCTGCTATCCACAATGGCTCTGCTCTTCCTGCATGGTTGGAGGCAGCAAAGCTTCTGAATACCAGTTGCTAGAAACAGCAGGAGGGGAGAGTTGCTCTTGTGCTCGAATCCTGCTTGCGGGTTTCTCATGGGGGCATCTGGGTGGCCACTGTGAGAAGAGGATGCTGGACTAGATGAACCACTGGCCTGATCCAGCAGACACTTCTGATATTCGTATGTTATCTTCTTATACTGTAGAATGCAGTATCTCACAAGGAATTTAGTGCCCTGTGAATGTGTTGTCTGTTAATGAAATAATAATAATTACTACGGTAGCCACTCATGAGGCTTCTTTAGGTGCCACTTCAGCTTGTTCACTAGCAGAAGAGCATCAAGCTGTCTGGCTGCTGGGAGTTCTCTCTGAAGAGGGTGCCTGCGTGAGAACATCTTCCAACAGATCTGGATATACGAGCTGCTCACCTCCTTCTTATTACATGCCAACGTCTATGCAGCTGCTATGTTTCTTCATTTTCCTTGTAGAAGTTGAGAGCTAATAGGGATAAATAGATAGATAAACAGAGAGAAGAGAACATGCAGCTCACCTTTCTTGGGGCATTAAGCCTGGATTCCTGCTTCCTCCCTGTCACAGTGGCCGGAGTGGACTACTTCAGAGTAACGACGCTACGCAGCTCTGCATTTTATTCTTTTATTGGTGCTGCGTATTTACAGTGCTCAAGTCATTGCTATTTACACGGAGCGATGTTGTCAGTCGGTTTCAGAACCTCCTAATGGCTTTTGGCGCGTCTTTCTCCAACACAAAAGCTTTGGCAGACCCATCCTCTTGCCCCTCCTCTTCCTGCGTAATTCTGGAGTTGGGGGGATGGGTCTTCCCCCCTTACTTGCCCCTTCCTGTCCCACCTGGGACCCTGGCTCCTCTACCTTGCCTGAGCCTCGGACACGACTTCCTGCTTCCCCACTGGAATCGGAACTCTCCCTGCTTTCCCCTTTGCTCGGGGACGGGCTTGAACTCAGGAGGGGAGGGACTTCGCGATATCCCCTGTCCCTCACATCCACCCCCCTCCCAAGCTCTCCTTCACCCCTCCCCAGGCCCCCCCCATGTGTCGGTGACGACTGGAAGCCTAAAAACTCGGTGCTCTCCGAGCCCGTTGGTGTGAACACCTCCCCCCAGTCCTGCGAGCCCCCCCCTTCCGCCTCTGACACGCTCATCCCGGCAACTCCAAAGTAGCCCAAAAATGATTAGGAGGTTGCTGTCACAGTGGCCGGAGTGGACTACTTCAGAGTAACGACGCTACGCAGCTCTGCATTTTATTCTTTTATTGGTGCTGCGTATTTACAGTGCTCAAGTCATTGCTATTTACACGGAGCGATGTTGTCAGTCGGTTTCAGAACCTCCTAATGGCTTTTGGCGCGTCTTTCTCCAACACAAAAGCTTTGGCAGACCCATCCTCTTGCCCCTCCTCTTCCTGCGTAATTCTGGAGTTGGGGGGATGGGTCTTCCCCCCTTACTTGCCCCTTCCTGTCCCACCTGGGACCCTGGCTCCTCTACCTTGCCTGAGCCTCGGACACGACTTCCTGCTTCCCCACTGGAATCGGAACTCTCCCTGCTTTCCCCTTTGCTCGGGACGGGCTTGAACTCAGGAGGGGAGGGACTTCGCGATATCCCCTGTCCCTCACACTCCCCTTCACAAAACAGAAATGCAAGCCAGGATGGCGAATAAGCCAACAGCAGAGCTCTGAGACTGCCCTGGATCAACCAGGGAAGATGTTGAAAGCAAATCCCGGAAGTGTGAATGCAAAGTCCAGAATGCAGCAGCAAGCATTTCAGTAGGGTGGTTAGGCTTACGTGAGCTTCTCTTTCAGTCAGTAATAGAATTTTGGTTGGCTGTTCCCCACAAGGCTCCAGTTAACCGCATTTTGCAGACCTATTTTCATTATAAGTCCTCTTATACCTCTTTAGCAGCCATGGCTTCCTCCAAAGAATCCTGGGAGCAGTAGTTTGCTAAGAGTGCTGGGGGTTGTCACTCTGTGAGGGTCTCCTGACACCTCTCAGCATCCTTAACAAACTACACTTCCCAGCATTCTCTGAGGGATGCCATGACCATTAGTGGTATAAAAGTGCTTTAAATGTACAGTGGTGCCTCGCTAGACGAAATTAATTCGTTCCATGGGTCTTTTCTTATAGCGAAAAATCCGTCTAGCGAATCCCATAGGAATGCACTGAATTTTTTTTGACTTTTTTGCCCATAGGAACGCATTAATTGAATTTCAATGCATTCCTGTGGGAAACCGGGATTCGCTAGACGAATTTTTCGTAAAACGCATTCGTCTAGCGAGGCAACCTCCGCTCGAAAAATCCTTTCGTTAAACGGAAATTTTGTTAAGCAGGGCATTCGTTAAGCGAGGCACCACTGTATGTCTTGGGGGTGACCTGCATCTCCCTTAGTAGGTGGGTTACAGTCAGCATCAGGCCTGCCTCTTCCCTCCAAGCCCCTTTTTCCTTTCCTACCAGTCAGTCAAAGTCCCATCAGCTTTCTCTTGGCTTTGTTGTGGCTCTGGGAGCCCCAGTTACCCCTGCTAAGATTTCCCATACCTCATGTAAGCTCATGTAATGAGTAGCATAAGGAGCATTGTAAAGGAACCAGTCAGTCATGTTACGATCATTATAGAGCCAAATTGTTTGTATGAACATGCCCTTGTTGTCTGGAAACAAATCGAGTGTTGACGTTAGCTCCCAAAGGGCTCCTTGGCTTTCTCCTGTCTTGAGGGAGGAAAGGCTGTGAAGCCCAAGCTCCTTCCTTTTTAAGATTGTGCTCTTCCTCTCGTTCCTTCTCCCTAGACCCTTTCCCTACAAGCTGTTCACTGATTCTGTGTTTCAGGGATCCCAGCACGGGAAAAGTGCATTTGGAAGGAGCCGACAGTTCCTTGCTGGGCTTGTCTTGCTAATGCTTGAGCTTGTTTCTCTGCACAGGCCTCTGGGGAACCAAATTAATTTGGAGTTGGGTGAACATGTAAGGTGCCTGTGGAGCATTTCAAAAGGCTTATGGAGAAGTTTTAAGAAAAGGATATAATTGCTGCTCCCTCGCCTCCCCTTTCCTTGGTGCTTTTATGGGTTATTGTTTAATTTATTGTTTTATCTGTTATGTTTGTTTAATAGTGGAGCAAGACTTTATTTTGATGTGTTTATTATTGGGGTTGTTAATTTTGATTTAGTTCAGTACTGGTTATGTGTTAAGCCTGTATTATTTGTAAGATTGAATTTGTCCAATGTTTGTTGATTTTTTTCTTGATTTATATTTTTTGTGACTCCCCCTCCTTGTGTATTTTAATAAGTTAGAGTTTTCTGTGAGTTTCTTTGCACACTGTTTTATTGTGGAAAAAGTGACATTTTCTTTATCTGCACTTTTTATAAAACACTATATAAATTGAAGAAAGGCAGGGTGTGAATTGAATAGATTAGTGAACGAACACCAGGCTTTAGGATTCTGTTTTCCCTAATGCATCTCCTGGCCTCAGCAGTTGTAAGCAAATATAATAACTCTTGTTAGGGGGTGGCTGCTGTTGTGGGCAGCAGACGTGTATGTACGTCTTGGGGGGAGGGCCAATAGCTCAGTCAAAGAGCACCTGCTTTGCTTGCAGAAGGTACCAGGTTCAATCCCTGGCATCTCCAGGGAGGGATGGGAGAGATTCCCGCCCAAAACCCTGGAGACCTGCTGCCAGCCGGTGTCGGCAACACTGAGCTAGATGGGCCAATGATCCAATAAAGCATAAGGCAGCTTCCTGTGTATATTTGTGTGTTTGTGTATTTAGAGTGTGAGAAAGAGATAGAGAATTGATTCCTGCTTGGTGTCACATGAGTGGCACCTGAGCTCTTGTGGTCAGTGGTGCTTAATCCAGTTGGAAGTCTTGAGTCTCAAAGGTCCCAGGAAAAGCCACAGAGAAAGAGAGAGGTGAAATGTGAATTTCCTTCCTCCTGTGTCCAGAAGGGCAGCATTCACAAACCTTTCATGCAGAATGTGTACTTTACAAATTGGGGGTGCTGGGCAGTTCTGGTGGCTCTGATCCCAACCCTTGCTCCTTTTTTTCTGGAACATGGTAGGCTGGTGATGAACAGCACCTGCCTTTATTGAGATGATGATGAGGTCAGCCACACTGAAACAATGTCCAGCACTCACGAGCATGACAGCCGCCCTCCCATCCCTCCTCCGCTAACAAAGCAGTTCTGCAGAGGACACAGGCGCTTGTTGTGTGGAGGGATGGAGGGGGAGCAGGAATACTCTGCACCAGAGGGTAATGCAGCCTCCCAAGGATGGTCATGTCTGCCCCCTCCCCTTTCTCCCCCCCCTCTCCCTCTCCCTCACTCTCCCCACCCCACTCCATTACCTTCCAGCTCACTGAAGCACTGCTGCATAACTGCAGGCAACAGGCGTCCCTTTGTCCTGGCCATAGGCAGCCACCCTGAAAGAGGGCTCTTTGTAGTTTTTCCATCTATCATCTTATTGACCCCATTGACACTATGGTTGGGATCCTCCAGTAAGTGAACAGCTCTGTAGTGAACCGTCATGGACTCTGCCATTTCAGAGTACAGGTGGAGGTGTCACTCCCCCTCCCCCATTTTATAAAAATCTCTGCAAGCAACAAACTTGTTAGGATCAGGCCCAACTCTTTCTCCCTGCTTGTGGGAAGGCCACACCCACCCATACATTGAAAGCACGGGGCTTCCCTCAAAGAGTCCTGGGAACTATAGTTGGTCAAGCATGCTGGGAATTGTAGTTCTGAGGGGTAAATTACAGTTCCCATAATTATTTTGGGGGTAGGGCGGAAAGCCATGTGCTTTCTTTCTTTTTTTTAAAAAAAATACTTTATTGTTTAAAATAATACAAAACATAACATATATGTGATATAAGTACAACACAAATTCTTCTTCTCGTCGAATTATATACAGAAAAAGTACGAAAAACAAAATACATAATTCAAAATAAATTCTTCTTCGCAGAAAGCTATGTGCTTTCAATATATTGTGTGGATATGAACAAAGTTGTTGGAAGGGAGTGGACCGTCCTTCATTGGAGGTTTCTAAACAAAAGTTGAATGGACATCTGGCAGGGATTCTTTAGCTGTGATTCCTGCATTGCAGGGGGTGAGAGTAGATGACCGCTGGGATCCCTTCCAACTCTACAGTTCTGTGATTCTAATTATTATTTTTTAACCATTGGAAGATTTGGAAATGCCTTCCCTATAGGCACCTGTTTGGGAATTATGCACAGCTCTCTCTGTTATTTTATCTAACTTTATGGGTGCTTGGGATCTGATCAGCCGTGTGTGTGTGTGGCTTCATATCCTGATTGGAACTATCCTTCTGGGCCCATGGAGCTTGTGTGGAAGAGTCCTCACCGTTGCCTCTTGTTGGGTGTAGTTCTTTGGGAGGTCTTGCTTCTCCTCTTGGCAAAAGAACCATGCCCTCTAATACCGGTAAGTGGCAAGGAGCAGTGAGCTGGAAGCATTGCCAGTGCTTGGGTGGCTTACTCACAGTCTGGATGGCTGGTTTGTCAAGGGTGAGTTGGAGCTGAGCAATGACTTCCTGGCCCTAGTCCAGCTGTCTTTTCCCTCCATGAATTAGCAATTAGCTGCCCTGCCTAATGATGTGAAAGGAGCCTCCTGCCCTGGGGGGCAGATTAGGAAGCTTCCTCCAGCCAGTGCTAAAGGAGTGAAGGTGCTCCAGTAACAGTAATATTTTAAATGGGTTGTTTAAAAACAGGGATGTAAGAAGGCAGCAATTTCCAATCATCATAATCAGCACTGCTTCCATTATGCTGCAGTTTGGTTTCCACTGAATGCAACATCATTCGTCTCACTGTCCACTATTTAAAGCAAGTTACACTAGCCTGATCCAACATCCAGGCTTTTCTGATGCTCTTACAACTTTCTGCCAGCTGTTATCCTAATGATATGTAGTGGTAAAACCTGAATTTGCATCCTTTTCTCTCACCCTCTGTATTCACTCTGTTATTGACTTCCAGTTTCCTTGATAGGCGTCTGTCTTCTCTTTCTGCCATTATTCTCTTCCTGACTGCTTTGAGCAGTGGAGCAATGCGCAAATACATATATTTTTAGTTATAGCGCTCCCCTCCTTCTTTTGCATAGCTGGCTCTTTGCTTATTCATATTGATTTGGAGGGTGTATTTTTAATATATTGTGGGCAGTCTTGTCAGCATTCACTCTGTGGTATGATTCCAGCCCCCACCCTCCCTTTCTATTATTTTATCCTGTGCAGGGCCTAGATTTCTCAGGTTTTGTAATATGAAGAAGAGGTATTTCTGGTCAATGCTGTTTTAGCATTGTGTGTATTCTCACCCTTCATACCAGTCTGCTTATTTGGGGGAAAGTTTAGGTTATTTGGGTTACGTTATAGGTTATTTGGGTCAATGGTAGAGCCCCTGTTTTACATACAGAATTCTCCAGGTTCAATCCTAGCACTTCCAGGTAGGATGGGGGAAAGACCACTTGCTGAAACCCTGTACATGTTGGGGTTCCTGATGTAAGCCTGTGAGCATCATAGTGCCTTCAGACTCCTCCCTCTGCTGAGGCCCTCTGTCCTCCCAATTTTAATTTTTAAAAACCTGAGGATTTTTAATGGGCATGGAGTATTTTGTTTGGGGGTGTGTGCCCCGTGCTTTATTTTCCTGTGTCTTAATTGTTTTGAGATGTGCATAGCTGTTTTGCCTCTTTGAAGGAGCAGGGTCTCAAGCATCACACGATTTCCTTTTGCGAAATGGGTATTTTTTGCGGTGCCTGTGACAGATTCTTAAATTTTCAGATCAAGATCTTTAAGTGTAGAGTAGACAGTACTGATTTTGATGGACCAGCTTTTTGACTTGGTAGCTTGCTCCTTTGCTACTTATTCTGCTCTGATTTGACTGTGCTAGCTGTGACTCCACAGGCTCTTGTCTTCAGCCTGATATCCAATAAAGAGATCAAGTAATTGCAATGGCTGAGGTAAATCAAAGTGGTTGCCCTGGTTCCCTCCCTCCCCTGTAAACATCCACCTGCCAGCAGGTAGCCACCACCTGTCTTCTGCTTTGCCTAATGGGCTCTGACTACTTATACTTCCATCCTGCTCCTCCCTGCCTTTCAGACCCTGTTTTTGCTTCTTGTTCAGAAAGGATTTTGAATATAAAGAGCTTTGAGGCGGCAGGTCTCTTATTTATCCTTAGCTTCATTGAGGGGCCCTTGTTGGCTTCCTCCTCCCTCTTTCTCCTTCTGTTGGTCTTACCCAACAAGAATTTGGCAGCTTAGGTGGGAAGCTTTTAATTTTTCCTTTAACTTGGGAACCTTGCATGTAAAACTAGGGGAATCATCGCTGGAATATGGCTGAGGTGCTGCAGGCTTGGCTCTAAGTACATTTGACCCTGCTTGCATTCTGGAGATCAAAGAAGCAATGGTAGACTCTGTAGACAAACCGCTTGCTGCTTTTGCTGCTGGAGAAGTTGAGCTTGTGCTTGGGACTCCGCCTGGACGTGGAAGCACTTTCTGTCACAGTGACAGGTGTGTGGCAGCGGTATGCTTGGATGCCCGGCTGCACCGCCTTGCCACAAATGTTGAACGACTTGCCAAAGAGTTTGAGGCACAGGGGACACGCCTTTCAGCCCTCGAGGGGCAGATGGCTGCCCTGGAAGATACATCGGAGAGGCTTTCGTGTACCGAGAGGGAGAGCCGTCGTCAAATTGGTGACCTCGAGACTTAACAGCAATGGAAAGGTATGGACACCTTGCAACCAAGAGATGGCCAAGGGCAAGCAAGGTCCTTGCTGGGGTGAGGATTTCTCCTTTTCCCGTCACTGAAGAGTTGTGATAAAATCTCCTAGGCTCAGTTATGGCTGCTCTGGTGTGAGAGTCTGGAGAATCCATCTTTTCCACTGAGAGACTTGCTTGCATCCAATCTCTTCCCCCCCCCCCAAATTGCGGACAACCAAGGAATGGATCTTACTTTTAGTGCTTGCCGTATTCCATCGTCAGCGGTGCAATATCTGGACTATACAATCAGAGGGTTTTGCTTATGAAGGGGTGCAGCCCTCATTCCAGTTCACTGAGCTAGACTGCCTCCCCAAGAAGATGAAGAAAGTGCTTTTCTCTCTGTTTATTTTTGGAGCAATGCTCTTTGGCTTCTGCCCCTACACATTTGAAAGTTCAGGTCTTGGAAACAGAATAAATCATGCAGATGTTCACAAACAAATGTACTTGATGGCATAATTAATTCTGGGAGTAGAATTTGGGTGATGTCTTCTCCCCTTCCTTCCTTAATGCACAGCCTTTGCCTAGATGGAGGAGGAGGAGGAGAAGGAGGATTTTTATTTAAAATGCATCTCTGGGTTATTTGTGGGGCATAGGAATTTGTTCATTTTTTCCTTCAAAATATAGTCCGGCTCACCACATCGTCTGAGGGACGGTGGACCAGCCCACGGCTGAAAAAGGTTGCTGACCCCTGGCCTACAAGCAAACCAGCCACTCCCCCCCCCCTTGTTGTGCGATAAACTCATCCTCTAGGGAGAGGCTTCCCTTGCCTTGGGGGGGGGGCAGGGAGTGAGCATAGATCTGTGTCTTGGGAAATCAGGGCAGAGTTGAAGGTGCATGGTTTTGACAGGTAATAAATTGGTCTGTCTTAAGAGCTCCTCTGTCAGCCTGGATTCTCTTGGGGGTGGGGTTAGGTGCTGTCGTAATGCTTTCTGAGGGGTCTTGAAGGACCACATCTCTTCACCTTCGAGGTGCAGATGTGGTGTGTGTGTGTGTTTCTCCCCCAGGTCCAGCTCAGCAGCTTGGAATGTTTCTGGTCTTGATTTAAATAAAATAAAAAATTATCCTCTCTCTGCTTTCTAAAACAGGAAATGATATACATATTTTGGGCCATTTCTTTGGAACCAGTTCCCCCTCTGTTTTTCCCTCCTTGCAGTAAGGAAATATGCCCCCCACCCCCGTGTGTGGAGATGAATAGTTTAGGTTTTCTGGTCTCCTGTATTTAAAACTCTAGTGAGAGGAGAGATTCCTGTGGAATGAAGGTGTTGGCTCTCCGCATTAGTCTGTCATTCTGGGGTGGGAGGGTGTGTGTGTGTGCCATTATTTGAAGGTCCACAATCCATTTGTGGGGGGGAGAAGGTAAAAATGGTACTTGATCATCACTACCACCTGTGATTCTATGAAGACTAGAAACATCGACCCATAAATTAAATGCAGGCAGTTGTGAAGCAAAGGCAGGAACAAAAGGGAAAGGCAAGGCGACTGCAGTAATTGTCCAGTAGGGAAAGTGCAGAGATGCCCCCCTCCCGGCTTTTCAGATTTGCAGGAAAGCAAAGCAGGGCATTAGGACTTCCATTGCTTTTTCAGCCACCGAGGGCCCTGAAAGGTGGGTCTTCACTTAGCAGACCTTTTTACATTTTCCTGCCCTTAGGAATGCTACCCCTACTGATTTGTCTAGCAAAAGGAGGGAGAACCATAGCTCAGTTGTAGAAAGCACATGTGTTGCATACAGATGGTTCAATCACCAAGTAGCAGGTGATGGGGAAGATCGCTGCCTGCCTGAGAGCATGGTAGGAAATATTGAGCTGGATAGATAAATTGGGTGACCTGGTGAATATAGGCCACTCCCTATATTCCTATGCCAAAGAGCCCTTGTGGGTCTCTTGAGAATCCCTGGACACCGCAGAAGACGGTTAGACACGGTGCATGGTCAGTTCATATGGGACTATAGGCTTGGGGTGTCAAGAATTCTGATGGAAACAGGAACAAAAATTGTGCATGTTCACTTATTGGAAACCAGTCCGCCGAATGTGATTGATATTCAGTGTTCTGGTTCAATGATATGTAATTGATTACGTCCCCCCCCCCCCCAATTTGCACTGCATTTCCTTTGCTTTGAAATGAAGGGTGCGGAACAATGTGAAAAGAATAACGTAGTTTTTTTTGGCAGAGGATGAACTGTAGTGGAATGGAAGCAGTGCTATGTGCGACGAGTACAGGAACACCACTTATTCTGCTTGGACTTATATCACATCACATATCACTGTTGAATGATTGTGTAAAAGTGTCATTATTGTTTCACTGTACCTTTAAGAGTCAGGAAAGATTTAATGACTGGGGCTCTGCAGCTGTGGAGCAGCTCTACAGGTGTTGCTGTGAAGCTGATGATGCAGGGTATATCAGGGGTGTTGTGTGTTGCCTCTGTGCTGGGCGTTTTCCCAGTGTGCTCTTGGTGGGTGGTTTGGTTGTGCGGGTATTCTGTGTAAGCCTAATTTAATTTTTTGTAATTTTTCTTTTCTCCATTAAACCAAGCATTTGTTTAAGCCTTGGTCTCTATGTGCAAGTTCCTCAACCAGTTTCTGCTGATTTTGCTTTTAAGCCTAACATCTTGGTTATGGGCCCAGTGGTTGAGCGTGGAACTGCACATGTTAGTTTTTGGAGAAAGGTTTAGAAAGGTTTTTTCCTTCTTTTTGCTGCAACGGTTTTGTGGGCTGGTGGTTGAAAAGTTCCAGCATGGCAGACCGTGTTGCTGAGGCTGAGAAGGCTTTAACATTCCCGCAACTAACGGCCGAGAACTACAGTCTATGGTCCTTTCGATTGGAAGCACTTCTAACTTCCCGTGATGTGTGGAAGTACGTGACCGAGGACCCTCCTGCTCCTGTGACCGATGCCTGGTCGAAAGGTGATGCTAAAGCAAGGGCATTAATTAACTTGTCTGTTAGTGATCAGCAAGTTGTGTATATAAGAAATAAGAAGACTGCCAAAGAAATGTGGGACAGTCTTGCGGCAGTGCACGTTAGAAAGGAGTCAGCGTCTGCCATAGCTAGTCAGATATCTGCTGTACCTCCAGCAAAATTAACTGTGGAAGGGGTAACAGCAAGATTGATGGGCGAGCTGGACAGAAGGGAGGCTTGTGGGATTAGCACTCCTATTTCTAAAAATAATGAGGAACGCCGTATGCAAGTCTGTGGTGATTCATCTGCTTTCAAAACTTCCAAGCATTGCTGGTTTTGTAAAAAGCAGGGGCACCTTGCGAGGGACTGCAGATTTAAAAAGCAAAATGCTTCAGGGTCCGTTCCATTTCGTAAATCACAGACAGCAACCCAGCAGTCGGCAGCACATCGTAAAGATGGACGCGAGCCGCGAGCGTTCCATGTTCGTGAATTAGGTCGTAAAGTAATTAAAGATGACACGTGGAAATCGTTTGTAGTAGATTCCGGGGCGTCAAGTCATCTTTGTAACGACCGAAGTCTGTTTGTTTCTTTCGAAGAGGAAATTGGCACCATTCATCTGGCCAACTCCGACGTTCTACAGTCGCTTGGCAGAGGTACTGTGAAACTTGACTCCTTAAACATCACAATAGCAAATTGCACTTACTGCCCATCAGTGGACAATTTATTATCAGTAAGTTGCTTTGCACGCCAAGGAGTAACTGTGTGCTTCACAAAATCACTATGTGAGTTCTACAAAGGGGGAAAACGTGTATTGTATGCCAGAGAGTCTGAAGGTTTATATAGACTATATTTTAAAAAGCATTCACAGCCACCTGTGAACTGTAGAGTAACCCAGCCAAGTCAAGGGTTGAGAAAAAGTCAGGGGCTGAGAAATGTAAAGCCTCACTCCGGATGTATTCATGAGGCGCATAGACTTTTGGGACATTTAAATTTCACAGATGTGATAAAGACAGAGAAGATTGTTGATGGACTAAACTTGAAGCCATGTAAATACTATATGCAATGTGTATCTTGTTGTAAGAATAAGATAAAAGTTGCAAGAAAGGGTAAATGCTCAGGCAGGAAAGTAACAGAGCCATTTGAACGTGTGCATTGTGATTTAGTAGGGCCACTCCCTCCTTCCTTAGGAAATTCAAAATATTGGCTTACTCTTATTGATCAGTACAGCAGATATTGTTTTGTTTACACCATTGCTGAAAAGTCACAAGCACTTGAGAAGTACAAGATTTTTTGCAACTGGGTAAAAACCCACTTTAACAAACCTATAAAGCATTTGTTTTCTGACAGGGGGGGAGAGTTTGTTTCTGAGGAATTTTCACATTTCCTGGAAGCGCAGGGGACTGTTCACGAGTTGTCCTGCCCTAGAAGTCCTTGGCAGAATGGGATTGTAGAAGTAGTGCAACGTGATTTGCAGGCAGGTGTTAAAACTTACTTGCATGATGCTAATTTGGGGAAAGAATATTGGGCGGAATCTCTTCATGCCTATCTTTTTGTTAAAAACAGATCCTATCATTCTAGTTTAAATGTTACACCCTATGAAATGTTGTTTAAAAAACGCCCTAATTTAAAATACCTACGAATTTGGGGTTCAGACGTTATTATTCACTACCCTGCTAGACACAAGTTGGATGAGCGTAGTGTTCAAGGAAAGTTTATGGGCTACCAGCAGGGGGCGTACAGAGTTTATGTACCAGCAACTGGTAAATTTCATATTACCAGAAGCATGATTGAAACTGTAAATTGGAATAGAGTTGCTATTTTTCAAGATAGTGATGGTTTAGATAATGCTGATGAGGAGGAAGTAGAAGTAGAAGAGGGAGAAGCTGGAGCAGGGGATACTAGTGAATCTGAAGACGAAAAGCCTGTTGTGTCTGGTGATTTGTTTGAAAATTTAAAGACACAGACACCTAAAGAAAGGTTAAGTTCTTCTGAGTTTTCTGAAAGTAAGAAAAGCCCACAAGAGTCTCATCAGTCTGATGATAGCAATTTACAGTCTGAAGCTAGAAGTCCAAATAGTTCTACTGATTCTGAAGGGCCTAGCTCTTCTTCAGGACTAAGACGTTCAGACAGAAAGAGACAGGAACCAAGACGGTTTTCAAAAGAGCAGTTATATACTGTGTATGCCAATAAAGCAGTTTTTGAGCCAAAATGCTACAACGATGTTCAAAAATTACCTTTGCATGAAGCTGCAAATTGGTACAAAGCTATGGATGCTGAAATAGCTTCTTTAAAAGAGCATAACACTTGGTCTCTTGTACCACAAACCCCAGACATGAGAGTTATTGATTCAAAATGGGTTTATAAAGTGAAAATGAATGATAAAAACGAAGTTGTAAGGTACAAGGCTAGGTTAGTAGCCAGAGGTTTCCAGCAAATCCCAGGTGAAGACTATGATTTGTGTTACTCACCGAGCGTAAAATATGAATCTGTTAAGCTTTTGTTAAAAGATGCATCCCAGCGTGGACATTCTGTCTATCATGTAGATATAAAAACTGCCTATTTGTTTGCAGATTTAGAAGAACAAATTTTTATGTGTGTCCCTGATGGCGTAATCGCCACTAAAGGAGTAGTGTGCAAACTAAATAAATCTCTTTATGGTTTGCATCAGAGTGGTAAAAACTGGCATCAGACTTTAGTGAAGGAATTGCTGGATTTTGGTTTTACACAAGGCAAGGCAGATAACTGTGTATTTACAAAAGAAAATGGAAATTCTGTGACCAAATTATGTGTGTTTGTAGATGATATATTAATTTCTACAAAAACTAAACATGAATATACAAAGATAGTGTCACTGTTACAAGAAAAATTTGATGTGGTAGAATTAGGCAAAGCTAAAAACTATATATCCATGCAAATTGAAGAAGGCAAAAATGGTTCTTATTTGATTCATCAAAATGCAAAAATAGATGATCTTGTTGAAATGTTATGTTTAAAGAATGCAAATGGGAAAGAAACGCCTATGGTATGTGGTTTCACTTTTACAGATGGCAATAACACGTTCTCTGACAAAACTTTGTATCGCTCTGCCATAGGCAAGCTCAATTTTATTCAAAGAGTTTCAAGGCCAGATGTAACTTATGCTTTTCATTTTCTGGCAAAATTTGTAGAAAAACCCACTACCCAATGCTTCAAAGCTCTTAAGAGAGTGGTGATGTACCTCAAACACACAAAACATTATAGGTTGGAATTTACACCATCTATTGACAAAGGTTTTGAAATATATTGTGATGCATCTCATGCTGTAGAGCAAAATAATTACAAAGGTACATCTGGTATGGTTTATTTTTATAATGGGTGTCCTTTTGAATGGAAAGCACAGAATCAAAGGATTAATTGTCTTTCTTCAACTGAAAGTGAGTTATATGCCTGTACTCAGGCCATCCGTGATATAGAGTGGTATTTACAAATATTTGAAGACTTAAAGATGCCAGTATCACTCCCAGTAAAAGTTTATCTCGATTCCCAGAGTGGACTTGCTATCCTGTGCTCAGAAACCAACACACAGCGCACTAGAGTGTTGAGATTACGTTTACAATTTGTAAAGAATTTGATTGCTGACAAAACAATTGTTTTTGAATATGTTCCAGGTGACAAACAAGTTGCAGACATCTTTACTAAAGCACTTCCAAAAGTTGCGCATGAAAGACATGTACAAAGTTTGTCTCTGTTTCACAATAATGAACTGCAGGGGATATGTTGAATGATTGTGTAAAAGTGTCATTATTGTTTCACTGTACCTTTAAGAGTCAGGAAAGATTTAATGACTGGGGCTCTGCAGCTGTGGAGCAGCTCTACAGGTGTTGCTGTGAAGCTGATGATGCAGG